>NC_069117.1:6733344-7409416 GCF_025612915.1 Magallana angulata
CATTACTTTTTTTTTAAAGTAAAGTTAATAAAGAGTTTTTGCAAATGTTTCAAATATACAACACTCTTTAACATATCTACAGCTTCATGCTCAATATCAGGTTCAAATTCAATGAATAAACAAGAGCCATTCTTTATTCGGTCAATATATAATCATATTGTGGCAATATGAACAACATGTTACATAAGTAAAATGATATTTATAGACATTTGGCATGATACAATATCAGATATGAAATAGAGACACGGGATAACATGCGTAACAAAAAACAATTTATGAAATAATGTTGCGGTTTTTAAAAGCTAAATATAGATATATCCCCAGATTACACAAATCTTTAATTTTGGACACTTAATTTTATTGATTTATAAACAGATGATTTTTCCCAGTTATATATCTTAATATTTTTTATTCATATTTCTTTTTACGGAGGACACTTTAAGACAAAAGATTGCTGTTGCACTTTATGATCGAAGTTTCAAAGGGTTCATCTTTTAAATGCATCCACCTTCCGGTCTATACTAAATAAATGTTTTTCAGGAGCAGACAAAGCTTGGACTGGAAAATACTGTTTGACGATCTTTATCTTAGGATATATTAAGTGCAATAATAGATTAAATACATAAATCTTGTATTTTCTATCAGTCCAAACTAATGTACAGTGTAATTAATTTACAAGAGAGAGAGAGACAGAGAGAAAGAGAGAGAAAATAAGTAAGATTATTTTCAAATAGGTTATAATATTGGAAGTGATATTGATTTTCATCATGGATGGACAGTGCATTCATTTAGCTTTTAAAGGTGCATGTCTGTCTCCTATTCTATTGTGACTTAGCGAAGGGAGGGGGATTGGGGTGTTTAGCACTTCATATAACAATAGATTGTTTTGATACTTAGATTATCCTGGGGGCATAGTGTGTTGTTGACACATTTCTTATTGAAGTGCAAACTAATTGTAGTAAATTGTTTAAATGATTAAAAACTCTTAATAACAACACTCTTAAAAATGTTATGAAATTGTGCTTTAGTAATATAAACAATTCAAAAATGAATTTTAAAAAACCTTTTTTAATAAAACATGTACAATTAAAACATTTTTTTCTCAATAAGAATTATTTCTTTCTTCTTTAAAAATAAATATAATCAAATTCAATTTCAACTATTCATTTATTCATCACATTTTTTTTAGTGAACATGCATAAATATGCATAGTAATGCAAAGTAATGCCATGTAATGCCAGCATTACACTAGATTTTGGAAAGTAATGCATTACATTATCATTACTTGTAATGCTAATTTTGAGGCATTACACATTACTAGCATTACTTAGAAAAAATGTAATGCATTACAATGCATTACCATTACATTTAGCATTACCCCAAGCCTGATCTGATGACATTTTACATTATAATAGCCATAATTGAATAATGGTGCCTATATCCGGTGGTTCTCACAGGAGTTCGTCTGATACAGTGCATTTGACCTCATTTTACGAGTTACAGTTCTGACAGAAATCAGTGTTGACAATTTTCTCGGCCCATTATCCTTGGTCAGTGAACCGACCGCTTTTATAAGACATACAATAAATACGTGGAATTTAACAGACAAAGCGGCACATTGTGTCTTCAACTTTCAAGACATTCAATACTTTTTAAATGAACATGGTATATAATAGCGTTGATTTATCATTAAACGATATTCAACCGATTTGTCTTGTCTTTAAATGCTATATATGTGTTGTTAATAAGAAATTACTATTTATATTGATCCTTTTCATATATTTTATTTTATACAAGTAGTAAATCATTATTGTCATTGTAAGAGTTGTCGTTCTTTGATTATTATGATATTTAACTTAGGTTTTTATTTCTGTTGGTTGTGAAGCATTTACCAGAAGGACATGAACGTATAATATAATATATCCCCATTTTAATGTATTTGAAGTGTCATTCCTGTAGATTTTAGTGTCATTGCGGTAATTTCAGGTGTCATTTCTGTAAATCCTGTCATTTTGGTAATTCGATGTACCGGTTATAAAGTCATTAATTTTTTCATGTACAGATTGGCTGTACTTCTACTTCCTGAATAAACACTAAGAGAAAATCTTGTGCATGACCAAACATTAACTCAATGAAATGTCAATGAATTTTTTTTCTAGAAATTTCAAAGCAGAATCCATAAATGATGATTGATCTGATCTCCAACCTTTAGAAACTTTATTGTACACAAAGCCTTGTGTATCTCAATGCTGTTAATTTATGTAATTGTTCTCATTCATTCATTCATTTATTTTAATCTCAACACCATTGCACAATGGTACACAGAGATTATAATAATACAATATGTGGTATTTCTTAATAATTAACAATGCATGCGTAAGAGAGAGAGAGAGAGAGAGAGAGAGAGAGAGAGAGAGAGAGAGAGAGAGAGAGAGAGAGAGAGAGAGAACATATACAACTCTGACTCGTTAATACAAATGTGAAGTATGGGGGTTCTAACCTGGGGAGCATTTTTTATTTATTTTTCTAATAAAAGCACATAATTTCCTCAAAGAACAGTGTTTTGTACTTGCCATTATAAATTTAAAACTAATAGCATTTTTTATTTTTATATTTATATTTGATAAGCATTGATTGCGTTCTTGCTGCAACGAGTTACAGCTAAGTATGTAGTGAAATTCATCTCCTATTTCGCACTTATTGCAATGAGCACAGAATCTTTCATGTCTGGGAATATTTGCCCAACGTCCACTTTCAATGGGTAGGTGGTGATTACATGTTCGAAATCTACAAAAAGTAATTGCATCATTTTTTGATAATGTATCAAAATAAAGTTCAAATTTTAACTTTTCCTTATAAATTCTATAATTTAGAGCTTTTGGGGATGATTGTAGAATAGATTGCCAATATTGTTTGAGTTGGTCTACCAACGTGAGTTTTATTTTTGCCTTTAGCCATTGTGAGTTATGTATAGTTTGATTAATCCATATATTAGATAAACCGCAGTTATTTAGAATATGTTTGATATTTTCATACCAAGGGATTTCCCCCCAATTTCGTGATTCATACAAATTCCTAGATCATATATTAACTTTGCAATTTTTGTATCTTTTCCGGTAAGTATTCTTGACCAATAAGAAATAATGCGTGTTTTAATTTGAATTTCAAGTGGGTATCGACCAAGTTCACCATATATCATGAAATCTGGAGTTGATTGTTTTAAATGGAGTAGAAGTTTACAAAATTTGAGATGAATTCTTTCTATAATTGCAATATTTGAAAAGCCCCAGACTTCACATCCATATAACAGTATAGGTTGGACAATTTTGTCAAATAAATCTAGTTGACACTGTACTGATAGATTATGAAATCTCCCCTTTTTTAACACTTCATATAATGCTTTTGTAGCTTTTTCGGCTAATTTCTGTATTGCAATTTTAAAAGATCCTGTTCTGCTAAATACTATTCCCAAGTAGTTTAAGTCAGTAACAACTTCAATAAATTTATCGTTATATTTTATCTGCACGTTTTCTTTCTGCCTACCTTTGCTAAATATTATTATTTTAGATTTATCGATATTCATTTTCAGGTTCCATTTTATGCAATAAGTATAAATAACTTATTTTCTAGCATGTCAGTAATAGTTGGTAAACCTCGTACATCAGACTCATTTAAAAAGTCATGTAAATCATTAAGGTACATAGAAAATAAGAAGGCTGACATATTTTCACCTTGCCTCACTCCGTTTTCACAATGAAAAAAAGTAGAGGTTTCATTATTGTAAACAATTCTTGACTTAATATGACTGTACATATTGAAAATGATATTAAACATTTTGCCACAAATATTATGGGATAATAGTTTAAACCACAATGCTTTTCGCCATACTTTATCAAACGCTTTTTCGAAATCTACAAACATACAATAAAGTTTTTTCTTCTTCATTCTCAAAAGTTCGAATAGAATATGTAATGTAAAAATATTGTCAATGGTTGAATATTCTTTTCTAAAACCTGTTTGGTTTTCATGTAATACGTTAAATTCATCGGAAAATGTATTCAGTCTCAAGATTTTTTAATGTAAGTATTTATATATATATATATACATTCTACGGCCAATAAAATTGAGATTAATTGATTATATTTGAAAGAATTCGTGTAATTGTAATTGCAAGTAATTGATAAAATTGTTGATGTGTTTTAAAATATCTAATTACATTTCAAAGTAATTTACCCAAACCCTGAACATAAATTACATTTATGGCCATCACTCGCGTAAATATATCGGGATCGGCCTTCTATTGAACCATGTGGTTGACACAGATGGCGCTATTTAAATTCAGTAAAAATCTAAGTCAACTTTGATTTTTTGACGAGTCACATACAAGTCCACAATGAAAAGAAAAGGAGAAGGTAAGACTGCAACACTCCATAATTTACTTAAGCATCACATATGAGCATGCATTGTTGGTTTAAACAGGTACATATAACGTGACGTACAACAGTCAACACGTGCCGATAGGCCTATAACGATCTTAATATTCTTCAAACGTGCTCTTGTTTTGCGGACATATTTTTCCATCGTGTCATTTATGGACATATCCTCAAAATAAAGATCTTTTTAGTGTTCAAATTCTATGGGCTCGAACATTCGACCATACTCAAATACATGAAATAGTCAAAATCGAACAATTGTACTTAATGAAATCTCTCTATTAAAGATCACACGTTTCTCAGACTTAACATGTATAATATGCTGCATCCAAAACATTTATTATTAAATTAGTTTCAGATTTTTAGCCCTACAGGAAAAACTGTGTAGACATGTCAAACAGTTGTTTGACCAGTTCTGAATAAGGCACAGATTCGGTGCTGTAAATGTTCCTGGGTGTTATTTTGAGATATAATTTTCCCTGATGTACACTATACCTTCTCTGATATTAATGCAAAATTACTGTATCAAATTTTCTTGAATGAAATTTTATTCTAACAAATTGTGTAGGAAGCCATTTTACCAGTTGTGAATAAGCAATGGAGTTCCGAATAGCATAGCTGAAACTGGGTATTCAAATCAAATGCAGATAAAAAAGTTTCGGCCCTGAACACCATTGATATATTACCTGTTGTACAACAGGTTTGATGCATACCACCCAGTTATTGGTAGTTTTTTAATGTATACAGGTTTATTGCATGGAAATAACAGACAGAATCACTGTAATAATAAATTAGTTTGTAAATTCCGGTCAGAATATATTTGCAGACAGAATCACTGTAATAATAACTAGAACTTTCTTTGTCTTCAACAAAAAGTAAAGGGCTTTTCGACATCCCCTTTCCCTAATTGATCGGAAATGTGAGGTAAAATCATATCTATTTTTTTTTTTTTTTTACACATTCTTCACCGCCTTGGTATAATCAGTTGCCTAAATATAAACCTTTTACGGTGTGCGTATTAGGTATCTTATTATAAATATTGAATATGAAAATATTTACTTGAAAACTATTTGAGAAAACGTACCACGCATGAATTCAGTTAAACATCCATAAACGATTTTTATCCAACTTATAAAACCGGAAGTTCTCAATGGTTTTAAACGAAACTTAAAATATAGGATAATTATGACACTTTTAACATTTTCAATTCCTCATTTTAAAAATTTGGTTTTGGGATTAAAATTTTAAAAGATAAGGGATCTAGAGGGGTGAAAGTTGAAATCAGCCCTTTAGCTGTATTTATTTTTATTTTTCATCAGATTTTTAAAATCCTTTCGGTTTTTAGTTCTGAGTAAAGAGTACACTTTATAAACTATGGTCCGTAGGGCCACTGTTTGACTTCTTATTGGATTTTTAAGGGCGTGATTATTGCAATGTGTAGATTTCAGTCTGGCTGTTTCTACAGAGTTATGAATTAACTTTAAGTTTCCGTAGGGCCTAAGAAAAAAAATTGTTTGTTTCCGCTTTCCTGACCGACCCTAGCTTTTACCCCCCGACTCAAAACTTTTTTAAACTCTTTTCCCCTTAGAGGTTTCTATCCTTTAACCCTTAATGACGCGTTTTGACGACCCTGGCCATATCCTTAATGACGACTTTTGACGCACCCTATATACAGCTCTTAATTAGACCCCTCAACACCTGTTGTTTATTATAAACAATACTGGTATACACCTGGCCATGTATACGGATGGTTGTTCACTCATTCTAAATAAAGATATCACGTGATTTACCTGTGTATGGTGGCGTGATGCATTACTACAATAAACAAAGATGGCGGACTACGATGCGGACATCGCACATGTTTTCACTTTTTGTTTATAATCAAGTTTAGGGGCAGAATTTTCTAGATTTATTGGTAGTGAGATTGAATGATGAAAGCCAGATGTCAAATTCATGCAAAATTTTGTGGAAAAATCTGTGTAGTTACAGAAAACGGAACACAAGGTGTGCATTACCTGCAACCCCTAAATACACGAATATACCGGTAAATTTGTATTTTTTCAAAAAGTCAACACACTTATTTTGTTAACATGCTAGATTTATCAAATTCTCTTACACCATTTATTGAAAAAAATTCGTAAATATAAGTCTGAAAACGATAGACTTTAATTGAAAAGTCAGCCACAGGTACATTTAATTATTCACTATCAAAAAACGAATTCCATGATGATAATGGAATCTTTCTATAAAAATTATTAAATAATTATTTATAATACATACAGTTTTAAATATGTTTATCAAGTATCTGTTGTGAAATTATTCTTAATAAAGCTTTAATGTAGAACACTCAGTTTTATTTTCATATACCTGTCAGCACCTGTATTGCTTTATTAGTGACTTAAATAATTTTTTTTTTCAATGAATATTAAAACTTTAATTTATTACAAATCCATTGATATATAATTTTCTATGTGTTTGATTTGCTAAGACCGGTAATAAGTCTATTCAAAAACACACACCAGCTGTTTTCACTTCATCTGAAAACAGTCTAAGGGTAGCCCAGGGTAGAGTGTTAAGGATATGGCCTATGCGTCAAAAGGTGGCATTAAGGGGTAAAGAGTTAATGGATTTTTGATGGAAAATGGTTTATTTTCGTTTTTATCCGATTTGGAAAAATAATACTCAAAATTTTGGTCACAAAAACGCTTGAAGCAGTTACTCTTCTCAAATCAGTGTAACTCAAACGTTTTGTTTTAAAATGGCTGTATGTTTCCATGTGTTGTAGATTTTAATAATGCTCTCATTGTAGGCAGAGGAAGTATCTGATATATAATATCATTTTTGTGTTTTCTTAAGACCAGCTTAATAGTCAGGAATGATATTAAAAGTATTCATCATTTTATACTATTCAGCAGTGTCAGTATCTAACCGGCATGTATGGATATTGCAATATTAAAGGAAAAAAAAATATTTGAAAAAATCAAAAAAAAAATCCGACCGACCGACCCTACTTTTTTTCTGCATGAAAGCAGAAACAAACTTTTTCTTTTGTTAGGCCTAAGAAATAGGGAATCATACTCAGTAGATGTAAAAATTACACAATGACTGCAGCGGTATGAATTAACGCCTAGCATATATACGCATGTGAAATATTTTTCGATTAAATATGTTTGTGTATGCAAAGCAATGATGTTACAATGCTAGAGCTATTAATTGAACTTACTTTCCAAATTTTTCATTACATGTATTTGTTTTTAAAATTGAATTATGAAATTAGGTTTCAAGACTTAAAGAAGTATGTGATGAATGCTTTATGCTATTGCCTATGAATGTGATGGCTATAGCTAAGTATTATTGGTTCACCAATAGATTTTGAGTGCATATTTACTTTTTATAGGCAAAGCTTGGGTATCTCAAGTGTCGGCTTATTACCTGTGACTAATTCTAATCTCTTTCTTTGTTTTCATTGCTACAGAGGCAGAAGAAGTTGAAAAGAAAAAACTCAAGAAGAACAAGAAAGGTTTGTCGATGTGTAGTTCTTTTGACTGAATATTTATTAGGGGGAAAGATTTAGTGGCTAATATCTATTCCTAGGCTGTTAAACTGTGTGTTTTTTCAAATATACCTTTTAATTTCATATATTTTTCATCACAAGTATGCTAAACAAAATTGCTTTAACTTTATAAAACGCTTGGATACTACAGTAAATTTTATAAACTTTCTCTTAGTTTTTGTTTCAATATATGAATATATGCTAGCTAATAACGATGCAGGCTTTGCTCTCCTTTGTGTGGGTTATGTTTCCCAAGCTACTGTAATTTTCTCACTTCAGTTAAGAAAAAGGAGAACAGCCAACCTACAGGTAAGACTTTGTGGATGACTTAATGAAAATAACTATTGTTTTACAAAAAATTTTACCTGTCAATTGGATTACCTGTATTTCTAATTTCTAACCTATGACAGGTAATTATGTTTTTTACACCATAAATGGTATTATTATACCCCCCTTCGAAGAAGGGAGGGCATATTGCTTTGCTGCTCTCTGTCGGTCGGTCCACCAATAGTTTCCGTTCATTTTCTTACCAGAGGTTGCATGTATACACATTTATTATAATAATATCTAGGTCAAGTTTGATTTTTGGTACAATCCATCAATTTTCAGGAGTTATATGCCCCTTGGACTTAGTAAAATTCCACTTATTTGCAGTTTCCGTTCATTTTCTGTGCAGAGATTGCATGTATTGAAATGAAATTTAGTAAACACATTTATTATGATAACATCTAGGTCAAGTTTGATTTTGGGTACTTTCGAGCAATTTTTGACAGAGTTATGCCTCTTGACTTAGAAAAATTCCATTTATTTGCACTTTCAGTTCATTTCTCGTGGATGTTTCCAAGGGAGGGGGGCATAAATTAAGTGTTTCACAAACATCTTTTGTTTTTCAAAACATCACAACTTTTCATGATAACCTGTTTTCTTTTTTCAAGTGATTTTGACATGAAACTGAAGTACATAGGGATGTGGGGACAGGATATTTATTAGGGCTGGGAAGATTCTGTACTTAGCCGATTCGGTACATATCACGATACATGAGATGCGATACGATACATATCAGGATATATTGCAACTAATTGAAAACATGAATAAGGGTTAAAAATTTATTCAATCTGTCGATGTATTACCGCATGTCCAAAGTTATTTTGATGTATTTAAAATGAGCGTTGCACAATTTACAAATTACTTAAGTCTCATATACACTACTTTTTCATAAACAAGTAATCCAAAAGTTGTCCACACTCCAGATTTAGCTTCCTAACAGTTTTGACAACTCTACGAGGTTTTCCGCTATCTTTGTACTTTCATATTAGGCGCGCAGACTAAAAATAGCTGATATATGAAGCTCGGATATTTTTGGAAAATACAAAAATGTTCGCTTAGGTATCGTTGTATTAATGGTAAATGTATCGATCCAAATATCGTCAAAATAAATACCGTGATGCATCGGTGGATCGTCCCATCCCTAATATTTATTGCTTATGCTTATGTAAATTCTAAGAAAGATTGTTATTTTTAAATGCAGAAAGACAATGTTTGTTATATTTTTCTCCTGATAATTTGCAGAGAAGGGTGATAACGTGGAAAGTTCTTTTACCAGCCCAGGTATTTCTATATTTGAAAGAAAGTGTCTGCCATTTTATTTTGAAGTTCTCAAAATAACAAGCTAAAGTTAAATGAAATTTTAACACTACATCACTTTAATTTTAGAGAAAAAGAAGAAAAAGAAAAAGGCTGAAAAAGGTGGGACATGACTGTACAAATTTCCAGGATTAACTTAAAATTAACTGATTAGCGGCAACTTACTTTCGCGATCAAGATGTAGATTATCTGAAATAAAGGTTACCAGATACACTCGATGACTAGTTTGCAGCGAGAAATATTTTCAACATTGAGGCTCTTACGAACATTGCAAAAAATTGTCACACATGAATAAAAGTTTGTATGCAGTATATAACTAGACCAGTTGTGAATAATATTCTTCCTACTTAATTAAAATGTTTGGAAGACAGATAAAATTTATATACTTGTATATCATGTTTTGTATTAAGTTAATGAAATTCTAGTTGGTTTCTGTAGATCTTTTCTTTTCTTTTTTTTGGGGGGTGGGGGGGGGGGGGGGGCGGTATTTCAATGTTTTTTAGGGCAACAAATATATTATTTTAAATACATGTATAAGTTTGTTGATATTTTTTTTTTATACAAACAATATAATTTTTTTGTTCATAGAAAAAGTAAAGAAGCAGAAGAAGGAATCTGGTGAGTTGCTCGCTGACCACTTAATGATTTTATATGGCTTTTTGTTCCTTTATCTCTTAAATTTTGAGAGCTTTTATTATGGCCCTGCATGAAAATAAAGCCTTATAAGATTAAAAGAATCACTTTGTCTGTTTTGCCACTGTCTGTATGGCTGTCAATTTTTGTTGTGACACAAAAATATAACTTGATTAGTTTTCAACATAACATTATCAATTTTGTATAGAAGTAGTTTAATACTATATAAATAGTGCCTGCTTGGGAGGATAACAGTGGAAATTGACACCCTGAGAAAACCATTGTCAACCGACGCGAAGTGGAGGTTGACAATGGTTTTCTCAGGGTGTCAATTTCCACTGTTATCCTCCCAAGCAGGCACTATTTATTTTGTTATACTGAGTGTCTTAATTTTTAAGAAAATTTTACTGCTTTTATATAGGAATAACGTGAATTCTACAGCGAACCGTATGCGCAAAATTTTCGCGCATGTAACAATTTGTAATCTTACCTTTTGCTAAGTGCGCTGCTAAGGCTGAGGGTAATAGAACGGATTATGAACTGCGTCTTAACCAATCATATTTCAGTATTTAACATGAAAGTATAACAAAATGTAATAGTGAAAGACTTTATGATGTTTTGTTTTTTTTCATTTAAACATTAAAATGCTTTCTCTGGTGATTCATGGGGGATATATAGGTGATGACATTATATAAATTTAAAGCTATGAGTTTTAAAATTTCATGCATTTTTTCTTCCAGAAAGCTCACAAGAAAACTCGCATGAAGAAGACAAGAATACAGGGAGTTCCCAAGAGGAGGATGCTGCCTCAACATGTAATGAATTTCATTCATTTCTCAAGCAATAAGATTCGGTTTCACAAACTTGCATATCCTTGTTTTAAGTGTGTTTTGCTTTAGTTTGGAACACCTTATTTTTACAGTTTGCTGTCTGAGCTAAATTTCCATTCTTATAGGCTGTGTATTACGCCATACTGTGGAATCATTTAAATTCCTGGGGGACATAATTTTGTGGATGCATCAGCTTTGAGTTTTAGTAAGAAAACTAACTCTTTAAATTTTGTTTTCGTCGAGGATATACCGGTAAATTCGTATGAAAGGGCTACCCACAAATACCACAAAAATTAAGCCACCATGAATTCTAATGATTCCACAGTATCCAAATTTACAGTCTGCTATCTCCTTGTTTACTTTGGGTTTTTGGATGTGTTTTAGGCTGGTTTGAGGATGACATTGAAGCCCTTCTTGAGAGCTTAGAGAACATGGAAGAACATGCAGATTTCGTCTGTAACAAGGTCCCTTCCGAGGTCTGGTCATCGCTTAGGGTGGGGAACCACTCACCCGAGTCATGCCACAAAATCTGGAATAAAATCTGCCAAGTGGTCAGTTCATTCACTGTAGATGGCAGGGTTCGATACTAACCTTAATCCATTAGTCACAGACTGATAAATTCTAATTCAGAAACAAAATTTCTGTCTAGTCAGTCCAGTTGGACTAATAAAAGGTTTTGCTTAAAAGTTGTGTAAATTATCAACGTGTGATTGTCAACATCTTAATTAAAATTCTGACTTTAATTTTAGATTTTAGCATAATGCAAATTGATATGATACAATGCGATGATTAGATTGCAGTGAGAGTTTCCAAACAAAAACAACAGAGGTATGCAGAATGTTAAGGATGACTTGATTATTTCTTTGCCCTACGGGGATGTCCAAGAAAATAGGTGACAAGCGTATGTGTTCACAACAACTGTTTCGATAGGGACACTTAAGTGTTTAAAAAAAAAAAGGTGAAATGAACCTTCTGGGAGCTGCATCATTTAAATAAATTGTGGTTAAATCATTGTCATAAATTGTTTATTATTTTTAACTGAATTTTAAACCACCCCTTTCTTTCAAATTCTATTAAAAAGTGTGTACTTTATTAAGCAAAATACGGTAATTTCAATTTATTTTGGGCGGGCAAATCAAATTGCCTGCGGACTAATTAAAGTAATCAGGCACTAGTCTGGCTGAACTAATGCATAAAAAAGTTAGTGTCGAACCCTTGATGGAATTTCAAGCAATACAGTTTACTGCAACAGAAGTTTTCTGATGGGTAAATAAACCAGGAAACTGTCCATCGTAAAAGAAATAAGAAGCTTATAAACAAAATACCATCAGATAACTATGTTTACAATTTCAGTTTAGCAAAATATCAATATGTAGAAAGTTTTAAGAATGTTTATACTAAATTCTGTTAAAAGTGGCATTTTCTATTAGAATGCATGCACAGTCTTATTTACCTATATGCATTTTCTCTGAAGATTGCAAATCCTAATTGTAATTTGATGTTATGAAGACTTATGCTTGATGGTTTTGTTTTTTAAAGGTGAAGACACATTTAACAATTCATCATGTTCTGATGATCATGAAAGACATGATGCACTCCAAAAAGATTATGAAGGTCAGAGCATACAAAGTCAAGGACATTTTAAGTTACCTTTTGACCTTGAGGCTTCAAAATTGGATTGACTAACTTGAAACCATCATCATGTTCATTACCTAAAAAAATAGAGCAAACATACTGTTCGTGCATATGGGTATTCACCATGAAATTTGTGAATTGGGATTAATTTTAGCTGTGTGTCCTTGAAGGAACTAGAAGTCACTTCTCTATATATACGGCTTTAAGTCTCCTCAAAAGGTGTGCGTGGGCTGAAGTTATGTCTTGCCCTATTAATCTAAGGTCACTGACCAAGGTCAATTTCACAGCATCTTCAATATGGCAATCATCCAAGAGACCTCAAGGGGGAAACTAGTCCCTAACTGATAGTTCTGGTTTAATTGTTTTTTATTTATAATTATCAAATTGATTCCTGAAGAGAATACATTTATTATATACCTGTCTTTATTTTTTTTCAGTTGCTTGTTTCTAAGGTAAGTTTCTGTTATGTGTGTGCATTTGAGCTGCATCTAAACAGCCCTTGGACTTAGAAAAATTCCAAATATTTGCAGTTTATGTTCATTTTCTTTGTGGATGTTTCCAAGGGGGCACAAGTGTTTCACAAACATCTCTTGTTTTTATATATAAAATCGTTTACCTTTGTATTTTGAATAATTCATCAAAATTTGAATGTTAGAAGTCATGTTACAAGCGAGATACAGAGATAGAAGTCGTTGTTATGTAAACAAAGCTCGAGTCTTATATTTGTTCACAAATACTGTTAAGTAAAGAAATTGAGAAATTGCCATTCCTTTATGAAAATAAGTTGTGGAAACAAGATAAACTGATTCAATGGGTTCATAAATAATTTCATAACAAACAGCATCATTAGATTTAACCTTATACCAATACAACAAATATGTAAACATTAACAGGACTCAAGCTTTGTTTACAAAACTAAGAACTCTAACCTCTGTAACTCGCTTGTAACTCGATATTTGACTTTCAAATTTTGTCAAAAGCATTGAAAACATCTATTTTAACAATTTTAGACATAAAAATTGAAAAAACAAATTTTGAAAATATTGAGCTCAAATCGTGTCTAAGTCCCTTTAATTAAGAAGATAATCAGCAAGAATAAGAGCGTAATTTTTCAGTCAATGTAAAATTCAGACTGTACATAAGAACCAATGTACTGTAAAGTCGCATGTATAACACTCACACTGTGAGTCACAGCCAAAATTTTATCAAAAGTGGGGGATGCGTGATCAATTTTATATAATATGAACTGTTAATCCTAAAGAATGATTTGACAGATTTTCAGGGTATTTTTTATCATGAGAATTTTTATGGGGTAAACCCGCGACCCACACTAAGTGATGCTTACATTCTAGTGATGTGAGATTTATCTGATAATCTGATACCTTGATTCCAATGATGTTCAATTTATTGTCTTGTTTCATTTCAGATTCCCGGTGCTCCAACAGTTAAAATGTAAGTCATCTTCTCCTGTCATCATCAACATTTATCTCAAGTTTTTCTTTGTCAAGCAAACTTTCAGTAACACTGATTTGTACAGAGAGTGACATGTCTCCTTCCTGTCACTGTACCGCCCCACCTCCCACCCAAGTCATTTTCACACTATTTCACTTACCGTCTGCCCTACTTTCTTTTTTAATGAAAAGTGAGCACACTTGTCAACAGCCGCTGTTTCGCATCTGACTCCCAAGCACCCTATTATAACACTGGAACCTACATGCTTTACATCAAAATACAGGAATGACTTCCTTCTACCATATAATTATAGCCTGTAATTAATTCACTAATTTTCAAAGTACATGCGGGCCTTGAAATACAGTTGCACTCATTTTTACTAAAATACTTTATGCGAAACTGTCCCTTGCTACCAAATATAATGGTTGACCCAAAAATATTGTCACAGATGGAACAGACTAATGGAAACTTAGCGTAAAGCGGCCAAAATTTATATAAACTTTTTAAATATCTACCTGTTTGAATCCAGATTGAAAAATTTTAATAAAAAGCATGGGACAACGATTATCAAAGTTGCTGCCTCCAAGTGATGTTTTTTCTGTATGCTTTGTTTTAAATCCATGAATCCAGTCGATTACAGAAGTATTGGCTTTGATACTGCATTTAAATTTTGTTGTAAATTTTTATCTCTCCATTAAATTAATCATTAATTTGTGTTTGATAAACAAGTCTATGAATTCTCTTTTCTGTGCAGTCAGTTGTGAATGTTGCTTATGGCACTGTTGATTATCTAAGACACTAGTTTATTTTCTTTTGTTTGTTGTGTCTTTTGACCACTAGTATTTACTTGGCTTCAGCTTCCATGTAAGCACATGGCTCAGTGTTCATAGGTGTTAGGCCAGTAACCAAAAGGTCACATGATACTGTGTATTGTGCCGTTAGACAGTGGTTCTTTATCTATGTTGTCTTAGTCCACCCAGCTGAAATTGACTACCGGCTTACAATGGGAGTTAATCTGATGGACTGGTGTCCCATCCAGGGGAAGTCAATGACTCTCATCCACTTAGCACCATAGAAACTGGGGATAAGCACCAGCCTTATGTGCTTTAATGGCAGGAGGAGGATTTTTTAGCTTCTATAGATTGTTGGAATCACCATTGAGGCATCCTTTTTGCTCTCTACTGTAGTTGCAAGCGATAATAACAGTAAGAAATAGAACTGTAATTGCAAGCGATAATTACTGTCAGAAATAGAACTGTAGTTGCAAGCGATAATTACTGTCAGAAATAGAACTGTAGTTGCAAGCGATAATTACAGTCAGAAATAGAACTGTAATTGCAAGCGATAATTACTGTCAGAAATAGAACTGTAGTTGCAAGCGATAATAACAGTCAGAAATAGAACTGTAATTGCAAGCGATAATTACTGTCAGAAATAGAACTGTAGTTGCAAGCGATAATTACTGTCAGAAATAGAACTGTAGTTGCAAGTGATAATTACTGTCAGAAATAGAACTGTAGTTGCAAGCGATAATTACAGTCAAAAATAGAACTTTGCCTGTCTTTTATTTATTTGTTATTTATCTAGGTACATTATAATTCATGAATCTAGATCTGTCTTTGCCTTTTGTTAACAGAATCAGTGGATATCAATGCTTCACCAAGGAAAGGCTTGCAGAGACTCCTCCACGATCATTTAAAGATATTGGTGCAGAATGGAAGGCTCTATCTGACTCGGAGAGAGGCCGGTATCAGGAGAAGGCAGACAAGGTAAGATCTTTAGTGGTCCAGATCAAATCAAGTCTGATGTTGTGTTTGAGT
This sequence comes from Magallana angulata, assembly GCF_025612915.1. Taxonomy (NCBI): domain Eukaryota; kingdom Metazoa; phylum Mollusca; class Bivalvia; order Ostreida; family Ostreidae; genus Magallana; species Magallana angulata. The sequence goes on from NC_069117.1 coordinate 6,749,345, forward strand.
ATGAAGGATTGTATATTGGGTAGGTAGTGTACAGTGACCTTGAACTGATTCTTTGTCTTCATTGTTTTGATACTCTACCTACAATTTGTAGATGGATACTTCATTTAGTATAATATCCATCAGTCTTTAAATCTTCTATTCAGCACAACTCCTTTTAATTTCTGCAAAAAATTTACTAAACCATGTAGCTTGAAAGTGCATAATGTGTAGACTTGCATATTTACAGAAATTAGTTTACTGAAACAATTTTATCAGAACAACTTTTCTCAAACCACAAAAGAAACCCATGAACTTTATAATGATTTAGAACATAAATGTACATTTTAAATTTGCATGTTGTGTACTGGTTATGTATTTGATAACTGTAGTTAGAGCAATAAGCCTCTTGTCAAATTTCCCAAAATTATAAATATTCATTTGGTGAAAATAGGCTAATAAAGAAACAATTAAGAAGCAAGAAGAATTCCTTCAAAGCCTTAGTGAAGAAATGAAAGAAAAGTATTTGGAGCAGACAAAAAGAATAGGGCAGGTAAGAACTACAGGTATCAGTTGTTATTTTTTAAGACCATCCATCCGACTAACCAACTTGAACCAGACTTAACAAAGCCAGATTAGTCTACCATGGTGTTGGGGGATAAAGCCACTGTGCACTATATACAGAATATATAGTATACCAGTGTTTTAGGTTTGTGCTAGTGATATGCATTTAGTAACTGTGAATTCTACATGTACCTACAGCAAACTAGCAGGGTTGTACATCTAGGGATTTTTTATTAGATTAAGATTGTGTTTAGTTGCCTTTATTTTTAGGATAAATCAACAGGATTAATATAAGCTTGAATTCTCCTCACCTCTGAGGAAAAATGAGGCCAACCCCCCCCCCCCCCCCCCCCCCCCCAATTTTCAAAGAAAACTTGTGTATTACTCCTGAACTATCAATAGTGATTTGACACCTACTCCTACCATTAATTTGTTATACCCCCGCTCCGGAGGAGAGGGGGTATACTGTTTTACCCTTGTGTGACTGTCTGTCCGTCCGTCCGTCTGTCTGTCTGTCTGTCTGTCTGTCTGTCTGTCTGTCTGTCTGTCTGTCTGTCTGTCCGTCCGTAACAAAAATTTCTGTCGCATTTATCTCATCAACTATTTATCTCAGATGCTTGAAATTTTTACACAGTGTTTGTTAAGGCATGCCATATCGTGGGATGTATTTTTGTACCAATCGGACGTCAACTTCCTATTAAATGACGACTTTGCTTATTTTTTAACCAAAATTTTCAAACAAATTTTCGTCAATGATTTCTCAGCAACTATTTATCGCAGATGCTTGAAATTTTTACACAATATTTGTATAGGCATGCCATATCGTGGGATATATTTTTGTACCAATCGGACGTCAACTTCCTGTAAAATGAGTACTTTGTTTATTTTTAGCCAAAAATTTCAAACAAATTTCCGTCGCAGATTTCTCAGCAACTATTTGTCGCAGATGCTTGAAATTTTAACACACTATTTGTTTTGGCACGCCATATTGTGGGATATATTTTTGTATCAATCGACGTCAAATTCCTGTTAAATGAGTACTTTGTTTATTTTTAGCCAAAATTTTCAAACAAATTTCTGTCACAGATTTCTCAGCAACTATTTATCACAGATGCTTGAAATTTTTACACCGTGTTTGTTAAGGCATGCCATATCGTGGGATATATTTTTGTACCAATCGGATGCCAGCTTTCTGTTAAATGTCGACTTTGCTTATTTTGCATATTCACATCAGAGCGGGGGTATCACTAGTGAGCATTGGCTCACAGATATCTTGTTTGATACATTTTGATAAATGGCCACTGAAAAAATTGTCAAGTTATCTCAAGATATTTCAAAACTGTTGTTCTTTTAGTGCCTCCAAAAAATGTCTAAATTTTAACCAAAATATTATGTACATGTAGAAATGATAAGTAATATGAGTAACATAATTTTGTTTTTCTTTTTATTTTAAGAAGCAACCCAGCAAGTCCAAATCACAGAAAGAGGTAAGTTTTCTTTAAAAGTAAATTTTCTTTCTATTAGTCATCTCTCTTCTCTCCCTGTTTATAACGTATCAAAAAAGGCTCAGATTTTGGAAATTCATGAAAAAAAATCCTTTGCTTATAATTTTGTTTTCAAACCCTGACTTGTAAGGACCAAAAAAGGTCAAATTTGATGGAAATTATTCAATGAAAAATATCTGCAAATATAGAATGTTGGTATTGAAATGTTTGCCTTGTTCAGTTGTGTGCTGTGCCCATTAGACTTTTGTTATTTTAATCTTTGTAGATAACTATTTTCTCATATTTTTTGTAGTTTGCTGATGCACCAAAGTCTACCCAGTAAGTTTACTACACATAGTTGATTTTACTAAACAATAAATGCTTTCTTTGGTGATTCTTGCGGGATGTGAAGGTGGCGACATTGGAGAAAAAATACACATAACCCGCATTACATAACCCGCTAATGTGGGTTATGTATTACCTTGATTGGTTTTGTTTTGGGACAGCCAATGAGAGTTTAGGAGCGGATCTTGAATTGAATGTAGGAATTCCCCCATTTTAAATATGAAATTCCATTGAGGTGTATACTATGTCCCTTTCTCACAAAGAAAGTATTCTAGAAAAAAACAGTGTATTATATTTGGGATAAATGGCTTTTATGTTCTCCTCTATAATACTTTTAAGGTCAGACGCGACCTATCTTCCATTATTTTCTATTTTTTCAAGTATCCGCTTTGTGAAGATTTCCTTTACGTAATTGAAAAACAACATTTCATTTTATAAAATATTTTTCTATTTGGATATATGGTTTCATTATTAATAAGCATTCAATTGCATTTTGTATGTAATTAAAATAAAAATTCAAAATATTCAAACTCAAAAAAAAATAGCCTGTTGATGCACCTTGAGTTTTTGGGCATTAACAGGTTTAATTTCAAATGAAGAGATCATCTATCAAAGAAAATTATCTAAAACTGAGGAACTTCACGTGTGTCCTTGATACAAGATTTGCTAAATTCTCAATTTTATGAAATAACCTTTAAAATGCAAGAACATAAGATGGCAGAGTAAAAAGATTAATTTTTTATTTAAGATCAAACAGCTACCAAGAGTACACAAAGGAGCGCTTCGCAGAAGATCCTAATGTCACCTTTACGGAGATTGCTGCCTCCTGGAAAACCATGACCGAGGCTCAAAAAAAGCCCTACCAAGTCAGGGCAGTAAAGGTAATACATGTAATAGTTCAGAATAAGCCCTACTAAGTCAGGGCTATGAAGGTAATATTTGTTCAGGAAAAGCCCGACGAAGTCAGGGCTCTGAAAGTAATAATAGTTCAGAGAAAGCCCTACCAAGTCGGGGCTGTAAAGGTAATTCATGTAATAGTTCAGAAAAAGCCCTACCAAGTCAGGGCTATGAAGGTAATACTTGTTCAGGAAAAGTCATACCAAGTAAGAGTTGTAAAGTAATCCAGGCCTATTAAAATCTCAATCAAATTAAACAGCAAAGGTAACACTCTTTAAAAAAAGTCACTTTACTTTCTTGGTATGCGTCATACAAGCAATAACACCTCATTAATGCTTTTCTCTTGTAGTTCATCAATTTATCTATTCACCAAACAGTTGAATTATGTGGTCTCATAGTATCTTATTCTATGGTTAGATCAATGAAGAGGCCAAGAGGGAATTAGAAAAATACGTCAAATCTCTCACAGATGAAGAACAAATGAGGTTCTTTAAATCCAGAAAGCTGACGGAGGTGAGGAAGTGAACCTTTGTTGTTTGTTGTTGTACATTAGTTGTACAGATAATAGCATGATCATATAGTGTAATTGGAAAATAATTATTGTTATTCCAGTTTTTTAAAGTTCCAGGATCTATTTGTATAGCAAATTTACGAGTGTTGAAAGGAGATGCTTTAATAGAATACAACTTTCTTTAAATTTGATATAGCATACAAGTACAGTAGTAAATATTCAACAAAAAATACTTACCATGTGAGTAGTAAATGTACCTTTCCACATATTGCCAACTTTTGTTATGAATGGAATAATTCAACTGGGATTAAGCCCCTAATTGCTTATTTCTAAACAATTGAATAAAATGTTTCTGAAATGACAGGTAACTCACAGGATTTCTCAGTGTTTTTTCTTGAATACTGTCTTACACTTTATTAACTGTACTTACAGTCTTAGTCAATGCACGTGTTGTGCAAGTTAGACGTTATTCTGTTAATTATACCCCCCGCAAACGAAGTTTGGGGGGGTATATAGGAATCACCTTGTCCGTCCGTCCGTCTGTCCGTCCGTCCGTCTGTCTGTTCGATTCGTGTCCGGTCCATATCTTTCTTATGGAGAAACATTAGAAGTTCTTACTTCACACAAAGATTGCTTATGACCTAAGGGTGTGTCATGACCTTGAACCAAGGTCATTCGGTCAAGGTCACTGGCAGAAAAAGTGCAAAATTCGTGTCCGGTCCATATCTTTCTTATGGAGAAACATTAGAAGTTTTTACTTCACACAAAGATTGCTTATGACATATGGGTTTGTCATGACCTTGAACCAAAGTCATTCGGGCAAGGTCAAGGTCACCAACAGAAAAAGTGCAAAATTCGTGTCCGGTCCATATCTTTCTTATAGAGAAACACTGGAAGTTTTTATTTCACACAAAGATTGCTTATAACATAAGGGTGTGTCATGACCTTAACCCACGGTCATTCGGGCAAGGTCAAGGTCACTGACAGAAAAAGTGCAAAATTCGTGTCCGGTCCATATCTTTTTAATGGAGAAACATTGGAAGTTCTTACTTCATACAAAATTGCTTATGACCTAAGGGTGTGTCATGACTTTGAACCAAGGTCATTCAGGCAAGGTCAAGGTCACTGGCAGAAAAAGTGCAAAATTCGTGTCCGGTCCATATCTTTCTTATGGAGAAACATTAGAAGTTTTTACTTCACACAAAGATTGCTTATGACCTAAGGGTGTGTCATGACCTTGAACCAAGGTCATTCGGGCAAGGTCAATGTCACCAACAGAAAAAGTGCAAAATTCGTGTCCGGTCCATATCTTTCTTATAGAGAAACACTGGAAGTTTTTATTTCACACAAAGATTGCTTATAACCTAAGGGTGTGTCATGACCTTAACCCAAGGTCATTCGGGCAAGGTCAAGGTCACTGACAGAAAAAGTGCAAAATACGTGTCCGGTCAATATCTTTTTAATGGAGAAACATTGGAAGTTCTTACTTCATACAAAATTCCTTATGACCTAAGGGTGTGTCATGACCTTGACCCAAGGTCATTTGGTCAAGGTCAAGGTCAATGGTAGAAAAAAGTGCAAAATTCTTGTCTGGTCCATATCTTTCTTATGGAGAAACATTGGAAGTTCTCAGTTCACACAAAGATTGCTTATGACCTACGGGTTTGTCATGACCTTGACAAAAGGTCATTTGGGCAAGGCCAAGGTCCCTTGCAGAAAAGTGTAAAACTCGTGTCCAGTCCATATCTTTCTGATGGACAAATATTGGAAGTTCTTAATTCACATCTAGAATGCTTATAACCTGAGAGTGTGTCATGACCTTGACCAAAGGTCAATTGAGGAAGTTCAAGGTCATTGTTAAAAAAAAAATCGGGCCCAGTATACCAATAATTCAAAATGTTTATATTAAGTGGCTGCTTTACATGTGGAATTTGTTTGATTCGAGTCATGTTTGTTAACATAAGGATGCAAATGTCCTCATGCATGAACAGTTAACTTGAACTAAAATGGAATTTAAAGAATAGAAATTGGTTTGTGTACTCATATAAGCATTAATAGTTTTAAAAAATAGAGCAGTTGTTATTTATAGAAAATGGACGATGAAATAGATTCATCCAATATTTTCTATAATAGAAAAAATACATGAGTTATGATTTTTTCTTAGCGGGGGGGTATCAATTGTGAGCTTGCTCACAGTACCTCTAGTTTTCATTAAAGCTGACATGAATTCATAAATACGCATTATTTCCCTTTTATCTCCGACAACCGCCATATTAGTTGTCGATTTCTATTGTTCTGCTCATCGCTACACACCCCCTATATAAGCTGAGAGCACTATTCATGCTTCACCGCATTCAGGTATTTCATGCACCCGAACACGTTGCCTTGGACGAAAAGACGTGTAGAAACGCGTTTTGAAGAAAAATAAAATGACAACCACTGCACTGGCAAGATATATCCAATACACGATGAAACAAGACAGACTGAAATCCAGACGCAGATACTTATAAAATTCCTCGATAATTGTTGACCGTTTTCCTGTGTATGTTATAACATCGCACATGCGCAAACAACACACTGTGGCAGATCGAGCAATGTCAATGATCGCATAGATTTTAGAAACGGTGAAACGGATTGAAACGATGTTACATTGTCATTTTCTTGGATTTACTATCATTTATCTACTGTGTTCGATGTAGTGCCACCGGGGTTTTCAAAAAGACGCAGACGTTATTCACTCTGTATGAACGGCACACGTGTTCGATGTGAATGCGTAGTGAGGCAGCACTGTATGTGCAACATAATAAAGATATCTGGAAAATCCTTTCACAGAATAAACATATTTTGTATTTCACTGATTATTGTTTTCTTTATTCTTTACTACAAACATTTTACTACAATGTGTAGTTCATGCATTTAGAAGTCCGTGCAACCTGAATGCCTCGATCGGAAAGCAACCGACCGTAACTTTCTCAACCGATATATATACCCCAGTGGTAGTAGAGGAGCGATCGAAACTAATATGGCGACCAAATGCTTTTATGAGTTCATGTCAGCTTTAATATATTAACATATTCAAGAAAATATAAAAAGTACTTAAGTGATTGGGCTTTTACTAGAAACCGAAAGCCAGAGTTAAGAAGGAGAAGAAGGCAAAGGGCCTCAGCCAGAGGGACTTTAAGAAAGCTGAGCTGCAGTATCTGAAGGAGGAGAAAAAAATCGCCATCAAAGAAAACCCCGACCTCGAGGAAGAGGAAGTCCTCAAGAGACTCTCGGAAGCTTTCAGGAGCTTGGACTATGAAACTCAAGTTAGTGAGCTTGCTGCCTTAATATTATGGGGACCCCTCATTCCTCAATAGCGGAATCCCCTTTTCATTTTTGATGGAAGTAAATGCATAAAAATGAAATAATGACAAATCTAACAATAACTTGTTGTTGATGAATAAAGTGCTGCTTTTTAACTTTCAAATAGATATTACATTGTGATGCTCCACACTGGCGTACAGTCTTAGCAAATATTTGTTGCTTTTAAGTATGATTTCAGAATTATTTTCCTTTTTTTGTACAGAAATCGTATTGCCGTAAAGCTGAAATATCGCTACAGGAACAGAAGAAGATTACAGAGTTCTAGTAAGGACACTAAAATATTGTGTTTCTTTAAGATGAATTTTTATTTATGTAGGACCTGGAAGGCATAAAAGTTAAAAGATACATAGAAATCCTACATTTACATTAATGAAAAGAGCATATATCACTTGTTATAGGGAGAATGATGAATTATGTTTTCCATCCAATCGGTCATGGGAAAAGGAGGGGGGGGGATATAAACCCAAGACCAAGCTTGTAAAGGTTCAACTATGACTCCTGTTGTCTTTGCATCCTAGATTACAATGCATAAAGCCCTGCCTTATGTGATGTTCACTTGCTGTTTTGTGCACTCTTTGCTGGGTTTCTGTTGAAATCACTATTAATGCTACTTTTGTATGTGATAAGAGTTGGCTCAGATTTTCAAGAGTGATGATTTTCAAAAATTATTTTATGTGATATCAAGTGTAATTACAGACCATGAAACGTGCTACTACACCAGTTGCACGGTTCGGTTCGATACGCTTTTTGAACGGTACGGTTCGCTTTGTGAACGGTACGGTTCGTTTTGTGAACGGTACGGTTCGCTTTGTGAACGGTACGGTACGCTTTGTGAACGGAACGGTTCGCTTCTTGCACGGTACGCTTTGCTAAAAATAGCTGCACGCTTTGTGAACGGTTTGCGCGCTTTATTAATGAGGTAGGCGTGGCCTGAACGCTTTGATTTTTCTCGATAAAATTTTGTATAGTTTTTGCCCGATCTACTTCAGCAAAGAAATAATTATGACAAGATGTTTTCTTTATATATATGTGATATATTACAAATGTATTTCAATCTATTTAAAATCAGAACTTCCATCCTTCCCCCCGTTTTTAATTCGTTGCGTGAAACGTGTACTCGGTGACAACCGCCGGAAGCGGAGGTAATTTTAATTTTGATTAGTCTATTATCATTAGTATTTAATTTTAGATGAATGTAATTATTACGATAGATTAAAAGAACTGTGACTTTAATCCGATATATTTTTGTTAATTCAGCGAGCTGTCGATAATTTTACGAAGCATCTTAAGTTTTTATTTTGAATTGAAGACATTAAATATTTCTAATCCATTTAAAATTGCTATGAAAAATTGCCCCAAATTTATTCCGATGTTTCTTTAGTTTTGATTCGCGGCTAGTTGTTCTTTTTACAAGCATCTTTCTTTTTCATAGTTCGTACAGTATGATAATTCTTTATTGCGTAGTAATGAGTACTATTGCGGATCAAATTGTCCAAGTGAATATACGATGTAAAAGTACACGCAGTTAATGATAAGATAAACAATGAATTTCAGATAAGAAATCTTGAAATCAACTGTTATTTAGCTTTTTGACACGAATTTTTATTTATTTAAATATTGATTCTATGATTTTCTGCACTTGTTCGTATACACAGATCATACCTACATTGTGTACATGTAACCCGTCATCGCTTCTCTTATCTGAACTAAGATCGCGTGTATAGTCATAATATGACTACATGTATTTGTTGTTTTTTTCGTTAAACTATACATGTAAATGTAACATATTTCTTACGATATGTACACAACTGGATATACACAAGTCAATAGCTTTTAATGGCGATATTTATCATTTTGTTGAACAAGTGTGCGCTCTTCTTAAGTGTATGCATGCGATTTAGCTGACGTTTTACAAATGCTGACCTGTTTACATTTTATTTACCTTTTTACAAACATACTTGTTGTAAACAGGACACGAAAAAATACCCGGTAATCAACTAATGTTTAAAGTAATAAATATATTAAGAATTTATCTAGTAACAAAAATAATACGACAGCGAGGGAAAAAGACTCTGATCGCCAGTACATGAGTTATATAATCACGAAGTCGGAAGGAAATTATTCTTGAATAATTTCAAATAGGAACACTCTTTTAAATAGGAATTTAAGAAAACATAAAACAAAACGTCTTCATACAATGATTTTCTTCTAGCCATATAGGAGGAGCCAAGTAGCACGCGGCGCATGGCCTGATCTGTACTGTTATACTTAAACTGATTGACAGGCGAAGCACGTGGAGTCCTGAGATAAAATCCAGCTCAAATGACCGACTATAGAATCCTTAAAGAAAATAATATAGTTCAGTAATAAAACTTTAATTCAAGTATTATAATCAACACACTAGTTCTCGTTCTCTCTCCACCCCCTGTCTCTCTCTGTCTCTCTCTCTCTCTCTGTCTCTGTCTCTGTCTCTCTCTCTCTCTCTCTCTCTCTCTCTCTGAGAATGTATGTAATTGTGTGCAAACAGTTTTGAATTATTAGATTTTTATTTGTATGAATTGAATTCATTTATTATAGACTCATGGTTTTCACAACGATTTCAACACAATGACTAAAAGTTTGTACAGTAGACGTTGTATTCAGATTGAGCTCGACGGTTAAAATTTCGACGCTTTTTCACAACACACATATTAGATTGAAAATAAATTTAAAAAGAGCTGTGTTTGTGCTTACATATACTTTTAAAATGTTATTATCTTACTCAACTATTTACAATGTAATTTATCATTTTTTTGGTTAATTAATGTACCCGGTAAATGACATTTTTATCGCAAGTTAATATTTGTGAAAATCTCGCATGTACATATAGGGTCGCTGAATTGTTCCTCGGATCCACGCGCCGATAGTCTTAGGTGTAGTTGTTTGTGTACATATCTACAGACAGTTCTTTTGTTTTTTAGAGATTAATAAAAGCCATGAAACTAACAAAGCAGAAATAAGATATATTCAGACTATACACACGACATATTGTGATGAGTTACCTAACAGGTGTCCGTTGAAAGGTGTGAATACCGGCATCTCATGCACACCTGTTTACGCGTCCAAATATACAGAGTTAGTTGTAAAAATGAGACAATAGCACCTGTTGTGTAAAGAACCCAAGATGAAAGACGCTGTTGTGTTTCTGATCAGCTTCTGTACACATGTATCGCACGAGTGATTTTTGTTCATGAGAAATCACGACGCCATTACCAGCTATGCGGGAAATAAAGTTGAAAGTTATTCTATGGAATGCGTGTACTTTTTTTTCGTTCAATGCTTGCATTTAATTAAATAAGCTTTTGTACATATATTTTAATTATCTATAATTCAGTATATGAGTGTTTTTTTGTTTATTTATTGCTACATAAATAGCTAAACTACAAATCATTCTAGTCACCGGTAATATGTGGTTGTCATTTACTACAGCACATCCATATGTATTTAAAAACATGATCTGAAACGTTTCCTGTTCTCATTTTTAATTGGTTTAGTTTAGTTGTAAATTAATTAACAAATTAAAAGGTGTTTATCAAAAGGGTTTTTTCCGATAACAGAAAATAAGACGTTAAGGCAAGCTCCCAACATTTTAATCGGATCGTCAGTTACAACATCACGTTTGTTTAGAAAAAAAAACACATGACTAAAATTGATTTGAATGTTGATAATATATCAATTGATGAATAAATGTATTTGGTAAACTAATTTGAATTTATCTAAGAACAAGTAAATTAAAAGGTATCCATTTATGATTTCAGATCACAAAAAAATATAACCACGTATTGTTTGAACATTAATAGTTAACAATGTTTCAGAAATCGGCGATGCAAGTTTTGTCGAAAACCAAAGAATTGATTACGGTCTTAAAAAAGGAAATTAAATTATAATATTTTTGTAACTGCTTTCATAAGAATAACAGTTTTAAATCTAAGTATGTGTTATCTATTTCCGTATGAAAAAATCTAGTAAAATATTGAACTTATCTGGTCAGCGATAATCTCCGTCCGTATTCATCGAAAGACATTAGGTCAATAAGCCATATATGGAAGTTGCACGCTTGTTGCACGGTACGGTACGCTTTTTTGTCCGTCTGGAGGCGGGTCTTGCATAAATTATCTTGCACGCTTTTTGCACGGTACGGTTCGTTTTGTGAACGGTACGGTTCGCTTTGTGAACGGTACGTTTCGTTTTGTGAACGGTACGGTACGCTTTGTGAACGGTACGGTTCGTTTTGTGAACGGTACGGTTCGTTTCTTGCACGGAACGGTTCGGTTCGTTTTAGAGGTGTAGTAGCACGTTTCAGGGTCTGTATCTAGCTGTTGTACTATGACAATTTTATCTTCATCAAAATCAATCCAATATACTGGTACTTTAAGGATGACGTTTACTCAGAACGAAAAAAAATTCCACTGATGATAATGAAAAACCAACTATTGTGTGTTATAGACCTTTAATTGTAGTGTTAATTTTCATTTTCAAAAAAGTAGGTCAATGACCTACTTTTTGAGTTAATGGCCATTGTATATTTTTGGAAAATTAAAGGAAAATCACTTAAAATTTTACACTATGATTGAGATTTTCTTAATAGTGAAATAATACAAATTGCTCAACACTTTTGAAAATGAAATACAATTTATGAATGGCAGTGACATTAAATACATACAAAGCATTAAGTTTTTCGTTCAAAATTTTTATAAATATTCCAGTCCGAATTTCCTCTATCACTTTTCAAATTCCTACCCATTTTTGATCCAATTTTACAAAAAATTGAATGATGATAATACAAAAACATTTATAGTATTAAACTACTTATATTGATCTTATTCTGTTGGCATATAATTTATATGAGGTCAATGATCAAAATTTTGAGATATGGTGTCTTTTATCGTTTTTAAGCATATTTCAATATTTTTTAAATTCGGGCCATACGATTATTTTAATGAATAAATGAGGTAAAACTAACAGAAAATATGTAAAATTATATAGATTAAAATATAAAATCTTAACTTTTAATATTAGAGTACTTAAAAAAATATTTTAGCGGAAAACAAAATCTGCAAAATTTAGTCCGAATTTCCTCTGTTTGGCTAAAAGTCTATTTTTGTTTTGGTATAATTCCATAATATAGTAGAAATATCGAATGTTATGTCAATAATAATTCATTTCACTGATACTTTTTGTGTTTAGAGCAAATTTTAATCATGACATTGAACTTTATAACAATTCGAATTTGAGAACTCAAACCCTGAGTAAACAACACCCTTAAGTAAATGTTTCCATTTTTACATTTCAGCAAGAATTTTGAGTCACCTTTGGCTAAGGTAATTTTCCTTGATTATGACATTGTTACCTTCCTTACGTTAATGAAGTTGTAAACTCTCGAATGTTAATAACACTATTAACTCAATGATGTTGAAGATTTTGATAACACTGTATGATAATGATGAAATATTTGAACTTTATAATAACATAGTAAAAAACATTGTAAACCTTATGATGTTAATGACTTGGTTAACTCTCTGATACACTCATGATATTGAAAACTTTGGTCTTTTCTAGAAGAAGTTGACCTCTTTAGGAACACCACCTTCACAGATCAAGGTCAGTCTTTTATATTTTTAGATAAATTAAAAAATTTGTTCGATCTAAAGGTTTTCATTCAAAAATGCTTTGTTATCACTTTCATACTGATGGATGCATGTTATTTTTTGTGATGAACACTGTGATTTTATCTCTGTCAACAGAGCTCTAGTAAAAAGGACTCCACTACTAGTGAAAGTTCTGACTCTTCTTCTGATGCTGAGGAAGAAAAGGTATCTAAAAGGAAGCCTCCGGTTTTGGTGCTGGGGAAGAAAGCTGAGACAGACAGTGACTCCTCGTCTGAGGATGAGAGGTCAGGGAAACCCGTAGTACAGTCCCCAGTAAAAGGGAAAGTGAGGGACAAATCTTCAGATAGTGACAGTAGCAGTTCTTCTAGTAATATAAAAACAGGTACAAACTTGAACATCTCTCCAAAGAAACCAGTATCAAGCAGAAAAAATGTGGCAAAGGTGAAAAATGTTAAGAAAGAAAGTTCTAGTTCCGACAGTGACAGCTCCTCAGACGAAGAGCCAAAAACCACAGGAAGGCAGACAGGGCCATCATTAAAGAAAGCTCCAGTAAATAAAAAGCCTGAATCCTCTAGTGGGAGTAGCTCATCTGAGGACGAGGCAAACAAGACACAGAAAAAACACCAAGCTCGGTCTTCCCCTACAAAAAAAGTGATGTTGAACGACAAGGTCAGTAGAATCGACATGTATATTTGTAAGTAATGAAGACGTGAGTAACTGTCTGTGTTGTGAATGAGATGTTGTAAGTTTGCCTAGGTGTAATAAATTTGTTTAATTATCTAATCGAAATGGTCATTTAATATGTGTATATTAAAAAAGGTCAGTTGAAATTAGTATAATGATTGATGATGATTAAAATGATACTAAGGAAAACCTGATGGATGATTCTTTGCAGAAATTTTTTTCCAGTTTCAGTTGTTTAAAACATTTAATGGGCCTGGTTTTAAGCTTTTTAAAGCTGACATGAATTCATAAAAGCATTTTGTCGCAATATTAGTTTCGAACACTCCTCTACTGTCACTTGAGTATATATACTGGTCGAGGTCAAGGAGAGGAACTTGTAAGTTGTTAGAACTTGTTTCTGATCCTTTTGTTTATTCAATAAAATATGTTCAAAACAAAAACTGGTCGAGAAAGTTACCGTCGGTTGCTTTCCGATCGAGTCATTCAGGTTGCACAGACTTCTAAATGCACAAACTACACATTGTAGTAAAATGCTTGTAAGAAAGAACAAAGGAAACAACAATCAATAAAATACAAACTTTTAATTAATTTATTTTTTGAAAGAATTTCCAAGGTACTAGTATCTGTATTATTTTGCACAGATAGTGCTGCCTTACTTCACATGCACATCGAACATGCAAGTTGTTCATACAGAGTGCAGAAAGTCTGCATCTTTTTGAAAACCCTGACGGCACTACATCCAACCCAGAAGCTAAATGATAGTAAATCCAAGAAAGTAACAACGTAACATTGACTCGTTTCCATCGGTTTCTACAAAAACGCTCCGTTTCTAAAATCCATGCGATCATTGACATTGCTTGATCTGCCACCATATTTGGTTGCGCAGGTGCAATGTTATAACATAAACAGGAGAATGGTCTACAATTATCAAGGATTTTAAAGTATATGTGCCTGGATATTAGTCTGTCTTGTTTTTTTTGTCGTTCATTGGATATTCCTTGCCAGTGCAGTGGTTGTCATATTATTTTTGTTTGAAACGCGTCTCTACAAGTCTTTTCATCCAAAGTAACGTGTACGGGTGTATGAAATACCTGAATGCGGTGAAGCATGAATAGTGCTCTCAGCTTATATGTGGGGTGTGTAGCGATGAGCAGAACAATAGAAATCGACAACTAAAATGGCGGTAGTCTGAGATAAAAGGGAAATAATGCATATGAATTCATGTCAGCTTTAAGAAAAAACATTTTACTGCCAATGAAGATTAAAAAAAATCATGATACAGACAAATCAACAAGTTATATGACCAAAAAGTGTATGATTTATAGTTAATTGACTGTGGTATGAATTGTCACCTTGTGCACTTATATGAAATGAAGAGTTATACAGTGTAAATATGAACGCTTTGGAATCTTTGTTTAAAAGATGGCGGGAATGTCTTCCCCAAGGAAGGCTACAATAGTAAAAAAGCCTGAAACCTCCTCAAGTGGGACTAGTTCGTCTGAAGATGAGGCAAACAAGACACAGAAAAAAACCCAACCTCTGTTGTCTCTAACAAAAAAAACGACATCAAGTTTAAAGGTCAGTATAATCTGTGTGGTGAGGTCAGCAACTGTCTGCATTGTGAATGAGATGTTTCATATATCTTTTTAACAACTTATCCCCTGTTGTTATAATAAAAAAAATCCATCACCATCGTCATTTTGAAAATTTTAGACTGGCTCTTCTGTGGCATTTATTTGGCTGTGATTCATGCAAAATTGATAGGTACAAAAATATCTGCTCACCACTTTCTATTTTTATGCCCCTCTCCGAAGAAGAGAGGGCATACTGCTTTGCTGTCAGTCTGTCGGTCAGTCCACCAATAGTTTCCATTCATTTTCTTTGCAGAGGTTGTACATATTGAAATGAAATTTGGTATACAAATTTATCATGATAATATCTAGGTCAAGTTTGATTTTTGGTCAAATGTGCAATATTTTACAAAGTTATGCCCCTTGGACTTAAAAAAATTCCAATTGTTTGCAGTTTCCAATCATTTTCTTCACAGAAGTTGCACATATTGAAATATGATTTATGGTAGTATACTGATCTATCTAAATAATAACTAATTACTAAGTCGTTTTGATTTTAGGGTACGACCAAGCAATTTTAAATAGAGTTATGCCCCTTGGACTTTGAAAAGTTCCACTGATTTTCAGTTTTCATCATTGCAGAGGTTGCACATATTGAAATGAAATTTGGTATACAGATTTATCATAATAATGTCTAGGTCAATTTCGATTTTGGTTACAATCGAGCAATTTTCGATACAATTATGCCCCTTGAACTTACAAAAATTCCAATTATTTGCAGTTTCTGTCCATTTTCTTCGTGGATGTTTCCAAGGGAGGAGGGGGGCATAAGTATTTCACAAACATCTCTTGTTATGTGAAAAGTTGAGCATCATCATGATTGATGTGTTTCTCGGCGGATGTACTTATATGGAGTTACACTGAGATTGTATACTTATGAAATGCTTTTGAATCTTTGTAGAGAAGATGGTGGAATCATCATGGTTGTAATTTTATTGTCCTCTTCATCAATGTTTTGTTCAGTCTCTTTTGTTTTATTTTCCACAGACACCCACAAAATCTCCCAAGAAACTGGTTAATTCTGAAGGGAAAAAGAAGTCGAACGATGACAGTAGTTCTGATATGTCTGATGTTCTCCCGCTGGTAGGTGGTACTGGTTTTATACAGTTTTGTTCATCAGTGTGTGTCAGTAGAGAAAGGTATCTCTTACAAAAAAGCTGATCAGTCAATATCAGGATACATGTAAAAGGGAAATCATTTCAGATTTCCTGAAAGTACATGGCCAATTTTGACTGAATTTGGTAATAAAGTTCTGTGGAGAAATATAAATGTCTTTGTGATTTATGCAGCTGTTTCTTCCCATAGGTATGTTATTATCATTTACACATTAGAAAAAAATAGTTTGAATGTACCATTGTTTACATATGCAAATAATTAAAAATGATTGAAACTTCAATTCTATAGGAAAACAAACATGTTCTTATCTGTGTGAACTTTTTGAAGGGTCAAAGGTTTTAGGGTTTTTTTTCGTTCAGTGTAAATCTTGCCCTGCTACACCTACAAACAGTTTCGCCCTATTTTAAATATGCCCAGGCACAGTTGTTTTCAAAGAAAGATAAATTAGGACAATGATGGTGAAAGGTGTGAAAATGAAATGGAGGCCAATATTTCCCTGAAGACAGTGATCTTTGTAGTAGCTTTTGGTTCGACAGTTGCATTGTCATAAAAGTAAACACTTAATGTGTTTAAAATTTTAACAGTAAATGTAATGACTAAAGAAAGAACTGATAGATTGACTTCTCTTTTTAAAATCCTAATTTCTATTCTCTCATTTTGATTTCAGACTCAGAGCAGCAGTCCTAAGAAGTCTGCCAAGAGACCCCCACCCCCCTCCTCCTCCTCCAGCGATTTGTCATCAAGTGACAGCTCCTCGGAGAGTGACGACGGAAAAACAGGAAGTCAGAAGGTAGTGTTATATTGTTTGATACTGCTAACAACTCGGTCTCGGTATACTGTTTAATGTAGGATCTTATGAGTTCTTTGCGGTACTTCATATGATACAGAAATCAACCTAGACATAGAAAAACATAGAAATACACAGGAAACAGAATTTTTTTTGAATTTTTGATTACCTGAGGTAAATTTCCTGTTTCAAATTTGTCTTTTGTTGTTTCCTATGGCAATGATATGAATGTTTTTAGTGTTAAAATGATACTATTAAAGCTATTTAGTATCTTGTGTTTCAATACAAAATTGTAGCTAAAGTGAGATATGTTACCCATTGGCCTCTAACTGGTATTTAGAAATTGAGTTATTTTAGGAGTGGCTAATGGGTTTTATTTTGACTCTTTTCAGCAATCTGGGCTCCCAAAGACACCTCAACACACTCTCAAGACATCACTGAACACCTCAATGAAGTCCATTAGTACTCCAAGTAGCCTAAAGACTCTCAAGAAGAAGCAGAAATAATGGGGCACCCTCAATACAAAGCTTGTATTAGAGTTCTAGTAAACAGAGTACCAGTATATGATCACAAGAGTTTGACTGACCTGATGTCAGAGAGTATTGTTAACTCGGTGCTGAATATTGTTACCTGGGTGCTGAATATTGTTTACTGGGTGCTGAAAGTACATGTACAAGATCAGAATTGACCAGATGTTTAGCTGAGAGGTCTGTAATGGTGGCAGACATGCAGGAATATGTGGTCATGTTAGATTCAACATAACCTTGTTATTGTGTCCTTTGGACCAATGTGTGTATACGTAATCTGTTGGTTATGTGGTAAAAGATTGCATTAATGTGTATGTGCAGGTCTTCATATGAGTATTTAATGGAATATAATATTTGTAAACTCTTATCTACATTTTAATATGTAAACACACAACTCCAGAAATGTTTAAGATTTACACCTTACAGGTTGTTGCTCTGTGCACTAAGTGTTGAAAAGGTGAATGTTTATTAATTTTAATGATTTTTGATATGTTTTTATTTATGATGGTGATTGTAATGTAAAGTAACAAAGCATGATGATGTTCATTCAATTGTTAAGAATATCCAGTCTGTTTATGTGTCGGAACCATGGGCAGCATTAGTTCTTTCCTTTGATCATGTTAGGAATAAAATGTAGCCAGTAGCTCAGGTGTTGTGTGGTTTTTGCAATGAAGTAAAACTTACATGGAATTCATCAAACACACACTACAGTTATTCTCAAAGAATCCATTCTACACACTATAGACTCATTATACCACACGAAACAAGTTGTGAAAAATACATGGACAGTACATGACAAAATGCAGGTGGTGCATTCCTCTCATATCCGTGACTCATCATAGTAATCAAAGATTCATCAGTACAGAAATGTCTCCATTTTGCCATTAAAAATCCTTTCATGGTAAAATTTTCAAGATAATTTAAAAGATTAAGGCCACTTGTGTAAACGTAATATATTTGACATGTATGATATTTAGAGGAAAATTACTTTTCAACAGATTAGAATGGTTTTGATTTAGTGCATTCCATAATGTGTGTGTGTGTGTTTCACAAACACACACACATATATATATACAGGGCTTGACATTTAGTTAATTTTCAATAAAAGTACTAGGCTAGTCGAGCTTCTTCATTATTTTTATGCACCGCCATAAAATGGCTGGGGCATTATAGTATTGCCCCGTTTTGTCAGTCCATCCTTCAGTCATTCAACTTCATTGTTCAACTCCTAAATATACTTTGACTTCAAACTTTAAACAAAGAACAATAATTATAATATACTGAGGTGTACTATTGAATAATATTTGACCTTGACCTTGTTTTACTCAAGGTCAAATTAAGAAAAAATAAAATTTTGTCTGGGTCATAACTTATATACCCTTTGACATTAAGACTGTAAACTTGTAACATAGGTAGATGGTATTGAGAAGGAGTGCATGCCACCAAAATTTTTGACCTTAACCTATTTTGTTCTTCAAGGTCAAGCCTTTTATAAAAAATATTGTCCGGACCATACCACGAGACACCTTCAACATACAGACTTTTAACTTGTATCATAGTTAGATGGTTTATAACCTAGCTGAACCAATCTTAAATTTTTGACCTTGACCTAAAATTTTCATTTCAAGGTAAAATTAGAAAAAACTTCATTGTTCATCTCCTGAATATACTTTGACAGAAGGACTTCAAACTTTAAACAAAGAACGCTAATAATACACGGAGGTGTATTATCGATTTATATTTGACCTTGTTTTTACTCAAGGTTAAATTAAGAAAAAAATAATGAAATTGTCTGGGTCGTAACTTACATACCTTTTGACATTAAGACTCCAAACCTAAAACATAGATAGATGGTATTTTTTTCCAGACCATAACTTCAAAATTCTTTGACATAGAGACTTTAAACTTAAAACATAGTTTGATGAAACGGTGAACTAAACCCAACTTTTTGACCTTGACCTATTGGATCTCGGGGTCAATTATGATGAAAATATTCCTTACAATAATGACTTGTTTCATATATATGGATGATATATAACATATAGCTGACATCATTCTTTTTCACTTATTAAATTTGCCTCATATTACAATCCTTTGGGAGAAGGGGAGACGTGTTTCTTTTATATAAAAAAAAAACCCCAATAATATGTATAATACATAATATTATATCATATGAGACAATATTGTATATGATATTGGTTTATATTATGAAGTTGTATTATATGATATTGTAATATATACTATGCCATCATATGATATGATTTTATATAATATGATATTGTATTGTGTAATATATGACTATATCACATGATATTGTATAATGTGTTATGATACAAGTTGTATCAAGTTATATTAGATCATATGATTACAACATCATATAATGTATTAAATGTGATACAATATCATACAATACAATATCAAACTAGATTGTATCATATATTATATGGTATGATTTTGTTTTATGTTATCAAATACAATAATGTGTAACACTATACGATTTTATATCATATGTTACAATATCATATTACATCATTATTTATTACAGTATTGTATTATATTGATTGTAAGTATCATAGGATGCAATATCGTATTGTTTTGATAAACATTGTATCTTATAATACCGTATGAAATGAACGTATGATTATCAAACAATTTTTTAACATATGATGTACGATATTATGTCAAAACAGTATCCATGAATATCCAATATCTTTAAGTATGATTTTCATATAATATGATAAAGGTGGTCCTATACAGGTGATGCCTCGTCGGTGAGCTTTGTAATCTGTGATTACCCATGTTTGGCTTAGTTATGCCTTGTGTAATTTGAAAAAAAGGATTTTTACTTTCCGATCATTATCTAAACAAATGTTGCACGCATTCAATTAAATTTAAGATATTGATGTATCTTATGAATGTACATACGAGTTCGAATTTTGTACCAGTCCTATGATTTTTGAAAGGGTTATGCCTCTTGAACTTAGTGAAAATGGAAAATTCGTAGTTTCCCCTCTTAACTTTTGAAGGGATGCATATGTAAAGTTTATATTTCATATAAAGTTCATTTTTTTTTTTTGAAAATACAGGACAAGTTTGATCTTGGTTCCAGACCAATGATTTTTGACTCAGTTATGCGTCTTGAACTTAAAAAAAAGAAATTGAGAAATTTTCAGGGATTTATAACTTATTCTACAATCAAACATACATGTATGTTATACTAAATTTTGCATTTAAAATTTTGGTCATGTGCGGGGGCTAATTATGCTATTCATAAGGTTTCGGGGTTTTGTTTTTTTTAATCTACAATTCAGAAGCTTGTGGGGGTTGGACCCACCAGGGCTTGATCCTATACCTACTGGAGGCCTCTGCATGGATGGGTCAATACAAACGGCCTCTGAAACTACAATAAATCCCTGGATCCGCCTCTCTGGTCTCAGACTGGGACAAGTATTTAGTTGTCTCTTTGGAATTCTTGTTTTTACTTCTGATGAAAGTCACCGACCCGCCCCTTTCCTGTTTCATAACATCACTTAATTAAGGTTCACAAGAGAATTAAAAAAAACTTTAAAAACAAAATTTTGTATTAATAGAAAAACATAACGATTTTCAATGGTTCTTAAAACTCTTTTATTAGTAAAATCTTTACCCATATTACATGTTCTATTTTACACGGATATTGCATACCGATGAATGTGTCAAGTGATGTGATGAGCATACCGAGTGAAATGATGAGAGAAGATTAACACTGGAATGGGGCGAATGTGTTGAGGTCGGCTTTCTTGGTCGGGGTTTCGATCCACTCTAACAGCTGATTGGCGGTCACAATCCACAGATCCTGCTGATTGACCAATGGTCGAGTTGTTATTGTTAAAATCACAGCTACCTTATTTCATTTGTAGAAATTCAAGTTAACAATAAGATGTTTACAAATTTTAATTTTCGTCTAAATCGCTTCCATCGATAGTGGGCGAATTTTAAACGGAGTTGGCTGTAAACGGTAAGTTCATTCTCTTAAATTTAGTGGTATACGACTTTTGGCTTTATTAACGGACTTACGCTAAAGGCTGCCCTCAGGTAGTCGACGAACTGAATGGTTCCGTCAGTCTTCACCCAGACCGAGTCCAGCACAATGATGTAGGGTTCCCTGTTTCCCTCGTAGTGTGTGGCAAAACTACAATCGCAGTAAAAGTTCTGCGGGTAAGTATACAGGTTTCTTCTTGTCACACACACACACACACACACACACACACACACACACACACATACATACATACATACATACATACATACATATATATATATATATATATATATATATATATATATATATATATATATATATATATATATATATATATATATATATATATATATATATATATATATATATATATATATATATACACACACACACACAAACAAACAATGTCGAGACTACACAAATTAATTATAAGCAGCGCTCTGAAAATGTGTCGTTCTCGTTGGCACAAGAAGTATATTTACGAACTAAAAGAGGTCCTGATTGAATTGTCTATGATAATGATCAATAGTAAGTTTATTAATCATGAACAATTTAAATGTAAATCATTGATTAAGATATGGAATACAAATTTTCAACAACACTAATGCAAAAACTGATGAGTAGCATCTCTATAAAGTGAAAGTAAGTCTACCATCATGTTTCCAAATAAAAAATATAAAATATATTACAAGCGTATCTGTGACTGTTTAGACTAACTTGTTGTATAGTAAATCGAACGCGTCCTTTTTGGTGGTTACGTTACCACAGCCAGCGGGAGAGGGGCACTTGTTTCCTTGCCACGTCAGGTCTGCGACTAAAATCTGCCATTTACCTATAAAATTGTAATGAGTGTTATATGTGATACTGAAAGTATATCTGCAGCGTATATAAAAATGATAGTGAAATATAATGAAAGTTTAATATTCATTGGGGTCTTTGCCGAATCTTTGTCAACCATACTAGTATTCCTGCGTTGACCTATATTTAGTTTTGTATCATTTTTACTTGTTGTTTTTGCTTTACAATATGACGCCTGTAAGAACGTGTTGTCTGGCAGTGTACACCGTATGGTGACGTCACACAGACGGCTCACTTCGCAATTGTTGGAGACTCGTTACCTTCACATATAACTTCCTTGATATAAATGGCAATGTTCTAGAATAGAACATTTGTCATCATAGTATTTAATTGTTACCTGGGAAGGATTTGGTAGGAGTCGTTCCAGAAGTGCAAAGGTTGCCTGTCGGCGGGAAATTCGTAAGTGAACGGCCATTTTTAGTTCAACTGTTGGTCGTACTGCCTCGTATAACACCCAGCGTCATAAATCAAGCCGGTTTTACTCATTGCTGGAAGATAAACCCATCTCATCATACAAAAAATTTGGCAAATTCTAACATTTCTAGAAATATGAGCAAAACTGAATGCTCATAGAATTCAATATTCCTCTTATCTACTCGAGTGCAAGACTCATGATTTGTATGAAAATTTTCATTATAAACATTAATTATGTAATAAAGATGCTTTCATTTTAAGATACCACGACAATTGTCCCCTTTTGAATTGCTATGACTCTCACCGCTAAACTCTATATCTCTGTCCAGGAACGGCAGTCTGACCCCCCTTATCTTGGACTCGTCGACGCCTGTCGTCTTCATGCCCTGCTTAAAAGCTGTAAAAAAAAAAAGCAACCCGAAAACATGAAGTTCCAGAGAGAATCCACAATGACTGAAAAGAACTTTTTGGATTATTCTTAATAAAAGCTCGCACATACATGTAGTACAGTTTTGTAAATCAATCGCCTTTTAATAATATCCTCAAACTCGTGTGTTTGGTTCTTTTGGTATTTGGTGCAGGTGCTGCATTTTGCAACCAATACCATTTCTTTCACCTTTATAGTCGTTCAATTCTTTTAACCCGATCAATAGGCCAAATGTTTCCCGATGACTTTTAAGTTCATAATGTGTTATTTTCTGATATTGTATGCCAGTAATTCCTATTCTTATTCAAAGACTTGATATCGCCAGGGTTAAAGCTCAATTGTTGTGAAAAATGTTTACAAACAACAAATTCCTTACTTTTAAACATACTGATCAATTCTCTTTCTATCGTAGGAACAGTTCCATTTACAGAACCAATGCCGATCTCAAACCCTCCGTCAGCGTACCGCTTAACCAGTCCCAGGTTCGAACTCTTATCCTGAACAAAGAAGGTTCCTCTAATTTTACAGCCGTTAGGGTTGGCGACATAGAAGATCTGGTTATACAGGGGCTCGTATTCCTCGTTCAGGGCGTAGTCCATGGTCAGCACCACTAACTGAGGCACGTCAGTCACATTGAGCCCCCCAGGCACGGCAGAGTCTAAAAAGCAGCGACAGTTGGGCAGCTGTCAGTTAGTGGCGGGGTCACAGCCGCCCTGGGCCTCAGCCCCGAGGGCGAGGGTGGTCAAGACGGTGACAATTTTGTACATGTTTCTGGAGAACCTGTACTTATCTATAATCTCATTCTCTTATCTAAAGTGTTCATTCATTCACAGGAGAAATGAGAACTTTTATGATTTTCGTTTTTAAATGAACATACATTCTAGATCCTAGACAATTTCAACGTAAGACTAGATTGATTAAATTTGATCAAAATCATGCAGATGAAAAGTAAATAGGCCTAATCCATAATTGTAGAATGAATACTTCTGATGTTATTTTAATTTTGGACACAGAGTAGCAGTCCTAAGAAGTCGGTCAAGATCATCCTCCTCCAGCGAGACAGCTCCTCAGACAAATGCGACGCCGGGGGCAAACTCAGTCCAAAGGTAGAATTACGTTGTTACTGCATACCACTACTGATAACAAACTCTAATGAGTTTAATGAGGTACTCAATATGACATCGAAATAAAGCTGGGCAGAGAAATACATAGAAAACAGAAACTGTATTTGGTACATGAGGAAAATTTTTCAATCCAAATTTATCTTTAAAATTTGTTGTTGACTTTGGCAATGAAATGAATAAAGTCGGTATAATAAAGCTTTATTTATTATTTAATTTTAAATGTAAACGCGTTTTCTGATTGGCTGAGAAAAAATTAGCTTACTTTTATAAAGAAAGTTGCCTATATCACAGTAAGAATATTGTCGAAAACGTATCAGTGACGTTACGTTTAAAAACAATTTAAAAAGTCCGATTTGGGTGTTTTACGTAAAAGCACAATTATAGTGAAACTCTGTGTTTTTTAAACAAATGTAATGTGTATATTTGCGAAGTTTTAAGAAAGAAGATGGGGGAATAAGATGGCGCAAATGCCCATTCGGTTTAGTAGTGAATTACAATTTTGAATTTATTTTTCCCCAATGAAATCTATTCAAATATATTATAATAAAACTTTGCAAAAGCAAAATTTCTAACTATGTCAGTTTTTAATATATTTAACAAAAATAAGAAAAAAAAATATTGTCGGAAATTTTGATGGTATCAAACCCGTAACATAAAAACCCTAGATATATAAGGTTAGCTTATGCCAGGAACTCTAACCACTGAGCCATTTCAGACACAACAAAGTGGGATTTTAAATATTATGTGTGACTAAGGCCACGAACTACCGGACTTGTACTATTTTTTCAAAACGTTCATTTGTTGGGATACAAAATTATATTTTTAATGTATAGTGGGTCATCTCTCCACGTTTTTGTTGATTGAAATCGGTTTGTTTTCCAATAGACCTTAATTAGACTATGAGAAAAATATGGAGCACAGACCCACTCTATAAAAGAAAATGCCAAGTTCTAAAAAATGACAGTATTTGCAGGTTTTGATACGTACACGCCTGTTTGAGTCAACATATTCCAAGTATTGAACATACCTATAGGTTAAAAATCAATGATTCGTTAAATACATATTGTTTTCAATGATTTTAAAAAGAACCCATCAGATTTATTGATACTTTAATTTTTCAGTAGCCTGTCCGACCACGTATGGGCATTTTACACGCCTTATCCACCTATCTTCTTTACCACCTGGGGCCATCTCAAAATACAGGTACATTTACTATAGGAATATGTAAAATAAAATTGTCATTTTCCGCACTTCAAAACAAATGTAAAAATACTACAATTATTATAGAGATTTTCTTCAAAATGTAACATGTGATTAGTCATATAATTTTCCAACTTATATATTTTTTTTAAAAACTCAATTCTACGGCCTGGTTTTTAGTGGGGGGGGGGGGGGGGGGGGTCATCTCAAAATATCAAATTGCACCGAATTTTGTTATATAGTTGGAGTATTAAAATGCAGATTGGTACAATTGATTCATTCAAAAATTAAGAAAAAATCCTGAGGATATCATTTATTTATTCTGTGTATAAAATTAAAAAGGCGTTCACTTTCTACTTTTTCTTTTATGTTACATGTATATTTTAATGGGTCTTTCGGCAAATATCAATAAATATCAAAGTACTGATAAGCAGGAAGCCAGGCTGAAGCTAGCAGCCACTAACAGCAGCCGCTAAGCCCGTAGAAGCTAGCAGCCAAGAAGGAAATTCATCAAAGTACTGAGAGTACTCGAACAGAAAAATTATATTTCACTTAATTATCGACATATTTTAATTAATATCAAAATGATTAATGCCCAATAATTTATACGAGCATTGACGACTTCCAAAGCAGTAAAGCTCGCCTGGATAAAAGTTATAAATGCTTCTATGTTGGATAGAAATGAAATACGTCTATACTGCAGTACGGGTCATAAGTTATGAAAATAATGTTATCCTAAGTGTAGTCTTATTGATACAAATAGAAAAACAATATACATCGTATAAAGTGATATGCAAACGTATTATGATATAAAAGACATGATGAATTAAAGTAAATTAAAAGGCATAAAATGATACAAAAAAAAATAAAAACCCAAAGCCAATTCAGTGTGGCAAGATAATTTGTTTACATCAAAGTTGAACATGTGTGTTTAAAAATTTAACCTCGGGCCTTTTCATTCCCTGGAAACAACATCAATCGAAAATTAAAAAGACATCGTATTATTACGAATATGCCCCAGCGGGATTCGAACACACGACTAACATATTCGTAAATAACGCTCTAACCCAGTGCTCTATGCTGTTAGATAAGAATTTCGGGAAAGAAAACATTTATGATCGGAGGTATGTATCACATTAAAGATATTGAATACATGTATTAACCCCAACGTTGCAATTAACAATACTGGTAAAAAAACCATTACTTGACATGACTACACATTGTGAATGGCATGGTAGGCATCATCGTCTCAAGCCACGGTCCGTAGTCCGCATAGCTTTCTCCAGATGGGAAGATGATCATACATATTTGCCGTGGTTTGTGAAGATAAGTATGCATTAAATGTGCTAAATACTTAATAAAGGGACGAAATTCCCCCAAAATCATCACACATTTACTTCAGCAAATAATCACATCTATACTTGTGTCATTAAAAACAGCAGCTTTCTTAATTCAGAAATGCAAAAATTCGCAGAAAAATAATGGAATCAGAATATCCAGGTGATATTTACACATAGTTTCCAAATTCCGTAGGCCTATAAAGTTTTGAAAATTCTGTGCAGCGGTTTAAGAGGACCGCTCACAAACTGTTCATAACTACACTCAATAAATGGGAGAAAGTCTGAGTGGAAAACGAGCCGAATTGCCGGGAAATTAATGGAACCGTACTTTCTGGTAATATGCACATCTACATAAGGTGTTTTATTCCGTACAAAGTTTCCGGAAATTCCGTAAAGAGATAAAAGAGATTTGCGCTTACAAAAAAAACACAATTAAGAAAATCTCAATCATAGTGTAAAATTTTAGGGATTTTTTTTAAATGTTCCAAAAAATATTCACTGGCCATGGCCTAAAAAAAATAGGTCATCGGCCTACTTTTTTGAAAGTGCAATTTAACACTACCATGAAAGGTTATAGTACACAATATGTGGTTTTTTCATTTAACATCAATGGATTTTTTTTCATTCTGAGTAAAAGTAATCTTTAACCAAAAGAAGATATATATAATTGATCTAACAACTCAAGTATGCTTCCATTTAATTAATGACAAACTCATTATATCATTCTTTTCTAAGCAACTTGTTCCAGAACAGATAGAATATTGGATAGCATAGTATAAATTTGCTGTTATAACAAAAGTCGGAATTCAGATGTGACAGACGAGCTAATTTTTAATGCACAGTTTGTTCCGGTCCTTTAGAATTGTCAAGTTTAATGTTTGCACATCATCAAATATTTGTTTGTTGTTGTTATATGACTGAGTTGGTTGTAATGGTCGGCAAACGTTGAAAAGGAGTATAGTCTTTAAAAGAATTATTGCTGTTTCGTTTGATAATCCAAAAACAAGGTGCTTGATCCGGCTAAAAGCTTGATAAATTCTACACCAAATGTGTCACTGCTTAATTACTACAATGACAAGACTTTAGTACAATTTCTTTATTCTTTTAACTGCATAAATTACACAGTTGGGAAGAATCAAACGAACAATGATACATATAATATATACATTGCGTGCATTGGATAGTGACAATGCAAAAATTACAAAAAAAGAACTCTTTCAATTATAACTTTAATGAATTTACACTGTTTAATTAAAAAAAATTATTTGTATTAAATAGTTGTTGAAATTTGTAAACATTTGGTTGTGTTTAGAAATATGGAGAAATGTATAAAACTCTCTAATCTTTAATTCTTATTTCTGCACAATGAAATAAATAATGAAATTCATCTCCTATATAATTACAGGTAATATGTTACATATTCGGTTTTTACCAGACATACATGTATCATACCATCTACCTCGTTCTATAGGCAATTTAGCATTACCTGTTCTAAAAGTACAAATAACTTTTTGATATTCAAAAGGCAGATCCAATAAATATTTTTCCAAGGCTGACGTGGTTTTAAAAATTCTATAGTTAATACATTTTGATGAATTATATATTTCACTATTCCATGATTGCTTGAATTGGTCTAAGAGTATATGAAAAACAGTTTTCTTAAACCACTGGATACTTGGTACAAAACTAAACATACACCACAATCACTCAATATTTTAACAATAAATTTAAACCAGGGTCTGTTCATTTTACCCATTACATATTGTAAGACGAAACTTTATTATTTTGTGGGGAAAAAAAACAAGTTTACCCCAAAATGCAATCATGCAGACTTTACACTAATTATTAATGGTGTATTTAATCAATCTAGTTAACTCTAGATAACTAATTTTCCGAGTTCCCCATAAACCATATAATTTGCTGTTGAAAACTTTAGGTTTAAGACATGTTTAAAATTTTTCAGATGTAATTTTTCAACTAGTGCAATATTACCAAATCCTCAAACTTCACATCCATATAGTAAAACAGGTTTCACAATTTTGTAAAACACATTTCATTTACAATCAATTGACATATCATATTTTCTACATTTGCCAATTACACTATACACATCTTTAGTAGCCTTTCCACAGAGTTCTTTCACATTGAGATTTAAATGATCCATTGTTACTAAAATGTACTCAGAGATATTCAAAATAATGTACAATTTCTAGACTAATGTCTCCGTACTTAAATGAATAGTCAACATGTGATCTACCTTTGTTAAATATCACAATTTTTGTTTTATCACTATTAACTTTGGGGTGCCAGCTTTTACAATATCTGAAAAACATTAGGTTGGTGTTGAAGATCATCTGTAGATTCTGATAATAATATTGTATAGTCGGCATATAGTAGTAGTACAAAAAGTCTTAGATACAAATTACATTTGTTTTCTAATTGATATGATATTGATGTCAAACCCTTCACATCATTTGTTGATAAAAATCGTTCTAAATCAATTAAGATAGAGTGCAAATAAAAAGGTGACAAATTTGCACCTTGTCTAACACCCACTGTACATGGAAACATATCAGAGGTTAAACCCTTGGCAGTTACACAATATTTCATTCCCTATACTTATTTTTAATAACGTTAAAACACTTGCCATCAATATTGTTCAACAAAATTTTGGTCCATAGACCGAATACGGAAATAAATGATTGCCATATCTATATAATTCATTAATTTTTTTTCTCATTTGTCCTTCCTTAATTTGTAAATTAAGAAAAACTGATGCGGAGATAATACTTCTCTTGTCCTAATAGATATTAGTTATTCCTAAAATACAATATATTCCTTTGAATTTGAAAGAAAATGAAATAAAATGAAAAGCAGAACACTTTCCTTGTTCTAATCATATTGGTACATGAGCTTAAAAGTATGCAGTAATATAAGTTTTAAATAAATTGATACAGTCAAAATGCTAACTGTGATTTTTAGCGAAGTTTTCGTTCTCTACATCAGCGGAAATAATTGCATGGAATAATTGGGATATTTAAATTTAAAAACAAAACGAATCTTATATAAAGGTATACATACATCTCACGTGTCTTAAAGGGACTTGGACACGATTTGACTTAAAATTTTCAAATTTTATTTTTCCAATTTCAATGTTTATACTGATAAATATAAAAGTTTTTAATGCTATGTCAAAATTTGAAAGTCAAATATCAAGTTATAAGCAAGATACAGAGCTCATAATTCTTTGAATGAATGAATGAATGATACTAGTATTTATAAAGATATTGAGTTAGTTTAAATTGTTTTTTACGTGTCATTTTGTCTAAGAAATGGTAATTTTTTACTTTACATGTTTTGTAAACAACTATAAGACTCGAGCTTTGTTTACATAACAACCAATTCCTACCTTTGTATCTCGCTTGTAACTTGACTTTAACATTCAATATTTTGGTCAATCATTTAAAATGCACCAGTAAACCATTTTATACATAAAAAATAAAAATAAATTTTTTGATCTCAAATCGTGTCCAACTCCCTTTAAACGGTGTCTCATCAATAATTAGATTTAATGACGCTAATTTCGTCCTTATGCTTGTCTAATATTCTAAAGTAGGCCTATTGACTTCACGTTAAACACACTGTTTTAGCGGTAAGCGTATACGCTAAACGCTTTATGCCATGTAACCAAAACTATTACGCAACCCAGAAGCTTTACCTATGATGAATCAAAGTATTGAGTGTACTGGTATAGACAGTTTGATATGTCCTTTGGTTCGCAATGCATTAAAACTAGGTTCATTTTGAAAATATCGACGATCGACGATTTTTTGATGGCAATATCATACCCGGTTACACATACTAAATTTCATAGTAAAGATCCTCAATAGAATTCCTTAACTGAACAAATGTACGCGTGATTGTAAGTTGTACAGACAGTACCGTTACCCTCTCTCATTTTATAAAATGCGAGTAATGATGGTTATTTTAGAGGTTATTTTTTTAAAACTAAGAACGGCGAAAAAAATTAAAATACGGAATGATTGGATTCTCATACTCTTTTATGTAAAACCAATTAGAAAGATGAGTTTTTAAATGTATTTCTATACTTGACACAATTTGAATTCGAGCATTTGTCTTTATAAATCACACTTGAGCATTCTAACAATAAGTACACATTAGAAATATTAATATTTAAATTGGTATTATTTGAAATCATTTTATAGAGATAAAAGATAAAACAAATTGGTATTATGGTATAAGAAGAAAGTGAGGATATTGACCTGTCTTACACTAAAATATAAATTTTTTTCCAAGCTTGTGTTTCCATTCTCTCACCAGAGGTCGTGCTACACAAGCTTCGCTTACACCTCTAGCTGTCAACGCTAGAAAAATAGTCTGTCACATGATCAAAACAAGCATGGCAAGCACATGGCATTGTTGATTCGCTTCTTCTGTACAATCAGCTTAAAGGGAAGTCATCGACGGGTGAAAACTTTGAGGACATGTTTAAAACATCACAGGAGATGACATTACTGTTGATTTATGTAAAATTATCGATGAATCGGTAGCGTACAAAAACTGATTTTTCAAACATCTGTCAAACTACAACTAGACCCCCGCAAAATAGTTCTCCCAGTAACGTTGAAATTTAACCAAAAAAAATTTTTAAAAAGGCGTTAAAGATTTAAATTTAATTATGTATAAACATATTCATGGATAAAAGGAATAACTACATAGATTTTAATTACATTTTGCCCATCGTTTAAGTTTGTACAAGAATCTTGTACATCGGGCGTTGACAGAGGTGGAAGCGAAGCTTGTATAGCACGGCCTCTGGTGAGAGAATGCTTGTGTTTCATTAAAATTTTCAAATCAAATATTAATTTTCTAAACTTAACTAGATTAAAGATTAAAAATGAACCAGCTGCTATGAGAACATCAGTTTGGATATCTTTCACAGTTAAAAAAAGGTGCGTAACAGTTTGGTAAAAAAAAAAATCAGAACGCTTTCAGAAGACAAAAATGTAAGTCTCAGCTAACTGGTCTTTGAATCCGATATCTTAACTTAATCAACCGGGATATTAAATAATTGCTAGATAATAGATGTTTGAACTTATCTTAGCAGCTATATGTGCATGTGAATGGGTTTTTTTTTCTTTTTTTGACATGTCATTTCTATATCTTTCTTATCGACAAAAGCAATGTCTGTCCCAAAAATAAAAATGACAGTAAAAAAAATGAAACAAATGAATTATCAACCGCAGATATTTTGACATAATTGAATTTTTCTTCTACTCATCAACGGGAGAATATAATCTTCTAAAATATTTAAGGTGCAAAATGACACCGGCTTCTTATTGTTGTCAGTCATGTGAATTTGGTTCATTTCACTTTCATTGCTATCTAGTTTTGTCTAATTTAATAATTAAAGATTGTGCAACATTTCTTCATTGAACATTGAACACCTTAAAGAAATAATATTAAAGTGAAATAAAAAATATCAAGCATCTTGTGTTCCAACTCATTTTTGCTTCATTGCGCAATAAAGCCCATTGGTCTCTTATTTAGAATATTAAGCTACTTCAATAATGCATGTGACTTATGTTTTTATTTATTCTTTTCAACAAGACATTTACAGAGCCTCAAGACATCACTGAACACAATGAAGTCCATCAGTATATACTCCAAGTAGCCAAAAGACTCCCCCCCCCCCCCCCCCCCAAAAAAAAAAAGCAGAAATAAATGGTGCGTCCTCAACTTGTAAAAGAGTGCTTTTTAATTTTATAATTTCGTTTTTATTATTCATGAGATTGCAGGGGCTGGACCCCACCCCATTCAGAGATTCGTCCTTGGCCTACCGAGGGCCCTTTGAGTATCCGAAGACACACTGTCTATGAAAATATTTTTCGCGCTCCCTCTGTTCGGAAATTCCATGATCCGTCTTTCACACACCGACTGCATTTGGCGGACAAGTTGTCGCTGCGGTATAATAAATATGTTGTTTAATTTTAATTGAAATTCACCTACCCCCCCCCCCCCCCCCCCCCCCCCGCTTTCCTGTTTCATTGCATCGCCTTGAGCTACATGTATACAGGAGGATTTGGTTCGGAATTGCATGTTTTTAATCAGAAACACAGAAGTATTTTCAAAGGGTTTTAAAAAACTCTTTTATTGTTAAAATATTCACACAAATATTACACTATTTTGCTCTATTTTGAACAGATATTACACACCGGTGAATGTGTCAAGTGATGTGATGAGCATGCCTTGAGTGAAATGATGAGAGAAGATTAACACTGGAATGGGGCGAATGTGTTGAGGTCGGCTTTCTTGGTCGGGGTTTGGACCCACTCTAACAGCTGATTGGCGGTCACAATCCACACATCCTGTTGATTGACCAATGGTCGAGTTGTTATTGTTAAAATTATAGCTTCCTTACTTCATGTGTAATGTATGTACAAGTTTTATTTTCGTCCAAATTCGTTTCCATCGATAGTGGGCAAATTTTAAATAGAACTGCAGTGTAATTAAACTTGCAAATTGAGATATTTCTCCCTTGTTGATCACAAGTCTGTGGTGGCGGATTTAATGTTGGGAGAACTGATTAACAACTAAAATTGGGCATAAAAACCACATCCATACATTAAATATTTGAATTTCAAATACTAGTAATAATCTATCAAGGTTTTGGTGATCTGTAGCTATTAGCGCTCTAAGGGACTTACGTTAAATGCTGCCCTCAGATAGTCGACGAACTGAATGGTTCCCTCTAATTTGAAGTCGGTCTTCACCCAGACCGGGTCCAGCACAATGATGTAGGGCTCCCTGTTTCCCTCGTAGTGTGTGGCAAAACTACAACAAATACATGTTTACATCATTCATAAATAAAATAAAAGTATGTAAATTTATACAGGTCTCATCATATTACAATTATGCATACAATATACATTTACCAACAATGTCAAGATTACACCAAACAAAAACGGCTCTCTAGAAATGTGATCAATGGCCTCAATTTACTTTTTCTTTTACGAAGTCAAAGAAGTTTATATTCAATTTTCTATGATATAAATATTGAGAATTTTCAATCGTCAAAACATACATTTATTATTAACACATTGACAATTGTAAATTGTGTAAAATTATCAATATAAAAGAAACGGACAGTTGTTTTCTATAGGTAACGGTAACACTGTCCTACTATAACTTCGTTCTTCCTTTACTTTAGAATGCTACCAAATTTAATGAGCTACATCTGTAAAGTGAAAGCAAGTCCAACATCATGGTTAAAAAGACATATAAGAGAACCAGACTATATGTGACAGTAGGTTGGACTTACTTGTTGTAAAGGAAATCGAACGCGTCCTTTTTGGTGGTTACGTTACCACAGCCAGCGGGAGAGGGGCACTTGTTTCCTTGCCACGTCAGGTCTGCG
Source organism: Magallana angulata (assembly GCF_025612915.1). NCBI lineage: Eukaryota > Metazoa > Mollusca > Bivalvia > Ostreida > Ostreidae > Magallana > Magallana angulata. The sequence goes on from NC_069117.1 coordinate 6,783,703, forward strand.
ACCAAAATCTGCCATTTACCTGTATAACATTGCAAGGAATGTTTGACGGAATACTGAAAGGTATATCTACATCTCATGTGAAAAATGATATTGAAATATGAAAATTTAAATATCCTTTGGCGATTTTGCCGAGTTTTTGTCAACCATATTACTGAATTATTCCCGCGTTGACCAATGTAGATGTGTGTCATATTTAAGAGGACTCGACGGTCATGGCTATTTTTAGACTATATGAATCTCCTGGAGAAGAATAATTCTATAAAAGATATAGCTAAATGGTCAAATTTTAAAGCTAAAATATAATGTAAATGATTATTTGTTACTAAACAAATGAAATGTAAGCACCTTGTGTCTTTGCTTCACAATATGGCACCTGCATGAGCGTGATGTCTGGCAGTTACACTGTACTGTTAAAGGTAGAACATTAGTTTAATAGATAAAGGTGATATTTTACCTGGAAATTTTTTCGTAGGACTAGTGCCGGTGGTGCAGAGGTTGTCTGTTGGTGGGAAATCGTACGTGAACGGCCATTTGTAGTTCAACTGTTGGTCGTATTGGCTGGTAACACATCCGGCATCATAAAGTAGACCATTGTTACCCATTGCTGGAAAATATATACAGTAGTCTTTATACAAAGTTGTGTATCATTTTTGAGATGTTAGCAAAACTTCATGCGCTAACACAGATGGCTAGTACTACATTTATTATTCCTCTTATACACTACAGTGCAAAACCTGTATTTTTGGATTTCAGTAAAAGAATTATGTTTTACTCTGAAGATGATCTCATTTAAATAATGACGGCAATCATGTATGGAATTTTATCCGCCCCATTTTGAATTGCCAAAAAAAAACACAACAAAAACTCGCCGATAAATTCTGTATCGCCGGAAGTGGCCAGCTGCGGCAGCCTGACTCCCTTTATCGAGTTCTCGCCGACTCCCGCCGTCTTCAGGTCCTGTTTTACTGCTGTAAAATTAAAAAAAACCACTATACTTACACTATATCTATCCATCTATCTATCTATCTATCTATCTATCTATCTATCCATTTATCTATCGTTTCTAACAATCTTTTCAAAGTTCACGTTTTTGCCAAGGTCTGCTTGTTGCGGCGTATTACACCCAATATCATTTTGTTTTCCTTTATTGTAGCTCATTTTTCAACCAAATGCCTTGGTTCAAACACAATGTGGACAGAATACAAAAATTAGAACAGTCGCGTTTTGGTAAAATTCTTACTTTTCATCATGTTGAGCATATCCCCTTCTGTTGCAGGAATAGTTCCATCTATGGAATTGATTCCGATCTCAAACCCTCCGTCAGCGTACCGCTTAACCAGTCCCAGGTTCGAAGTCTTATCCTGAACAAAGAAGGTTCCTCTAATTTCACAGCCGTTAGGGTTGGCGACAGAGAAGATCTGGTTATACAGGGGCTCGTATTCCTCGTTCAGGGCGTAGTCCATGGTCAGCACCACTAACTGAGGCACGTCACTCACATTGAACCCCCCAGGCACGGCAGAGTCTAAAAAGCAGCGACAGTTGGGCAGCTGGCAGTTAGTGGCGGGGTCACAGCCGCCCTGGGCCGCAGCCCTGAGGGCGAGAGTGGTCAAGACGGTGACAATTATGTACATGATTTCCTGCAGTCTTTCCTGGGGGACTTGTACTTATCTATAAGTATCTGCTAGTATACTTGTACTCTTATCTAAAGTGTTCATCCGCAGGAGGAATAAGGAGAACCTTTGTGATTTTCATGTTCATAAGAACCTACATTTTAGAATTTCAACGCAAGACTTAAATATTAACATTTATCAAAATCATGAGAAGTAACAAAAAAATCCATTTTTGTAGAACAATGATTGAATCTTTGATGAGTTCCCATGGCACGGCCCCATGTGTCATAGCACACGTGGTACGGCGACCACAAGATAAGGCGACATGTGTGGAAGTGCTTACTCGGTGAAATGCTTCAAAAGCTCTCCTAAGATAGTGATGTCCTCAATTGATTGCATACTTTTGCAAATTTTCATCGTCCTTGTTTTATGTTGTCTATTCAATCTAATTGAAGTTAAACTTCTGAGAAACATCGCTCCTCTACCATACGATAGGTAGAGGGGTAGCTTTACAAGTCTTATGTCATCTTAATTTAGATTGTTTATATGTTAGTTTATTTATTTTTAATTTTTTTTTAATTTATATATATATATATATATATATATATATATATATATATATATATATATATATATATATATATATATATATATATATATATATATATATTTTATTTATTTGCATTTTGATAAATCATTTGACAGTGCCCTGTTAAAGGGTAATCGACATGCAAAATTTCTTATAATTTGGATTTGTTAAAAAAAATTACAGTTAAATAATGATTGCCCAATTCTCCTGCAGCCTCTGTGTGACTACATAAGCGTATAGTTACACCCGGTCTCTTGGCCAAAAATCCCCTGGCGTGTTCTCTCGCCGCTATTCTGCCTTTTACGTTGGTTTTGAATTACTGAAGACGGAGAGAGTCTTTGTAACCAATGCAGAACACAGTGGATAGGACTTGGACCAATAGTCTACTTGGGATGTCTGCGTGTCTGCCCAGTCATTGACAGACGATTGGTGAATGCTGAAAGCATCTTTGTTGCGAGAGGTCACAAAACAGGATTGTTATTGATCTTAAAAGGTCACAATCTTACTCAACAAAATAAAAACAATCAGACTGAATATTCTTTGTTTTCAAAGGTTATCTTAGTTAGACACAGCATTTTTTGGGGGATAGTACTTTGAAAATGAAGTTTTGTACATCAACATCTACGTGTGTTTTGACCTTACTTTGGATTTTACCTATGACTTATTTCGCTGGTAAGTTTTTATACTACTATCAACTTTTATGCTTTTGCATAATACATGTAATGTCACGTTTTTAATTTACTGTGTGTGGGTGTAAATAAAAAATTTACATTTCTTTGTTTCTGAGACTTTAAGAAGAAGTACAACATTTCTTATGCTTTGGTAAAGTAGTTTTCCTCGGTTTTTATCATTATAGTGTAAAATGAGTAGCTGTTTTACATGACGTTTTAGATGAATTACTTTAATATTAACGAAACAATTCAAATTTCAGAATATTTGGAAACGGCAACTATTATGCAGTAATGTTAAGTATTTAATTTACTGGTTGAGTACAAAATTAACAACATTGCTCCATTGCTGGGGCTTTAAAAAAGTAGTTTTTCTCGGTTTTCATTATTATTGTGTAAAATGAATTTGAAGTTTAAAATAGCTTACTGTAATAATTACAACAATTCAAATTTCAGAATATTTGGAAACGGCATTTTCTAGAGTACCATCAATGAGTAACAAAATGGCGACCAGCAATATGCTATGGCAGATATCCGGCAGTAAGTTTGCGTGTTTGGCAGCGTGCGCGACAGACAGACGATGCGTTTCCTGTTTCCTGGACGGCCAGTCATACTGCAGCGGACACTCCATGATTTACAGACCGACCAGCAGTCTCCAGGACTCACGGGGACTGTGGTACTATGAAGTAGAAGGTAATTATTGACAAGCTGCGTGTTCGATTTGCTTTCTATCTCTTAATAAACTCAAAATGGACTATTTTAGATGGGTAAACACTACGTGGCGAGGCTTTTTTTTTAACTCGTAAAGCCATTTCATAAGATGTTAATCCATACTTTGTATGAAAACCTATTTTGATTAAGGAATTTCAGCTTGCAATGTATGATCGCTTGCATTCCGATTTGGATGGGCACGTCGTGTTCGCTAAATGATGACCTATTAGATGTTTTAATTATTTCAGACCCAGCCAGCAAACTCGGGTGCGTTGCCGTCCCAGGAGAAACCGGATATTGCGTCAAGCTAAACGTCAACGAATTATCGTGGCCAGACCAAGTAAAGACATGCGAGGCAGAAAACATGAGGCTAGCCTCCCTGACTCTAGACAGCAGGGTCACCTTTGTACAACAGTACCTTTTGGGCATTGGTAGGTAGAGATATAACATCATATCGAAGACCCTTTACACACCACGAATCACAAACAGTTATCACACTTACTAAGATCAACTTAACTATATAACATTGTCATCGTTCATCCTATAATTAATTGCCATTGCGTAATTGGCTTCACTGGTCTTGTTTTAGGACACGCTCGGGGTACGGCCATTGGAGCACTGTTAGTGTCTGGAACATGGACCTGGATTTCCGGCGACATCCTCCCGTTCGACTCCCCGCACTGGGCCCGTAACGAGCCGACTTCCGGACCGGGCGAGGATTGCGTCATCATGTCATTTCGTAGAGGTTATCAGTTTAACGACGAGCAGTACGGAATCCTCAGACCATTCCTCTGTGACATGTACTTTGTGGCGAATTAAGCCGTATTTTAGTTAAAGCTGATTGGTCCGATTTTACATCAAATTTTGTGAACGCTTTTAAAAGATGGTTATGCTAAGTCTGTGCATAATAAATGATATCGCGGCAGCTTTCCTTGTCAATTAAGCCATATTTTAATGAAGAAAATGATTAACAAAATTTGTTAACAAAACAAACTTCATAAAGAGGTACCGCGTTATTTCGCCTCATATCAAAATTCGCCCTCGGTGTTGAGGCGGCTGTGATTGTATTACGACTAAGACGTAGCTATATAAAAAAGGCTGTATCACCCGGAGACTCCAATATCATTTTGCGCTTATATTTTTTCTGTTAGTAAATGGTGTGTTAAACTTATGAATCGTATTGTATTTGGTAATAAACAATACAATACATATCAATGATTAATTAATGAAGATCAAATAAACAAAATTAAGAGTAAAGGGTATGCTTTTTTCCGTCTCTTGTACTGATGTTGATTTGATCCCGTACTACCCTCATGTCTATCTCACACCACAAATTATATCCGAGAAATTTATTGTACACTGTCATCACCGCACACTGTAAATATTAATTAATCACTTGAAGTTATTTTCCGTAATTAGTAACTTTTGGGTGGCGTAACATTGATGTTTTAAGGGTGTTGTTTACTCGGGGTTTGAGTTCTCAAATTCGGATTGGAATAAAATTCAATTTAATGAGTAAAATTTGTTCTAAACACAAAAAATATTTATGAAATGATTTATTATTGACATAACATTCGATAATTTTACATTATTATGGAATTAGGCTCAAACAAAAATAGACTTTTAGCCAAACAGAGGAAATTCGGACTTAATTTTGCAGATTTTGTTTTCCGCTAAAACATTTTTGGCAATACTCGAATAATAAAAGTTAAAATTTAATATGTTAGTCGTTATAATGTTACATATTTTCTGTTGGATTTACCTCACTTATTCATTAAAAAAATGGTATGGCAAGAATTGCAAAAATATTGAAAAATGCTTAAAAACGATAAAAGACACCATATCTCAAAATTTTGATCATTGACCTCATATGAATTATATGACAACAGAAGAAGGTCAATATAAGTTGTTCCATACTTTTAATGTTTTTGTATTATTATCATCATTCAATTTTTTGTGAAATTGGATAAAAAATGGGTATGGATTTGAAAACTTACAGAAGAAATTCGGACTGGAATATTTTTTAAAAATTGTTGCTGAAATCGTAATGCATTGTATCTGTTTGGTGCCACTTCCTTTCATAAACTGTATTTTATTTTTCAAAGTGTTTTATTATTTGTAGTATTTTTACAATTAAGAAAATCTAAAACGCAGTGTAAAATTTTATGGGATTTTTCTTGATTTTTCAAACAATATTCAATGGTCAGTAGCTCAAAAACTAGGTCATTGACCTACCTTTTTGAAAGTGAAAAATAACATTACAATCAAAGGTCTACAACATACAATAGACGGTTTTTGGGAGTTAATTTTAATCAACTCTCCTATGCAGTTACTCAGACAAACCGAAAGTGAAACAGTGTTTGGATCTCAGCACAAATCATTGCTGCTGACAAGACTTAGTTCTTGAAAATAATTGATAATTTCGATGTAATGTATGCTAAAGCATTGTTTTTCAAGGAAACTTATTTATAAATATCTTGAAAATAGTCAGATTTCAAATGGTACGAACAATTTAAATATTTTTTGTAGTCGTATGTATTCCTACGCCAGAGTTCAATATAGTCTCGTTCAAATCGACGCCTAGCTGTCTCCGTAAATCCTTGTCGGAGATTAACGATGTTAGCCGAGCGTTTGGTTGAACGAGACTAGAGTTCAATATTGCTTGGATCCATACAATTTTCGAGAAATATTTCTATTACTGATACATAGTTTGATTGAATTAATTTTATCTTTAAATATTATTTAACATGATTCTTATGGGTGTTTCTCGACATTCTTGTCGAAAAGGTCCAAAAATTCATATTATAAAAATGTGCGTAATTCAAATTAAAAGTTACATGTACTTGTCATGCAAAATAACATATCATTGATTTTAAAATAAATAAACATCGACAAAATCAACTCCCGTCAGTTCTTCAGTACTTTGATTTAATATCAACATTGGATTTTTTTTCATTCTGAGTAAACGTCATCCTTTATTAGATTTTGGCTTGTAGAGTTATTCATGCAAATGTACGAATTCAAAGTCAACGATCTGTGTCGAATCTTCTGTGATCATTTCATTTCACACCATCAAAACATTTTGAGTTAGTAAAGATGACAACGATTTATTGAGGCAAGACAAAAATTACCAGAATCACTTAGTTCAGAAGTCTTCTTGCGATATGCCCGTTTATCAAAAATAATATTTTATACACCAAATTTTCTACCTCTTTCGTTATCGACTTAAGATTTTATGGACGGGTCTGGGGTTGCTTGATACAAATAATTTTAATGACTGACTGACAGATTGGTTTTGCCGTGACTTTCCTAGTGCTACTGAATCACCTTACGAGTACCTACAATGTACCTGGACAACTCTTGCATGGTTTTAGGAGTTAAAAGATGTAAGCCTGACCATGCAATGCAAAGTTTAGCTGTCGCTGTCTTCGTGAAATAGGGATTTTTATATTTATTACAGCTGCTTGGTCCGATTTTTTTGTAATTACAGTATCAAATTTTTTTTCCATACAAATCATTTATCTTAGAAAGTTATGGACTTTCTCCTATTTACACCAGCAGAATCAGTCTCCTTTCAAAGTTAGAAATATTCAAAGTAAATAAAAATAATTTCTCTTTGGGCAAACGAAAAAACAAACCAAAATGCATCACGGGAATGTTTAGAAAAGGAAACTGCATGGTTTCGTCCCCCGAATGATTGGGGTTATTCGACCCGCATGCTATGCATCGATTGTAAAGAGAGCAGACTTTAGAAATATTGGCTAACAGAACGTACACATGTTTATTTGTAATTTGTTTGATCATTTCGACCTTTATTTAAAGCGATGTCAAATTCGTAATAAAACCATTCCCGTCTCGTCGTCAGGGGTGAAATTTAACATGAGGCGAAATAACGCGGTACCTTTTAATGTCGTTTGTTTTGTTAGCAAATTTTGTACGTATTTTTCTTCATTGAATTTTGGCATAATTGACAGGTAAAACTACTGCAATGTCTTTTTTTTATACATATACTAAGCACAGCCATCGTTTAAAAGCGTGCATAAAATTTGATATAAAATCGGACCAAGCAGCTTTAAGAATACCAAAACTAACCTTGATCTATAGACTGTAGTTCTCTACGAAGCGGAGAAAAATGTTCTGTCCACTATATCAAACTCCTTTATGTATTAATTTATTCATTTACTTCTTTCTTTTTTTCCTTCCTTTCTTATATATTTATTCATTTATTTATTTATTTATTTTGATTCGCCATTATACGGGTGCTATTTTGTATTTGAGACCCCTGACCGAGAAGATAGCAGAAGACTTCTTACTCTTCAAGTTACTGAGCAGGGATTTTCAAAAAAAAATTCAAATACATGCCAATGCTACTAAAAACCTTACGTACACAATTTTAAAATAAAGTTTAAAATTATTGGCTAGTGAAGCTGCCCTTCAGTGCACAATTTCGATGAAGTCAATTATACACGTGGTGTTAATTTGTTGTATTGATTCCAGACTGCTCAGCCGAGGCATACCCCAAGGACTTGCTATTATAAAATTCAACAATCATTTCAAAATTTAGTAGTATATGTAATCAATCTATCAATAAATCATATACCACACTCTGTAAATTCAACGTCCCTTCAGCGCTTGTGCTTATATTAGATATTTTAAGGGTGATGTGCGGCCATCTTGTAGGATCTTGTAAGAATTAAAAATATTTATACTAGATATTCTAAGCTAGTTACATTAGTTAACGAACCACCATGGTTAACAGTCTAAATTAGCAAATAAAAGAAATTATGTACCGTTTTTAATTTAAAATACTTTTGTATGTTCACAATCAAAAATGGATTACATGTATATTCATTTTTTTTTCTTCGGTTTTTTATTTAAACCATCTAAACTGATGATCGTAGAGTAAAAAATCTGAGTTTGTAATATAAACGAAGTGAAAACACAGTTGTTGGGGCGGGTACCAGACTAAAATATGCGAATGAATGCAAAGAAGGATAAATCGTACGTAGATTTCGTGTGTTTATAATCACAAACAAGGTAAATGTAAGGTGGGGGTTGTTTAGATGGGTGTTAGTCCCCAACATACACACTTTTCCATCGTGTATATGCACACACATTTTTGTTGACGTTAATAATTAATTAACACACCTGACACGTTCACACCTTTTGTATATATCTGGTACCCATAAGATATCGATAGTTACATAACAAGCTGACAAGTAGCACACTGACCTCTTAACATATCTTTGGATTTATTATTCTTTTCATTAACTTGAACTTATGACATATTCGATACTTTATACAAAAGATTTAAATTAAATGTCAAATTAATGCCCTTAAATAAATTATAGAATAAACCTTATTATTTAATTGAAATTTAGAAACGAATGATACAATGATGGTAATCATAAAGTATTATACATTTGTACATACATAGACCTAAATAGTAAATAGAATTGATTTTAATATACATCGGGAATTTAAACATGAAACTTGCTCTGCTATAGTTGTAAGAGTTTTAATAAAACGCTCGCATGAGATATACGTAGGAAGGGAGGTTAGCCATTCGGTAATTATGAATTCTTTTAATGCTTTTATTGCATTACAGGCACGTAGCATCAGGCCCCCCCCCCCCCCCCCCCACTTTTTCTCGCAGCAACTAATTTTTTTTAAATTTACACATAAAAAATAGAATTATCATGGAGTTGCCCCCCCCCCCCCCCCACTTTTTTGGGAGCATGTAAAAAAATGATATGAAAATAAGGAAAGCCAGCCCCCCCCCCCCCCAACGGATTAGGATTTTGAAGATTTGGGGAAAGTCCATTTTTTACTTCTTCTTTTTTTTTTGGCTTGTAAAGATTTTTTGAATGAGTCTGCCCCCCCCCCCCCCCCCCACTTTCAAAAAACGATGCTACGTGCCTGCATTAATCGATAATTTCCACAAGTTTCTAGCTGTACTGTCATTTGTCATGTAGGTTCTCTTGTCTTCAATTTTTTCGTAAGTGTAACATACAATGTTCGGTGGTTTGCTGTCGTTATTGGCAATACTACGCAGCGGATATAAGAATTTTGTTGCACGGATATTAAGATTGTTTGAATGTCATTTGCCATATTATTGAACTTTGAATTTGGTGGTCTCTTTTATTTTGGTTATACTTAGAATTTTGAATAGCTTTCAGGTCCAATAAGTTTTAAGAATGGGTTTTCTCCAAATCTTTGGCAATTGCTGAAGCTTTTTTTGCCATGTTTACTCCTTCTAGAAACATTTCACCCAAAGTTGTTCGGATGTATGATTGGTTTGTTCTTTTTGAATATCCATTAATCTGTTTCCTTGAGCAATTGCCAATATATTGAAACAAACACATCACATGTACATGTAGATCATTGCATTTTGGCACGTTCTGGAACCAACTAACCCTCCTATAATCAGTTTTTTCTTTCCTGTGTTTTGAATGATATCGCAAAAGAAAAACAACAGAATTTACATCTGGCTGAGGATCTAGTAAAACTAAACTACCCTTCCCATTTTTGAAGAATTATTTTGTTTTTTGTGAATGTATTCACATGTGCCTGTGTTTGTAGACAAATACTGTTGATTTTTAATTAGGGCTTGTACCATGCTCTGCAATTATCTACATATGTTCTGTTTTTTGTCATGCCATGTCGGAATCAATAACAAAAAATTCATTTTTTTACCAAAAGGAATAGATTTTAAATTTACTCCTGCTGTTGCGTCCAAAAGGATTTTTAAAGAGTGGTCAAAGTCAGTAAATTTTCCATTTAAAGTATTATGTTTGGTCGCCAAAATGTCAAAAGTTAATTGAGTCCTTTTTGTGTCCTCATGACCAGTTTTTGTTGGAGAAATTTCATCAGTTAATTTCTCTTTGTCCAACATTTCGAAAGTCTGAATCATTTTCATTGTCATTTACTTGTGCTTCAGTAGCAGAAACTATTTGGTCAAAATAACGATCAGAATAAGAATGGTCTGTCATCGAATTGTCATAGCCATAGTCAATGTCTGTTGAGGTTGCTTCAGGCTCTTATGAAGAAAGGTCACTGCCAAGAGGCAGGCGTTCATTATTTTCTTGCCTATGGTCAGAAGCAAAGTCCGAGATAAGGTCTGGGAGTCAACCAGGTCAACATTTATAGAGAGTGAATCCTCATTATCTCCTGCATCTAGAGATGAGTTAAAAGTGGGCATCATGGCAGCCGCCAGACAAGTCGGCATGGCAATATCTGCTGAAAATAGTAATATAATGCTTGGCCAAAATGGAAAATCGGACTGGCAGTTGGTGCGCCTATCGCAGTAGTGTTGGGAGGTTTATGGTATGTAAGGAGACGCAGAAGAAACCAAATCAATTAGAATAAGGATGAAAACAAAAGTAGAACAGAAACCCAGAAACCGAAAGCAGCGAATTCACCAAGCCGTAATGTTCCAGAAAACTCTGAAAAGGTATCAAAAATCTTTCCAGAAGAACTTGTGTATTCTTTTACGTTTAAGATATCAAGGCAATGAGGAAATAATGCTAAATATAAGACCTTCACAGTTTGAATAATAATTTAATTTATTGACTTTAAGATTTTTAGTGCTAGTATTGTGAATGGTAAACAGGAAACGTATATGATCATGATTATGTTGAATCAAATAAAACATTGAATTAGGATGTTGTATTTTTATTCATCTCTACAACAGTTTTATATATTTAATGTTTTTAGTAAATACTAATAACTAGTTTGCGACATCTAGGTTCGAAAATGATCAAATGACTATCCCTATCATCTGACTTCATCTACATGCTGTATAATACATGGATTAAATGGAAACACAAATAGAAATGCTGTGATTTTTCTGTTTTCATGAAAAGGAGCATGTGGCATTTAAATTTAGAATTTAAAAGTCTATAAAAAACTGGTCACTTCCAATATGTTAATATTTTAAGTATCTAAATAAGCAAAACAATGTGAACTGTTGTGTTAAGTGTCATTTTATTCCAATTATCATCTGTAGAAAAATACAAAGATGGTGGTAGAGGATTGTAAGGAAGCTCTCCGTCTCAACCCTTAATATCAGATAGCTCTGACAAGGCGAGCAACAGCTTGTGAACAAAGTGGGGATTTGACACAGGCCTTAGAGGGTATGTCATCTAATCTATTTTTAAAAAATCCTTTAATGATGTTCTTACTGTAAATCAACTTTAAGTCGTGACGACTTTATTTTGCGATTTACTTCCAAGGTTCGGAGGACCGCAGCCCTGAGGACGAGGGTGGGCAAGACGGTGACAATTATGTGCATGATTTCCTAAAGTCTTTCCTGGAGGACTTGTACTTATCTTTAAGTATTAGTTAGTATACTTGTATTCTTATCTAAGGTCTTCATCCGCAGGAGGAATAAGAAGAACCTTTATGATTTTCATGTTCAGATGAACCTACATTTTAGAAATTCAACGCAATATCAAAATCATGAAAAAGTAAAAAATCCATTTTTGTATGAGACTGATTAAATTTTGATGAGTTCCCATGGCACGGCCCCACATATCACGAGTTACGGCAACAATAAGATAAGGCGACACCTATACTCACACAGGGGCTCCAGGAGAAATAGACTCATTATTAAAATGTCATTTTGTAAACAAATTCAAATTAAGAAATTCTGCATGTCGGTTACTCATAAATAGGGCAATATTGATTGATTCATTAAAAAAATAATAAATAAATAAATAAATGAAATAAATATATAAATGAATTGTGCTGTATTTGCTTGATTAAAATAAAAACTCTAAATTAAAAAAAATCTAAATAAAGTTAACATAAGACTTGTAAAACCGCCCCTCTACGTAGCGTATGGTAGAGGAGTGATGTTTCTTACGAGTTTAAATTCAATTAGATTGAATAGAAAACATAAAACAAGGACGATGAAAATTTAAATTTGCTAAAGTATGCAATCAATTGAGGACATTACTATCTTAGGAGAGCTTGTGAAGCATTTCACCGAGTAAGCACTTCCACACCTAAGCGTATACACTCGGTCTCTAGGCAAATAATCCCCCGGCGTGTTCTCTCGCCGCTATTCTGCCTTTTACATTGGTTTTGAATTACTGAAGACGGAGAGAGTCTTTGTAACCAATGCAGAACACAGTGGATAGGACTTGGACCAATAGTCTACTTGGGATGTCTGCGTGTCTGCCCAGTCATTGACAGACGATTGGTGAATGCTGAAAGCATCTTTGTTGCGATAGGTCACAAGAAAGGATTGTTATTGATCTTAAAAGGTCCAAATCTTGCTCAACAAAATGAAACAAACAGTTAGTTTTCTTTATTTTCGAAGGTTATCTTAGTCAATAAAAGACGCAGCATTTTTGGGACAGTACTTTGAAAATGAAGCATTGTACATCTACTTCTACGTGTATTTTTACCTTACTTTGGATTCTACCAATGAATAACGTGGCTGGTAAGTTAAAAAAATATTTCTCTGTTAATAACGAGTTTCCCGATATCAACTAGTATGCAGTAATGTTAAGTATTTAATTTACTGGTTGAGTACAAAATTAACAACATTGCTCCATATCTGGGGCTTTAAAAAAGTAGTTTTTCTCGGTTTTCATTATTATTGTGTAAAATGAATTTGAAGTTTAAAATAGCTTACAGTAATAATTACAGCAATTCAAATTTCAGAATATTTGGAAACGGCATTTTCTAGAGTACCATCAATGAGTAACAAAATGGCGACCAGCAATATGCTATGGCAGATATCCGGCAGTAAGTTTGCGTGTTTGGCGGCGTGCGCGACAGACGCACGATGCGTTTCCTGTTTCCTGGACGGCCAGTCATACTGCAGCGGGCACTCCATGATTTACAGACCGACCAGCAGTCTCCAGGACTCACAGGGACTGTGGTACTATGAAGTAGAAGGTAATTATTGAAAAGCTGTGTGTTCGATTTGCTTTCTTTCTCTTAATCAAATCAAAATGGAACAATTTCAGATGGTCAGACACTAAGTGGCGAGGCTTTTTTTAAGTTAATTCATATTGTGTATGAAAACCTATTCTAAACCATGGAATTTAAGCTTGCAATGTATGATTGCTTGCATACCGATTTGGGTAGGCACGTCATGTCCAAATACAAGTCCGTGCATCTTTATGTCCATCTTTTTACAATAAAAGTTGTCCTCTATATGATGACTTATTAGACATTTTTTAATTATTTCAGACCCAGCCAGCAAACTCGGGTGCGTTGCAGTCCCAGGGGAAACCGGATATTGCGTCAAGCTGAACGTCAACAAACTATCGTGGTCAGACCAAGTAACGGCATGTGAGGCAGAAAACATGAGAGTAGCCTCCCTGACTCTAGACAGCAGGGTCACCTTTGTACAACAGTACCTTTTGGGCATTGGTAGGTAGAGATATAACATCATATCGAACACCCTTTACACACCACGAATCACAAACAGTTATCAAACTTACTAAGATAGAACTATATAACTACATTGTCATCGTTAATCTTGTAATTAATTGCCATTGATTAATTGGCTTCATTGGCATTGGTTTAGGACACGCTCAGGCTACGACCATTGGAGCACAGTTAGTGTCTGGTACATGGACCTGGATTTCCGGCGACATCCTCTCGTTTGCCTCCCCGCACTGGGGCCCGGGCGAGCCGACCTCTGGGCCGGGCGAGGATTGTGTCATAATGGCGTATGGTATAAATTATCAACTTAACGACGGGCAGTGTGGAACTCTAAAGTCATTCCTCTGTGACATGTACTTTGTGGCGAATTAAGCCGTATTATAGTTAAACATGCGCAGTGTGGTCAGTTCTGTTGTTCATTGTGTTATCAATGGAAAAATCATGTCGTGTATTCATTTGCAAGACAGTTCAGAAAGGATGACGAAAATTTGTGCTGATTCACCTTTAGCTAGTAAAGTTCTCGACATCTGTATTTTCATATTTGTAAAAAAAATGTGAGAACACAATTTTTTTTTAATCAATTATTTTCAACATGTCTGAAATATATTAGGTGGTCTTAAATAATAAGCTTGCATTGGTGACAAATCAAATGGCAAAGGCCAAATATCACAAACAAGCAAAAACCAATTTACAAAATGAAAAGATGCCTAGATAAACAATTATTACAACATGTATCTGATAGTGACCAGAACATCATTTTAAAATATCTAATTACATGAATTCCATAAAATTTGAAAACGTTCAATGGAGGCAAAAATTGAAAAAGAATCTCCAGCCGGTTTCAACCTCACTACTTCCGAGATTAAACGCAGGCGCTTTTTTGTTATTGTGGGAGAAAACAAAGAAGATGGGTTAAAAAGGCGTGTAAAGTGCCTGATATGAGTATAGATAACTATAAAATTGAAATATCAAAACATCTGATAATTTTTTTCTAATCTATCGAAAACAATATTTATTTATCATAACATCGATTTATGACCCTTAAATATCTAAATACTTAGAATAGGTTGATTCAAACCGGCGTACACGTGTCAAGGCCTCCAAATCGTGTCATTTTTAGAACTCCATTGCCTTTTCTTGTCTAGAGTGGCTCCATATTTTTGTCATAGTCTATATAAGGTTTAAAGGAAATCAAACCGATTTCAATCAACAAAAACGTGAAGAGATGACCCACTATACTTTAAAAATGTTATTTTGTAACCCAACAATTGAGTGTTTTAGAAATATAATACAAGCCTGTAAATTCGTGATCGAAGTCCCATATAGTTTACTGGAGTTTGTTGTGACTTAAATAGTTTAGTAGTTAGATCACCTTTAGTTGTTTTTTTTCTCATCGTTTGTTAAAATATTCAAAACTGAATATAGGTTTGTAAACTGGTTTAATAACTTTATCAAGTATATTTAGTTGGAAAAAAATAAATTTGAAATTGTATATTACGACTAACCTAAATGGGCATTTGCGCTATCTTGTTCCTGCATCTTCTTTGCGAACATTCAAGTCTCCTTAAATCTTCGTTGTGAATTATCTCAAAGACCTACATGTACATTGAGTGCGTCTCGTACTGTGACAATGGGGATAACAGGCCAGCATCTTTTCCTCGTTGTTCTTAGATTTTTACAGACACTTAAAAATGTATTTAAGAATATCAAGCTCTTGGCGTCAGTTTATTTGGAACTATTTTAACAAGACCTTGGACATTCAGCAGGGCGTAGCTATCTATTGCTTGCGTCAAAACAAGTTTAAAATGACGCGTTTTCAAGCGAAATATGCACAAAATGCGTAGTCTTAGCTGAAAAGCCAGACAAATCTTGCATATTTCAAAGAGCCATGGCTGAGTGGCCATCAATGAAATAGACAGACCTGCGTCACATTGCTGTTTGACACAACCACCCAAAGTCCAAGCTCTTGTTAAAATGGTTCTATGATTTTTCGAAATCCATTGATTTACACGAATTAAAACACATTCTACATTCTCTGGACACCATTTCTCTCTGGTCGTCATTGAACAAAGAGTTTCCTTCCAACAATGAACTCATTTCCTACCTCTAAAGACACGTGAACTATTGTTCGTGGCAATAATAAACAGTTCACTGCAAGAAAACACATCTATCACATTGTTCTCAAACACAGAACGATTCATTGAAAGAACGAAGTTTTAGTTAACAGCGATGTCATGTTATAAATTTTGAATTTATCGGGTGGCAGTAAATCTAATGTTGTAAATTTTTTATTTACAGCCACTCGGTAAATTCAAAATTTACAACATGACAGCCATATACAATGACATATGATTTTGATTTGAATAATCCATGAACATTTCTAAAATTCTCTGGTATTTCAGCACTTGCCATTCACTGATTCAAAAGCACTCGAACAGCGGGCGCCAGAAGTTGAAAAATTTTCCTTTAGATTATAACAATATCCCCTGTACTTTAATGTACTATTATAGTACAGGGGATAATCTTTAACTAACTATTTTTAACGTTTTGAACATAGAATAGATGTGGGTTTTTTGGGGGGAGGGTGTCTTCGTTTTGTTCGTTTGTATGATTGTTTGTCTAGGTCGACACAAGATGATTTGGCCTTTTTTTTTGGTAATAATCAAAACAATACAATACATATTACAACTAGTTAATGAATATTATATATACAAAACTAAGAGTAAAGGGTTGGCCAAATCCCCTTATTTTGTACCGATGTTGATTTGATCCCGTACTATCCCCCTGTCTCCCTCGCCTTACAAATTGTATCCGAGAAATTTATTGTCCATTGTCACCGCCGCATACTGTAAATATTAATTAATCACTTGGAGTTAATTTCCGTAATTAGTAACTTTTGGGTGGCTTAACATTGATGTTTTAATTAGATTTGTGTAGACCGAGATGTGTTTACGAGCAGAAATCAATGCTTAGCTGGTAGAGTTATTCAAACGAAACCAGAGCCAACGATCCATGTCGAATCTTCTGTGATCATTCCATAACTACCCTCTAGTAACCTTCCATAATATAATAATAAAGTAAGTTTTCTTAATATATCACATCACTAAAACATTTTGGGGTAGTAAAGATGATAACGATTTAGTGAGGCAAGACAAAATATGACCAGAATCACCTAGTAAAGAAGTATTCTGGTGATATGCCGGTTTATTATAACTATTGATAAGCTATGCAAATTTTCTACCTAATCCATTATCGACTTAAGATTTTATGGACGGGTCTGGGGTTGCTTGATTCAAATTCATCAATTTGGTGATTGACTGACTGACTTCATTAGATTAAGATTTTTTTATTTTAACTGTGGAGAATCTTGTTAATTATGGCGGGTCTGGCCGTTAATCTGTTAATTACAGGGTCTCCCAATGTTGTTGTTCCAAGATATTAGTGATGGTTCCAGGGGAGTAGTCGTGTACCTGACGGTAGACTACGAATCTAGCTATGGCACGCCAATTTCACAAAATGAACTAAACATAGTTTCACATTTGATAATTTAGGTTCATCGACTGGTAACTACAGTTTACGAACCGCAAACTAGGTAAAATACCAGCCACCCCATTATCGGAACAAAATGAAAAAGCGCTCATACTTTTAAGGTATTTGCAATTTATAAAAGAACAATCAATAATACACAGTAGTCCTGTGCACACACACACACACACACACACACACACACACACACACACATATATTTGTTGTTGTAATTTATTTTTTCTGTAACCACCTCATTGAATTTATTTAGCACGATACATCTCACCTTTCAATTATAAGACTCACATTTTCACGCTTGTTAAAATATGTATATACATGTAGATTTTTGTATCTCTTTATAAATATTTCATAATTGTTGTATAATATGCATGTTTGATTTTGTTCAATAACATACATCTCATGTACTCTCTGAAAACAGGAATAAAATATTGAATGAATGAATGAATGAATCTGTAAAACTATATTAAATGGTTGTAAACTAGATAATAGTTAACGTATGATAATCTAAGTTTAGTTTATCTGTCTGCAAATAACGTCAACAATAGATTTTGCGGATAAATATAGAATCACATCTGCAAACTATAATTTACATTCGTTAACTATGGTAAAGATTTATTAATCATATTTTCACAATCGTAAAACTATGTTTATCAGATTCAAGGGTTATATGTTTACCAATAACAAATCCAAATGTTGTAAAATTTGAAACATTGTTTAATGCCACAAACATAAACCAACTTACCAATATTTGTAAACTATTAGATACCATATTTGAGAGAGTTAGCTCTCTTGGTTAAATTATATCTGTTATCCCTTCATCATGCCTGTACCAATGATTCTCATCTATTATATATATTGTAGTGTGTACATACTGTACATAAGTATTTTCTCTACACTGTAAATTCAGTTATGAAAATAAAGTTCATTGTCATTGATAAACCATGTTTTGCAATCGCAAATGGTTGTTTTCAGTGTTAATTAGAGTTTTACTCTTCTGTAACATAGATGATCGCGTTAACTATGATTTACGGATTTGAAATATTAAGATTAACGGCGTAAAATAAAGTTTCACAGATCATAAACTATAGGTTTATCGACTGTAACTGTAGCTATCCTTAACAACTATAGTTTACGAACCGCAAACTATAGTTAACAATTCGTTAACTATAGTTTTCATACGTTAAAGTGTAGTTCCTTTACTTCAATTTCACTCCTAACTTCTGCTTTTTCATACCAATTTTTTACCTACTCACAAAAAAGGGGGGGGGGGAACTCCATGCTAATTCAATTTTTTTACATGTAAATTTTTAAGCCCCCCCCCCCCCTTAATGCTACGTGCCTGATATTTAACGATGGTAAACTATAGTAAGCGAATGATAATCTATGCTAAGCTTATCTGTCTGCAAATAACGTTAACAATAGATTTTGCGGATAAATATAGATTAACATCTGCAAACTATAATTAAAATTCGTTAACTATGGTTAAGAGTTGTTAATCATAGTTTTACAATCTTAAAGATTATGTACCGTTTTGTATGAAAAATATTGATATTGTTTGAGATAGATATTATCCGGGAAAATAATATCTGTACTGATGGGTTTTTTTTCAATCACGTGACGTGTTGGGAGAACATCATGGCAGCCGCCAGACAAGTCGGCATGGAAGTATCTGCTGAAAACAGTAATGATGCTTGGCCAAAATGGAAAATCGGACTGGCAGTTGGCGCACCTATCGCAGTAGTGTTGGGAGGTTTATGGTATGTAAGGAGACGCAGAAGAAACCAAACCAAAAAGAATAAGGATGAAAACAAAAGTAGAACAGAAACCCAGAAACCGAAAGCAGCGAATTCACCAAGCCGTAATGTTCCAGAAAACTCTGAAAAGGTATCAAAAATAATTTCAAAAGAATTCGTGTATTCTTTTACGTGTTAGGTATCAAGGCGATGCGGAAATAATGCTAAATATAATGACCTTCACAGTTTGATATGATATTTTAAAGTCAGACTACATTCATTTATTGATTGACGAAGTAGATATTTATAGTCTGAGTATTGTGAATGATAAATTGGAAACATATATAATCAAGGTTCAGTTCCATCAGTTGAAACATTGAATAAGGATGTTGTATTTTTTTCATCAATGTGACTGTCATTGGATGATCAAACTTGTGTACTACAGTCTTTTAAAGGACATATCGCATGTTTTTCAATTTTCGGAATTTTTTAAATAAAATCATTCTATACTCATTAAAAATGAAGTTTATAAACGTTTTAATAAAATATTCTGCCTAATTCGTAAGTTTGAAAGCGATGAAATTCAATTGTCGCGATATGCATATTTTCTCTACTTTCTCTATTTTCTCGATCTACCCGCCATGATGTGTGACGTTATATGCGACCTCAAGCGAGAAGGTGCTCTTAGCCATCTTTGTAATTGGATTAGATTTAAACGACAATTAAACTAATTATCACATATTAAATCGCCGATAACGGGACATGATGGTGTTTTGTGCCTCCTGCGGGTGTTCTAGCCATCAGAAATGGGGATTTGGACTGTTGTTTTTTCAAGCCGGATAAATATTATAAACCAGTTTGTGACATTTAGGTTCGAAAATGATCAAATTACTTATTCCTATCGTCTGACTTTGTAACCTATGGATCGAATGGAATCATAAGTGGAAGTGCAGTGATTTTTCTGTTTTTAAAAAGTGGTATTTTAAAAATTGAAGGGTTGGTCAATTTCCATGGGACAAAATAGTATTGTACATATTGATAAATTATACAATATACAAACTTTGACTAGGATTAGGGCAACACTGATTATGTTAACCCCAGAGGGAGGAAATAATGCTGGGGCTGGGATGATACTATTACTTAGCTGATTTGGTAATGTGACAATATATAAAATGTGATATGATACATATCATGATACACTGCCACTTAATTAAAACTTGAAAAGGAATAAGAAGAAGACAAAAAAAGAATAAGGCCAAAAAAAAAAAATATGTGTGTTTCCGGTTTCCCGACCGACCCTATTTTTTATGCGCCGACCCTAACACTTTTTATTCCAAATCCAGATTATCAACCGTAATTGGTTTAAACAATAGAGTCTTTACAAATCAGAGTTTAAAAAATGCTTTTTACATTTCAATAGAAAACACCACTTATCAAGGTGTTTTAAAGATTTCTAAGTGCAGATTGACAGCATGGATGAAAGTTATCCTTCGTTTTTTTAGCTAAATTATCAATGCAATAAATAGTTTCTTAGGGCAGTGATGTGTTCAAAATTAATATAATTAAAAGATGTACATGAAAAAAGCAGAGGCAAAGTTTTTTTTATATTTCTGGGTGTGGAGACTGCAGACATTGTAAGTCTTTGAATAGGCCTAACAATCATTCACATTATAAATATGATTTTAAAATGCTGCATTTCAGTTGCAAATGAAATTTTAAAAATTAGTCTTAAACCATTAATGATGTATTCATTTTTTTAAAAACATTTTTGAAAAGATTTAATTCTAAGGCTCTCGTCTGATTAACCAGAATTTCTTCTGTTTATGAATTCAACAACCACAGTTACCATATTAATGTATACTGTTATGTCAGTTGACCAGGAAAATAGAACTAATAACTACTATATAATATATTTGTGGTAATGAGCATTATACTCAGTTAATCTATAGTGGCTGTCATATTTATATTTTCTATTTACATGAAAATAAAATCTACGTATACATTCCAAATTAATCTTAGATTTAAGAAAGCTTTAATTCTGCAACAGTTGTCACTATTCACAATTGCTCCACCTGTCAAATACATTTTATTAATGTATAGAAAAATCATATGCTAGGAAAGGGGAAAACTGAAAAGCTCAACAACAACAAAAAAAAGCCGACCTACCTACCCTATTTTAAAATCTGATGAAATAGGAGACACACATATTTTTTTTTTTTGGCCTTATATGGAGAGTTTGATTCACTTAAAGTCAAATATGATCAGTTTGACAAGTATCAAGAATGGTTGCAAAGGCAAAATAATCTATGTAATATGAAAAAATTAACTGAGAGTGATAAAACATCATTTTTGATACTGCAGGAACTGTCACCTAGTGAGAAAGCACAGGCAGAGAAGAACAAGGGCAATAAATATTTTAAAGGTGGAAAATATGACCAGGCCATTAGTTGCTATACAAATGCAATTCAGATTTGTCCAGAGGGAGACAAGGAATCATTGTCCACATTTTACCATAACAGAGCCGCAGCCTATGAAAAACTGGTCAGTTCCAATATGTTGATATTTTAAGGATTTATATAAGTAAAACAATGTGAACTGTTGTGTTAGGTGTCATTTTGTTCCAATTATCATCTGTAGAAAAATACAAAGATGGTGATAGAGGATTGTAATGAAGCTCTCCGTCTCAACCCTAAATATCAGAAAGCACTGACAAGGCGAGCAACAGCTTGTGAACAAAGTGGGGATTTGACACAGGCCTTAGAGGGTATGTCATCTAACTTCCTTTGAAAAAAAATCCTTAAATGATATTCTTATTTGATTTGCCATAAAATATGTTACTACTATCTTGTTCACCCATTTTCTTACCTCTGTTTTGCACATGTGCAAGTATTTGTTATGTGGAAGTTGACATTGAGATTTTTTGAAAGATGTTACAGCAGTATGCATCTTGGAAGGCTTCCAGAACCCCCAGTCTCTGGTGACAGCTGACAGAGTCCTAAAATCCTTGGGACAGGCCAAGGCCAAAGAAGAGTTCAAGGTCAGATTATCTTATTTCTTAGAACTCAGTCACAGTATGAAAAGGCTCTGATCGATGATTGAAAACTATTGTTAATATCTTAATGAGTTGGTTTCTTACAAAGTAGATAGAATTTAAGATTGAGCTGTGAAAACCTAAATGTAAATTATAATAGAAGTAAAGGGAAAAAGAGACAACTATTATAAAGATGTAAGTTTGTTAATAAAATGTTTCTTTTATTCTTTACTGAATCCATATGAAATTTATTGACAAAATTATTGATGTGCACAATGTATATATATAATTCCAGAAGAGGAAGCCTACGATGCCCTCTAAACATTTTATTCGTACGTACCTTAATTCCTTCCTGAATGACCCAGTTATAAACGAATCTAAGGCCTTGATGTCACAACAGAATGGCCACTCTGATGAGACTGGTGCATATCAACAGGCCCTACAAAAACTTGGGGCCGAGGAGTTTGAGGGGATCATAGATCTCTGTACCAAGGAAATCTCAGAAAATACCCAGAAGGCAACTGAAGCAAGGCTCCTAAGGGGAACATTTTACTTCCTGTGTAACCAGCAGAAGGAGGCTCTGGAAGATTTTAACCAGGTCTTGGCAGCAGAACTCCTAGATAAGAGAGTAAGTTTAATTTTCTATACTGTTTTTTGCTCTTTAAGTTGTAGTACCAATGTGTTTACTTGAAAGATATACATGTAAATTGTTTGATATGAAAAAGTTATGATTAATTTTATCAGGGAGTTTTTGTTTTGTCTAATCAAAGAACAAGTTTGGATTAATTTGTTCTTAAACACTTATATTCAATTAATGCATGTATAAGTATGCTCAAGAGAAGATAATGAAATGGCTTGCATGTATGTAGTTTTGTTGATTGGAACTGTGCAGCAGTTGTATCAGATCAGTAACTGTCTGTTGTAGTCTTTTTTGTGTTAGAATGATGTGGTTTCTGCTTCCGACAGATGAAGGTCAACGCCCTGATCAAGAGAGGAAGCCTGTCCATACAACAGGAGAAGAATACCGCTGGATTGGATGACTTTGCCACTGCCATCCGGATTGATCCAGATAATGTGGATGTCTATCATCACAGGGGGCATGTAAGTCGGAGTTCAATCAAGTCTGGGTTTATAATGCTCAATATTTTCATATCAATTTTTTTTCCTATTTAGTGGGTGAAGGTAAATCTTAATATTTTTCTGATACATACGTTTATGTAAACATACAGCATGTTTCTATTTACCTGGTAACATAGAGTGTTTCAAGGTAGTGGTTATTTAGTTGTAATTTGTAAAATACAATGTAACTAGGTCTTATTAGGGTCTGCCGTCTTCAGCGGAAGACCCTACTATTATTCTATTGTTTCTTTTTCACTTTTCTTATTATTCTTTTTATTCTTTTTTTGTCTTACAAATTTTGTGCAGGCGATTTCTCGAAGATGGCTCATTCAATTTTCTTCAAATTTTAGGGGTTGATGTGTCGGCATCTGAAGTTTGTACCGCCGTTTCAATTTTTTAATAACCACTTCCGGTCGGAAGTTATTGTCCGTTTACGGTTTTTAAAAGTCAATTTTGTCGGCTAGAGATCCAAAAAATGAATAAAGATATAGGGTTGAAATTTTCAGTGAGGATAGACATCAATTTTACCTGTTGCAACATGGTCATAAAAACGTCCGCCGTCACTTCCGGTCGTCACCGGAAGGAAAGATAAAAAATCGTTTTTTTCAACTTTTTATATATTTTTCTAACGGGTTGATAGAGACTCTTTTACTGATTCAGAATATGTAATTTGTAATTTTATAATCGATTGATGTGTTCCCGAGATATTAAACCTGAAGCGAGAGTCCAAGTAGATCAGTCGTTAGCATCATGGACATGTGCCCAGGCGACCCGGGTTCAAGCTTCGGGTGCCGAAATTGTTTTCCCTAATTTTTTGAGTTGATTAACAATTTTGTCTTAAAAGTGAGGGATTTTATCTCATTTACTAAAAAATCGGACGGAAGACCCACTCGTTGCTTGCAACGAGAACGATCTTGCTGAGTTAGTATTATTGTAATGCTTTGCTTTTACAGCACAATATTCAGATGGACAGAATCGAGGATGCCATCAGAGACCTAGAGAATGCCATCAGTAAATGCACAACATTTGCCCCCTCTCACGTCCAGAAATCCTTCGCTGGTAAGGATGCTCTTATCTTTGTCTTGCTGTTTTGTGGTTTTATGAAGTCATCTTGATGACGTCACGACTTTGTTACTTTATTTACAGACCATAAGAAAGCAGCATCCCAGTTGATGGGGATGAACCTTCCCCTCCCCCAGTCTGTTCTACAGTCCTACAAAAACTGTGTGGACATGTTCCCAGACTACGGAGATGCCAGGGCTCTATATGCTCAGGTGAGAAAAGCTTTGAGTTAGTTGTGTAAGATACATGCATTGGTTAAAAACAAACTTACTGTATCAGTTGGTAAACTTCACTCTAATATGTTTCTAACATGATGTGCGGTACAATATAACACTGATTTATTTCAGGCTCTCGGTGACGCAGGAAAGTTTGAGGAGGCTGATAGAGAATTCAGTAAAGCCATTGAACTTGAACCAGACAATGCTACAGCTCTTGTACACAGAGGGTAAGTGAACCAGACAATGCTACAGCTCTTGTACACAGAGGGTAAGTGAAGCAATGTCAAATCTGAGATTGAGATGGCAAGTGAAAGAAATTAAATCTTTAAGAAGAGATGGAGGGGGACTGAAGGACATGCATAGTTTGAATTGAAAATGGCATTATGCTGAAAAAAAATTGAAGAACTATAGTCCCAAGGGAAATTTGGGTTGATGGAGCGTGGACTATAGCTACATGGAAAATTCAGGTTGACAGACCTTGGAGCTACAGTTCCATCCATACAAAAAACTGTATATTTATTACGCACAAAAAGTTGGGCATGGTACACAAACTTTACATAAACATGTTTATAAAAGCATACTGAGTATATTTTGAAGTATTGACAAAATACAGAGTGCAGAGATCTCATTTACAAAAAGGGGTCAACTTCCATCTTTCCTATCAACATTACAGCATATCTAAGGCGGTATATGATGATTGTGGGATGATTTTTGTTAATGACAGGTGTAATGCACCATTTTGGTTGAATCAGTTGTAAGCTTAGGTGTTGAAGGACTGATTTAAAGATGGAGAGGATTGCAAAATAAAGGACTATGTGCGGTTTTATGCATTTTTTGCCCCCAAAATTAAAGTTTTATAAAGCGTTTCAAAAATAAGGGTGAAGATAGTTAGAATCATATTAAAAATAAGGGTGCAAAAGGTTATCACCACAGTGACGTCATAATGTATAAATGACGTCATGAAGATAGCCTAATTTTGATAAATTGATGTTTTGAAGCAAAACATAGGTGTTTTCCGATGGTTTTTCGACTGGGAAACATTGAGCGCAGGCTTGCTCAAGTACCATTTTTTAGTATAATGTGTATAATTATCTGAAGAAAAACATATGTTAAAATCTTACTTGAGCAGACCTGCGCTCTATACTTCCGAATGCAAAATATAAATCAAAAATGAGAATATTTTCATCCGTTTTGCAAATTTGCGGGAATAAGGTCATAAAGGTGACGTCATAGATAAATTGCCAATGAGCAATGGTGGTTAAAATCAAGATAAAAGTGATAGGCATCCACTATACTATGATTTATGAAGATTTGATTTTTATTCGACAATATTTAAGAATTGGTTAAAATTGGGGGCAGATATTATACCATATCGCACATAGTCCTTTAGTGATAAGGTTCATGCAAAAATTTCATCTGAAGTGACAGATTTAAGGTGGCTCACTACACCTTGAAATATTTTCTCAATCAGCAGAAAATTACTTGATTATGATAGATATCATAATGGATAAAAAGCATTTAAGTCAAATAGGCAAAAAAATGAGCAATTTTGGATGAAATATTACATTTTCGAAAATTTAATTCAGTAAACATGAACAAAAGCTCCAGGCGGATTCGAACTAATGATCTGCGGTTCAGAAGCCCAATACTTTAACCACTAAGCTACGACGATATATAACCCAATCGAAAGATCGAAACAATTTAACAAAACATTTAAATTGCCATCTTGTGACATAGTGTCTTAAAAAGTATAAGTCTGGGTGTAGTGAGGTACCGTAAATAAATCCAAGATGGCAGCGACATGTACCTTGTGTAATATTAGGCAGAGGGTATTTATTTTTTATTATGAGAAAAATGTAAAGAGTCAGGTGCCTGTGCTTTGAAATCTATGATATTATAACAACAAAATAGTGCATGTAATTTTATATTCTTGCAATTTGATATAAAACAGTGAAATCTTGGACTTAAGTACTTGCTTAGAATAAGGAATTTACAGTATCATATTGCCATCAAGTTTGGGGTATCTTTTAAGGGTTCCTTGATATATAATTATCGTTTTATTTGCCTTTTGTTTCAGGTTGTTGCAACTTCAATGGAAACAGAACATGAAGGAGGCTACAGCCATTATTAACAAAGCCATTGAACTGGATCCCAAATGTGAATACGCGTATGAGGTTCTCGGAACTCTAGAGGTCCAGAAGTAAGTGTGTTTGTGTACAATCCAACACCAATAGACATCCATTCACAAAGTCTCTCTCTTCTAATATACCGGTACTGGTAGTTTTTGAAAAAACATCTTTGAATTTAATACATTTTAATTGTGAATTGCAGACTGTGCTATTGTACAAGATACTTGAAAGTATGTAAATTTGGGGTGAAAAAAAATTGTATTCTGTCCATTAAAAGATGGTACAAAAATATAGACTATTGAGTTAAAGTAAATTAAAAGGATCATATTTAATTTGAAGAATATATATCATATTTGGTATAAACCTCTAAAACCTCCAACTCAATGTAGTTTTCATACAGTGTTCATGTAAAACATTTGGCTTTTATATTGAAAATTATATTGTTGATGTTTTAAATTTATTATCATGTTTACAATACATTTAGCTTTGAGAGTGAGTTAGGTTCAGTGGTACATCATGGAGAAAAAAAATATTTATTAAAAGGCTCTTGCACTTGCTGAAATTTTGAGGTCGACTGAGTCGCTCAGGTGACCTACTTCGTACGTTGTCATGTGACATGCATCGTTCGTTAACAATTTTACATTTTTAACTTCTTGTTGAAAAGTACAAAACCATTTTTGGTGTGAAACATCTCTATGATTAGAGGAATTTAAATTGTGAAATGGATGGCTCTTCCACCCCCTGTGGCGTCATAGGCGGAGCCAAATATGCAAAAATAGCAAAATTTTAAAAAATCTTCTTCTCTATTTCCACACATGTGGGGAAAAAACAATGCATGGTTATTGTGTCCATAAAGCTCTTTATCAAAATTGTGAAATTCATAGGTTAAAGAACTTGAAAAGTGAGTAGATTTTAAATGTCCCATAGGGAGAGTGTCCATCTGGTCCCTGAGGATTTGGGATGGGTGGTTGTTTTAAATAAAACATGTATGCTTGCCACCTTGTTTTAGTTTATCTATGAAAACATATAAAACCTATCGTGAAAGTTAACAAATATGGGAAAAATATTTCTAATCAGAGTCTTGCACTCTTGCAATACATGTATCAAGTCATGCCCTCTATTATGATCTTAAACATTTAAGTCCTGTTAGAAAGATTTCATTTTTCTTTTACTGCAGAATGAAACTTAAATGCATATATAAGATTCCTTGACAGGTCTTTGTTTGGGCTAAGGTACTCAAGTGACTGTTAAGGCCTGTTGGCCTCTTGTTGACAATAAAGTCCACCTGTTTTCATCTTGAAGGGGACCAGGCAGCATGGAGAAGGCAGTGGAGTTGTTCCAGAAAGCCATATCTCTGTCCAGGACCGAATCAGAAATGGCACATCTCTTCTCCTTGTCTGATGCTGCCAAAGCTCAGTTAAATGTGGCCAAGAAGCTCGGAATTAACCTTCCTGGTCTTGGGGCAATGAGCAGTTGAATTAAGAACAGTAACAGGATTCTGATTAACCCGAGGCATTTGCCAATATAAAACCTTAACATTACTGTGATCTTATGTTGATTATGTGTGACTTAGTCTGTGTGTGACATTAAGGCAGTTAATCTTATAATATTAAATTTAGACTGCATATGACGGTATATTCTATGAGCTGGTTCAAGTGAAGTACTAGTTAATTCTATCTATGGGTTGACCCATGCTTCATTCCATTTCCTCATTCAGTGGGACGTACTGCTAGAGGCGTGGACTTTTTATGTTCATTCTGTGATGATTTTCTTCATTTATGTCTGTAAAACTGTTTTGTATGCAAAGAGTTTGTTAACAGTATATTAGTCACATTAAATTTCACAAAATTTTCTCAGTTTCATTGATAAAATCGTCCTAATAAAGAAACAGAATGCTTTTACCTGCACAAAGGCTGCCTATAAACTGAGTGAGGGTGTGATGGTCCAGAACCAAGTCATTTGATTAAGGTCACCTCATCATCTGTTCAGTCAGAAAGTTTCTCTTGCCGGGTGCAAAAGTTGTTTTTTTTTTTGGTAAACTTAGGTGAGTCACCTGACATGAGGTTGTTTGACCAAGGTAACAATATGTTGATGAGGAATTCAAGTTAAATTTTTTTCATTAGGCAGGTTAGTTAAATATTCGACCTTTAAAATCATCAGGTGCTTCACTAAACGGGCGCCTGTAAAGTGCGAAACGAAATCGAAACGAAACGAAAACAAAAATCGAAACGGAATTTAAACAAAACTAATATCAATTTTGATTACATAGAAATGAAAATAAATTCATTGAAATAAATTTTGATCCATAAAATATAGCTACCTGTATGTTTCAGATTGCCGCTGTAATTTTTTAAGCCGATTATCCGAAATTTGCAAAAATTATAATTATGTAAATAAGTGATGTACATTCCTGTACCTTTTAATGTTTCTAATTTGTTTCATTAAATGATATTCAGACACACAGGTAGTTATATTTTCTGGTTCAAAAAATTATTTCAATGAATTTATTTTCACTTTATGTAGTCAAAATTGATATTAGTTTTGTTTAAATTCCATTTCGTTTCGTTTCGCACTTTACAGGCGCCCTCACTAAACACAGTAGAAATCTTGGCACTAACAAGTACTCGAAGGATTATTTATATTTTTTTAAAAATACATTTAACCGAACTCGTTATTCAAAAGACAAATAAAGTATCAAACGTCAACAACCCTGAGGCCAAGCTTAGAGGAAACATAGGCGGCTCATGGTTTGTTGTGACCTGACGGCGTGTCATGACCCTGACCTCATGTTATTTATGCAAGGTCTAGGTTATTTGACCAAGGTGAAGGTCTCATAAGAAAATGCCAGGTCGGGGATGTTCGTGTTAATCTAGATTTTTATTGGAATTTGCACGAGGACTGTGTTGATGGAGGCCATTATATTGTATTAACTGTTTTGATTTAAACAATAAAATGCTTTCTTTGGTGATTTATTCGGGATATGAAGGGAGCGACATTGCAGGAAAAATACATAACCCGCGTTAGCGGGTTATGTTAATTTTTCCTGCAATGATCGCTACCTTCATAACCCGCATGCATCATCAAAGAAAGCATTTTATTGTTTATATTAACATCTTTCTTTAACTAATTAATAAATTGATTATGAGTAAAATTCACTAAATTACTGTTAATGTACATAAGTACGTTAGCTAAAAGAAACACCCAAATCGTCTCTTGTGAGACTTTGAGTCTGGCATCATCATGATTATTTCGTGCAGTCCGTGAGTTTACTTAGGTCGTTGTAGATTCAGACCAATCGATAAACAGGGCGTGTCAATTTCAGTCCTGTCACTTTCAGCCGCTGTAAATTTCGACCAATCGATAAATGGGGCGTGTAAATTTCAGTTTGGCTGTTTCTATAGAGCTATGAATTGACTATATTTTTCCGTAAGAAAAATGGAAATTAAACATGGTAGTTGTAAATATATAAAAAATATAGCCAGAAATACATTAGCGTGTGTTTGGACTCCCCAGCTGGGGATAATGGACGAGTTCGGTGCATCACATTTGTTACATGATGTTGAAGGACAGCACTATTACCATGTTGTAAATAAAACAGAAATTTGCAATCGCTATTTATGAAAATTAAGATAAAAGTCAGTATTTGTTTACTCTGAGAATTATTTTCTTTTTAAGATCCAAATAGCAACTAAGCTTTTGTATGTTGGTGACTAATTAAAACCGTTTTAACAAGACATTGGACTTTCAGTAGCATGTAACGATCTATTTCTTGCGTCAAAACAAGTTAAAATGACGCTGGTTTCAATCGATATATACACCGATTGCGTAGTATTCGTCAAAAGCCCGACAAATCCTGTTGATTTCAAAGAGCCATGGGTGAGTCGCCAGCAATGAAATAGACAGGCCAACGTCACATTGCTGTTTGACTCAACTACCTAAAGTCCAAGCTCTTGTTAAAATGGTTCTATATTTAGAACATATCTCCATAGGTATCTCATTCGTGGAACTGGCCTATTTATTCATGATATCATAAAAAATTTTCTTATTTCATTAAATGTTGGCGGTACATATTAGTTTTACATTTGAATAAAAATTCACAAGAGGGAAAAATATGTTACCGGTATATATCTGGACCATTTGTCCCTTATTGTTAGAGAGTTGATTATCCACAGCAGGTAAACTTATATTATCTAAATACTATTATCACATGACCCCAGGTGATTGAGGCGTAAACTTTGATATCGGATTTATCTTAAACGATCTTGAACGATCTTAAAAACCCGTTACCGGAAATAATGACGACCGGAAGTACTCAAGTAACTGAGTTACGGGTGCATGGCGTAAGGTGGTATTTGTTGTCTGTCGTCTCGCTCCACTGCTGTCTCCAGAATGCCGTGTGGGCGGCGTTTCCTCCCATCGCTCAATCGGCCAAGCTGGTCTATGATTGGACAGATTCTGACATCAACATGTCTTTGATTTATGGAAATATTGGTACCATTGTTCTGTTGCTACCTATGATTTGGATTGTGTTTGCAAAAGGTAAAAATGTTGATAGAACCAGTGATGTTTTATGCTCTTTGTATACGCCATTTCTTATAATGTTATTGTCAGGCATGTTAATGAACTGGATAATTTTTGTTGTGGTTTAAGGCATGAGGACGGCTCTGCTGTTGTCCACCTTCTTGACGGCCATTGGTACTGCACTAAAAGCCCTTCCCGTCGGCAATAATCTGAATTCATGGTAAAAGTACAAAGTTCATCTGAAGCAATTGCTGATGTGTCGTAAAACACAAATGTTTATTTAAATATATATTAATTCTATGTATTTAATTTTTTAAGGCTGATTCCTATTGGTCTTTTCTTGAACGGTTGCGGAGGCGCTGTGACGTCAGTTGGGGCTACCGTCCTTTCGGAGACGTGGTTCCCGCCCTCTCAGCGCGCCACAGCCACCGTATTCTACCTCGTAAGCGCCGCTGTAGGCGGGGCTCTTGTTTTCATTGTAGGTAATTCACAATACTCCATATAGCCTAGTCAAGCAAAAAAATTTCCACATAAACCTCCGGCGAATTGATTAAAGAGAGGCTGTCAATATTCAATAACATTCCACAGCTTTTGAGGTTGACCTGTCCCAGTTCTCTTCTGATATTCTTTAATTTTAGGTCCTGCTGTTGTGCCAGAGCCAATCGCATTATGTGACAATATCACGTGGTCGAAAAAGTCAAACTGCAGTGAACAAAACAAATCATATATCAGTACGTTTTTGTTCTCATTAAGGATAGCATTAATCGCAATCTTTAAGACATAGTACAAAATAGGATATTTATATCAATATATTCTTTTAGATTCACACGAGGTACAAGAAGGATTGAAAGTTTTAAACATCACCGGTAAAATTCTTTTATTTCTCCCTCTTGCAAACAGCTTGATAATGTCCAATGTTTGCGAATATACAGAAATCAAATCTTATATATCTAATGTTCTCTTGAGGTTTACAGAGTGCAGCTTAGCCGTACTGTTGTTAATCTCAGTAATTTTTCACTTTCCAAACAAACCCCTACATCCACCCAGTGTGACGGCGAACACACAGAGACTGGGGCTGAGGGAGGGAGCGAGAACAGCAGTCAGGTAAGGATTTCTGTCACCGACTTCAAATGATGGAAAATCGCAACATTTATAAATTCTTAAGATAAATCAAAATAATTTGTACCCTTTAGGGAATGGAGATTTTGGCATTTGGCACTGTGTTGTGCCATTTCCACTTCAGTATACGCATCATGGCTAACGACTGCGGAAGTTGTGCTACATCCATTTGGCATATCACAAGTAGGTACAGGATACTTGTCTAGCTATCCTAAGGTAAATCAGTAAACTCTCCACTGGCACTTTTTGAATCAGGTAAAAGTATTACATTCAGTATTTTAGTCTGTC
The DNA here is from genome assembly GCF_025612915.1 of Magallana angulata. Lineage (NCBI taxonomy): Eukaryota > Metazoa > Mollusca > Bivalvia > Ostreida > Ostreidae > Magallana > Magallana angulata. The sequence goes on from NC_069117.1 coordinate 6,816,451, forward strand.
TTAGAAGTATCATAACAGAGAATCTATGCACATATATCGCCGGTGTTTCCTTTGAAGAAAGAAGCTGGGTGGATGTCTTTTTCGGGTGCTATTGGTGGGACACTATTTGGAATGGTTCTATCAAGGTTCAACGTTTTTACATTCCAAACTTATATGATTGGTCATATCATTTCTTATTTGTTTCCAATTTACAAAAAAAAATAAAAAATAAAACAGAATGTTTTAAACTCAGACAACTGCTTATACGGTATTTGCTGATTAACAAATGAAATCCAGACCATTACTTATACAGTGTGGTTATTTTATCCATAGGTTGTCGGACATCTTTCATCGCAAGATGAAAGTGATTATGATGGCCATGTTCAGCATTGCTACTGTGTTTTACCTTCTTTTCATTTTGATGTTGATTGAAGTAGTACCAAATGAACATTGTAAGTATATACCGAAATTTCCAGTAAACCATGCAAAATTTTATCGCACGCGAATTAAAGTTGGTTAACCTTTTTGAGTTCTATGGAACCACATTTAATGTCGTTGATGTTTCCTCAGGGTTGTTCTATTTTGCGTACATTGCTGCCTGTGTTATGACCAGTGGGGCCCAGCCACTCTACTACGAAATCGCGTGCGAGAACCTGTTTCCGGTCTCAGAGGCCGTTATATCCGGTTTCCTGGCTTTTCTCCTCAATGTCGGGAGCTCCTTATTTCTACTTGTGACTCTCATACCCGGCATAGGTAAACGCAAGCCTTTTTTATAATGTCCCGCCATTAAATGACTGGAGCATATACAATTAGCTTTTCGTCCATTAAAAGGACTCAACGTAATCGTTTCCCAAATTAGAATTTGAAAAAATCGCTATTTTGAGACAATTTTTGTATTGACTAGGTGGGTATGTTTATTTCTATCGATCATGTGTGTTACTATCGATCAAGTATATTACTATCGATTAAGTGTCAGTATATAACGTAATATCAATCAACTTTATTACTACGTTTGCAAATTTCAAATTGATAGACATTTTTGAACTAATCAACTTTATCACTACGTTCGATAATTTCAAATTGATAGACATTTTTGAACCAGACTGTTGCCATTAAACACTGAAAAATTTAATTCAACAACGATTTTCTGATTTCTGCACTACATATAAAAAAATATTCAAATTTGTTTACCAGTATGTGTCTCAGTTTCATGCTGAATGGCATATAGTTTCTTTTTTATGTTGAAAATAATTCGAATTTCTCCCTTTCTTTTTCTGGGCGTTCAGCATAAATACAATTTGTACCTTTATGATTATAATCCTAGTTATGTGTAAAATTCCTGGTATGTATTTTCTTTTCTCATTCCAAAAAACAAACAGCACTGGTACAATAAGTTACCGCAGATCTAGAAATCAAGCCATTAGCATTGCAACAATAACATAAACAATAATTTTAAACTGTTGTGTCAGATGTTATTTACAGATAAACACGGTCAACTTTTTGTCAGGTACCATGTGGCCAAACTGGGCGGTGTTTGTGACGTCATTACTGTCCGTTGTGGTGTTGTACTTATTCAAAGAGGAGTACAGGAGACTGGACATAGATTTACCAGTCAGCCAATCAGAAGACTCGGACCCTGAACATAATCGTTTCTGACAGTGCATTTAACTTTTTCTATCACCATCAACTACTTCGAAGTATTTAAAAGTTTCGAAAAGATGGTCGATAGATGTATTGCATTTTACCGTACTTTTTTATTTTTGCTCTTATATTATCAGGATGATATTAAAATAAAAATTTGTATTTGTTGATTTATTTATTTTGGGATAGTTTGCTATCAAATTTTGTGAAGGGTCATTTTATTTACAATTTATGAAGAAGTTTTCATTTTCATTTTATTTACCTAAACATTTCAATACTGAATACTGCTCACTAAAAACTTTGTAAGAAAACCTGACAGTGAGTGTACTAAGCACAATTAACTTTTTAAAAAGTCACGGGATAATGGGCACTTCGGACGCAAAGCAAACAACTACATGTAATTCCGGGATAATAACTAACTCGATAGATTTCAAAGGTAAGGAATGAGAAAGAATAACATGGTATTATTATCGAACTAGAGCTAGGAAATATATATGATCATATATAACGCATTTTGTCGAGTCAACTAAAATTGATAAGCTGAAAAAACACCCTTTTTACCATTGTCGACTCGGACCCTTCATCACAAGGACCGGTAAACTCGTATCTTCCTTCAGCGATCTGATCAAACAGCTCCTCTTGATCACTGCTGGGGCTACACATCATTACAAGTTAAAGTGAAAACTAGTTGATTTGTTTTTTTTTTTAATTCTATATATAGAAAGTGCACTAAGCAGTTTGTTCCACCCTTCGAAAGATACTAGTTGCAATGTGACCAACACATAAATAAATAAATTAAATGAAAATAATTATATCTATTTAACGCATTTAAAAGTTTCCATCATAGCAAAAACAGCGTAAAAAACACCATGTTCATACCTTTAAGAATGCCGTTGACTCAGGGTTTGAGTTGTCAAACTCGGATTGTTTTAAAGTTCAATGTCATGACTAAAATTTGTTCTAAACACAAAAGCAGTTATAAAATGAATTATTATTGACATAACATTCGATATTTGACTATATTATGGAATCAGACTCAAGGACTTATAGCATAACAGAGGAAATTCGGACTTAATTTTGCAGGTTTTGTTTTCCGCTAAAAAAATTTTGGCGTACTCTAAAATTAAAATTAAAGAATCATATGTTAATCAGTATGACTTTTTATATATTTTCTGTTTCATGGTATTATTTCATTTAAACATAAAGATATCGTATGGCTCAAAATGCAAAAATATTGAAAAATGCTAAAAAAAAATGTCAAAGCTAGACACCTTATCTCAAAATTTTGATGATTTACCTCATATAAATCTTATACCAGGAGAATAAGGTCGTTATAAGTAGTTTAATATTTTAAATGTTTTTGTATTATCGTCATTTCATTTTTGTTAATTAAAAAAACCAATGGGTAGATATTTGAAAACTTGTAGAGGAAATTCGGACTGAGGTATTTTTATTAACAAATCAAATCTAATAATTTAACTAGTGCCACTCCTATTCATAGGCTGTATTTTGTTATTTAAAGAGTTTAATTATTTGTAATATTTTCAAATTAACAACTAACGCTAACCCTTAGAGAAATTATCACATGCATTGATGTACTAGTATGTCATAATCTCCTTATGGAGGAGATAACGTGTGAATGAACGAATGAAGGATAGCCTTGATTGCGCTTACTACACGTTAATCTATTTGATTGTTGAGGCTATTAACATATGCTTTTAAATTCTTTGTATGTTAAAGAAATCAAGTTTCAGGACATTAAATAATCCATGAATTTGGCATAATAATTCTTGCTGTAGATATCTAAATTTAAAAATTCAATGCAGAAAAATGCATATTATATGACATACATACACTCAGATATGTCCGTTCAATATCACAAAGTTTTTATCCCTTACCATCTAAGCATTTTGTTTTTTATTGTTGCAGAATTGATGGACTAAAAAAAATGAACTTATGTTATCTAAAACATATCATATTAAGGCGTGCGTGTACTGGGATATCATTTATCTTAAACTGTTATCATTTATCAACAAAAAAAACCAAGACGGGACAGTTGTGGAGTTTTTCGAGAGTGTTACCAGAAGACATGACTACCGAAAGTAGTCCAGAAACTGAGCTACAGGTGTACGGCGTCCGTTGGTACTTATTGTCTGTTGTCTCGCTCAATTGTTGTCTCCAGACTGCCGTGTGGGCGGAGTTTCCACCCATCGCTCAATCGGCTAAACTAGTCTATGATTGGTCAGATTCTGACATCAACATGTCTTTGAACTATGGAAATATTGGCACCATTGTTCTTTTGCCACCTATGATCTGGATTGTATTTACAAAAGGTAAAAGATATCAATAGAGTACGAGCGATGATGTTTCATTTAACTGTAACTAATTATGTCTGCATAAACTGGATTTTTGTTTGTGGTTTAAGGCATGAGGACAGCCGTGATATTGTCCACCTTCTTGATGGCAGCGGGTACCGGACTAAAGGCCCTCCCAGTCGGCAATGATCTGAATTCATGGTAAAAGTAAAATTAGCTGGCAATCAGTTGGTATTTTGTCAAACATATTTTGTCTTTTGAAGAGAATTTGTTCTTAGATATCAATGTTTTTATTGGAATCCCCAAACCTTTTTCTGATGGACCCTCCTCTTTGTATATAATCTGGAAGAAGCTGAGAGTCAGTTTAATTCCTGTTGCAAGCAGCACATGGAGAAGGCAACTAAAACCTTAATTACAATGATTCAGTGGCCCAATAGAGCCGAAACTGTTCAGTTGCATGGTAAGTATCTATTCTTTAGAGAGGTAATAAGTCAAAGGATTAACGGTTTGTCCGGGAAGATAACAAGTACCGGGGCTAGAGGACCAAATAGTGCCGATCTGTCGCTGCCTCCTATAGATCTGTTTAAAGTATCAACAGTTTTTTCCCCCTGTATTGCTGATATTTCATTATGTTGGATTATTTCTCGATTTAGTTATTGCTGAAAAGTTTTTGCCATTCATTCAGATTTACAGCCGAAAACGTTTGCACTCACACACAAATTGCATTTTTTCGCAGCATCGTGGCGTTTTTTTGTGTTTGTTTGGTTTGGTGTTTTGTTTTTGTTTTGTTGTTGTTTTTTTGGGGGGAGGGGGGGGGGGGTGTTATGGGGATATCAAGGTTATATTGTATAACGTGGCGTTAAACATGAATGCTTTAGTATCAAATGGTATATCATATCTTTAGGACGAAATGAATAGATTAGAGGGTGCGTTGACAATAGATAAACAATCGACACATTTTGTTGAACGGTATGTTAATCCTGGGTACTATAAAGTACTTAGCATATCATAGTTTTTTTTACATTTTATTAAAACATAGAATTTAGCAACAACACTCCACTTATCAAAGCCACTCCCAAGGTAGATCATATGCTTACAAAAATGCGGTGCCCAGACTAAATGAAAACTAAACAGCAATCAAAAGTGAGAGGGTAATTGTTTGGCTCACCGACAGATTTTGGTAGTCATTGTGCATGTCAGAGAAATAAATCAAAGTGCTGAATGAATAATGCATCACAGTAAAAATGTGTCGGAACAGCAGTAATAGGTATATCAGCCTAGTCAAAGAAAATGATACTGAAAAGTTTTGAAAACAAGTTGCTGTCCTTTAAAAAAGGACTACAATACGTGGACCATTTGCATGTGTTTCGAACGAAAACGTGAAAGCCTTAAGATTATTAGAGATTCCACCGACTCTAGCCCTCTGCTTTTAACCACTAAATTTGTACGTTATATTACATATACATGTATGTATAACCCTGACTTTTAATCTCAGAATTTAAAGGGTTCTTACTTCTAAAATAAGTTTAATCTATCTATGAACAGTCTGGGCGGACTCCGAAAACGGAGTAAACGGAAGTGATTTCTCAAAAGTAAAAATACTCCGAAAAAGGAGTTCGGCGCATGCGCAGTTAGTTAAAATATCACATTTTTACGTGAAAACAGGGCATTCAGGAAAATTGATTGTGCAAAGCGGATTATTCATATGCAGGTCTGAAAATACGTTTAAATGCTTTATAAGACATGTTTCAACAGAATGTATTTGGCAAAAGTATACGTTCGTTGGGCAAATCAAATTTTATTTACTGTCAAAGTTGGTCAATTCTGTTTCCGATGACGGTGTCCATAAAAGTGAATAAATTAATGTTTTTCCATGATTTCACTATAATTAAAAATTATTTATGTGCTAGGGTGTGAAATAAACTATAGCTGTGAGTTTTATATCCCGTTTGTAGTCAATACACCGTTCTTTTGATCAAGCGATGACTCGCCCAGTCGGCACTTCTTAAAACCTTGTATACATCGTAATTAGTCGTATTTTTTTTTAAAAACATCACATTTGTTGAAGGCTTTAATACTTACATGAGTGCAACATTTAAATTTCCATCTCCTTACTTCCAAGTTAATTTGAAGTCTGATTTTCCTGGTCGACCACGTGTGATCGAGTTTAAATTTTTGTATGTATTTTTCCTGTTGTTTACCGAAACATTTCCACATTTCTTTTGAGGTAAAATTTTAAAATTAACCATATCTGAGTCGTTTCCATTTTTTTCACGCTCCTGAAGGATTTTAATCTATATTTCAATCACGTTTTTTACGGGAAAGGGAGGCAACTCTCCATTATTTACATTAGCTACAAAACGGAAGTTGAGAAAATCGCAATGCATGACGGTGCCAAATACTCCGTTTTCGGAGTTTACGCCGTTTTTGGAGTCCGCCCAGTGATGAATGAAGTTTGCATGTATAGTATCAGGCATTCGGTGAATTCTACTATTTGCGCACACATTGCATATTCGCACTACTTTGTTAACTATGCAGTGACAGCTTTGTGTAAATTAAAAATTTCATAATTTGATGCAGTTTTCTTGAAATTTAAACTTTTATACAGTGACATAATTATACAATCATACTTAAATGCGTAAAAAAATTTAATCGGGAAGTTCTCTAGCCTCGCCTACTATAAAAGTAAAGTTAAGTTACATGTGTATTCGGAAAACAACAAAACATTGCAAATTATGCTATTTGATGCATGTTGTAGTTTCGGCATAACATTAACTTATTTCATAATACTGATAGTGCATATCACATGCCAATCAGTTCTTTAAAAGGAATACTTTGTTTCTGTACTGTTTACCGACAACTTTACAATTACAGCGCCTTTGAACTTATGTGTGCATATAGCACGGAATCCCGATCCCGATTAGATAAACGTGTGCTATCCTGGTTCCCTGAGCTACCCATTACGCACAGGAACCAGGCTAGCTCATGCGCAGGCTGAATTTTCCTCATAGCATCCGGTTTAACCTCGCTTATATATTTTCTGCGTGGACCTCAGGGTCCACGCAATTACAAAGAGTAGTTGAAGTTCTGAAAAGAAAGGCAAGCTGGACATTCGTAATCCTATTCAAAGTTTGACAAGAGGGAACAGAATATACCACAGCAAAACTGTTTTAAGCTGTTTCTGTGCCATGCTATATAAAGAATTTCAGTCACAACAAGCTCGACGGATGCGTTCACAGGAGCAAGCTAGACAACCAAGTGAAATATCATGTGTACTAGTAGATAGCCAAAAAAAATTAAAATAAAAACAATCTCAGAAGAATCAACCACATATAAATTGTTATGAATAAAGCTGGTAAATTAGATATCCTTATTAAAGAAGGATCTTTTGATAAAAAAGTTAAGGTTTTTGTAGATGCAGGAGCAACAGTCACCCTTACGTCGATGAGCATAAGAGTTGATGTTTGTGAGAGAGAGAGAGAGAGAGAGAGAGAGAGAGAGAGAGAGAGAACTACATCGTCTTAAATCATAAATACCCCTCGATAACACAGATAGTTTTATCACCCCCGTCCTCTAAAAAGCGTGTAAACTTTGCAAATTATATTACAAATCATGGTGAAAAACAATCTGATTAATATCAAAGCATCGTGTAGCGTCATTAGAATAAAGGAGCGGATCGAGGATCTGATTTTATTAATCAGATTGGGCGAAATAACAACTACATCAAATGTGATTGTCATTCAGGACGATCACTATTAGCGCTGGTTTACCAAGAACTTAGACGGTCGGTGGGATGTTGCTATAAACTTTGCTCATCAGAACAAGCTGTCCAATATTGACTTCCTTTGTACTTATTCGCCATGAGAAGCTCACTATTATTCATTGACTGTAAAATTGGGATAGTGTTTTTTTCCCCAAGATCTGCTCTGTTGTGTGAAACTAACGCTGTTGCTGGACCAATACGTCTGATTCCGTGTCCCATATAACAACCACTGTTTAGTATCTAAAGTAACTATTGTTTAGAGTAGTACATGTAAAACATCACAATACCGACAATTTGTCAGAGAAGATAACAAGTGCCAAGGTTAGGGACCCGGATAGAATCCGCCATGAAAGTTTCAGAAGGTTAGGTATCCAACACTCTATTTTATCCTTAATTGAAACCCAATGTAGGGATGTTATGATAAAATTTGTCAGTGGTAGAAGAAAATTGTTTTCCTATTGTATTTTTACGAGCAAAGAAACATATTATTTTATTCATTTTAATTTTTTTTTCAGGCTTATTCCCATTGGACTTTTCTTGAACGGTTGTGCATACGCCATGACGGCGGTTGGGGCGACTGTCCTATCGGAGACGTGGTTCCCGCCCTCTCAGCGCGCCACCGCTACCGTAATCTACATAATTAGCGCCGCTGCTGGAGGGGCTCTTGTCTTCATCGTAGGTAAGTCACAGAATAGCCTAATCAAGTAATCAAGGGTCGATTTCTTTATATCTACATATAACTTGGCTTTGCATTCAGAATTCTTGCTAGAGATAATGTAAAGAATTTGTATTCAAGGGTTTAAATAATGATTCAGTAATGTTCTGACTTGTAGGACCTGCTGTTGTACCGGAACCAATCGCATTATGTGACAATATCACGTGGTCAATGAATTCAAATTGCAGTGAACAAAACAAAACATATACAAGTACGTTTTTGCTTTCGTTGAATTGTTAAGTAAATCTCTTTCCTTTAAGATAGAAAACCTAAAGTAAATTAACAACAATATTCTTTTAGATTCGTACGAGGTACACGAAGGTTTGAAAGTTTTAAACGTCACAGGTAAAATACTTACTTCACTCTTGCAAAACAACTTTAAAAGAGCCAATGGTTTGGGAATATTAAGAAGTCATATATTATTAAAATCTCTCGAGTTTTTTTCATTTAGAATGTAGCATTTCTGTTCTACTGTTCATCTCCGTGATTTTACACTTCCCAAACAAGCCTCCACAACCACCCAGTGTCACGGCGAATACACAACGACTGGGGCTGGTGGAGGGATTCAAAACAGCCCTCCGGTAAGAATTGCTGTCACCGACAAACATCAATTGCTAGTATAAGTGGCCGAAATCGTAAGACATAAAATTTTTACAAATGAATTATTATTATTTATGCTATTTAGGCAATGGAGATTTTGGCACTTGGCGTTGTGTTGTGCTATTCCCGCCTCAGTTTTCAGCGCGTGGATTACGACAACGGAAGTCGTGCTACACCCATTTGGGATATCTCAAGTAAGACTCAGCATCCTAGCTATCATTAAATTCCCCACTGATAATTTGTTAATAGATAAAATATTACATTGAGTATTTTAGTCTGCCTTCGAAGTATCATAACAGAGAATCTATGCACATATATCGATGGTGTTTCCTTTGAAGAAAGAAGCTGGGTGGATGTCCTTTTCGGGTGCTATTGGTGGGACTCTATTTGGAATGGTCCTATCTAGGTTAAACTTTGAAGATTCCAAACTTATCTGATTGGTTGATTCACTTTTTTTTCATCTTAAATTCAGTGCCCGGACTCCATGAACCTCTAACTGTATACAGTATCTGGTGTGGTTTTCTATCCATAGATTGTCCGACGTCTTTTACCGCAAGATGAAAGTTATAATGATGGTCATGTTCAGCATCGCCACTGTGTCTCTCCTTCTTTTCATTTTAATTTTGATTAAAGTATTATCCAATGAACACTGTAAGTTTATATTAAATCTAATTAATATTTCTACCAATCATATCGTGAAATTTTCTCGCATGTGTATTAAAGACCGTAAACCACTCTTAGCATTTTGTTAATACATGTATTTCTTCAGTGTTTAGATTTTTTTCGTACTATGCATTGGCGTTTTTGTTTTCATAGGGTCATTCTATTTCACGTTCATTGCTGCCTGCGTTGTGACTCTTGGAACTCAGCCGCTCTACTACGAAATTGCGTGCGAGAACCTGTTTCCGGTCTCAGAAGCCGTTATATCAGGTTTATTGGGGTTTCTAAACATTGTCAGCAACACCTTATTTCTCCTGGTGACAATTATACCTAACATAGGTAAGCACGAAATTTTCGTCTGCTACTGTCACTTTGCTGAAACTTATGGTTTTCGGTTGGTGGGGGGAGGGGTGAGCAAGCTTTTAGATAATGAACAGTGTTTCCAATTTGTTTATAACTTCTGTTCATACTAGAACGCAACCATATGTTTTACATTGACTGATCTATTTTCAAATATTGCCATCGACTTTTAAAGTCTATTATTCATCGCCGAGTAGATTTTCTGTCGTATCGGTATAAAGTAAGTTAACTTTGGTCCTTGAGTCTTGCAAACAATGGCTTACCGATAACGAACAATATCACATTGTTTGAACTGTTCTACCCAAAGTTATTGCCCTTAGCTCTAGAAATACTTGAATATACTGTTATTTGCAGTTTTCCCGATATTTTGCTTTGCTTTTGGGCAATGATAAGGCAGTTTTTTTTTTACCGATGTGCGATATTGATAACATACAGATCAAGTTAATGTTTTATGCATATGTTGATTTATTTAATTTCTTAACCTGTATTGTCCTTCTGACTTTGAAAATAAAAGATTTTTTCTGTTGTGTTTATAAGCGATGGGCTAATATACCATAAATATTATGCTAATAATGACATTTTTCAATCAGATTTCTTTACAGTAATTTTAACGTTCAAAAATAAACGTCCACTTTTATTAACCATGTTTTAATGATCAAATATTTAGCTCTCTTAAAATACTTGATCTCAAGATATATGAAATTTGCACTTTTGCGTCCTTTGAAACTAGTGTTATTAATGGTATTCAAAACAAATGCAACAAAAGAAAAGCAGCAGTATGCTATTTTTATGTTTTAATTTTGACCTATTCTTTAATTGGTGTGAATTCAATATTTTCGTTATACTTGTTTTCTACATACCTTATAATATGTGTTATATTTATTTTCTACATACATGTACCTTCATACTTCTACACACAACCAAATGTTTACAAATTTTAACAACTCTTTAATACTAATAATAATGAAATGTTGATTAATCTGTGTATATTCATTAAAGTTATAATTGAGAGAGCAAGCTCTCTAGGTTAATTGCTAATCATACTTTTTTTCCTTTTTTTCACTTTTGTATTGTCACTCTGCAATGCATGCATTGTATGTATTATATGTATTTTTGTTCAATACTGTAACTTATGCAATTCAGAGAATAAAGAAATTGTCATTGTCATTGTGTTGGTGGAGCAATCGTTTAACTCTGAAGCCTTAGTGGCGCCTTCAGGTAGATAACGTTGCCTATCTACACGTAGATGTAATAAAAAGGTTTGTACCTTCTTCGTTTGTCAGGTACCATGTGGCTAAACTGGGCGGTGTTTGTGACGTCATTACTGTCCGTTGTGGTGCTGTACTTATTCAAAGAGGAGTACAGGAGGATGGACATAGATTTACCAGTCAGCCAATCAAAAGACTCGAAACTGTGAACAAAGATGTTTCTGACAGCGCTGTCACCATTTTACCGTAACTATCATTTACGGACACTATTTCACGGACACTATTCCTTGATCCACCAACTTCCAAGTACTTCAAATAAGTTTCGATAAAATGCTGTATTGTATGTTAAAAATTTAATGTATAGTTTCAACGTTTTGTTATTTGTGGCTATATTGTTATCACGGGGATGAAAATATTGATTATCATTTGTGATTTGCGAATGGTGGGACAGATACTTTATAATTGAAGAACTGTTCAAGATATTTTTATTTATTTACATCAACATTTCAATAATACATCAATACTGAATACTGCTCACTTAAAGCTGTGTAGTAAAACCACTACGAAAGCACCATCAATAAATAAGTCACGTGATAATCGACCCATCGAAAGCGAGGCAAACGTAAAATTCCTGGGATTATTTTTTGGGCTGACTCCATGGATTTCAAAGGCAAATAATGAAAAAGCATTAAATGGTCTCCTGTCTATTTATAAATTGTAATGGATGACCCTAGAAGATCTCGTCTTCATCCTCTCCCTCAGTACTCGTTTGTTGTTTGCTGGGGACAGTAAGCCCCGCCCTCCGTCCCTGGAAATAACGTGAGGGGTGGTCCAACGGCGTGCTCTGTAAATGATATAGCAAAGGTGTTACAACAACTAGCTGTGTACAATTCAGAATTGCCAGATGTTGGACACACGTCACGTTATTAAAGTTCTTACCGCCACCAACCGGATACCGGCACGGCTCCGGGACGGCTTATCCCGCCGGGAAAAGTGTCGGATATTTTCCCCGACAGACAGTTCTTCGTCTTTCACCGTCTCCGCCTGAACAGAAAAAAACAAAACATGATCTTATACAAAGAATCAAGTGTATGGACTTTCACAGGTCTTTAAGGGTCCCTTCATCACTACACACTGACGTATTGTGACGTATACTCACGGTTACCCAGGGGTGCCCCAGTATGTCCACCGCCGACAGTCTATCCGCGGGATCCACCACTAACATATCGCTTATCAGCTCCTATCGTAAAAAAAAATGATAATCAAGATTAAAGAACATTTTTAAACGCTCATTCTGTACTTTACACTATCTCTAGTGACCATGAATAAGAAGTAGGCAGGATGATTTAAATTTTGATAGATTTATTTTTACCCGTCGCGTCAACAATAAGCAGACAAACTGAAAAAGCGCCCCCTACCATTGCCGACTCGGACACATCATCCCAATAAGGACTGGTGAACTCGTATCTTCCTTCAGCGATCTGATCAAACAGCTCCTCTTGGTCATTGCTGGGGCTACAAAGAACACAGCATCACCTGTTTATTACATGACCGTGATCAACAAGCTATGGGATTATAGTTTCATTAATCCTATAAATATACTATTCCAGTGAACTACATATTTTGATTTTAACTGGTACCTTGCAAAGGGCGGGAATCCACACAAAAGGATGTAGAGAATGACTCCTGCTGCCCAAATGTCGACCTTGAAGTCGTACCTGTTTGAAATAAAACATTATCAAAGACACGTCGAAATCATAATTATATACATGTAACTCTTGGTCATCATATATATCTTGATTAAACAGGATGATGTGAAATACGGCTCCAAGTAAATTGGCAAAAATCCACTGAAGGTCTTTTCTTAAAAGTTTAAAACAGGAAAAAGTCATTGGTTTACCCGACTTCAGAGAGAATTTCCGGCGCCACATAGGTTGGGGTACCACATACTGTAAACAGCTGATCCTCGCAGTACGTGGCCAGACCAAAGTCCCCGAGCTTCAGCGACTTGGATCCATCAGAGTGGTCAATGACCTGTGATGACAAAACACCAGGTAAAATAAAGACAGGCAGTATACCTCAGTCACGTGTACATCTGTAGCTGTACAAGGATTATTGTCTGAAGCCACGTTCTGAGTAGATAGCTCTAGACTGAAAAGGCTTTTTCTGGCTCATCATGGGAAACCCACGGTCGTTCTCATTTCTCTTACCTATGAGAAGAGAAGCGAGACCAACGGTGCATGGGTTTCCGATGATGGTTCATGCTGGACTTGCTTTGTGACGATGTTTCAAACTTACCAGCAGGTTCTCTGGCTTGACGTCCCGGTGGACGATGCGTAAGTTATGGAGGTACTTGAGGGCGTGCACCAGGTTGTTGATCATACTGCTGGCGTCCCTCTCTGTGTACTTAGTGGACAGGGCGATGTCATCAAACAGGTCCCCTCCCTGAAACACACACACGTGTCAAGCCAGGACTAATAATATGTATAAAAAATTCTTCCGTAGAAGTTATTACTGAATTAGATAATTGAAAAAAAAAAAGCCGGCAATGAACTTGTTATTTTAAATCACGCTTTACACTGTAGTATGAAGAAAAACGGTCGCATTACAATTACAATGTAATATTTATTGGAAAAACATTGAATAAGATAAAACATATCTTTTTAAAAAATCATTTCTCCATTGTCACTTGATTTATGTTCCCATCATAGTTTCCTCCAATAAAAAGTACGCCAAACGAACCCTTCTTTTTATCTTGAGGTACAAACTCTTCTACTCTTACCTTGACATACTCCATGACTAGATACAAACTGTCCTTGGTGTCAAACTCTTCCACCAGTAAGATGATGTTCGGATGGTTTACTCGTCTTAGTATTGCCACTTCGTTCTCTATGATGTGTTCCTGGAATTATGTGGTTAAAAGTATGAGTGTCACAGAGAATACTAGTATCTCGTTTCAAACACTGGTTAGAAATCACGTGACACTACTAATTGTTTTACTCAAATAAAACACTGGGATGGAATCACGTGACACTAATAAATTTTCTACTAAAAATATCATCTTTGCGAAGATGATAAATATTATCCTTTGGTAAGTATTGATAGATGCAAACAGAACACCAACTAATTAAATGATAAATTGAAATGCAATTAAAATTGTGCCATTTGACTGACAATCAATAATTCTCATATTGTATATCAATGCTGACTCCATTCGTACCTTTCCTTTACATCTTCTCTTGTTAATGTTCTTTAAAGCGTACATTTTCCGCGTAGCTCTGTAAAAAGAAATGGTAATTAAAAAATAATGAATATGAAAACTATAACTCCGAGATATTTCCCCTGCTGCGAGTTGTATTAACATTAATGATGTCTCTACTCCACATTTGTATCACCTCTACTCACCTGTCCATGCATTCTTTGACCACGGCGAAGTTCCCCTCCCCAATCACCCTCCCCACGTCGTATTTGGCCCGTAATGCAGCTGGCCCGTTCTCTGATTCATCTGTGTTTAAATGATTTAAAGAGCTCATTCATACAAGAAAATGTAGTTAATTTCCATTAAATAAAATACGAATTAAACTTTTTTCTTTGAACGTAATAGTTTTACATTTCACTTATTTATAGGTAAAGTATTACTTTCAATGAATTGTTTATGAAGACATTACATAATGGCTTCTGATAAATTGAAAATACAAAAAATATGAATTACAATTTTTCTTTTAATATTTTTGCTAGTCATGATTACTCAAGTTACACATTATTTTAATTTTTATGCTATTAACATAAGCTTTAATAGCCACCTTTAGAAAATTATGCTTTGGGAGAATGAATTGATTTTTTCTTTTATAGATGCTGACTCTCTCATCGACTTTCGATTAAATGTCATGATTCACATTAGTCTCTTCATATTCAAGTATGAGTAATAAAACGATAATATTAACATACACTGAAGACATTAAATAGAAATATGATTCCTATTTAAACTTACCCGGCGATTCTCCATTACCGTTTCGATATTTTGGCTGAAAGAAAAAAAACATAATTAATTCTCAATGCGCAGAATAGTGCCTGAGTAACTTTAGATCTACACAAATAATTCTTCTTGCATTTTTTCGATAATCTTTTTAAAATCCATAATCAGAGAAAAAGTGCTTTTGCTAATAAATGAAATTCAAGTATAATACTAACTGTTCATTGGTTAATTAAAGAATCCAGAGTTTTATGCTCGAGATTTGCTAGTAGCTTCATTTCAAATTACATGTACTTCATCAATATGCACTCAGGGGTACGAATCGTAAAGCGAATCTGACTAAAATTCTCAGCCTTTTACTACGATGATAAAACATCGCATATGACTTACTGCGGAGACAGCGCGGAGCTTTCTTCCGGTTCTGGGGGATGACAATGGAGACTTTGATCCTGTGGGTGAACGCTTGGAAAGGACATCTGATTATAATAGAAATGCAATATATGTTATAAACTTCCGGTCAAAAAACTTTTCCTCACCCACCCACCAAATACAACTTTAAACCTTTCTGTGTAATTAAAACGTATTTGAAGTACCTTCTTTGAAAAAAAAACCCTGAGAGTCTTACACAGAATCATGTAATACATGTATGCATGTACTGTATTTTTAAGAGGAGGTCAGTTCTTGTTAATCAAGCAAGCTATATTTCCTGTGGATGTGAGGCCTTTACATGGTTTGAATGTCCCGTTGGTTTGTTTGAGTATTCAATTACCTTTGGTACACAAACCATGAGCTGTAGAGGGGGATTTCTGTGGGAGCGAGCAAGAGATATCGAACCTGTCAGTAACATGGTAAACAGTTTAAAAATGTAAAATATGGAACCCGGTCGAACATAGTTAGCAGCTAATTGACAGCCGTTTGAGAACCTGTGAAGTTGTCAAAGTCGTCTATAACACCATTCTGATTTCATTAGAGCCTCGTGATGGATGAGGTTCTCCGATGTCACACAGATAAAACTAGAGTGAGAAGTACGATTTCGTTGAAGACCAAATTAAGTGTCCTTTCATTGCGTCTTAAAAGTACATTAAAAAAAACTATTTCCAAGCTGACTTTAAATTCTTGTTCGTACTGTTTTTGAAATGAAATTGAATTCAGAAATATTATACTCGACCTTGCAACTTAATTGTACTACATTAAAAGAACATTTAGCAGAACATGTATTTTTGTTCGATATACATATATTGAAGTGATAACATGCATTAGTTTTATATAAAAAGAAATGTATTTCGATATTCAATCTATTAGCGCATGCAGACTATGTAAACTGAGTAAATATTCATTTTTAGTTCATACAGAGCGACGCTTTACATTTGTTTGAGACAAGTCTGGTGCCATGACCAGAATACTCATGAATTTATATGCATGGATACATTTTCTCCAGCATCTATTGAGGTGCAGTAGGGATGGCGGTCTAAGTTTCGGAACTTATATATTATTGTATATTATTGCAATAAAAAATGCTTTAACCAAATCAAATATCTACTATAGTACTAATATTTCAATTATTACATCTCATTTGTATTGTATTTTTATATAACAGTATCGGAGGCATGTATATTATTATACAACTACAAAAATGATTCTTATAATTTTTTAAAGTATGTATCACTTAAACTTTATTACAGTGATAATCTGAATTAGCAGTATCTTATAATTTGACCTAGCAGTATCCATAGCAATCATCATTACCTTCGTTGAGACTACGGTTGGAGAGAGACAACTTGCTCGCCGGACGTGACGTCTTTGGTGACCTCAGAGTCACCCTCTCCGTGAATTGCACGGGTCTATATGGAGACACCAGTTTAACTTCTACAAAACAGACAGAAAAATCAATCAGTGGTGCATACCTGGTAGAGTCCGGGAGATTAAGGGTTAATTCTTAGGGAAGGTAACGCAAAAGATCGATAATTACCATATTACGTAACTAATCATACATTCAAATATGAATCACGGAATTGGAGACCGAGGGCAATAAACCAACAGAGACCCTTGTAGTCTTGGAATGGTTAGATCGATACATAACAGAAATCTCTCTCTCTTCCCGTTTTATATGAAGCAGTTAAATTCACAGAGTATTAAACCATGGCAATACATATTAAGCCAAATTCAAACAGGAAGCCAAATAAAGGCCTGTTAAAGACTGATTTATCATGGTTTGGAAGCCGCTAAATCTTAGCAACGACTTCAAATAAGACTTGCACAGAGAAAGTCAAATACAGAGAGAGATGGGGGAGGGAGGTAATTTAAAGAGTAACTATATATATTAACATGTCGCACATTTGGGAAGAGATTGTATGATAAATGTTAATAAAAGAGGTTCAAATAACAAAAAAATAATCCTTTTCGGAAACGACTCTGTCAAAACTAGAGGAAATGTCGGAGAAATGTGGCGTAGGAAGCTTTACATCATTGATAGGTTCACGGCAGTACCGGGGGAATCCGGGGCACCATAAAATAATCACGGGTGGTGGAGGTCTACTCAGCAGCAAGTCCCTGTCTGGGCTCGTTATGGAGAAACGATTTGTCTGTTCAGAGTGACTAAACTTATTGATTTTCTGTCATGCAGCTCCTAAAACAGTTTCCCCTGACCAATAATTTCCCTATATTGTCCCTGAAAGAGTCTGCATGAAATGACTCAGCGCTGATACAGAGAGGTTACCGAGGATTCAGCAAACACTCTGCTCTACCTCCAGATTAAGACGGACTTTGTCACACGTATTTAACCTTCATTTACATTGGTCACCGCAATCTGCCTCCGTCTGTCGCTCAATTCTTGAGGCGCTGTTACATGTATATAGCTACGGTATGCCAAAATCTAAAGCGCTGCTAGCTACTGTATGCCAAAATCTAAAGCGCTGCTAGTTACGGTATGCCAAAATCTAAAGCGCTGCTAGTTACGGTATGCCAAAATCCAAAGCGCTGCTACTGTATGCCGATTTCTGCTACACTATGAAACAGAGAGTGATATATCATCACTGCCCCATATACATAGGAGTTCGCTGACATACATTACAAGGTGGTAAATTATTCGTCCATTAGATCTGGACCGTAGACAAGCAGTGATAATATCAATACCACTACAAGGCATCACATTTGATCTTATTATAACATTAACTTCATCATTAACATTGACATAAATGTTGATAGAATAAGGATATGATTTGACTAGATTAGCAACCTTGCATTTCACCACTTTTGTTTTATCCGAGTTTATTGAAGGGTATTACTATTGTTGTTGGATCAGGGTTGATACACATGTATAACACAGTAGATGTTTTAGGTTTAGACTTTATTTGACAGTGGCACATTATTGTACTGTGTATTATACTGTGGTAATTACCATACTTTTAGAGGAGCAGAGTTTAGTTGACAGTGGTACGTTACTATACTGTGGTAATTACCATACTTTTATTGGACCAGAGTTTAGTTGACAGTGGTACGTTACTATACTGTCGTAATTACCATACTTTTATTGGACCAGAGTTTAGTTGACAGTGGCACATTACTATACTGTGATAATTACCATACTTTTATTGGACCAGCGTTTAGTTGACATTGGTACGTTAATATACTATTGTTCGATTGTATATGATATATAGTGGTATACCGCCACTGCTGTCTGATCAGATCGGTGTCTTACCATTGTCATCGAGATCAAAGTCGTCCTGACAGAGTTTCTCCTGACCGTACGCTATATACACGGTCTCCTCCCCAAAGAAATCCCTCAACGTGGACACCTGAAATGGCGGTAAAACTGGTAAAACAAACAGGATCTACTTTATGTCAGAAAGTTTATTTAACAGAATTGGATAACATTCTCTCGCTCTCTCTCTCTCTCTCAGTAAAATTAGTCGAGTGACAGATTAGATCGATTGGAACAGAATGATGTTCTCAATGCGACAGAATGGACTTAGCCTTTCTGAATATTTGATGTCCTGCCCCTGAGGGATCTAAAAAAGTGGGGCTGCTTGAGTTGGAAGCATGAGCCAGATGTGCGTTTGTTCCTCTCTGTGAGGACTGGTCGGATTCCAATTCGTCCCCGTTTGACAGTCTGACAGTGATAGGACACCGCACGGAGCATAACGCGATTGTTCAAATAACGACGTTGATCGTTTTAAAACCTTATGTATACTTATGTTAAAGGTTCACAGAAAAACATATTATAGCCCTAATAAAGCCGTACCCCGTGTGTTTGACATGCGAATTTTAAATACAGATCGGCCTGGGATCCAATAATCCTATCAGTGCACTGTACAAGCCACGGTCCGCCAGGAACAACAGAAAAGTTATTAATTTTGACGAGCGATTATCGGAATTATAATTAGACACACCTACCGTGTGGCATGTATTCACCAATCAATGACAATCCTACAGCTTATCTTGGAAACATGCAGCGATCTTAATAAAGTCGTCAATCGAAGCCTCTTTGATCGACCATTGTATTTTAATTGCAATTTCAGAACTTGACAATCGATTGCACGTTACCTACGAACAGGTACCCCAGACACGCCAAACGCAATATACGGCATAACATGTAAATGAAACATTGGGTAAATGTAATTGTAGCTGAGAGAATATGCCTACCAAAAGTTGGACATAGTGTCCTCGGATGAGACTTAATGACAGATGTTGAAACTAATAAATAGCATGTTATTATACAGTATATAAAGGTTTCCATTCAATATTTCACCAAATACATCAAAATAAATGTGACGCCCTTGTGACATCATTTACCTGTCTTCCGTCTAGGGTAAAGATTTTGCGGACCGCCCCAGAGTCCAATTTAATGGCCTCTGTGATGTCGGCGAGGACCTGGTCAAAAGACTGGGCCGTTTTCTTATTTAACAGCACCCTGACGGCTTTCCGGGGCTTGGGTCCGTTCCGGATCACCGTCACTAACTTGGGCTTTACGTAGTCCTTGAAGTCGCTCTCCGGGCCCTGGAGATGTCCCAGTAACGGCCCGCTCCCCCGGGCCTTGTTGTTCACGTTCCAGTGTGGACCCTGCATGCACGTGTAATCCAGGTGTTTGAACACATCCGTGGACGCGCACACGTAACTCTCGCCCTCCTCTAGTTCGTCCAGGGTCCGGATCTTGTGACCGTTTTCCGCCGTGAAGATGTACCGTACTCCGTTCGGCAGGATGTTCTTATCACACACCGGACTCGAAGTCAATTCCGCCATCAGTGACTCAAAGGTCCGGAAGCGCTCAGCGGAAACAGCGTACACGATTCCCTTAAAGAACCGGTCCCCGTTCCTGTAGAAGCGAACTTTCATGGCGCGCTTGTCGTCCGAGTGTTTCATGAGGCTGTGACGGAACAGGTTCCCGTGAGCGCTGTGGCTAGGGCTGCTCCGACCGTTGCTACGTTTCGAGTACTTTACCCCTCCAAACCGCTCGTCTGAGGCAAAGTGCTCGTCATATAGTCCATTCTCCATGATCACCGAACCCACGGTCAGAACTTAAAGAAAAGAAAGTATGCCATTTCACTTTCACCAAACATTACATTACCAAATAAAAGTTCGAAAATCAAACTCGAACTGCCGTAAAGTCCCTATACAGAGAAATTAAAGTCCCATATTGCAATTTAATGCTGAATAAATGGTTCAGATGATTGGATTTTTCGTGTTATTTCAACTGTTCACTGTATGTTTTTTACCCTTTAAGTATACAACAAACATACCTAGACATCTTTCCTTTTTCGTGTATTCACATAAGCCTCTTAAAGTCCCCTACACAAATGTTCCACGATATACCGTGTAGATACAAATATTATTTAGACACGGTCACTCACAGAGTGTAATAATAACAAGTTATGTTTGACCACGGTGCCAATATTACTTTAACTCCAAGAGCCTGTTGACACAGACAAAAAGCAGCTAATTTTCTGCGTAGAATGGCCGCGATAGATTTGTTCCTCGCTAAATGAAACAATAGGTATCTGCTAGGCTGCACGAGCTTGGTCTTTGTCTGGGGGTCGGGAAGGTCTCTTCGCAGGGGTCACCCTATAGAAGACACACTTACACGTCTGGGGTCACTTAAAACTCATCAATCGCGGGCTCGAATGGCCCCATTTTATCACAAAATATTGCGAGATACAACTGAATACAAAAGTCAAATGAAGCTTGTCTAATAAATGGCTCATATCGTTAAAATCTCGAGGATCTGTACATTGTGTTCTGAATTCAGCTTGAAGACTTTGTTCCAATATAAAGAGATCGTATACATCGGGTATACAGTATTTTTTCAGAATTTTGATATCCAATTGATCAACTGCGTGAACTTTAAATCGAGCGTACATAAACGGCTGATCGTTTGTTTGTCAATGTAAATTAATTCTTAAAATACACTCTCGACCATTTATCTTAAGAATAAGACCAATGTAACAAAATTAATAATAAACTAGGAAATCCTACCCTTATCTCTCATCGTGTCTCAATACTCCAAAACTACCAACAATAATCCCAACCAGGGCTGAAAATTTTGGAAAATGTCACTTTGATCTGACTTAATGCCTTAACCATTTAGGATCGTCAACGCTCTTTAACAACAAACAAAATGGTATTAATCCCTTGATCCGATTACCAAGTGCATGTTAATAAGAAGTCAGTGGCTTTTTATCGTTAAAATTAAAATAATGCTCTGAATGCTTTAAATTGATCACAGCCCTTACCTCTAACAGTGGCCGTCCTGTCTAACAGAGAGGCAGCTTTCCTTTGTTCAGACCGCGACACAACAGTCCAATACCAGACAACATGTTCTTTGCATACATTATCTGCTGCTGAGGAGGAGGAGGGAGAGATGGCGGGAGAAATCTCGTGCTAGTTACGGAGGAATCCCAGTGACACTCCGGGCCCAGCGATCAATATTTAAACTTAGCGCTGTTCCATAACGTACTTCGTTTTTCTCACAAATGATAAACGTTTTAATTTCTCAGGTTTTAAAACGAGCAGTTCTAATGTAACCTTTCTTAATAAAGAAGTATTGAGTGGTATAACTCATATATACGCTACATTCAACATCTTGTATTAAACAACTTGTAAAGTGGAAACAACTTGCACGAGTCGTTTTACACATAATCCGCTGCTAATAACGAAGAAGAGGAGTTTGGACGCACGAATTACCATGTTTGTCAATACAATATTCACTGAGTATCATAATCATAGTATTCTTAAAATACATTTTGTAACATCCGCACGACCAATGGTTGAAATACTTAAAATATGTGTATATGGTATAGATGCATTAAATAATTACAATGTGGCTAAAAAAAATAAATCGATTCATCGTTATTACATTGTATGGTGTACATTAACAGTGAATACAGAAGTCGGATTTATTTTTTTGGCAGTGGTCACACAGATACATGTAATCGAAAGCAAACCAAGCAAGTCAAGAGTTACAGAGTTGTCCTTCTTTGTCAATGTAACGCATTAAAACCACACAAGACGTTTCATATACAAAGGATTTATTATTCTGCAAGCTTGTAATGATACCCGCATCAAGCATCAGGCTTCCAAGATCCGTGTTACAATACACACTGTCCTGTCTGCAATGAAAGAAACAAGCCCCATCATAGGATATAACACTAGTTACATGTATGTGTACTGAATATAATGTGTAGAAAGTAATAAACACACACACACACACACACTGGTAGCTAAAGGACATACACAGATACGTGATAATTCATAACAGTGTACATTCAGTGTCCAATACACGTTCGATGTCTTATTCACAAGACTGGCCAATACACAACATAACAAACTCACAGCCAGTCCAATACACATTCAATGTCTACACATGACTGGATAATTACACACCTTACACACAAAGCCAGTTCATCTGACACACATGGATGGTCACAATACAGTCTTACACACATTCATACAATGTATGATGTATATGATTGGTTTAAACAATTCACACCATGAACACATTTTCAAATAAACTTCACCAAACATTAGTTCAGTATTCATCATCATCAAAGACACAAGCAAGAACTGGCTTCAACAGCATCGGATTTCATACAAAACATAAGATATACTTCAATGATCAGAAATAACAAAGTATGAACACATAATATTTTCTAACAAGGTTTTATCATTATCACACATATGTATCGAGGGCTTTGCACAGATACCTTCATGTGCAACTCTAAAAAACAAACTTCATCATATCATGTTAACTAGTATATGCTCTCTATACAGCCCAACACTGGATTTCTACAGCAATTAATCTCATAGCTCTATACTGGAAGTTTCTAACTAAGCAGGAATGACAAATTAATAAGTAACATATTAAAAAAATCATAAGAATAAGAAGTGGAAATTTGTAATATTCTCAATCTGAAATTGTTCTTACATGATAGAACTATTATAAAATTAGTGATGAATTCAATACTATTCAAATTGCCTTAAGAGGAATTTCTATAATCACTTCATAGGAACATTTTGTTATACACATATCTACTACTTCTGTCGCTATCAGGAGTCATCAGAGAGGCTTTTAACTTCAGAGATGACCAGCATGGGCCTCTCTTCCTCCTCAAAGCTGTCTTCACACTGGCTAGAGTTCTGCAGCGCCTCATTCTGTAGGCTGGCTATGGCTATTTTTCCGCTGTTGTTCATGGGGACCTCTACCACTGGGTTGGACGAGTTCAGTCTGTAGACCGACTTTTTCCCTGAATCATCGTAATCGTCTGCAATAATCACTCGATCATCATCAGTTTCAGAAATACTGACTTCATTTCCTGGTGTTTTTGAATTACTGTCCACAAAAGATTGTCCGCCTGTGTATTCTGACTTCCTAAACAAACTCGGAAGGTCACCGATTTCAAAAGAAAGGTCGTCATTGATATTAACATCATGAATCTGTTTGCGGCGTTTTTTTTCCTCGCGCCTCAAAATGTCTTCACAAATTTCATTCTCTTCTTCTGCATAGTCTATATAGATGTCGGGTCGTGCAGGAATGTTCTCTCTGGCGCGGGCCATCTCCTGGTGCTTTGCCATGGTTCTGACCTGTTCGGAGGAAACCATCTGTATTGGCACTGGTCCATTGGTGACCGTTGAAGTAGCAGACGAAGATGGACGGGAAAGAATGCCAGACCTCTTGTACAATACTTGCTGGTTCCCTTTGGACGCACTCCCTGGAGAACCAGCTGAGGCCCTCCTTTCCATGGCTCGCTGTCTACGGATGGCGGGCATGTTTTGGAATATTTTCTTGCAGACCTTGGCTATTTTGTCTAGATGTGCTTGTAGCACCATCCAAGGCATTCCCCGCTCTTTGATAATGTGTTCTAAAATAAGGTTAAATGTAATCTTAAACAAATATTATTAAGCATTCTTTATGTATCTCTTCATATTGAGTGTTAATTGATAAAATTGAGTTTGTACATGCTCAACAGGAGCATTGTAAGCGCCCCCTACCTTTGAGATTCTGCAGTCGGTCCTTGAGCAGGGTATTGCGGGCCTGAGACGACTGGTTCTCACTCATCATTAGTCGACTCATCTCCTCCATCTGGGATATTTTCTCTTTGGCCTGCAACAAAACCTATTTTCAATTAGAGACTTGTCTGCAATTTCTTACAATGTTCACATAAAGTTGCCCTTTTATATATGACTTTGATGTTATGAATTTTTAATTCTCTATGAGTACATCATGTCACATGAAGATTTTAAGTTTTACACCATACAGATTGTTCACTTTTTACACTTAACAAGTGTACATGCTGGCTGTGTATCAGTTGTTACTTGTTTAATTGTAAGGTTGGAGTGAGTACAATCAAAAGAGGAGTTGTACCACATACATGTACATTGGGTGGTCAATTAATTCAACTTATCTTTGCATTGATTTGTGTATCTAGTATTTTGTTGAGATTTTTTAAACTTACCTATTCAACGTGTTATATTTTTTTGGTAGAACACATGTATATTTTCTTTATATGATATGTGGCTGAAGAATTAAATTTCTCTCTGTTAAGCAGCCATGCTTTGTATTCTGTGTAGTTGAATATCTGAACTTTTGAGCAACTGTCCTTTGTATTCTGACTGTCCGAACTAACCTTGTTGAGTAGCTGTACTTTGGGTTCGGTGTGGTTGAGGATCTCGCAGTACTTTGTATTATCTCTGTCCTCCCCATACATGGATTCAGCTAAAGTTTTAAATGCCTGTCTCATATCCTCACGGCGCTGCTTCTCCCTGTGCACATCCAAACATATTCAATCAGGAGAAGTGGACAATACAAAGGTATTGTTGTTCAGCATATTATTATATTAAAATGTACCAGCTTGATAGCTGCCTATCTCAGGGTAACATATTAAAACTATTCCAAATAACTTGCTGCTGCAAAAGTTTGTAACTAACCTTGCCTTCTTCTGTTGAACTTTCCTTGTTTTGTCATCATTCAGCACACCCTGTAACATATGCATTTCAAATGAGTCATTTTTACTTGATTTCTCATTTCCAAATAAAGTATTGCTGAGAAACAGATTCTTACTAAATTTTTTTTTTTTTTTTTTATACAAAATACGTCTCTACAACAGACACACCTCTTTGAAGTGGATCTCGTCCCTGAAGCTATTGGAGATGGCCTGTAGGTTGGTCTTGCGCTTGGCGTGTGGCTTTTTGCTGATACAGTGGACGTTACAGCTCGGGTTGAAGAACTCCCAGGCGGTGTCAGACTGCTTCCTCAGCAACTTGTTCATGCTGGTCTCTATCTCTGTCTCTATATCCACCTCCTCCTAAATCAACACACAGAAGTAGGAGTTATCTCTTTTTTACAATTTATTTCAATCAATACTACTTTTTAAAAATATAATCTCTAGCTCAATAACTACATGTATCTAAAATATTGTAGCAAGTAGAGTTTATTTTTTAAGGCTTCTCCATTAGTTAAGTGTAATAAAAATGTGTACTTACATCTGAGGAGTTGACAATTTCCACACAGTCCTCATTGGGAATAATGACAGCCATGTCATCTGTGTCCTCAACAGTCATACACAGCTCCTCCTCATTCTCCTCAGCATTCTCTTCAGTCTTCATCTTTTGACTGTCCTCGTCCTCTGTTCTCGGTTTCTTACCACTATCTGTCTCAGCCTCTTGAGAGAGCCTTCGCTTGAGCGTTTCCTTTGTACTGGAAGCTAAAGAATCGGTTTCATTTGATACAATATTCATTTTGGATTCTTCACTAGGTTTACTATAAGGCTTTTTCACAGGAGAGTCCAGAATATGTATGACTTCAGGATGGTCCTTCTCAGAATACACTTCCTCTGTTTTACTACCGGTGGCCTGGTCCTCTGTACACTTTTCAACAGTTGATTCTATTTTTCCTCCCTCGGCCTCTTTTTGCTCTGCATCGATCCCACCCACCACAGTCGCATCAGACTCATCGCTTTTATCACAGCTGGAGTCTAGTTCCGCTGCATTTTGGGAATGCCTGTTGTCAGGGCTGCCACAGTCACTGTCAAAGTCTGCATCCTGAGTCTTCTCAATATTTTCTATGCTGCCTTTCAAATTTTCCTTAACCTTGGAATTGTTTGACTCTGAACTGACTTCCTGTTTTATCTCCCCTTCATTCCTTACATTGTCGGCCTTGATATCCCTGTATTTTGTGTACCTTTCCTTCACTGCGTCCGACATGAGGATTTTAGCCAGAACACTATTACTATCCTTCACATTACTGGACACATCAGCCAACTTTTTGTCCTCATTGTCACTTGTTTTCACCTTTTTCCTTTCTTCCATTGGCTCATCGTCCAGTTTTCTTTTCACGGAAACAGAAGACTGATCAATATTCTCCCCAGCATTATTTTCATCTTCCACTTTCTTGCTTTCTTCTGCTTTGATGCTATTGTCACTGGGATTTTTTCTGTTTTCATTTTTCTTGAGTTTGTTCAACAGTTTAATGTTATTTTCATCACTAGACACAAGAAGAATTTGATCTCCGTGTTGAGGCAGCATAGGTCCCTGAACTTTCTCTGACATGGCCGGGGCAGTGCTCTGAGTGACTGTAGTTGATGTGTTGGAAATGTGAGCAACACTGGTTGTAGTGGTGGAGACATCTGACAGTGTGTACACATTGGTGGGATTCTTCATCACCCCTGTGGTATCTGCCTGCTGTCCCCCTGCATTCCCTACTGGCAAGCTCTTTATGACTGTTGTCATTGGTAAGGTTTTTCCACCCACTGCTCCGGTAAATGGGACAAGATGAATGACCGGCTTTCCATCTTTGTCAACAACAGACGACTGGACTATTTTCATCTGGGGGAGGACCTTTGGAATACTTGAGGGGGAAGTGAAGGGACCCAGTAAGGTCACAGGGGAGGATTTGGGACCTAAAACACAAACTTTCTCCTGCACCTGAGCAATACTAAGGCTGGCAGGAGGACGGAGATCATGGACCTGCATAGCATTGTTATTTCCTGGGACCTTTACCTCCGAGGTGCATGTAGAAGTAGGAAGAACAGGTGTCGATGATGGTGTAGTTAAAGGTTTAGCTGCTGTTATTGAGGAAGCAGAGGAGGAGACTGCTTTGTTCTGTAGGACAGACTGGAGGGATGCTAGAGTCGTCTTATTGACGCCCGTTTGTGGTGCCTGGTTAAGAGGGTGTCTGATCAGGGACACAGCCCTCTGCTCTACACTCACGGCGGTGACTGGCCTACCTGTGGTGACTGATGTGGTGACAGTCACCACCGAGGTAGCAATAACATTGATCGGATTTGATATAAGATGAGTTGGAACAGGGGCCGATGAGGATGAAGGTAATATTGCATCTGTTGTAGAAGTAGTTTCAGTTTCCTTAGCTGTAGATTTCACTTCCTGAGCGGTACAGAGAATACTTAGAGATGGTCTCTCTGAATTTATCACAAGATTTTGCTGAGGAGCAGAAGCACTGGCTGAGGTTGAAGCTTGGAGCAGAGAAGTCCCTGCCTTCCCTGAACTGCTGGAAACACTGGAATGAATCCTTGTTGATATCAAGGAAGTGGTAGAAATGGACTCGGCAACTGTAGATGACACAATAATGGTGGGTGAGGCAGTGGGACCAGCCGACAGGACCTTGCTCAGGGTCCCTGTATTAGGGGCCAGAGTTCTAACACTACTACTCTGCAAGGGCACTGATGTTGTCAGGGTCTGGATCGATGTAAGGAGCTGGGAAGGTTTCATGTGACTCATCTGCTGTGCAGAAAAAGGATGGAGGTGAGATCTGTCTGAGGAAGAGTTCACATCTTTCTGGATGGAGTGTTTGTTGATCTGAAGGCGACTGAACCCAGAAATTCCCGTCACATTCATGCCAGATTTGTTCACTGATTCACTACTTGTTGTGACATTCACATTCTGGGATAATGAAGTTACTGTGCGAGATATAGTCTTGG
The DNA here is from genome assembly GCF_025612915.1 of Magallana angulata. NCBI lineage: Eukaryota > Metazoa > Mollusca > Bivalvia > Ostreida > Ostreidae > Magallana > Magallana angulata. The sequence goes on from NC_069117.1 coordinate 6,845,089, forward strand.
TTTTAGGTGTACAAGCCAGAGGAAGAGCCTTGAAAAGTTTCGGAAAATTTAAATCCCTGAGAGAAATCCTGACTCGGATAGAGAATATGGCTGATGGCATGTTGCTCCTGACTTCTGGAGGAATGGTGGCAGGTTTGCTGGATTTTGGGAGGAACTCAATCTCAAACTCCCCTATGTGTATCAGGCAGGGAGGAGGGTAGCCATCAGCTAGTGTATGCCCATCCCCGTGCACCTGGCTAATCTGTCGGGAGATTCGGGACAGGATCTTCTGTTTGTGGGGCTCCCAGTTACAGTTGGAGAGGATCTCCAGGAGTTTGACGGCCTGTCCTTCGTTTTCTGTTGGGGGTTTGTTGCTCTTTAGACACACCCACTGAGTTTGCCACACAGCCTCAGCCTGGAAACACAATTAACTATTTCAACATCCATGTCATAAGATTTGAAAATGCTTTTTATACATAGCGGTACCGGTACATCAAATTTAAATCTGTTCACATGTCAATGACAAAGAATTTATGCCTTTTTTAATAATGTTATCAAGTGAACAGAAATTTCTTGAGATACATATACATGTGTATTTATAAAAAAGGTAAGACACTGAACACACCAGGTGCTTCCCAGTCAATCTCTGTTGTAGAGCTGATAATCCACTGCTGACGGACTGACCACCGCCGCTTTGTGGTAGACACTGTGATGACACCGCACGGCTCTGAATGTGGTCCTTACCACAGGTACACTTTTTAGGGTGAGAGCTATTCAAATAAACATATCTTCTTGAAATAACTTCAAACAATGAAATCAATAATGGTTATAGTATTTTTATTTTTGTTCTTGTTCCTAAACAAATTTACTTGACAAGCAAATTTGTAAAAAAAAGAAAAATCATTGAATACACTGGATTTTGTACTGCTGACTGATAACCATTAATACCTTCTACCTAAGGCATCTTTCTGCTAAAGGACTATATATGACATGGGCCTGAAATGGCTCTATATTTCCCATTTATAAAAAGATAAGAAAAATGTCAATTTTTGACCGATTTTGATTGAATTATAGAAATAGCGTCACTTCTGACGTCATACTGCCAGTGAGTGCAAAGAAATCAAATAAATAGGTGAAAAATATAATTTACATCAACTCTTTAAAATATAACATACATTTTATTGTACCAGAAACACTTTTAAAAATGGCGAATTATGGGGGCCAAATTTAACTCATATCATATATAGTTCTTTAGGGCCTAGTTAGTGACTAATTTGCAATCACAAGAAATATTGATTTAAAAAATTACAAATCAAGTGGTTTTAAGAAATTTTACATAACTGGGTTTTTTTTTTCAATTCAAATTTGGATATTTATGATTTTCATTCTGTAAATCACCCTAATAAATGATTGTTCAGAGATAAGCTCATCCAATGAATGCTCTTTGAGCCCTGAAACATTTCTCTTCCTGTAAATGACATACCCTCTGTAGTAGTGTGCATCCACACGTGCACAGGAGTAAACTTCCTGAACATCCTCCCCTTCCGAGTCCGAATCAAACAGCGCCATCTCTGTGTCATCAGACTTCTTCTGAGGCTATAAATAATCATAAATGTTTGAATCAGAATGGACGGCAATTCAAATATTCATTAATTACAAAACCTTATTATATGCAAATTTGAACTTTTACCTACAATTTACATCTATCTTATCTTAGTTATAATAATGATTGTAGTCTGATTAAATAAATGTTCATCATGACTGATATGAACACAGTTTAGCATGCATTTGTGTTTAACATTTGAGAGTTGTTGCCTTTAAATAATCTCACACAACAATAAACTGAGAGTTATCGCTATCAATGTCATGTTTTAATTCCTTATCATTAAATCTTTGTTATTTAATCTTAAAACAATATATTGCTAAATTCACAACATTAATGATGGACAATATTCCTGATCTGTCTTTTATAATTTGATTTTAATGAGTATGTGACTTCATGGGTGAGGGCTATTCACTAATACTATGAAAATTGAGCCACTACAAATTCTACTGATTAAACAGTAATTACTGTAAACGTATAACATTTGTCTGTGTATTCTACTTAGCGTTTTTGGCGGAATACGGCGTCCGCTAAATCAAGTACATCGCCAAATGTAAAATATATAAGTAGATAAATAGATTCATTCAGAAATGCGCTAAATCAAATCTACGCTAACTTGTTGAAAAATCATATTCTGCCAAATATTGTACACGCCAAATATAATACGTTTACAGTACCTTAATGTTCTCTGTGAAGCGTCGTAAGAGCTCCGACTGTGTGGCCTGTACAGTCTTGGGTTGGGGGACACTGATAAGGGCCCCTCCTGTCTTGGGCTGTATTGGAACTGTGTTATGAACCAGAGTAACCGGAGGTTTCCTCTGGAGAGATGAACCCAAGGTGGTTACTGATGTAACAGGGATAGAGGAAGCTGTAAAAAAAATTATAGAACAATGGTATCCAAGCATAATAAAAGAGAATGTAAGAGTTATGTTGAAAGGTTTAATGAAATATGATCAAGTGAATTTTTTTTAGCCCAAACCAATCCTTTTATATATTAATGCTTGATGTTCAATTGGTGGTACTTTATCTGTATAAACCATTTGCAAATTAGTTTTACCTTGTGACAGTGGCCTGGGATCAGGGTGAGGGTTAGTGCTGCCATCACCAAACTCCTACAAACAAACAGCAGTCCACAGCTCATCACAAAATCAACAACACAATATTTAGTGCCCTTCCTCCGATGTCAACTTTAGATATATCAGTAAATAAATCTACTGTACCTGCTTGCGACGATTCCTTGTTTTCTGAGTCTCATATTTTTCACTGGCCTCGTACACCAGCATGGCTTTCCGACTTACAGCATCCAAATTTTTGGCTAGTCTGTATGTTGATTTTCTCCTGGGAATTACTCTGAAACATCAAAGATGTGATCATTTCAAGGCTTAACGGTTTTGAGGCTTTACTTGCTAAAATCAGAAATTGGATATTCATACTTTTTTCTGAATTAATTCGGAGAGATGCACCTTTGCTTTAACTCTGCAATACAACAGCAAACTTACTCATTCTTTTTCCCGCCCTTCTTGGCAGAGATCTCTTCCGGTGGGTTGGACTGGTTATCCTCAGAGTTTCCTCCGCTGGACAGCCTCTCCCCCTGGGATGATGATCGACTGTTACGCCCACTGGGAACTTGCTCACATGTACACTCTATCATACATTCCGGTTTCCCACAGTGCTGTTTCCCGACTTTTTCATGGCTGTCATCACAGATACACCCAAGGCGGCAGTACTCCTTCGTACATTTTTTCTCTGCGTTTTTCTTGTCGAGAGATTCAGACGACTCCCCTGAGAATCTACAGAGGTGACAGATACAACCATAGCGACAACCTGCAAAAGGTCAAAGGTCATTTTATTAGACATCTAGAAGTACATAGAGGTCACAATAGCAAGGGGAGTTCATGCACTAATCACCAGCAGGTCACACACAAAATGCTGTACAATGAATGCTAGCATAATAACTGGTTCTCAATGGAATACCTTTTACAAAGATCAAGTTACTGCTGAAATTAGGGACCACAATACCATAACTGGATTACACCTTGGAAACCAGTAGCCAGGGATGAAGACCAAACAACAAACATCAAATTACACATTTAGTTTTTTACGTGAAAAAAAAAAAATGAACTTTTTCTATTCAAAAGAAGTAAGATTAATTACATAAATAAATGGAAGCATTGAGAGAAGTCAATAGATATTCCAGATTATGGATTCTAACTACTGAACTAGTGGTGTAAAACTAAAGTTTTAAGTGAAATCTCTGATTGAAATGTAAGCAACAGACGTACCCCCTTTGAACAACATCACACAGTCATCTGCAATCAAAATGGCAAATCATGCAACAATCATCAAACCAGTCAAGTCAGGGAGATGCCACAATGACATGTTACAGCACTGTGGATCACTTGTACAATCTGATGTTTACTACTTCTAATCTTTCAGCGTAAAATGTAACAAAAATATACAACTATTGTACAAGTGATCTACAGTGCATGAATTTAAGACACTGTTAGTATGTATGGAGTTGATCATCTTTGTAAGTTTTTAATAATCAATACCAAAACAACTGAAGAATAGGATATCACAACTTTGGTCCCCCCCCTTGTTATTAAAATTATTCATAGCAGCATTGATAAATATTCTGGAAAACTACCTTACTGCATATATGCTAACAATGGTGCATTTTAGTGTTTTGATAGTAGCACACTAAAATTTTAATTACTAGAATTGCATCATTGTGTAAGTACAGAATGTGAGATAGAGAAGACAGCTTATGACCCCAAAAGTTGCCCTAATTTATTCCCCAGCAAAATGTCAAATTATACACTGCAATACAATATTTCCTGTTAACCAGCTAACCAATATATCTTGCTAGCTATGATCTATATTCCTGAGCGAATACCCAATTCAGTCGAAAAAAGTGAAGATTGTGTTTATCAATGCCTAGCATCATTATCCTTTTAATTTTAATCAATACTATGTAATGAAATGAATAAGGATTATTACAATGTGATTTACAAGATTATCAATTATTAATGGCATCACTTCAAAGATGCTTGAGATGATAATTGCACTGTATTTATGAATATATTTAGATAGAAAGTTGCTCTGAAGAGAGATACTATGGTGAGAAAACTGTAAAGTTGATGAAGTGCAAACTAGGAAAAGCATCTATCTATACTAAATACTCCAATATTTCATGTTAAGAAAACAGAAAATAAAAACACATCGGCAGCATGAATGAAAGCTAGTTGTTAGTAGAGAGTGTATCTGCTTTTTTGAACATCATACCTGGTTTGTCACACATCTTGTCAAAGACCTCTTTCATCTGTCCATCTGCATCTTTCTTCTCTTCTGTCTTTTTCTCAGCCTTATTGCCTGCTGCCTCACCCTCTATCTGCTCCTTCTTCTCATCAAAATCTGGGTCCACTGGTTCCTGTTTTATGGCTTTCACTGCCTTTGCTTTCTTTTTCTTCACAACGAATTTGGAATGTAAAGCACTCACTGCTGCATTTGCCATGCTGCTGTTTAAAGTGATGATATTGAAGTAATTCTTCTTCCTCTTCCGCTTCTTTTTGGATGGTGATTCAGGAGTGCTCTCTTTAGTGTTCTCACCATCTTTGTCGCCATCCTCTGTACCTTGAGAGATGGGGGGCCGTGGAGGGGGTAATTTTTTAGGACTCTCTGATTTTAATGCACTTCTTAACCTTTGACCACCAAGCTTCTTAAGAATATCTATATCTTCACTATTAAGCTTAAGCTTTATCATAAGATACTTTTTGTATTTTTCCCTTTGCTTTTTGTCCCTAAGTTTCTGTTTTTCACTGTCTATGATTTCATATCCCATTTCAATCAGTTCTTGACCTATGCTGCTTTCTCCATCCAGCCTTTCCACTTCACCTTCCATGATGTTTCCTTCTTCATCTGCCTGAGCTGCAAGTTCCATCTTGTCCCCCTTGCTAGGGTCACCTTTTGACATTCCCTTCCTGATAGTAAAAACAAGGTTCTTCCTCCTTTTCTTCTTTAGTTCCAGTCCCATCTGTTTGAGCTTCTCTGGGTCATGATTCCTTAATAGCCTCTCTTCTGTTCTCCAGTGGAGCTTTCCCATGTTTGCTTTCATATCTAGGCTGTCGTCATCTGCTCCAAACTTGTGCTTCCATCCTTTGATCTGGGTTATGTCTGAGGTTTTCTTGGGAGTTTTTCCTCTAATGCTTCCAGGACTTTCTTGTTCCTTGGCCATAAGCTGCAAAATAAGCTCCCTCTTGAAGAGCCTCTGGTACTTCATAAGAACAAGGTGCATTCCTTGAAGACTTTGGTTGATCTTATATTGTTCCTTCAATGCTTTTAATCTGGCATCCTTTTTCTGATGGACACTGTTCCTAATTTGATTTTGCCTCTCTCGCAGATTTCTCATTCTAGCCATGCCCAACAAAATGCTCTCATTCTTGCCTATCTTTGACTTTCTTTCCACTTTAACATGAGCATTCAATGCTTCCTCATTGGAAAACGAAGTGAACAACACTCCATCAACTTCATCAAAAGATGGTTCACACTGTTCAATCATTCCTGAAAACTCATTGTACTGCTCAGGCATTTCAGTCACATCTTCCATCTCATCCTCCGAGTCTTCCACCAGACGTTCATCTGAATCATTCAGTTTTACAGGTCTGCTGAGTTTAACTTTCCTGTTGGTTTTGGTATCTAGGTATTTATTCAAAGAAGTGCTGGTGAAAGCACACATCTTGTCCTTGACTTCCGATTCAACAGAGCTGAGAACACTGAGAGGAGCCGGTTCTTTTGTGGATCTCTGAGTGGACATTCTAGGAACAGGCCGACCAGAGCCAGCCCTTTCATCTGGAGGGGGAGAAGGTGTGGAATCAGAGTCCATCTCCATTGCCAATGGTTGATCATCAACTGTATCCATAACAATCTCAAAGTCAGAACTTCCTTTCGTACTGTTATGTTCTTTCTCCTCATCTAAAGCTGAGCTTGGAACTCTTTTCTTCACAGGTGATGGGATGGGTTTAGTTGGACTCCTTCCAGTGTCTAACATTTTCTTAGGACTATCACATTTACTGTTACTCTTGAGTTGTTCAGAACACTCTTCCACAGGAATGCCCAATTTCACCTGAATTTTTTCAATAATGGATTTATCACCTTGTAGGGAGATTGATAAATTGTCATTGACTTTTGGGGATATAGTTTTGTTATCACAATTAGCTTGTAAATTACTGCTATATTCATCCATTTCCGATTTCTCTCTTTCTTTTTCTGAGCTCTCTGAATTTTCTTTTACATTATTTGGAGATGGATAATCTGTCATGATTGCATCAAAAATATTTCGTCTTTCCTGAGTATCAATCGTCAGAGGAGCGGTTGGATCAATGGAACTGGATGATTCTTCCAACTTTTTCTCATCAAATAATTCTAAACTACTATTCTTGACGCAATCATCTTTCTTTGCAGTACCATCTAAAGTCTTTGTTCGAATAGGGGAAACTTGACTTGTTGAACTTGTCACAGTATCATCATTCACAGTATCTAAAGAAACATTCTTCTTCATCTGAATATTCTCTAATTTTGCTAAACTTTGTTTTGAAGATGATTCCTCATTTACATTTGTCTCCTGATGGTTTTGTGCTTCCCTGGAAGGTGATTTTACTAGACGTTTTGGAGACACTTTCAAAAAGTCAGCAGAGAAGAAATCATCCACAATTTCACTGCTATCTGGATTGTACTCTGCATTTTCACTCTCTGCTTTTGAATTATTTTCACTGCTCTCATTTAAATCTTCCTTGCTGGTATCCTCCTCCTCAGCTATCAAAAGAACTTCATCAGCAAACTCTGGAAATGTCACTGAACTCATATTGTCTTTTACTTTAGCTATCAAGGAAAATAAGTTGAAAGATTTTGAGGCGCCGCTTTCTGCTGAATGGGCAGATGTTGCAGGGGTATTTACACTCCCAGATCTGGATTCACTGAGTTCTGACATGTCTGCTGATTGGTTCATTGAACTGGATTCTAACACTCCAGGAGAGGATTTTGCCACAGCCTTTTTACCCTTTTCTGTGGTTTTCTTTGGTTTTTTAGGAGTTGCAATTTTTTTGCCTTTTCCTGGAGCTTTAGGTTTTACTGTTTTATCTTCTTCTGGTGATAACTTTTCAGTTTTCTCCTCATTCTCGTCAAACTGAAGAACTCTCACAGCTCCAGACTTGGAACTTTTTACTTTCTGAGGACTTTCTAATTTCTTCTCAGATTTTGCTGTACTCTTGGGTTTTGGAGCATCTGCAGTCCCTTTATCAGTTTTCTTCCTTCTTTTCTTCTTAGTTTTCTCAGAGGACTTCTCAGATTTTGTTTCTAAACCATCAACCACCCCATTTGTCAATGGGGATGACTTGGAGTGAGATGATTTGGGGGAAGTGTCTTTTCCCTTTAAAGAAGTATCAATGTTGTTTTGTTTGTGGTCAGACACAGGTTTTTCTATCACAACTTTATTAGACTGAGCTTTGTTAGTCAGTAAGGAATATAACTGTGAAGACTGGCCTTCTTCGGATTTCTTGCCCTTTTCAGGAGAGACACCTTCCCGGGGAGAGTCTTCGGGAGTTCCAGGGAAACCCTCCTTCTCTGCACTCCCCTTTGGAGACCTGCTCCTTCTAGGAGACTTCAACGGCAGGAGAAGAATATCATCAGAATACCTCATATTTGGTGCTCTGATTCTTCGTCCCAATTCTTTTGAAGGTGAAAGATTGGAGGGGCTACCTGCAGGCTCTAAACACGAGGAGTCCTTTGATGGAGAAGTACTAGAATGTGCAGAATCGTTGTGGTTTATTTGTATGTGCAACTCTTTTCCCAAACTAGGTGTGCATAGACCAGATGCAGAAAGTTTTAAAGAGGATTTCTTGTTACTAGAATCAGGTGAAGGTGTGTACGAGGTAGAATCGATTTCAATGTCTGGTGTCCCATGATCAATTTTCACCTTCGGTTTCCTTTTTTTAGTAACCTGTTTTTCAGGTGTGCTCTTTGTGTGGTCCCCAAACAGAGTATCTACCACAGGAGTCTTGCTCTTTTTAGAGGGTGACCCTTTTCCTTTCTTCTTGCCTTTCACTTGTTTGTCTTCCTCCGCTCCATGATCATAAGTTCCATCAGAAGCCTCTGCATTACCAGCGACACAGTTTTCAGCAGTAGATTGTTTCACTGGGGAGGCTTTAGGACTTTCACCATCAATGGCTTTCTTTCTTCCTTTAGCTTTCCCCTTCCCAGTTGGATTCTGCTTGACAGGTGTGTCACAATAAACATCAAGACATCTGTCAGCTGTGTCCTCCATAGAAGAATCTTTGTAGGTATTTTCAACAGGGGATTTCCTCTGTAACCTCTTTCTCAGTTCTGCTTCAAAGTTTTCTTGGTGTTGCTTCTGAATGTCTGATTGGGAACGATTCATCAGTTTTTTCACATCTGCTATGTTCACCGCTTTAATATGGCCTGAAGTTGATTTGAAGACATTTTCAAGGCAAACCAAGGGGGTTTCACAAAGTCCTTCTCTTGATAGAGTCTGAAAAGCTTCTTTAACACTTGTAAATACACTGACACAGTGTCTGCAACTATCTTCACAGGTTTTGATGCTTAAGAACTTTTTTTGGTGCTTTAGACAGCCTTTTGTGTTGAGCCCTGTTTCCTGGTTTATTGGGCTGTCTGTGAGGTCTTTGAGTGTCGGTTCCTGGTTAGGTGGGCTGGATTTCGGTTTTGATCCGATGTATTGTAAATCATTCCTTCTTGGTTCCAGTTTAGTGACTGACACAAATGGTCTGTCTATACTCTCTGACAAATCTGAAAATACATAGAAATAGTACAAGTTTAATCAGCCGATATCCTGATTACACTTTCAGAGGTCTATTGGCCTAAACAGTCATTCGAGTAAAAAGCGCTTTAATGAATAGAATGGCATTATATTAAAAGTACCGTAGAGTACCGTGTATATTATGCACTTGTGTATAATATGCACTCCCAAAGTTGACCAAAAATTGCCGAAAAAACAGCAGGTCCTATGTATAATATGAAACCAAAAAATGGCAAAATCAACGGCTGCCATTTCCCTGAAAACTATCGATGTTTTATGATAATTTTATAATCCATGCGCAATTTCTGTAGTTTTGTGATCGGAACTTGGTCTAAGCGATATTAGAGTCAAAGTTCTTACAATTTTACTTAAAAAGGACGGTATGATTTACATGGGCGGTATCAAATATCATTGATTTTTTCAGGTAAGATTTGATCAAAAGTGGGGAGTGCATATTGTACATAGGACCAAAATTTTACCCCATTTTTTCAAGCCATGATTCTTGATACCACGGGATAAGTGACTGCTGATATAGCGTGTTATGCAAGTTGTATGAGTGTATACCGTACCGTATACCGTATTCTTAGTTTTATTTCCATGTACTGAAATATTTATCCTCTCTCAACTCCATTCCTTGCAACAAACAAGTTTAAATATCGCCAGTGTATTCGCTATTACGTAAGCAGCCACCTGTTGACTTGGCGTGTGGTCAATGTTTGTTTATCAATTTCCGGTGTCGGAAGCATGCACCTGTCTTGTGTCGGACTTCACAGGGTGTTTTCAAGTGCATGACAACAATCAAAGAGTTTGACAATAATTAATCAATTGAATCATTTCTTTTGATGTTGTTTTGGTTTATATCTGCAAACATTATTACTTTCATGCACTAAGCTGGGTTGCCGTTCTTCTCTACTTATGATGATCGTCAACTTTTCCGCTGTTGTATATGAAACTCTTTACGAAGTGTCAAATGATATTTGATACTGCCCATGTAAATCATGCCGTTCTTTTAAGTAAAATTGTAAGAACTTTGACTCTAATATCGCTTGGGCCATGTTCCGATCACGAAATTACAATAATTTCGCTTGGGTTATAAAATTATCATTAATTAAACATCGATAGTTATTTGGAGAAATGGCGGCTGTCGATGTTCATCGTCTGTGCTATGTTCCGATCACAAAATTAAAGAAATTGCACATGGATTATAAAATTATCATGAAACATCTATAGTTTTTGGGAAAATGATGGCAGTTGATTTAGCTATTTTTTGGGTGCGTATTATAAATAGGACCTGCTGGGGTTTTTTTCGCCATTTTTTGGTCAACTTTGGGGAGTGCATATTATACAAGAGTACGTATTATATACGACACTTTACAGTAAATATTATATGAATGAAGGTAGGAAATCTGAGGATCGTTTATTATTTGTCAGTTCATAAAAAAGAAGTGGGTGGGTAAGGTATGAGATAGTGGGATTTCATATTGACTCAGGTGAGCTGATGACAGCTAGTTGTGGATTTAGGTGAGAGGAGTGTTGTAGATGATAACTGAATACTGGTACAATTACCGGTAACTCCAATCAAGTTATCTAAGAGGAACACACAAGCTTGTTTTGTATGTATCAACACAGATGTAGTGAAACCATGGATCTAGCCAGGTTTTGTTTTCAAGACAGCATTACTGTATATACTCGCCTATAAGTATTGTTCGCCTATAAGTCGGTTGCCATTTTTCAGGTTCATTTACAAGATTTTGCCATTGACCCTCTTATAAGTCAGGTTATTTTTTCTGAAAATCAGTCTACAGATTGTCGATCAAAAAAGCACATTTTATCAAGCATGACTAGGCTATATTGTAGATAAAAAAATATTGGTGTTTGACCCCTCTGTTATCATTTCTAGATGCAATGCATTTTAAGTGTTGTTGTTAAGACATCTATCCTGGATTAATAACTTTCGATTTTGGACGCCGTTTTTTTTTTGTTTTTTGGATACACTAATAAAAACTTGTCAAAGCTTTAAAAATATTTAAAATACTATTGAAAATAAAATGATAGTGATTTTGATCCCCAACTGACTGATTAAGATGGTATAGCCCCTTTTAAAAGTGGTGCGTAAGCTTGTGTTGTTTTAGATGACATGCCACCTACAGCCACCAATATAGCTATTATCACCTCAGGTGTAATTAATTATGAATAATTATAAAACGATCTTTATTTTTTTAAAGCAGACCAGCAATTATTCTTGTGTTTAATTTTTAAGTATTAAACAGAAATTGCTGTTCTGTAATCCAACTAGATCGCTTTTAGACGCCATGTTTTTTAATAGTTTTCTGTAAACAGAGTTATCTTTCTTGAAGTTTGTAACTTACGATTTTGGACGCCATTATATTTTTTAAACACTCAATACAACTTAATTATAGCTCAAAAACTTTTTTAAATGCTACTGGAAATAAAATGACAGTGATTTTATCCCCTACTGACTGATTAGGGTTGGTAATTAGCCTCTTTAACTCAGTGTTGGCTTGTGTTGTTTTAAGTACAGTTATATACCTACAGCTGTTATCACCTAAGGCGTAAATAATTGCCTGTTTAAATAAAAAATACTTTAAAAAAAACTTTTTTCATATTTTTAAGAAATACAGTTGAAACTTTCAATGTATTTATTAATGTGTTTATCTTTTTAGTAATTAAAACATAGGTAATCATAGATTACTAAGCTCACCAAGACGGAGCATCACCATTATGAGACATCACCTTCATAAGACCACCTTTATCATTTTATATGAAAATCATACTTTATGATCTTGGATATTCATGGATTCTGTTTTGACAAAATATCGTATATCATCTGATAAAATTTTTTTATGATAATCATATGTTCATATGTTAATCAATACAATGATATAAAATTAAATATTGTATCATGTCATATTTATAATATATATCATATAAAACAATAAAATACCGTAATAAACAATAATGAGATATGATATTGTAATGTATGATATGACATTGTATTGTGTTATACCTTATTGTATTTGATCACATAATACAATATCATAAAATATAATACAATATAGTATTATATTACAATATCATATTACATAATACATCATAACATTGAAACATATTATATTGTATAATATTGTATGATATTGTATTGAATGACACTGAAACATATTTGATACATTATATGATATTATATCATATAATACGATATAATTTGATTCCAACATTGTATCTTATCAAATGATACAATATTATGTGATAAAGCAAAATATTATAAAATACATTATTATATTATACATATTGTATCATATGACACAATAATATATATTACAATATCATATAATACAGTTTCATGTGATAAGATAATATATCATATAAACCAATATCATATAATACAATATCGTATGATACAATATTATATAATATTACAATATCATATAATACAATTTCATGTGATATAATTCTATATTACTGAAACCAATATCATATTATACAATATTGTATAATACAATATTATAGAATATACAATATTGTATCATAGGATACAATATAATATTTTGCAATATCTTATGTAATTGTATCATGTGATAAAATAATAAATTAAAAATACAATATAATATTATACAATATTGTATCATAATATACAATACTATACATAACAGTATCATGATACAATATCATATCATAAAATATCCAAAAAATTGATACAATATCATATCGTATTGTATAACTTTTTATAATATAACATATGATATCATATTGTTTCATATCAAACAATATTGTTTCATATCATACAATACTATATCATAGGAATCATGTTATATCATTTATCAACAAACACATCTATCTATCGAGCTGGTTTGAGTGAGGTAGGAGATTTCTTTAGCATCCTTGATAATGGAGATCAGGCTCTGCATATAAAGCAACCTCTGCATTTAATTTATAATAAAGTTAAATCAACTATGCAAGCTATCATCTATAAAACATGTGACCTGTTCCAAAAAACTAAACCTCATCCAGCATCCGAAACCTATGGCTCAGATTCAGCATTCAAGCCCATCAGGTGCATTGGTATCATAACACGCATCATCCATGCAAGTTTGGTGAAGTTTGGACCAGTAATAACTAAGATATCATCATCAGAGGGCACTAGCAATTAAAACCTTAACTTCCTCCAGCATCCGCAACCTATGGCTCAGATTCAGCATCCATGCCTGTCAGGTGCATCTGTATCATAAGACACACCATCCATTCAAGTTTGGTGAAGTTAGGACCTGTAATAACTAAGATTTATTTTTTAGCATCCTTGATAATGGAGATCAAGCTCTGCATCTGAAGCTACCTCTGCGATTCATTCATATTACAGTTAAATCAACTATGCAAGTTTGATATAGTACTATCATCTATTAAACATGTGACCTGTTCCTAAAAACTTAACTTTATCCAGCATCCGAAACCAGACTCAGCATTCAAGCCTGTCAGGTGCATCAGTATCATAAGACACACCATCCATGGAAGTCTGGTGAAGTAAGGACAAGTAATAACTAAGATATCATCATCAGAGGGCACCTGTTTCAAAAACTTTATTTAACCAGCTCTTAAAACCTTAACCTCCTCCAGCATCCGAAACCTATTGCTCAGATTCAGCATTCAAGCTTGTCAGGTGCATCAGTATCATAAGACGCACCATCCATACAAGTTTGGTGAAGTAAGGACCAGTAGTAACTAAGATATAATCATCAGAGGGCACCTGCAACAAAAACTTTAACCAGCTTTAAAAACTTTAACCTCTTCCAGCATCCGAAACCTATTGCTCAGATTCAGCATTCAAGCTTGTCAGGTGCATCAGTATCATAAGACGCATCATCCATACAAGTTTGGTGAAGTTAGGACCAGTAGTAACTTAGATATTGCTATCAATGGGCACCCACAACAAAAACTTTAACCTGCTCCAAAAACCTTAACCTCCTCCAGCATCCGAAACCTATAGCTCAGATTCAGCACTCAAGCCTGTCTGGTGCATCAGTATCATAAGGCACACCATCCATGCAAGTTTGGTGATGTACAGACCAGCAGTAACTAAGATATTGCTATCAAAGGGCACCTGCAACAAAAACTTTAACCTGGTCCAACAACCTTAATCTCCTCCAGCATCTGAAATTTAGGACCCAGATTCAGCATCCAAGTCTTTCAAGTCCATAAGTAGGTCCAGATGCATCACCCATGCAAGTTTGGTGAAGATAGGACAAGTAATAGCTTAGATACAGGACCTGCAACAAAAACTTTAACCAGGTCCGGACGCCGACGCCGACGCCACCGCCGACGCCGAGGGTATAGCATAAGCTCTCCTTGACTTCGTCTCGGTGAGCTAAAAATGAACATGTCAAGAATAGGGATCGCAAGTCAAAAGTTGGAAGCAAAATGGCACCCAAAAACGAAGTTTTACTCAGTGGAAAAATTATCTGATTGTATGTCATGCCTATAAGTCGGACCCCTACACCGACTTATAAGCGAGTATATACGGTACTGTTTAGTTAGATAAATTTACCTTTTTCACTCCAGTATTGGTTCAGGGGCTTGACTTGCAGTAAGGGTCTCTTTATGCAGTGTTCCTTGTTGGCTTGGGCCATAGTTTGTTATCATCAAAATTCGCCATGGTAACATTTTTGTTTTCATTCATCACACTCTGTCAATAAACAAAAAAATTTATTAACTTAAGTCTTCCAAAAATATTCTGAATTTTTTTACTTACTGTTTATGATAAATACAAATTGATTGGCTGCATGTGCAGCATTGTCAGAAGCCCATGGTTAATCTTGCATAGTCCAACTGATTGTGGGCTAACTCATGGAGCTGTTCTTATCTTTAAGAATATATTCAATGAATGAGAAACGAAAAGTAAATCAAAGTACTGAAGTACTGACGGGAGTTGATTTTATCGATAATTATTTATCTTAAAATCAACGATATGTTAATTTGCTTGGCAAGTAGTTTATAATCTCTATTTTAATTATGCACATTTTTATAATATGGATTCTCGGGCTTTTTCCGACAAGAATTTCGAGAAAACCTCCTACGAATCATGTTGTGTAATATTGAAAAATAGAATTGATTTCATCAAACTATGTATCGGTATTCTAAATATTTCAAAAAGTGTATGGATCCAACCAATAATGAACACTAGTCTCGTTCAACCAGATGCTCGACTGTCTCCGTTCCTCTCCGACAAGTAAGAGATACCAGGTCATGTGATAGCTTGATGATGCGACCTCTAAATATAGACTGACTCTCTGCTTGTCGGAGATGTATGGAGACAGCCAATGGTTGAACAAGACTATATTGAACTCTGGCGTAGGAATACATACGACTGCAAAAAACTTTTAAATTGTTCATACTATTTAAAATCTGACTATTTCTTAGGTATTGATATATAAGTTTCCTTTAAAAAAAATGCTTCAGCGTACATTACATCGAATTTATTGATTATTTTCAAGAACTAACTCTTGTCAGCGGTGATGATTTGTGCTTAGGTTCAAACATTGTTTCAGTTTCGGTTTGCCAGAGTAACTGCATAGGAGAGTTGATTAAAATCAACTCCCAAAAATGATCATGTTTTGAGAACATGCATTGATAATAATAGCATGCCTCAGCAGTTTTGCAATTGGTTATATTTCCTTAACAAAAGGATATAGAAGCTGATTGGAATAGGACATCTACCCAAGTCAAGGGTTTCTGATCCTCACTCTCCTTGTGGGGAACCGAGTGGACCGAAAATGCTTGGCTAGCGAAGATGGGAAAAGGAGGGCATGAGAGTGAAAAAAATTAGGAGCAGACTCTTAATAACTTATAACTATGCATGCAAAACTAGAAATAGATCTGACAATACATCTACAGATAATCTTCGATTACTAAAATAAATAAATTCTAAAAACAAATAAAATGGAAAAATAAACAAAATGGATCATCTATTATAATAAATGTTAGTTGACAAAGTTTTTCCAGAATTCAAGTCTGGCTACTACAATGTCATGCCACTGCACTGCAGGATCATACAACAGCATGTTTTATTTACTATATTCTTAAGGAAGGAGTCTTTTTATTATCAAACATACTTCTTATAATAAGAAATGCATGAAATTTTGACACAGTCAAACGGATCATATTACTTAATGATTCTATCAGTTTAATTAAATTTGACCTTTGTGTTTTTGGATAAAGGTCAGGTCAAGGTCACTACCTTTTTCCTCAACGTAAAGAGTGATAAAAATAAGTGTAGCTCTTTAAAGTTCTGTAGACATTTGTTTAAGATTTGAAGATTCAAATCTTCAATGAAATCATAGACCATGAGAGTGTCTATAAGCTTATACTACTAAATTGGAATAAATATTTATACTAAAATTGATATTGCTTAGCCCGCATTTCCTCTAATTTTCTTAAATTTTGAAGAAATTTTGATTATTTTTTTAAGCTTCCAATAATAAAATATTTCTAATTTCTATGTATTATGAAGACTTTATATAAAGATATAAATTGACAGAAAAGCTAATATATTGACCGTTTCATAAGAGAGAAAAACTGATTTTAGTGATTTTTTCACAAAAATCAATGTATAGAATGGGCGCTTTAAAAAGCTTATAAAAATGTTATTTGATAGGCAAATCATATTTTAAAAACATATTCTGAAACCCAAGTATCATATTATTAGTTCACATTAGTAAAAAAAAATCCAACATTATTGTTATTGTTTTTAAAATGCTAAAACAGACTCATTATATATATATAATCTGCAGCAATTCTGAATTGCGCAACATGTGATATTTTCCTACGCCAAAAATATAGTCCTTGTTCCACTCTAAACATTGATTACATTTTTCTATGCCAAGTTGTATGATAGTAAAAAAGAAAGAAAAATATACTATTTTAATTTCCTTTCATCTTGATTTAATGAACAATTAATCAAATTTACGTTTGACAAGATGAAAACCAGAAAAGACTCCTTCCTTAACCTCTCCTCTTAATTATTACTTCTGTCTCACTTTAAAATGAACATATCAAGATGCCTTCAAAAATGTAAGACTTTCTTTGGAAATGCAGAAGTATTTACAGTTATTCCTAACCCACACCAAATAAAGTACAGTCAACTAATTACAGTTAGACATCAATGAGATGCTGACCATCTCAAAGGGCCCTGCTTATACAATGGACATTTGGATGAGAAGCATTTCAGTGATTTTGCATTGACCTTAACCTATGACTTACAAATTTTCCTGTTGGTACAGAACTTTGATTCAAGCTCATTGCTTTCCCTTAATCTAAATGCATTCTTTTGCTTTAATCTGAGCAAGATTGAGCCAGTGGGAAATAATTCATTGTCTATATTTGCTGGATTTTAAATAAATCTGCTATGACCTTCACATATGACCTAGAAATGTGGTTCAAGATCACTGCACACCCTATACCAAAAAGCTCTGTATGTGAAATATGGGGGAAATAGGGCTAAGGGAGAAAGGCAGGTATATATATATGCTCTGAACAAAATGTTTTGCATTGTCTGATATGACTTTGATCCTTGATCTAGAAACTTCACACAAGGTCACCCACACCCTTTACCAAAGGCAATCTATGAGTGAAGTATGAGCCAGATAGAGTTAAGGGTAAAAATATATGATCAGTAGAAATTTTCATACTATTCTTCTATGCTCTTATACTTCAAGGTCACTGTACACTCTTTACCCAAAGGCACTAAGTGATAGCAGTATTAGCCAGAATGGACTTAGGGGAGAGAAGATATGCTCTGGACAAATGATCTCAGAGGACAGACAGGTAGACAGACTATAATACATGTATAAGTTGCCCACAAAGCAAGGTCTTTGCAACTTTTTTCAAAATAAACTCTCAATCTATGAATGTATATATACCTTACTTATTTCCCTCAAAATAAAATAAAAGCAGTACAAGAAATAAATAACTGATACATGCATATAACCTTCCCGGATGACATTCAAGTTTACAATGCATGGCTTAACTAATGATATCTTGAAGTCTATACATCAGATTTTTCGTACCTGTATTTTTAAGTTTACTATCCACACTATCTTGTACTTTTGATTTTGAACAGCAAAAGAAATTCAAATACATCAAATAGGTTTGAAGCAATATCATTATATCAATTTTCAACACGTTTTTTTGAAAACAAGGAAGTTAAAGATTACAGCTTTTGGAGTTTTACTTCCTTTATTTTTGTACAGACAAAACATTGCACCTTAGGACTAATTCTATTACCATCAAAACTACCAATAATCATTATAGAGATATTAACTATCAGTTATCCCAATAAAGACAAAATTTCAACATTTAATGACGTTATACAATCTGGATAATTATAAAATCTAAACATTATACAGATGTATCATAAAGATGTTTTAAAACAATGAGGTTAGTAGAAATTTCTAGTTCATGCAGCCTACCATATTTATGTAACAGGATCATGGTCAGACCATCGACAGACATAACCACTTCATGTAAAATTAAAATAATTTCAGTAAATGAAGTTTCTCAAGGTTGAAAAAAATATTATTACTAGTATCCATGGTATCAGTAATATTTCTTGACACACACCAGTTCTTTAATGTTTCTCAATGTTGTGTTTAAATATCTGTCTGATCACTATTCAAAAGTCTATCCCTGCAGTTTGAATCTGGGTCACATTTAGATAATTGATGAGGATAAACATACTCTTCTTTTAGTACAATGATCAAATATTTATCTAAATTTCAACTTAAATTTTTTCATTATTTTAGCTTGATTTGTGAAATAAAGGGTATCTTCCTGAAAACTAAACTCTTATACTTTTTACCATGTCAGTGTTTACTTAATGATATGGCTAGATATAAAAATAGAACATTCATGTACTAGTTATGTTGTGCACTGGTACATCAGGTATGATTGTATTATAAAATCATTGTAATCAATCTCAATTATTCTAAGTAGGCATATGAAATACCTTCCACAGTACATGAAATCATAGCAATGTATTCTTAGCTACCGGTTTGTTTTCTCAACCAGTTACGTTAAAGTTAATGATTTAAACCTCCGCTGTTGTGAACACATACAGGTATTGATATGTTGAATCAAAGACACCTAGCCAACTTATATGTCCATTTTTCTTTCTCTCACTATTTATTTTACTTTGCTGTCCTCCAGTCTTAAGGCTAGAACTCTGATTACTTAATTCATGTTTTACACGTGTATTATGAATATTTCTTTTTAAAGAAAGCATACATCATATCAATCCCAGGCACTATAAAAGTGGCGATCAATGCTGTATATATATAAATGATTACGTGTGGCCTACTTACTCACATACATCCTTGTGCTCTGTCAATATCCTAAACCATGTACACAAGAATTGACTTAATACTACAGTACTGTACATGTGTAATAATTGTACACATCATGAATAACCAGACTAGTACTTTTTGATGATCACTATCAACACACTGAAATTGAGACAGGGGTCTTGCAGCAGTTCCCTATAGGAACAATGGGAACTATTAAGCTGACGAAAGCAGAGAATCGTTGATATTATAAACACTAAAACACTTCCTGGTAAAAGCTTTCTTATCAACAGTGTAAATACATTTATATCAACTCCCTCAACTATGTACAATAAAAACATGAAAATCATGATTATCATTTTATCATAAACAAGAGATGTTTGTGAAACACTTATGCCCCCCCCCCCCTTCCTCCCTTGGAAAAATCCACAAAGAAAATGAGCAGAAAATGCAAATAACTGGAATTTTTCTAAGTCCAAGGGGCATAACTCTGTTGAAAATTGATCTATCAGACCAAAAATCAAACTTGACCTAGATATTATTTATATAAACATGTATAATAAATTTCATATCAATATGTGCACCCTCTGCAAAGAAAATGAGCAGAAACTGCAAATAACTGGAATTTTTTTATGTCCAAGAGCCATAACTATGTCGAAAATGGCTCGATCGTACCCAATATCGAACTTGACCTAGATATTATCATGATAAACCTGTAATCCAATTTCATTTCAATATGTTCATCCTCTGTGAAGAAAATGAGCGTAAACTGCAAATAACTGGAATTTTTTTTACGTCCAAGGGCCATAACTCTGTCAAAAATGGCTCAATCATACCAAATATTGAACTTGACCTAGATATAATCATGATAAACCTGTATACCAAATTTCATTTCAATATGTTTATTTTCTGCAAAGAAAA
Organism: Magallana angulata; assembly: GCF_025612915.1. NCBI lineage: Eukaryota > Metazoa > Mollusca > Bivalvia > Ostreida > Ostreidae > Magallana > Magallana angulata. The sequence goes on from NC_069117.1 coordinate 6,865,766, forward strand.
TGAGCGGAAACTGCAAATAACTGGAATTTTTCTACGTCCAAGCATAACTCTATTGAAAATGGCTCAATCGTACCCAATATTGAACTTGACCTAGATATTATCATAATAAACCTGTATACCAAATTTCATTTCAATATGTTTATTTTCTGCAAAGAAAATGAGCGGAAACTGCAAATAACTGGAATTTTTCTACGTCCAAGCATAACTCTATTGAAAATGGCTCGAATGTACCCAATTTCGAACTTGACCTAGATATTATCATGCTAAACCTGTATACCAAATTTTTTCAATATGTTCATCCTCTGTGAAGAAAATGAACGGAAACTGCTGGTGGACACAACGACCGACAGACAGCAGCAAAGCAATATGCCCTTCCTTCTTCAAAGGGGGGCATAAAAATCACGTAACAACTCCCCATCCTCCCTAACTGTGCCTCCTCTCTAATCCCCTCCTCCAGGTATTAAGGATATGAATAAACCCTGAACAAAACTCCCATTGTTTGGCATGCTTTTAAAATAATGTCACAACCTATAGCCTTCTTCCTCTAAATCAGTATAATATATTTTAAGTTCTGATTTATTTCTATATTAATGCTTTTTGCAGACTCCACTGGGGCCTTTAGACTCTTAGGCCTAGGAAATAAATTGGTTTGTTTTCACTTTCATGCTGAAAAAGGTGGGGTCAGTGGGTCAGCATCTTATTTTTTGGGGGGGCATGAAATTCATTTCCCTTATGTTTTTAGCAGTAAATACATCACTGTTGGAAAGTAAGGGGTATAAAATGAGAAATCATTTTCATCTTTTATGATAAGTTGAACATCTGGATTCAGTTATATTTTCAATACTATACCTGCTACATGCATGCATGACAAACACATTGGCATGTTCGTTCAAACTAGAGGTACTGTGAGCAAGCTCACAATTGATATTCCCCGCTGAGAAAAAAATCATTATGCATGTATTTTTGCTATCATAGAAAATATTGGATGAATCTATTTCACTGTCCATTTTGTATAAATAATAACTGCTATTTTTTAAAACTGTTAATGCTAATATGAGTAAACAAACCAATTTCTATCCTTTAATTCCATTTTATTTTAAGTTAACTGTTAATGCATGAGGACATTTGCATCCTTACGTTAACAACTATTTAATATTTAAACATTTTGAATTATTGGTATACTGAGCCCGATTTTTTCCGAAATTTTTTTCCACACATTTTTGAAACAATGACCTTGAACTTCCTCAATTGACCCTTGGTTCAAGGTCATGGCACACCCTAAGGTTATAAGCAGTCTTTATGAGAATTAAGAACTTCAATATTTGTCCATAAGAAAGATATGGACCAGACACGAATTTTGCATTTTTTTCTGCCAGTGACCTTGACCTTGCCCGGATAACCTTGGTTCAAGGTCATGACACACCCTTAGGTCATAAGCAATGTTTGTGTGAAGTAAGAACTTCGGAATCCAATGTTTCTCCATAAGAAAGATATGGACCAGACACGAATTTTGCATTTTTTCTGCCAATGACCTTGACCTTTCCCAAATTACCTTGAGTCAAGGTCATGACACACCCTTAGGTCATAAGCAATGTTTGTGTGAAGTAAGAACTTCCAATGTTTCTCCATAAGAAAGATATGGACCGGACACGATTGCACAGACAGACAGACAAATGGATGGACAGACAGACGGACAAGGTGATTCCTATATTCCCCCCAAACTTCGTTTGCGGGGGGTATAACAAAGCATATAACAGAAGACATTGTGCACTTTCATTTTCGGAACAAGCATTCTGCAATACATGTCCCCTACCACCCAATTTTAAAACTATTGTTGTTTTATGTGCTAAATAGGTCTTGAGAAATTTAATGAAAGACTTTTTTTGAAACACAAAGCTGACAAGTAATAAACATAGGTAATCATAGATTACTAAGCTCACCGAGACGGAGCATCACCCTTATGAGACATCACCTTTATAAGACCACCTTTATCATTTTATATGAAAATCATACTTTATGATCTTGGATATTCATGGATTCTGTTTTGACAAAATATCGTATATCATCTGATAAAATTTTTTAATGATAATCATATGTTCATATGTTAATCAATACAATGATATAAAATGAAATATTGCATCATGTCATATTTATAATATATATCATATAATACAATAAAATACCGTAATAAACAATAATGAGATATGATATTGTAACGTATGATATGACATTGTATTGTGTTATACCTTATTGTATTTGATCACATAATACAATATCATAAAATATAAAACAATATAGTATTATATTACAATATCATATTACATAATACAACATAACATTGAAACATGATATTATATTGTATAATATAGTATGATATTGTATTAAATGACACTGAAACATATTTGATACATTATATGATATTATATCATATAATACAATATAATTTGATTCCAACATTGTATCTAATCAAATGATACAATATTATGTGATAAAGTAAAATATTATAAAATACATTATTATATTATACATATTGTATCATATGACACAATAATATATATTATAATATCATATAATACAATTTCATGTGATATGATAATATATCATATAAACCAATATCATATCATACAATATCGTATGATACAATATTATATAATATTACAATATCATATTATACAATTTCATGTGATATAATTCTATATTACTGAAACCAATATCATATTATACAATATTGTATGATACAATATTATAGAATATACAATATTGTATCATAGGATACAATATAATATTTTGCAATATCTTATGTAATTGTATCATGTGATAAAATAATAAATTAAAAATACAATATAATATTACAATATTGTATCATAATATACAATACTATACATAACAATATCATGATACAATATCATATAAAATATAAAAAAAATTGATACAATATCATATCTTATCGTATAACTTTTTATAAAATAACATAAGATATCATATCAAACAATATTGTTTCATATCATACAATACTATATCATAGGAATCATGTTATATCATTTATCAACAAACACATCTATCTATCGAGCTGGTTTGAGTGAGGTAGGAGATTTCTTTAGCATCCTTGATAATGGAGATCAGGCTCTGCATCTGAAGCAACCTCTGCATTTAATTTATAATAAAGTTAAATCAACTATGCAAGCTATCATCTATAAAACATGTGACCTGTTCCTAAAAACTAAACCTCATCCAGCATCCGAAACCTATGGCTCAGATTCAGCATTCAAGCCCATCAGGTGCATTGGTATCATAAGACGTATCATCCATGCAAGTTTGGTGAAGTTTGGACCAGTAATAACTAAGATATAATCATCAGAGGGCACTAGCAATTAAAACCTTAACTTCCTCCAGCATCCGCAACCTATGGCTCAGATTCAGCATCCATGCCTGTCAGGTGCATCTGTATCATAAGACACACCATCCATTAAAGTTTGGTGAAGTTAGGACCTGTAATAACTAAGATTTATTTTTTAGCATCCTTGATAATGGAGATCAAGCTCTGCATCTGAAGCTACCTCTGCGATTCATTCATATTACAGTTAAATCAACTATGCAAGTTTGAAATAGTACTATCATCTATTAAACATGTGACCTGTTCCTAAAAACTTAACTTTATCCAGCATCCGAAATTAGACTCAGCATTCAAGCCTGTCAGGTGCATCAGTATCATAAGACACACCATCCATGGAAGTCTGGTGAAGTAAGGACAAGTAATAACTAAGATATCATCATCAGAGGGCACCTGTTTCAAAAACTTTATTTAACCAGCTCTTAAAACCCTAACCTCCTCCAGCATCCGAAACCTATTGCTCAGATTCAGCATTCAAGCTTGTCAGGTGCATCAGTATCATAAGACGCACCATCCATACAAGTTTGGTGAAGTTAGGACCAGTAGTAACTAAGATATAATCATCAGAGGGCACCTGCAACAAAAACTTTAACCAGCTCTAAAAACCTTAACCTCTTCCAGCATCCGAAACCTATTGCTCAGATTCAGCATTCAAGCTTGTCAGGTGCATCAGTATCATAAGACGCATCATCCATACAAGTTTGGTGAAGTTAGGACCAGTAGTAACTTAGATATTGCTATCAATGGGCACCCGCAACAAAAACTTTAACCTGCTCCAAAAACCTTAACCTCCTCCAGCATCCGAAACCTATAGCTCAGATTCAGCACTCAAGCCTGTCTGGTGCATCAGTATCGTAAGGCACACCATCCATGCAAGTTTGGTGAAGTACGGACCAGCAGTAACTAAGATATTGCTATCAAAGGGCACCTGCAACAAAAACTTTAACCTGGTCCAACAACCTTAACCTCCTCCAGCATCTGAAATTTAGGACCCAGATTCAGCATCCAAGTCTTTCAAGTCCATAAGTAGGTCCAAATGCATCATCCATGCAAGTTTGGTGAAGATAGGACAAATAATAGCTTAGATACAGGACCTGCAACAAAAACTTTAACCAGGTCCGGACGCCGACGCCGACGCCACCGCCGACGCCGAGGGTATAGCATAAGCTCTCCTTGACTTCGTCTCGGTGAGCTAAAAATGCATCTTTGAGTCCATTTGGGTTAAGATTGGGTCCATTTGGAAAATCACAAACCCAATCATAGATATAAGAGAATTTCAACAACAAAAAATTAACTTTAACATCTGTTGATAAAAAGTCACAAAAGTCCAACTTGATGTGTGATAATTGCTGTGCTGGTTGAAGTGGTACAGTAGGATCTGCATGATAAAGTCACATCTTCTCTTTTCTCACCTTTATTTATTGGAACACTGAGATAACACGATTGCAAATAAGAGTCACATTGAAAATTGATAATTTTCAGTCAATAATCCTTATAAAAATACTTGTGGTATAGGCTAGGTTCAAATGAAAAATTGGAAACAAACTATTTTTTTCTCTAAGGACTTAGGTATTCAAGTATTCAACATTTAAAATCAAAGTTGTATTATAATATTAAGATTATCGGTAAAATTCCCTAAAATTATAATAATTTGATAAATCTTGAGAAAAATTCTAATACATCTGATCTTTTTCTTTTATTTACTAATTATCTCCCCTCAGAAGAAAGTTTAACCATTCATTTTAACACACTTGATGATCCTTCAGCAGTTTTTTAAATTCTTTTTTACATATCCCTTCCATCCTCTTTTTGAATTGGAAAAAAAAAGTTTTTCCTTTCATGAAATATTTCAAATTTTTTTTTAAGAAGGGAGGGGGGGGGGGGGGGGGAAAGGAGGCAAATCTTCAATGCAACCATGTTGTTTTTTCATAGAAGTACTTGAAGAATATGGAATTACTCTAATATGATGTGATAATTTTGGTTGGGGCGTGATCAAATCCAATGAAGCTCGCAGGGTTTTATGATAGATAAGAGTACATTCAAAGAATAATTTTTCATTACCAGTAATTACATTTAAATAATTTTCAACAATTGTACGATTAAAATAAAAAATTCATTGACTTTCTTTTCTTATTTTCATTTCAAATAATTATATATGCACACCCTACTTGCACCCCACAGTATCCCACTAGTCTTGTGTCATTGATGAAATGTATTTGACAATATATTACAAATTTGATTCATAGTGTTATCACAGATATGTAAATATTTTAGAATAAGCTTCAATTTCTATATGCACTTGCATAACTTGTACAATGAATTGAATTTGGGTGAGAAAAAAAATTGCATATTTTTGCAAGGGAAAACTGCCAATTAATTATCACTGTAAGTTGAGTTCATGCAAAGCTATCAAATATGATTGAAAGTTAACACTGCAGACAACAACAATAGATGCTGAACAAATTTTGATAAAAGACAAAATCCTCAAGTGCGCACGCACCTTTTAGCAAATTCCTCAAAAGTTGGGATGCAGGGAGCATAAATACATTGTACTACAAAAGCCAAACACTTATAAATATAAATCTCAGTATGCATTTTCAAAAGAAAATCTTCATTACATATTGTGAATATACTATTGTTGATAAATAAAGTATTAATAAACCATATACAGGCCTCTCGCACCCATTTTTGATACTGGGGCCGGGGCCAATGGATTGGGAAAAATGCGACGTTTTGATAGAAATTGGGAATTTTTTTCCTTGCTTAATGTACAGTCCTCATTTATTTTATAACAATTTTAACATTTATTGCAGAATTATAAACTAATAACAGCTTATCAACAAACTGTAATATCAGGATTAAAAGTAATAAACACCGTTTTTAAAAATTACACCGTTTCTGTCTGAGGAAATTCTGGCTAAGTTACCTACCGATCACAAGTAACAGTTTACAACGCGGTAGTGTTGCACATCTTCACAGTGCTTTTATGACTGCTGAATATACATAATATATATTTAGAATAAGTATGGTTTATTTCAAGTTACATTAATAATATTAGGCAATCTCAAATTGGGAAAAACGCACTCAATTTTGGGAAAAAAGATGCCTTTTTCAGGTTGGGAATGGGGCCGAATATCGGCCCCAATTATAGAGGTTATGGGATTTAGTTGGGATCTGCTTATAGTTTGACTAGCATTCTTGTTTTCAAAGGAAAACCTTCATTACAAATTGTGAATATTCTATTCTTCGATAAAAAAAATAATAAGCCATAAGATATTATATTTAGTTGGATTTTGACTTTTATTTTGACAGCATTCTCTGCAGAAGTCAGAAACTTCTAAAAATAATGTTGTCAAGAATTCTGAGAATAAAACAAAAAGTAAGAAAAATTTGACTTCTAACATTGACCTCAGTTGAGTTTGAACAGGGTACTAATATGCTATGTACAACCTTTGGTCAAGCGAAACAAGACTCTATTACTTTTTAAATTGTTGATAATGAAATAAATACCTATTCTTAAACACGAAATAAACAGAACACAATACACTGGTCACTATAAAATAAAACACCAAAATAAGATGTTTATTAATTTACACACAAATAAAAAATATTTTCTAATACTATTAATGTCAAGCTAAAAAGACGGACCAAATGGCGGCGTGCCTCGTATGAAATTTGACAAAATATATCATTTGGATATATGTACTAAAACAAATGTTGCACAATCATAATATTAATGTAAAATATTGATTAAAACATACCGGTAATTCAAGCTGTTAAACCATATTACATACAGGTTTCTTTGAGTGTGCGTGTGGTGGCGGTTATCTGACTTATTAAATCATTCAACGAAGATATCTCAACTTCATATTCAATTAATACTATCAAATGATTGATACCCCAAATTTATTTTCGTTTTCTACAAAGTCAGTTATGAGTAATTAAGATATAATTTCATTGCAAAATTGGTGAAAATAGATCGTCACAAAAAAAGAGAAATACATAATAAAGTTAGTTGATACTCCTGTTCCCAAACATTGCAAAAAGCCAAGGATAAAAGTTAAGAACAATCCAATGGACACCCAAAATATAATGAATTTTAATGAAAAATGATATTCATGGAAATGATTGCAAAATGTAGTGTAAATGAGAGCCCTGTTATTATAAGAATAATAAAGTCAAATTTGAAAACATTAAATTCTAATCAGCAATTTTTATGATAATTCAAATCAAAATTGTTTGCTATAAATAACTTCATAATATATTTTGCAGTCGAATCATATTTCCAGTTTTTCTCAATATAAATAAGCATATATATACCAAATTACAAAAATATTTCAAAATTCTAAAAAATATTGTATTGACAGAAAAGAATTTACACTTTTCAAATATAACAAACAAATTTTTTTTTAAAAATAGACAATATACTTGTCCATGTTTATGATGTAGCAAAAACACAATGCATTAGGCCTACATGACCTATGGTTGAGATGGCATGCAAAATCAGTTCAAGGTACACAAGGGCAAATGAAGGTCTATTGTAACAAAAAAATATAAAATGTAATTCAAATAATCAAAAGTCATCTTCAATTGTTATAATTTTAACCTCCCCCCACGTATCTTCGAGATTAACCCTTCCAAAAACGCTTCGCGGGTTACAGGACACGTGATTCAATATGCAACAATGATACGCACTTTCAGTCTACAACAATATTTCATAACACAAGATAAACCGTTTTATTTAGTACCAAAATAAAACTTAAGACATACAAATCTTTCATATTTTGATAAGTTGTTATATTCTCTTTCTTTCTGCAAAATTTCAAGTCGCCACGTGTCCTATTAGTAGTAAAAATCGTTTAAAATATTTAGGACCGTATGATGCATAAACGCGCCCCGATATCGTCTGTTGCTAGTTGATTCCTATTCGCTTTAAATAACTGGAATATAGTCTTTTATGTTTGAGCTTCTAGTCTCTCGTTATTTTTCAAATACATGAGAAAAGCATAAAGCAAACATAGTACGTGAAAGTAAAGTTGCAAAGATTGTCGCAATAACTAAATAAGAAGGAAATATATGTCCCTACTAAACTTACTTTTTTTCCGCCATCTTTGTACAGAGAGAGAATGTGTAGCGCATTGCAGCATGGGTAAAATCAAGCGAAGGGGTTAGCGAAACACGTGTCCTATCACATGACCCCGCTGGTAAAAATAAATTCGTTTACTCATAACAAAGGTACAAGTTACTTGGAAATTGGGCTTTATTTACAAATAAAAACAAAACGACCCGATAAATCAAAATGATCGTAACATGGTATGTTAAAGTAGAATTAGAGCTATACGATTCTGCATTCTCGTTCCAATCAATGATCGATGGCTAAGGTTATTTGAAGGAAATCGTCGATATTGGTTTACGTTCGTTAAGCCAGTTCAGCACATGACCTAAATAAGACTGGGCTGCTCTCAGTGTGTGACATCTTGTGTATGCATAAGTTAGGAACATATAAGTATTCATAACAATGATTGTAGGAATAGCGGGGATTTGCAAGCACATGCATTTAAAGGCGCGTGAACCCAACATGAATTTTTACATGGTTTGACGATATTTTTTACGACAGTCTATTAATAGATTGACTGGGTGTGCGAGTATACTGTATGTAACTAGTTTATCTCATTAGGGTCGGTGTGCATTTCTGAACACTGACCCGGCACTTCTGTATTATCCGTTTGAGAGAGAGAGAGAGAGAGAGAGAGAGAGAGAGAGAGAGAGAGATTGTACACAACAGTTAATGAATATATATGTATTTCGTTATCTACATGATAATCAGGGACGTATATAATATAAATAGTAATGTATATACATGCGTCCCTGGTAGATGTTCTTGTGATTTCTAATTAAATGAATGAAAATTATACTTGAAGAACCCGCCTAACGAACCAAAAATAATATCAAGTCTCCAATTGTTATAATTGTAAGTGATTGTATTAAATGTTAAATTCCTCGCGTCGTTGTAGACTATTACACCAATGACAAACAAATCATGTACAGTGTATACAAGTATAAAATGAAAATCACACATTTTTTAATCTAAAAATTCCATCTTGCACATCGGCTTTTTGTCTTCTTGCTATGTAACCACCGATACACTATAAAAACTTTTTTTTAAATTATCGTGTAAAAATATTTTTGTAACTTATGTAGATCTATAAGGGGGGGGGGGGGGTCACATAGTAACAACAAGTTCGCGACGATCCCCTGTGGATCTTGCAGTAAAATCAGTCCTGGTCGGAGTGAATACGGCACTTCTCTCACCAGTTCATTTTCCTACACCGATTTTTTTTGGGGGGGGGGGGGTTTTGTTAAGATAATGTATATTTTTTAGCTAAAATATTATATCACACTTACAAATGACGGGTGTAAAAGACTTATATTTTTTTAACGTTCAATAAACATTGATTGTTGAAAATACCGACGGTTAAAAATTTTGCACACATTCGGCACAGCTTTAAATCAACCCCCTATTCAGCCACACTCTGCGGATTAAGGCTTATAGTTAAGTGGACCAGACCCCCTCACTCATTATTTTGGTGACGAATACGTACATAACGTAAAATAAATCTACGAGGGTCAATTAAAAAAAACGAAGACTTTTGTTAAAGGTTTTTTTTTTTAACTTAAGCAACAATTTCAATCAATTTGAAATTAAGGTTCTCCGATCCTCAGCCTCAAAGTATTTTTTTCATCATTAAAATGTTATTAATCCTTCAAACTTTATAAATAAAATAAACTTGAAAGAAAATTTTTGATTGTAATTTTGGGCATGATGGATATAATGGAATAAATATACCAGCTGAGATCAAACTAGAGAAGAAGAAAAAACCGGTTGTTCCGGTGCATCGGTGGATCGAACCCCTTTAATTACCTCTATCTAGTAGGTCTCCGTGGAGCCACTAAGCCAAGTTAGTGCGCAGTTCTAAATAGTTGAACGTAATATTAGCAATACAAGACTAATTAAATTTGTCTTTGTAAAAGGCAAGTTTATGGTACAAATTAAAAAAAAATTCGGATAATTAAGAGTTATCGAACATTGCTGAGGATCGGATATCGTTAAAAATCAAATGTTATTGTATATCGAAGAGTTATTTTGATTTTAAAAGTGCACAAATGAAGTCCCAACCAACAACCAAATTTTGTGTTATGTAAACCATAAACTATGTAATATCGAAAGTAATATTTTAACAGTTTGGACCTAAAACCAAATAATATTGACCTAGCATTCTGTGTACCAAGTTATGACTGGATTACTGTTTCGTTTAACAGAAGTCGCTTCTTGTAGACAATCGTCCTCGTTTTAATTCATAAAAAGATGACGTCATCAGACGACACGGAGCACTGAGAACATGGGAAAAACATGCAGGATCAAACTGTGAAAATGCACGATCAATTTAAGCCAAAAATCAATTTCTGGGGTGGGTGACACTGTGTTTTATCATAAATCAAACCGAAATAAAGTAGAACATCAGAACTTTTTGGTCAAAAGAAGTAGTAAAGGCATCTGACGTTCAAGGGTTTCCATACGGTGAACAAAGAGAACAAAGAGATACAGGCGGTTAAAAAACCGAAAACTTCAAAAACCTTACTTATGATTCTTCAACAATTGTGAGCTAAAAAGATGGCAAGTGATATAGAGCCGTTTTCAAATGCAGGATGAAAGGTACAAGAGACTACGCCTGATATATAGATAGAGTATTTTAATAAACTGTGCATTTGTCACCGTGACGTCATGTTTTGGACGTTATCGTGTGCTATGTGGTGACAAAACACGTTGTTTTTAAAATCTGGTAACAACTGTTGTTTGTTGGCAACATCCTCAGCCTGCCAGGGCTAATCCGACTGTACGCAGTAGACTGAGGATACCCCAGTGCCTTGTAAGCCCCATTACTTAGCCCAAATATACTTCATCCGAGTTTTTGATATGGCTATAATGACTGCTTTTATACTTTATTCTAACTTAAAATCATACACATCCTTTAGAGTGACCGATTATTGTGACAAGTAGGCCATGAGCGAGAGATGTTTAATTTATTTTCTAATCAGTAGACGTTAATTGTAATACGTTTGATACTGTGTTAAGTGGCTATAATATTATTTAAAATGTACGGACAAGCATGTATAAATTCATATTAACGAAATGCACCAATACATTCCTTGCATGGCTTAGGTTCGGATCATAATATCTAAAATTCCCCCTCCCCTCGGCTGTGTAAAAACAAATTGTTTTTCACACTAATTGCAAAATTATTGTTGGATTGTTGCTTAATAAAAAAAAGTCCAAACAGTTCCAATTGAGAAGTGAAAAACAATGAAAGCACTTTTACTGACAGATATGCATGATACATCGTGATACATAACAAACAGAACCAACTCAAAGCTCCCGTATAAAACACTTAGTGTACAACCTTTCTGTAAATTCAATAAATAATGGAACTGTCCAAAGTAAACGTGTCACTAATTTCCGTTAGCTTGCAAAAACACAACCTTTCATCAATAAATTCCCTCTCTTATAGTCATACAACGCGGGCCACACAAAAAAGTCAATCCTATTGGCTGCAGCCTGATCACATGACCACCACAACTTGTGCTTTTCGTCATCAAATTCGTGGTCGTCTACGGAGAGCCACATGGGAGGGTGCTGAATAACCATCTGCCAGGTGACCTTTGCGCACCGATTCATGAACTTCTGCACCACCTTGTTCTCGTGCGGGTGTCGTTGTACGAACTCTGTGAACTCCAATGTTAGCTTCTCGCACATCATCTGAGGATAAATTTTAAATATGTTCAATTTTGAAATTCCAAAATGAATGAAAAACTTGAAATACCAGTATGTTAGCAACTGATACTGTAACAACATTTACATTTTTAATGGATAATGTAGGATAAGTTGCTAACTATTGATGACTTACCCCTACAATGACGTCAGAGTCGATGTCATCAAAGTGCTGTCTAAGCTGATGGCCTATAATGTCGGTCATGTCGTCTGGAAGCTTGCTCTTTCCGTTCCGCTCTCCCACCAATGTATCATTAACCTAAAAAATTCATCACGTACAAGTAGTCCCAGAATACATGTCCTGTCAACAGGGTTATTTCCCCTGTTATTTCCGCTTCATTGCGTTTTTTAAGAATTCGTCCATTTTTTTTTATTCCTGTGCACTTGTAAGTAATAAGTATCATAACAAACAAACATGTCAAATAAGTCAATGACTAAGGTTTTAGTTTAGATAAAGTCGTTTCTTTGTACAACAATCTGCTGAGGTGGTATGGGGCAACTCCATATTGTGACGTACTTGCTTAACGAAATAAACAATAAAATCAAGTAAAATTTTATAGGGTTTTTTTTCATAAAATTGTCCACTAACAGCGCAGCGCAGTCGGTTAGAAGGTTCACTACGAATCTTTAAGTCAAAAGTTCGAATCCCGCTTGGGATTTCAACATTTTTACCTTTCCAAAAATTTTAAAACGTAGTTTTAGTTAAATTTTGTAGTAAACTTTGAAAATTCTAAACCTGTTAAAGTATCTTAATTATAATGTACTTTAATCCACTTAAATATCGATAAATGTCCAGTACAACCTTAAATTGCTTAGTAATCATATAAATGCCGGTAGTTTAATTTATTGCTAAAAGTATTTTTTAGCAGGGAAACGCTTTATATACAAATTAACTACACAAAGAATAGTTCCTCGACAGAATTTGTACTTATACTAGAAATATCCATAGCAACCATACACACGTCCAGTTCGATGCGATAATTACAGGATATGGCCACTGGACAACAATTACAAACTATCACATTGGTTTCAAGACCATTGTTTATTCCTTACCACAAGGGTTGGTTTTCTGATCAGCTCTGCAATAGTCGCCTTTAAAGCGTTGTATACTTCTTTACAACTTTGAAACGAGGCCTGCAAAAATAATTATAAACATATTTTCGGATATACACAGAAACAGTTAATTTTTGGTCCTTCGTTACCAGCTACATGATGCTGCTTACCATGACGCATGCGCACAGGAACTGGACGATGTCTTCCTCCTCGAAGTCTGTGATTTCCTCGAGTGTTTCCTTGGCGTCCACCCACTCCTGACTCTCCAGGGTGTTGTAGAGCTGGGCAATGTTAGAGGGCCGACACTTCTCGCTGATGTTCTCGGCCAGTCTGTTGTCAGTTCGTCCTATCGGTAGCATCGTCTTGGCCAATCTAAAACGATCATCCATTGCATTAATTTTGTTACAAGCCGAGTCAACATATGCATTCCATCATATGTTTCCATGTACAAACTTGACGTTAAAAAGATCAAAACATATTATAAAGATCCTAAAATATACAAATATGGATAAATTACGTACTTCTGTTTCAGACTTTCGCTTTCCTTCTTCGCCAATTTTAAGTCATCCTCCATATGTCGATAATCCTTCAGGACCGTTTCCATGGATCTCTGGGTCGTTTCCAGGGCAACCTTGGCTCGTTTGTATTCGTCTTGCACGCTGAGAGCTACAGAATCCATTTCTTTGATCTTTGTCTCCAGTTTCTCCAGTTTGGCTTTGAGAGCCTCGTTTTCCCGCTTTGTTTTATGAAGGTCAGCAATAATCACGTCACCCGGGCCCTGGGACGGTTTGGGAGGAATACTCGGGCGGTCGTCTACGGGCTTCCCTGCGTGTTTCCGGAGTTCCTCGTTCTCTCGTTTAAGTTCGTCCAATTTTACCCAAAGCTGGCCCATGCCCCCGGCTGACCTCGATCCTCGGGGGGTACTTGTGACATTGCTCGTGGCACGCTGATTCTCCGATATCAGATTTTCAATCAATAATTTAGCTTTCTCGAGTAAGTGTCTTGTCTGAGGATCCCTCTTCTTAAGCATAAACACATTCGATAGTCCATCACAAAAGTTCTTAGCATCCGCTAGTAAATCCTTCTTTTTTGATTCTGCCATTGTCTTTGCATAAATTTATTCTGCAAAGCAAAAAACAAACCCTTCCTAGTCGGTAATACTATTATTCTAATATAGACAGGAAACACAGAGCAAAAAATCGATATGAAAAAGAAGATAACCACGGCAAAGATCCTCTAAACATCACGAGGTCGAGTCATAGGAAAACATATAACAGTCTTTGAAATAAATGACAATATCACAAAATTTAATGAAATCGAAAATTTATTTTATAAAACAAAAATAACAAAATCGTCAAGTTAATATCAAAATGAGAGTTAAGCCCGAGTCATTATCATTATTTATTCCAGAGGACAATGTTTCAAATGCTGACTATCGATTTTCGCTCCAATAATAAATTTTGTAATTTTTTTAAAAAGATGCATAATCTCCTCGACTTACGCAAACGATTACATACCTCTCAATTATTCATAGCAGCCCACGCTTTTGGTCCGCTAGTCCGGGGTAGGGGGTCTCCGTATGGTGTTTTCTCCAATGACACAGATTTTGGCGGATTGTCTTCGGGACACCATGTCAATCCTCACGTGTGATTCATGCTATTGATCCTGATGCTGGCATTCTTTCTCTTTGTATCGACTCCCGGCTCGGCTCCATACCTTAATTCTATCGATCCAAAACTACCCATGAATTAACAAAGAAAAACTGATGCGCTCCAGCACAGTCCTTTATCATTAAAGCAAAACGACTGCATCAGTGTGTCATAAGATGCAACAACTGTACGGGTAATATTATTCGGACCGAAAAGAAAGGACGCATTTAATTATCTCCAATAGGAGTAAACCAATTTATTTCTTGGAGTATCCATCACTATCGTAAACAAAGCGGGAACGGATTGCAGACAAAATGGCGGATGAGGAGACTCCAGAGTCTTCATCTGAGCATAAGCTTTCTGAGTGCAGCAACGAGGAGGAGGGGGCGGTGTGTCCGGACTCCACGTCGTCAGCATGTCCGGAAGAGGATCCGTACAAAATCATCGCTGCCATTGACTTCGGAACCACCTTCAGCGGGTACGCCTACGCCCTTACATCAAATAAGGACAATATCTACACAAACCGCAACTGGGGCCAAACGCAGGGATTCCTTCTACAGAAAACACCCACGTGCCTTCTGCTGAAACCCAGCGGAGAGTTTGCGGCTTTTGGATTTGAAGCGGTGTCCAAATACAACGATCTAACTGAGGAAGAAGCGGCGGAGCATTACTACTTTGATCGCTTCAAGATGAAACTGTATGATAACAAGGTGAGGTGCTATGTTTGGTTCAAGTCTTTTTATAAAATATTCCAAGAAATTTTAAATGAATATATATACATGTCATATCTTTCTGAAATAAGTTTTTAGGTGTTCGATAGGTTTGTTATTTGGACTCAGCCTCCAACATGTTTTAATGCATCAAGTTTTTTCATTTCATTTAGATTCTAAACACCGAAATAGTACTCCAAGACGTAAATGGCAAAGAACAGTTAGCAGTAGATGTTTTCAGCCAGTCACTTCACTTTATGAAGGGGCACCTGTTGCGCCACTTGGCGGGAGCCATGGGGTACCAACCGGAGGCGGAAACCATCAGATGGGTCATCACGGTCCCCGCAATATGGGATGAGAATGCCAAACAGTTTATGCGAGAAGCAGCATACAAGGTCCATAAATTTCAAGTCTTTCCAAATCAAAATGAAATCATTACAGCTTGATTTGTGAAGACAGTCTACAGTAAACTTAAGACAGAATGTATACTTGTATAAATACAGTACTCTGAATGCTTCATTAAATTAATAGCAGTTTATGAATAGGTAGATTAACAGTTGATTTCTGTAATTTTATGCGTAACAACTGGTTTTTTTCATTTTAGTGATCAAAAGTTGATTAGTCTTATTTTTTTTAGGGGGAAAGTGGATTCGATGGTTGTTGTAATTTTCAACTAATTTACTTTTAACTATCTTTACCTACTAAGAGCGCTGTGTAAAGATACGAGAAAATATTCAATTTTTACAGCTTATACATGTGTACTTGGATTTTTCTTTACTAAACAATAGGTAATAGTTATGAAACATGTATCTATAATTTTCAGGTTGGTCTGATGGGTAATTTGTCGACCACTTAGCCTCCTTAATAATTGATACTAGTATGTTGTATACCATAAGGCAGTCTAAAGTGAAAGCACACTGTAACCATGTAGTACCTAGTGCTCTGAATCGTCACAATTAGTTATTGGTTAAGTATACGTGTTGGTTTGTTATATTACAGGGAGAGTTGATCGACAACGTCCATAGTAACCAGCTCCTGATTGCCCTTGAACCTGAAGCAGCGTCCTTGACCTGTAGAACTATACAGACCAACAGCTTCACTGATAACCGAGAAAACCAAACCGCCAAACCCACCTTCGAACCGGGAACCAAATACATCGTAGTGGATGCTGGAGGTTTGTTGTGTTTCAAACTTTGTGTTAAAGCATTTCTTTAAACACTTATATCCAGTACAATTACAATATCAAAACTAATCCAATATACATTAGTATTTAATAAATTCTAACAAATTGTCTGCATGTTTCATTTTTAAAATTTATTTTACTATTTTTTTTTCTTTAAAAAGGGGGGTACTATTGATATCGTTGCTCATAAGGTCAGAAAAGATGGCAGAATTCGCGAGCTTTTCCGAGCCACTGGAGGGGCATGGGGAGGAACAGTTATAGATCAGCAATTTATCAATCTTTTGTTCCGCATATTCGGGGAGGAATTTATAAACGAATTCCATGCCCAATTTCCAAAAGACTATGTAGAATTACTACAAGATTTTGAAATCAAGAAACGCGGCGAGAGTGATAGCGTAAGAGTTTCGCTTCCATATAATTTTTGTAATTTTTCATATGATGAAAAATCAGTCCAGAACTGCATAAAAGATTACACCCAAAAATCGGGAAATTCGGTGAAGTTTTCCTCGGGTAAACTCGTGCTGTCGTCCGAAATAGTGGACTCGCTCTTTAAGGATCCACTGGGTCAAATTAACGACCACATCGAGAATCTACTGAAGCGTCCAAAGCTCCGCGATCTTAACTATATTTTTCTAGTTGGTGGATTCGCAGAATCTGTCAGATTACAGTCTTCCATAAAGAAAGCGTTCAGTGAAAGAGTTACCGTTCTTGTGCCCGAGGATGCAAGCCTGGCTGTGGTGAAGGGGGCCGTGGCGTTCGGATGCGATCCCAGTTCCATTTGCCAGAGGATATGTCGCTACACCTACGGAGTCGGGTCTTATCTGCCTTTTGAGGACGGAAAACACCGAGACGATCTGAAAGTCGTCTCAGACGAACTGGTCCTTTGCAAGAACATACTCCAAGTCTGGGCGGAGTGCGGAGAGGTGATCGGTCATAACGAGGTTTGGCGGGAAACCTACACACCCATCATCACGAACCAGAGGGGGATTATATTCGAGTTTTTCAAGTCGTCCAAGAAGAACGTGCAGTACACGGACGAGGAGGGGGTGGAGAAGTGTGGCTGCCTGGTGGTGGAGATGCCGGACATGACCGGGGACATGGAACGCGCGGTCGACCTTGAGGTCATCTTTGGGGGCACCGAGATCAAGGTCGTCGGATATGATCATACCAGCAAGACTCACCGGGAGACGTACATAGACTTCCTGACCGCATGAAGACTCGCTGTATCAGTGTGTGTATATAATCTCATTCATATACAAAACCGGATTCTAAGCTTACAATGTACAAGTATCTGTTAACCGTGTCTGCATTACCTGAACTGTTTACGCATACACCAGATGTGTTCATAACAAATCTTGTTTTTAAACTGTACTTGTAATTGGGTTTCATTCACGCAATACCGGTATATTCTGCTGACCAGTTTGACATACAAATTCTCTTTAAGCCTTACAAAATTCTGCTTTCATCAGAATAAACAAACAATAAAAAATTGGAAAATACTTATGTATTTATTAGCAAAAATATATAATATGCTTTGACATTTCTTGTGGTAACAAGTTTGTCCTAGCGTGTAATGTGAGATAGCAGATACAATGAATATAGCGAAGTACAAGGCTACAGAGAAACGAGAAATACAGAGAGGTGAGAGAGAGTGGTCAGGACACTCACTGACCCCTATGCTTGACTGTCGATTTTGAGCTCAATATTTATCTTAATGTACTTTAACAACAACAACAACCAAAATAAGAAAACAAAATTATCAAGTTCATGTAACTACACTGAAAAAATAAAAAAGAACTAAAAAATGTAAACAATTAACTCCAACAAAAAATATAACCAAACAACTGTCAACGTGTGTTAGTATTACACCACACGAGGTTATCCCTTGTCTAGTATATTGCAGCTGTATCCTGACTAGATGAATCTAATGCGAAGACTGGTCTACTGGTCAAAACATGGAAGACACAAGATTAACAAGGATATTAAGTGAAGAGCACTACATGTACTGGGTTTCTACTAAAAGACAGCGTTCTAAACTACATTCTAAAGTACATATGATCTGAAGTACAGAATTATGACATTGCACAAATTGCGGACATGAAATGGTATTTTTTCCCCCCAAAAAAAATTAATTGCACACAACTGTAAATTTGCACTTGAATAGCTATGAAACAATAACATGTTTTCTAGAGCCAAGGTCAATCCAGTAAAATGGCTTTGTCAGCACAAATATGTTTTGTTTATGAGTCAGAGATTCTTGAATTGTCAGTCCGACAGCATTATAGAGTTACCTTTCTTGTTTCATTTTAAGACAAGTTTGAGAGTTTTGAAGCGAACACCAAAACATACATATAAGCATAGGATGAGTAATACAGAAATTATGGTGAAAAAAATCATTATTTAAGTATTAATAAAGAAAAAAAAGTACATGTCAATATCATTTTACAGTATTAACATCTGCAACAGTTTTAACTGGACACAATTTTTTTTAAAAACCTACATCATGCATTCATCGTTTATTCACCGATTTGTAAACAGTTGGTCTTGTGATCACTAAATACATAAGCTACAGGCGGCTGCTGTTCTATACAGTGTAGCCCATGGTGGTGTTCCCCTGTCTACTTGTCACCAGAGGCCTTCTCCAGGGCAATATCTACAGACAGAAACAGAACTTAATCAACATCTACAAACAGTTCAAACTTGGGCCTAATTTATGTTAACATTTTTTCATAATTTTTTTCATAAATAGTACTAATATGTCTTTCAATTTCCTATATTGAAACATATAATCAAGGAATGGTACTAAACTCTAGACAAAACACTAGTACAGTCAAACTTCATTATCTCGAACTATATGGGGCTGATGAAAAACTTCGAGATATCCGAATATTTGAGATATCGAGGGTAAAATACTTTAAAAATAGGTGGTTTGGACTTCACTTCAACATATCCATTGTATTCGAGATATCGGTGTTCGAGATATCGAAGTTTAACTGTAGTTGCATTACTTAAGTTTCAGACTTGTTTGAATTTCTTTAAAACAACATTATAGTTTTGTCCTATAGTAAATATTCAGCCCATGTGATGACTACTGGTAATGAATGATAATAAAGTAACTTTAATATTAAATATCAAGGTAAAAAAATTATAACATGTTTATTACTTATATGTATTTTTGTATTAAGTGTGACAAATAAATAATTGACTATTTCTTAAAACTTACTTAATTACACAAATAGGATAAGTGAAGTCAAGGTCCTATGAAAGGCCAATATAAATAGACTACACTGATGCACTTTAAAAGTCATTAGTATGATAAAAATATCTTGAGCACTTTCAGCACAGGGACTTAATGTTAAAAACATCCCTTTTATCGGTAGATAATTTGCAACACTTAATTATCAAAGTACTTAGCCAAGGATATGTTTTAAATGTTAATTGCCTCTCATAAAATTCAAATTCATACAGAAGGGGCTAATATTTTTCCATCAGGTGGTTTATCCTAGCTGTCTCCCCACCCATCAGAGGTGTGTTCAGAAGAGTTGGTGTTTGCAAGTGCTTGTCAAAATTCCCAATACCTGTAACAATGTTTGTCAAGCACTCTCAAGTACCTGCTCTGCTGAACACACCTTGGTTTTTTCAGTACATACCCTCTTTAGACGGCAGTCTTTCTCTGATTTGGGTCTCTGCATGTTTCAGGTCATCTTTCTTGAAATTTTCAATGCCTTTTATATGTTGTTCTATTTTTTTCTCCATTTGAATAGCTGCAATAACGAGAGCTTTTACACTTCAGGACTTGGTCTTTATGTTTATATAGATACTTATATTTTGGTTAGATGTTTAGAGTTAAGCTGAGTGCTCTATGCTGCATATTTATTACATTAGATTCGTTAAATGTTAATAAACAACCCATACTACATATATTCTAAATCAGGATACATACAGGTTACTGCTTGCACACATTTATTAGTACATGCTTAATTTTTTTTAAACAAAGTACATTCATATCTGTATTATCAGAGTGCATTATAAATTCATGAGTAACATACGGTGGGAAAAAACAAAACAATTATATCAAGTCTATATCATGGCTGCTGAACATGAAGACAAAAAAAGACAGTTAAAAATGGTGGTCAGTCCAATCTACAGATTAGATCTCTAGATCCATGTAAGTAAGCACATCTACAGTACAGCGCTAAGCTAACCTTCAGCAGGGGGAAGAGGGTTTTTCTCTTGTGTGTTGGCGTGTGAGAGTTTGGATTTGTCAAAGTCTGAAATTTCTGATCGTAATTCAACTTCTTTCTTTTCCTGACCAATAACTGCAGAATGGAGAAGCAAATCCTCAGCATGCAATTTGTAAGCACATACAAGATAAAGCACAGGGTTTAAAACATATATGACTAAATGGTTCTCATTAATACAGGAATTTAGGAACTATATTTAACAGTTTGATCTAACGCAACCTCATGATCAATTTTTTCCTTATATTCTAATTCATAAGGAAATAAAATTTACCCAGTGAGAATTGAATGTGATTCTTTACAAATATGTCAAAATATCTTTCAATATGACACCTAAACAGATTAAAGGTTTTGTTAGAGAGTGGGAAGTAGGGAAGCAAATTTTGAACACATGTATACACAATGGAAAAACCATGTACTTCATTGAAAAAAAATTTAATTACTATTGTTAAAATATCTTCCAAATGTGCTCTCACCAAAAGAATCATTATTATTGATGCTGCAGAATGCATTAGATGTGGAAAGTAAAATCAGAGATTTTTAACAGATTCTTTTTCTTAACTGAAAAAATCATTAAGGCATAAGTTTGCTGAGAGTCAGTGTAAAGCAATGGTACCAAAACCTGCTTAAACCTTCTTGTGGTGGCAATGGGTTTTTTTCCTGAGTTTCAATAGGAGCAAGTTGTGCTTTGTCAAACTCATGTATTGACAAGCGAAACTCTTTTTCCTTCTTTTCTAGTCCAATAACTACCAAACATAAACATGCAATATAAACATCACGTACATACAATGCTAACTCCGGTATTCTGAAAGAATCTGGGCATGCTCAACTTTTTTCACCCCTTAACAACATCAACAAATTATTATGGAAAACATAATACACAAGGAAAATCATGCAAACATGTACATAACAGAGTGAGTTGACACAATCATACATATAAAACATACCGTATATCCGGTAATTTTCGCGGTGATCTAATTTTCGCTTTTTTTTGGCAATCTCTTTCAAATCGCAAAATATTGAAAACGCAGAAATTATATCTTGTATTATTTTCTATAAGACACTTTTAAAATCACAAAAAATGACTGACGCAAATTAAAAATGCTATATATTTTCCCAATTTTCGCAAATTTTGTGACACGCAAAAAAAAACCAGACATACGGTATAAAATGGTATTTTCCTCTACAGAAATCTGGATATACAAAAAGCTAATACATAGAAAAACTAAAATAAAGACAGATTGTTATCATTTGTTATCATTTCTTCTTGAGAGTTTTATTTCTTCTCAAATTTGACATCTGACATAGGGGATGGTTTTCTTGTGTAAATAATCTGAGAATAGGATCTACTTCCTTTTGGACTGATCTGGGTCATAAGATTGACTTGTGAAACACATGGCTGTTAATATACTGATATTTAATACATTCAGTCAGATTCTGTTTCAGTATTTGGGACACATGTAACCTGACATCCAGTTTTAATAAAAGTTTTTATATGTGCATAGCTTTAATTTCATCATTTACATACATATAGTTTGTATTTGACAAAAGAATATCATTAGGGAAAAGATGAACTCTATATGGTATTGTACAAGAATCCTTGCACATACACAAAAAATTGCCTAAAACACTCTAAAAAGGAAATAATTTTAGTTCAATGAATTGGTAACAATTTTTGTTAAGCTTGGCCTTAAAACTAATGAAGAAATTCTATCAGTGACTGGGACACGCATCTGTTACAAAATTTTAATCAGCAGGTTGTAGTGTAGGCTGAAACTGTTTCTCTCTATCTAATTCAATTAGATTACAGCCTCTTGGAATGAGGTTAAAGATGTTTGAAGTCCAGAACACTATCCAAGCAACTTAAATTATGTTTAAAGCCTTTTGTTGCCAAGCATGTACCGATAATATACTTAAGATTTATATAATGTAAAATTATAACTATGTTTTTAAAAGCATGTGTAAATCATGTTATTTTGGAAAATTTAAAAACCATGTCTTGCTATTCTAATGGAGATCTTTAGTTACCGTTCATTAATTTTGTGACTGTAGCAATGGGGGGGGGGGGGGGGGGGGTGTGAAGATTAGAGAAGAAGAGTTATGAGGATAAAGTCCGACCTGTGGCATCAGGGAGGGGGTTTTTCTCCTCCGTTTTCACATGCTTCAGGTTGCCTTTCTCAAACTCTGTCAGAGATTTCCTAATGTTCACCTCCCTCTTCTCCTGTTGGATGGCTGTAACATAGAAACTAAGAATCAAAGGACTGCACCTCTCCACGGTTACTCTGATCTTGGAATCATTTATATTTCTTGTGTAAAATTAATTTATCAAAGTTACATTATCACTGATAACATTAATTAGATAGACTCAGTACGAATTTAACCAAATGTTTGTAGAAAGAAATCATTATCTGTTTTACATTTCTTGCAAATTAAGACCTTAAAAATTTGTTTATAATAAACTTTATATTTCATGCTAATAAATAAAATAAAATTTTTCTAAGTAATCTTTCTTTTCCAGCGGAGATGAAGATAAAGTGATGCTTTAAGGAGACTGTTGCATAAGACAAATTGATAAATAAAAAGTACAAATAAATTTTTTCATCAAAATAACCAGAATAATCCTGTTTCAAATCCAGAGTAAACTGGTGTTTGGTCTACTCCTTAATTGTGAATGAATGACATTCATTGTCCTATATTCAGTTTCCCAACTACACAAGTTTACTGTCATCTGTCTTGTCATTTGTGACCATTAACATAAGTTTGATCAACAACACAGGCAATATGGTGGTTTGTGGTGGAGTGAAATCACCATCAGAGAGGCTACATTGTCATAGTTCATACTTCCTATCACTGCTAATAGGTTTCCTATCCTTGACGGTTGACTTAAGTGAATGAAATGACAAATTCTCAACCACAACATTGATCATCAATCCTGTTACATTCGGTGGTCATAACTCGTTACTGGATTAACACACTAAGCCAAAGACTCTCTAGAAATCAGTTTCGAACCATTAAGTGTCAGTTACATCAACAAAATATTATTTATTTATCAAGTCCTTAATATGAACTATGCTTAAATTTTAAACACATTATTTTATCATTTTGACCAATCACTTCTGCAGTAATGTATCCCTGGTTTGTTTATTTTGTTGGTTTTAACATAAAAAACAAAACAATACCTAGAAAAAAAAAATAACAAAATTGAAATAAATTTGTATTCAGAATATTCCTACAGGTGGGATTGTGTTGGGATTTCTAAAATACAGGAAAAAATTGTTCCAAAATAGAAAAGAAAAACAAGCGAGGAAATGTGCAACAAAATGAAATATAGCTCTAGTAAATAAAAATAAATTGCATAGCTCAGCATGGCACTAAACAGGAAATATAAACCAAAAAAAGAAAGTTTATGAACATGAGAATATCTATGATATAACTAAAGATAAAGTATATATTTTTGACACATACATGTATTGTTCAATATATAAAAAATATCATATAAATTTTATTTCTTTTACTTCTGAAATATGGATATATAACTGAGAGCTTGAAACTTAAAAAAAAAATAAACATTTCCATATATATTGCTACTGTCATAAGTACTACATTTCTTAAGAGACTTTCCCCCTTTAGAAAGAAATCTGAGAGAGAGGCTCAGAGGTCAGCATGCTTCAGAGTGAGGCTACCTTCTGAACTGGGGAGAGAGATTTTCTCCTCTGTGTTTGCCCGTCGTAACTTGGACCTGGGAAAGCTCACTATTTCTTTTTTAACCTCTTGTTCCTGTTTTTCCTTGACAATGTCTACATTGGGGGAAATTGCTATGTAGTGATGACATGATTTTTATGCAAATAATATTAATCTAAAAATCAGATTATATTGCAGCTCAAAACTTCAGAGGATCAAAATTTACAAGTTTTTAAAGCTTATTCTTTCCCATTTTTTAAATATCTGCTTCATATTCAAAAAAAGAGAACATGAGGTTGTGATATATTATATCATATAGACAGACATTTTGAAGCAAAGTGACATGGGCTATGTAAGCAGACGGAGAGATCTTGCCTTCAAGACAATATGAAGAAGCTTATACCATATTATTTTTGTGTTGACACCTTAATACCACAAATTATAAGATTTCTTATACTCTTACAGAGCTAGGCCCCTGTTTTCATGTACCATTATCAAGCAATGTGTACTTGGTTCCCTGCCTGTGTGATCCTCTTGGTGATAGTCCTGGTTATCTCCATAAATAACCTATGCATACTGCTCAGAGACCATAGAAGATATCAGGCAAAGTTATAAAGGCTTGGTACATAATGTGAAATGATTATATTAATCATTTTATAGCACTTATCAGTGTGTAAAGCAGTGTGTTCGACTTGCGCTGGGACAAATAGGTCTAGATGAAGTCAATAAACATTTATTGTCCCAAAACAAAGTCACAATACAAAATGTGACACTGCAGACTAATCAATATCTCCTAGACAGGGTGTTAATGTCCAGATCATATTAACAAAGCCTGCTCATCATATAGCAAACAGTAACTACCAACATGAATGATAAATGGTGTCAGAGATGTAATGAACCTATCAAGTGCTTCATTACAATATATATCAGGATGGATCACGTTTATTTCTATGTTAGTGATGGGAGCCTACCGTCTTTGTCAGGGAGGGGGTTCTTTTCCTCAGTCCTCTGGTGCCTAAGCTGATCCTTGTCAAACTGCTCTATCCCACTCTTCAGTTCCTCCTCTGTTTTCTCCTGGGCGATGGCTGCAACAAGAAAAGCATTTGTGTGTGAACTCATGATGATCGGAAGTTTATAATCATTTAATGCTGAATCAAAATCAGGAGTCCAGCATAAATTAATGCTGTAATATGATCAAAAGTCCAGCATCATTCAATGTTGTATCAATGTCAGAAGTCCAGCATTCAATATTGTATCAATGTCAGAAGTCCAGCATAATTCAATATTGTATCAATGTCAGAAGTACAGCATCATTAGATGTTAAAAATAAGAGGTCCAATATGAAATAATGTTGTAATCTAGCTCCAAATAATGCTGGTTTTCTGCTGTAACAACATTAAGAGTCCAGCATCAATTAATGCTGCAACAAGATTAAAAGTCCAGCATAATTAATCAGGAGTCCAGCATCAATGAATGCTAAAAACAATAACTGAAGGTTAAGTGGAGGTCAAGTGTAAACGGTTAGATTAATCAAAAGGCTGTTAGCAAATACATACCAGTACAAGCAATTATTACTGGTACAAACTTGGAAACCAATAAATAAATAGATTATTCTGTCTAAATAAAATGCAAATAAACACAGGTGAATCAGACAGGTGTGACTTTGCTCTAGGTTGTAAATAACACAGGTAATACACATATTGAGTCAGTTGTGAATCATTGCTCTTTGCTCTTCATTATAATGCATAAATAAATGCAGATTTAGTAATTTACAATAAAGACATTTCATTAATATTAACCAACTTCTGTAGACCTGTCCAGCAATGGCTGTGAATCATTCATCTTTGACAATATATCTTTCATGTCAACATCAGCGGTTACAGTATTTCAAAATGTTAACATTACAAAAAAAAAAGTTTTACAATTTAATGATAAAGTACATTGTAACAGCCGTCACAGGCTGCTGTACTTTATTTCTGAGCCGATCAATGTCCACAGTGAATCTTTCTCTGTTTAATAAAGCATAAACTGAGAAATGTTCATAAGGTCAATGTGCTAGATATGTTTTATTCTTGAATATCATAGTCCACCGAGTTAATATAGGAATATAAAACTATTCCCTTTACATCTATAAAAACACCCCAAACCACTATAAACACTCTAGGGAAGAACCAAACTGTCTACATCTTCAGTTTACTATGGTGAGATTTGTGACACAATTCGTAATCCAGATATATTTGATGCTGGCCGTCCACTACAACTTCCTCCCCATCAGATTACTGTCATTAAGAAGTCAATGACGCATTGTGTAATCAGCTTATCTGGAGGAGATTGTGGCTTCTTCACCAAGTCTTTAGTCATCTCAAAATGAAACTTATATCCTCTCAAAGTAATGTCCTTGACTTTGGATGAGTTTTGTCGAGTTACCAAAAGTGAAAACACATTTCATAATTATCAAGCAAAGTACTGTTCTTGAAGAGATAGTCAGGTTTTGTCAAATTGGAAAACAAGGTTCTGTGTCGTGACAAAAACTATCGATATATAAATCTAATCCATCTGTGATGCAGAAAAAAAGGAAGGGGACTTCAACTAATCTTTGCTGTTTTAAAATGATCATATCTTTGTTTTAAGTGTAATCTAGAGAGGTCGCTTAAGTTGAATACAAAAAGTAAATTTGTTACTGATATAGTATAGTAGTACATGTATACTATAAGAAAGTTTTTATGAATTAGAACGAACTGGCAGAGTATTTTCTTGGAGTGTACAAAATTGAAAGGTATAAAATGTAATCTCCGTACCATTTGGTTAAAGGAATTTCAGTAAGAGTGGATGGAGGAGGGGTGTCTAGATATCTTGAATTACACTAAAGTGACCCATCTATAGCAAGTCTGCACATATTCTGGTGCTAATAATATTATCCCAATAGTAAAATCTCTACTGGAATGATAAGCTCTCCCCAATATGTATATCACGCGATAGGTAACATTTTTCAGTAGAAGAGCTTGTGAAATATTAGGTAGAGATCTTTTTTTTATGATCATGGTGGAACAACAATGTATTTGGTGTTACTAACTCAGGTGTTAGTCACATTTTCTTGTAAGTACAACAAGTGAAATCCCTAGTGAAAAATAAGTTCTCACTAATGTTATGGTGTGATGTATTAACTGTTAATAAGTAAGGTTTTAGTGATGTTATTTCAGTAGTACAGCTAAATCTCTAGTACTTCTTTCATGGTTGTACAAGCTGGGATGTTAGTGAAGCTACTGACATTCTGAGACACCTACTAATGATGTCGGGAAGGACCACTTTCTCCAGAGGTTCTGTGGGCCGTAGTTCAGTGCGGAGAAACTCACTAATGCTGTTTAAATGACGCTCTCGGTTTTTTTCCTCCAGTAACACTACAAATATTTCAGCAAGCAAGCAGAAAATAAAGCTGTTGAAGCAAACCTTGAATGCAACATGCTATTTCAGGAACACAAAGCAAGATTGTTATATTGAATGTTAAACATGCAATTTACCAATATCTGCAATCAAATAAGAAAAGCTTTCATTTTTATACTAAATCCAGTCATAGTTTAATACATGAGTCACACGGATTCCAACTTTTCCTTGCACTTCATAGTAAACAATACCAAACTTGATAAACATGCTGCACCACTTATGAGAAAACATTCCTCTCTTGCCTGAAATGGTTTTAATTAAGCTTTCTTTCGAACTATGTAATTTTTTGCTGTTTTTTTTTCTGGGAGGACTTAAACTTTTCTACTTCCTTTTACATATATTTTTTTCTTATTAAGCAATTTCTGATTCAACAATCAGCTTTTTTTTTTTTTTTTTTGTTGAATCATTTGGATTTCATCCAATCTTTTTACATGGGAAATTGGCCATTGATAAACTTGATACATAAATTAAAACCTAATATAAACAATGAATACAGTTCTGGCATTTACTGAAAAATAGCCTTGAGCATTTCTGCTGAATTTCTTAAATTCCTCAAAATTTGTTATTACCGGTATTAAAAAAAAATTTGTTCGAGAAAACTATGCAATAAGGAAATGTATAACAGCATGCGAACACCATATATATTGTTTTAAAATGTTTTTCTCTGTGTAAACACTAGATGAGATAAGGAGGAAGGAGAGAGAGAAGGAGAGAAAGAAAGATCCAATACAAACAAGAATGAACAATTCTCAAAATAATATATGTATATAAATTGGTACATGCATAGTATAGAAATGTAAAGAAAATAGTCCAAATTCAGGACATTTGGATATAGTGTAATATGAGCTTGAGTATATGTCTTGCTGTCTATTAAAGTTTGAACAGGACATTAAAAGAAAGAGGGAAGTTGATAATGCGCTCAAATTAAGGTGTCTGAGTATTAAAAAAAAACTTTGTAAAGTTCCGGGATATATTATCCAACACTGCAGAGTATCACACAGTTAGTTGCCATGACTACACTCACTACAGAGGTCATGAACTCACTGCTGGAGTCGGGGAGCATGACCCGCTCCTTGGTTCGAGTATGCTGTAGCTGCCCAGCATTGAAGGCTTCCACGTTCTGTAAGAGTTCTAGGTGATGCCTCTCCTGCTGCACGTCTACAGAGAATGGCACAGAGATCAATGGCAGTATGTCTATTCTTCTGCAATGTGAACATAGCTCACAGATACCCTAGCTAGCTAGCCAGCTAGACATTGAAACATGGAGGAATGAAACTGAGAATACCCATTACAGGTTAGCTCACAGATATCATGAAGCTAGCTAGCTAGACAATGAAAGATGGCAGAATGCAATTGTGAATACCTAGAATAGGTTCCCTCTGACACAGATACACTGTAGCTAGCTAGCTGTACATTGAAAGATGATGGAATACAACTAGAAATAGCCAGCATTATCAAACATTCATTGGTTGGGCAAATTTTAAAATGCCATCAGGAATATCATACATATTCTACCAATTTGTACTCACATTAGCTCCAGGCAACAGATACCATTCTAACATTACTAAAAATACAAATATAGCTTCACAGAAATGAATATCATATTGATCCATATTTTTGCTAGTTTAAGAATCTTTGAGTTAATGTTAAATATAATACCTAGTCTGCACCCGTCAAAATCTCTTATAAGATAGATGGACAAAATATTAAGACAATTATTTCCATTATCTGACCCAAGGTAATTGACATTTAATCATGAATACCTCCCTAACGACAATAGTTTCTGTACTGAAGTTTTAATTTCATGCTTTGATGTTATTGACATTTTCAGTACATGTACTTACCGTATAACGGGTATTTTCTGCGGTTGTTTATTTTCTGCGGTATTTTGCGGATAAGAAAAATCCGCAAAAATTCAAAACGCAAAATATTCTTTAAAAAAAATCCCTAATTTTGAGACTATTTAAAATACAATCGATAATTTTCAAACGTGATCAGTCCGTTATTAGTGGGCTCTGCGTCGTATTTCACACCTAATTATCTCATGTTACCTGTGCGATATCAATTATAGCTGAAGAGATCGATATAAGGACTGTGTGTTTAGTCGAGTATGAAATAAAAATGATCTAAGAAAAGTTCACAAGCAGTATATTTAGTAGACTTGTAAAACATTTGAGAGTAACAGTAGACGTATTTTTTCCCACGGGGTCATAATTCCGCGGAATTACAATATCAATTTAATCCGCGGGTAAAAAATTACGCGGATTCTTTGACTGAAAAATAAATCATTTGAATAATAATTATTAAATTTAGTTCCGAACGATTTTCATTACCTAGAGTTTGGACTAAAATTGTGAAAACTGTTCACAGTGAACAGTTATTATCGGTTGTGCACTTGTCGGTAGTCATTACTTAGCGGTCAAGATGTTACGACGCTGGCTAAAATTGTCTTGTGATCTTTATTAACTGTCAATTTATGGGTTCACATGTCGTTTAAATTATGAGTTGATCAGTTTTATCCATTAAAAGTCAGAGCACAAAGGGATCTAAAAATTGCAGTAAAAACACGGGTCTTAGCGTGTAGTTAATTGGGTCATTGCTTGGGGCTATTTGTCGTCTGACACGTGTCGTTATCTCAAGCTGGGAGAAGTTTAAATTTCGTAAATTTACGGAAAATTCAAATCTTTAGGAGATTAAATTTTTTATAATGTGAATATTAAATACAAATTTGTTTGACAGTTTTTATAGATAAAAACGATATACATTGGGTACACGTATATGCAAGTGTTCTATAATATAGTAACTTCCGATTATCCTTATTCATGTAATGCAATTTCAAAATTTCATTCCAAAGTGCACTTTAAGTACACTGGGAAAAAATTCCGCAGAAAATTTGTGCCCGCGTTCATAGCGTAAATTAATACCACGCGGACAAACGTACGTCAACAGTAGTTCTCATTCACCTTGAACACGGTAAGAATGTCGATTTTAAGATATGTAAAGCGCGGAAAATCCGGTAAACATATGTATTTATTTTTTTTTTGCGGTCTAATGTAACCGCAGAAATTGAAAACGCAGAATATAATTTGATACTTTTTAGGGGTTAAACCGCAAAAATTTCAAGCCGCAGAAAATACCCGTTATACGGTATTAATACGGTATATTTTTGGCCATTACTTCACCATTTGATATTAATCATAAACATGAGAATACTTTTCCACAAATAATGTTGAATGTTTCAAATTTTTATTGTACAGTGCAAGATGTCCAATCCAAAGAACATTGTGTCTTATCTGATTTTCTCTATTCAGTGACCATTAATTGTATTGGAGACCAGGTATATTAACCATAGCTTGAGTTTTTATTGCCCTTGAAATGATAGTTTCTGTCAAGCATGAAATGACTGAATGAGGGCATCCATTGTCATCACATTGCCACTTTTCTATTCTCAAATTTCACTGTACTGTGTAGGGATCATTTCACTGGTAAGCCGACAATAGCCAGACTACGTACAAATATGTAGAACTATGTATATATAAATACACAGCACACCCTCTCCACTCACAATCGCAGGCCATGGCGCTTATTCATATCTGGAATATTTGCCATATTTGTACTTGAAACTCGAGGCACTTACAGGATGTGAAGCAGTGTTAATTCTTTCCTCTTCAGCCTTCACATCCTTGATAAATCAGTTCACTTTTGATGCAGTAGTTTTTTACTTACGACAGTATTCCTTACAATGTTAAACACCTAGCTTTCCTAACCTCAATTTTTCATAAATTGATATTATCAGTACATGTGTATAACCCATTTTCTGACAATTAAATGATGACACTGTCTGTAACATGCATTGGATTTAAATAGTGTAAAATATCCAGGTAAACTGTCTGTTTTGAGATCTGAGGGAGAGGAGTGGGCAGAGGAAGACATTAAACTGTCAAGAGGGTCACTGATTTAAACTGTTTGGTCTGGGGAGCAATAACCTAGGACTTTCCAAACACAAAATGGGTTGAGGTACATGTAATAACAGATAAGCAGAAAGTATTAATACCTGGTTTATAATCTGAGTATAGCCTTACATTGATGTGTCTATAGTCATTATTTAATCAAACCCTCTCCCCACCTGCTGCTTCTCTGACTATCATCTTAACCAACCTCTTCAAACATTTACTCCATTTGCTTCCTTGATATTTTATTTTTTCCCCTAATCCTATATCATGTATATTATCATGTACTTATAAATATCAGGCCTGAATCAGGATGCTACACATCATAAAGCTGTTTTATCAAACAGGAAAACCATGAAAGACATGAGCCCTGATCTTCTCATGTCAGCTCAAGTAGAATGATTAAAAATATTGATCCCTTCTCTTTCAGTTATACAATCCCATCATAACAAAGGTTCTCATCATATCTAAGCAAATGTCACCAAATATTATTTGATGTAAACAGACTTTTTTTAAGTTTTACAATGATAATAATTGAATATTAATCCTCTAGCATTGTCTAATGTCCTTTTGATTGCAACAAATAAAAAAGTACATATATCTTTTATCCATAAAAAGTAGACCCTCAATGATCTATTGATTGGGAATCACTGACCAATGTACATGGTCAAGTCCATCATAACACCTGGCTAGGTAGGGGGTTAATGTGGAGAGACAGAGGTGCTGTCCATCACCTTTACACCTGCATGGTGTAATGAACCATCCCCCTGACAGCCAGGTGAGACACTCCATTGATCCAGGTAAAAAGCCCAATATTTTCAGCTCTACCTAGCTCAGGTGAAAACTCCTCCATCACAATCCTTCTTTTATGCCCATGCAATCCTAACTTTGAGATAAACTAGTCTGCAATCTACAATTATTACTCATTAAACATTTGCCTGGGATGGTAAATTTTTCTGTCCATGACATTTTACTCCGCCTCCTGAATACCGTTACGTAACCATCAAGTAATGCAGTTTAGCTAGCTAATCATGTCTGGCTAATCTCCTTGAACAGCCAAAAATATCTGATTGAAAAAGCACCAGAAGGCTGGAAAATATCGAAAACAACCTGTCTGGATCCAGGCGGATCACACACTACCAAAAATAAGAGAGTTTAAATGTACATCTTTTACCCAAACATTGGTCTTTAGATTTAAGTTATAAATGTGGAGAACAAGATTACATACATGATAATATATAATGCATTACATGGGACACTGAACAAGTGGTGGTGAGAGTTTTAGTGAAATAGTAGAAACAGCTTACCTTCTGCCGAGGGGAGGGGGTTCTTTTCTTCAGTTTTGACGTGGGTCAAGTTGTGTTCAGCACATACATCTTTCAGCAGTTCTGGGGCTACTTTAGTTGCCATCTCTGTTATTCAACTATTGACAACAAAAATCTACGTTAGTTTGTACAGCCTTCCCACGCCTTACTAAT
Organism: Magallana angulata; assembly: GCF_025612915.1. NCBI lineage: Eukaryota > Metazoa > Mollusca > Bivalvia > Ostreida > Ostreidae > Magallana > Magallana angulata. Next base: position 6,899,370 of record NC_069117.1, read on the forward strand.
ATGTACTACAACCTTATACTTCCTGTCCCTAACTTCCACACAATAGTGCTGACTTACTCACAAAACACAAAATGAACAGATTTTGTACACACACTACACCGAGAGCAATTAATACTTCCTCGAGGTAAATCAACTTGTGTATTCGTCACCGGTAATATAACAAACTGGATTTTGACAGCAGATGTAAATTAATGATTACGAATAAAATGTATGGGAGATCTGATTCATAATCAATATATGAAGTATATTATATGAAACTAAAGTGTATCTTTTCATGTTCCATGATCAAAATACATTGCCCCTTTTCCTTCCTTTTACAAATATTTGACTTTACAAAAATTGTAAGTTACACTTGAAGTGACTTCCCAATTTTTCAAATAAAAACAGGAAATTTCCTTAAAATAGAGAAAAATCAAACAAAAACCTATAGAGAAAACCTTCAAATATACTTACATTATAAGATGAGAGCAGAACATCAAATGAAAACAATTCCAAAGTAGTTATCTTAATAACAAAATTCTTCCACAGAGTTGAGCAATTTTTTTCTCTGTGAACCCACTGAAATGATGTTGTTTACTGTCCACATACAGGATATGGGTCACAATGCAGGTGAGTCAATGGGGCCCACCAGGGGGATAGTCATATCAATAGTTTGAAGACACAACATACTATAGACTCATCTGCCTAATTAAATCACCCACAGAATATAACAATGATTTAAATGTTAAAATTCCATTTATGACTTACAGAGCATGCTTGTTTAGGTCAACCTATGCTTTGGTGGATGTCAAGAATAGGTTCTCAAAATAGAAATTCTTTATCAATGTTACCAAAAAACAAAATTGATGGATTATTAAAGCAGGTACAGGTAGCTGTAAAGCTGTTCTTTAAAGTTCAATCACAACATAAAACGCATTTACCTGACTCTGTGTTTGCGTCTATTTAATTCTGTAATAACTCATTGATTTTACAGCCGAATTTTAAAATTGAGCGTAGAACTTTGCCAAATATCAGGAATTTTGAATTTAATAACGTACATGTATATAAATCTAATTATAACATTGATCACAATATGATGTAAGGACTTTTAAATAATTAGAGTTGTTAATTAATTAATAATCTAATCGCTTAATTAATAATAAAAATACTTTACATGCAAGATTTAGGCACTTGTTCAACTCATGATGACCTTGCAATTAGATAATGAAATTACAGCTGCTGAAATTTTAGCCAGAAATTTGAAAATATGTTTCTTTTTTGCACAGAACCATAAAACTCAAATGGGTCTTTTGCAGTAAACAAAACCGTGTTGGAATGCATGTTATCAAGAAACATGTCAAGGCTTATGTGTTATTTGGTCTGCACATTTACCTAATCTTAAATCATCCTTCTGCAGAATTTATTTATGTTCACATTTGAAATTGCTATAGTATATAATGAAATGGTCATAATTTTAATACATATACAGTTAGATCTACCTACACTACAGATATATGATAATATGCTATGGCAATCATTTATCAATTACTATACTTGCATCTTTATTAATGTAAAAGTCAAATTTTGATATGATATTGTAGGCTCAAAGAACCCCCCCCCCCCCCCCCCCCCACTGTGGATGACATTTACTCTGTAAATACCCACTTACTTAAAGTTAACCCTACCTATAAACAACAGGATAAACAACTCAATAAATGCCGGTAGTATTGTTATAGTACATGAAGAGAGGAATTAACAGAGATTTCATCAAGGAGACGATGATGCAACTTCCCACCAAAGGAAATCTCAATAGAACACTAGCATATATACCTAACATACCCTGTACTTATTACATGCTATGTCAAAATTCAAAATGTCATTTTCATTACAATGTCACACATTGTTTAAAGTCACACATGTATGACAAACATTTTAAATGAATGCAAAATCTTAGCTGTAATGATTATGTATCCTGATTAATTGCACAAAGTTTGAAGACAAACAGAGACAAAGAAGTGTCCTAACAATAGACAGATACGACCAGCTCAGTCCATTTAGTCTTCTCATTAAACAAAGTTAGGTTTGAATCATGGATCATTTTACTTATAAATGAAAATTTATGCAACACAGAAAAACACAAAAGCAAAATCATGCAATGACATTGGTTTAACTCTCTATGTACTAATGACCGTTTCCTTATACTCTTGTTCCCTCTATTACTCAACATCCATCATCATACAACAGAGCTATCAAAACAAATTCAAACATTTTCCACCAGCCCTTACCCATTTAAAATAATATTTAAAAATTTAATGCTTCAATACACAACAACATTCATTAACATTAAAACATCTACCCATTCCTGTCAATCAATCAATATTTTCACCAGAGACATTGTTTTTTACTATTGTGCTATTCCTAAACAGTGTTAAACTCTTTTATTTTGATTATATACTCCTATAGAAGCTTGTAAATTTGATAACCATCAAACTTTTACAAACATAAAAACACTTTGTTGGAACAACCTTTTGATTTTAATATTCTTTTTATAACCTTTAAGACAATGAACATTTATTTGTAAAAAAAAAAGTTGAATTGAGGAAAAAATGTAACAACAAAACAAACATGTAATAGTTATGATGTACAATGGCGTTGGATCAATTCTTGCAAAGTACTATTTCTCTGAACTACATTGTATCAACATCAGGATTAATATCCACGCCTAAAATTATGCGGTAGCTTTAACAACTTCTTTTCGAAAATAAGTCATTGGTTAACATTGTTTTCATACAGTTTAATCATATCAATTTCTTACTACCAGGTATGTACAGCATATGAACATAGAATTCTAAATACTGTGGATCATTTTTATTTGTGTGGGTCAATGTTTGTGAGTAGCTAAAATTTTCCTGGTTTGTAGGGACTTAATTTCATAAGTACACAAATGATTATGATGATTCCACAGTAAGCCCGAAGCAGTGAAATTACAAATTTGAACCTGGATCAGAGATTGAGAGAACATGTAAATTAGGATTTACATTTTACAATATTTTATGTTTAGATGTCTTCATGTCAGATACATAAATTGGACATTGTGTGTCCCAAGTTATTGCTTCCATCACTTTTTGAATGATTTTTAACTAAAATAAACAAACCTGTCATTGAATTACAATTCACATTGATAAAATGGAAAAAATCAAAGATTTCTTCATCGATACAACATCTGCTTTTAACTGAAAATTTCAACGTAATCCTACCGATACTCTAATGTCTTTTGCACTGCAAAATCCCCATAGATCATTTATTTTGGTCTGTGTTGTTTACCATGAAGCGGAAGAAGGGGCATTTCAAAACAGATGATCTGGACTTTTTTCATTCTAGTTAATGGATGTAGTTTGGACACAAAGGTATTTATGATTATCAACATATTACGCAAAAAGCGATAGTTCTAAGCAGAATGGACAGTCGAATATACAGTATGCAGGGAAATATTTGCTTCATTTTATTATTGCCCCTTTCACCTCTTTGTCAGCTGGCAAATTTAAGACTGGGTGAATTTTAATGTCACAAATGATCTCTATCTAAGCACAACTTCGTCTGGGTGTATTCAAGAGGGGCGAAACTATTTGCAAGTGAAAAAGAGCAGAAGTTACATGAGGCGAAAATAACCTTGTATACGGTAAATCATTTATTAACACTTTAAGAAAATAAATGGTCAAATAAGTACTGTAAACCTTGGGCATTTCTGAGATGTATCCAAAAATCAAAACAAGGGGATTTGCAAGGAAAAGTATGTGAGGCTATAGGCCTATATGCCTATCCAGTAAAGAGAATAAAAAGGTGGGGTGTGGCATATTTGCATTCGGTTGCACTTGTATGTCCGCTTTATTTATTATTGGTATTTTTTATCATTCGAATGCCAATATATACTCTCTTGAAGTTTTAAAGGATAAGTATATTGTTTAAGGTGGTATGGGACACTTCCATGTTGTGACAGGTTGTTTATCGAAATAAACAATAGCATGAAGTATAATTATATAGGTAAGTAGTTTCTTTCCCAAAATTGCTACTTAGCAGCGTAGTGCAGTGGTTTAGAGGGTTGATTACAAATCTGTAAGTCATGAGTTCGAATCCTGCTGGGGCTTTTACAATTTTTATCTCTTCAAATATTATTAAAAGTTATTTTTTGGTTAAATATTGTAAAATTTGAACATTTTAAACCGGTGAAAGTATTTCAATTATAATTACTTTAATCCACATTAATATAGACAGATGTCCCATACCATCGTAATAGAAATACAGTGAATTATTTCACTTTGTAAATCCCGCCCCAAGGCGCGGCAAAGTTATGCTGCTTGTGACGAAGTTGTTTACACAAAACCATGTTTTGTAAAGAATTCAAATTAGAGAGCATTTAAAGATTATATTATGGTTAAAGGTTTTATAAATAAACTTTAGATCACCACTTTATCCATAAATTTCTTGCAGATTTACTGACATTACCTTTTTACGATGTTTTTAACTTTTCCGTATCTTTCACTCGCTACTTCCTATATGCGCCTATACAGCAGTGATGGTCTGTATCATCTAAAGGCTTGAGGTGATTTTGGCGCGGTGTTTAAACGCCCCACTTCGCTAATCAACGTCTGGTGAACCTAAATTCAAAAGAAACTGTCAGAATTCAAGCCCCAAATCATTAGATTATCTAATAATCTGATGCATGTATATCTTAATTCATGTATCAGTTTTTCCAATACCATTGTTGTAATGTCATAAAAGATTAGCGTTTTATTAAAATCAGAGAAGGGGGGGGGATAAATCTTCTGCCTCCTGCCACTGTGTGCCTGCTACCAGATACATAAATAAAATTTATTTATAACATGTTATTTATGTCTCTGCTGCTACTTGTGGATTATCATGGGAAATAAATTTACTCTATTTTTTTAATGGAGATAATATAAATGTATGCATGTTTTCTCTGTTGAACTTGTAAAGGATATATGTCTTTCTTTTCCTATTGAAAAATAGCTAGCTCCGACTTTGGCCACGAGTTTACTGACTTATAAGGACTATTATCTGAATATTTTCCTTTAAAACGTTCAATTGCTGGGATGCAAAACGATGTATATAATGTATAGTGGGTCATCACCTTAAATACTTGTTGATTGAAATTAGTTTGTATTCCATTAAACATTAGACTATTACAAAAATATGGAGCACAGACCCACTTTAGAAATAAGATACACTAAAATTCTAAAAAGTGGCACTAATTGATGATTTTATTACGCATACACTAGTTCAAATTTAATCAATATATGCTCCATATGTATTGGAACTACGTACATGTATTAAGGATTACAAATCGATCGCTGCAGTGTTAAATAAACCTCGTTTTGAGCGAACTTTGAAAGAATGATCAGGTTTGTTGATATTTACAGAATCTTATCTGTCCTAATAAAGGTTTTCACCCGCCTTATTCACACATCTTCTTCTGCTACACACTGAGTCATTTGAATAATTATGTTATCCTTCTTAAGGGAAAAAAATTGTCAACATGGAAGTTATATCGCCTAAAATTGCGCAAATGCTGCAATTAAAAGAAGCATATTTCTGAAAAATTGTCAATTCTTTAATGAGCGTTAAAAACATTTTTCTGTTGTGTTGACAGTTTATAATTCTTTCTCTTGAACAATACCATTTAAGCCACTTCAAGAAAATATTGGACGGTCACTTATGGCACGCCAAATCACAAAAATAAAAAAAATAAAAATAATTTCACATTTGATAAATTAGGTTTATCGAATGGTAACTATAGTTTATGAACCGCAAACTATAGTTAACGATTCGTTAACTATAGTTTTCATCTATAAAACTATATTCAACGGTCGTAAACTCTAGTTAACGAATGATAATCTAAGTTTATCTGTCTGCAAAGAACATTAACAATAGATTTTGCTGATAATATAGATTCACATCTGTAAGCTATAATTTACATTCGTTAACTATATTTAAGAGTTGTTAATCATAGTTTCACAATCGTGAAACTATAAATTTATCAGATAAATTAGTTTTGCAATTGCGAATGGTTGTTATCAGTGTTAATTATAGTTTTACACTTCTCAAACATAGATGATCGCTTTAACTATGGTTCACAGATGTGAAATATAAAATAACGGCGTTAAATAAAGTTTTACAGATAATAAACTAGGTTTACCGACTGTTAACTATAGTTTACGGACACTAAACTATCGTTAACAATAGTTTATTGTTAACTATAGTTTACGGTTCGTAAACTATAATTAACGATTCATTTACTATAAGTAGCTATTCGTTTACTATACTTTTTATCTGCAAAACCATATTTAACAGTTGTAAACTCTAGTTTACGAATTATAATCTAAGTTCATCCGTCTGCAAATAATGTTAACAATAGATTTTGCTGATTAATACAGATTCACATATGTAAACTATAATTTGCATTCGTTAACTATGTTTTGCAATCGCAAATGGATGCTTTCAATATTAATTATAGTTTAACACCCGTGAAACATAGATGATCGCGTTAACTATGGTTAACGGATGTGAAATAGATTATCGTCGTTAACTATAGTTTTCTGTCCATAAACTATAGTTTACAACCGTGAAACCTAGTTTATCGATTGTGAAACTATAATGATTAGCTCAATTTTGTGAATTTGGCGTGTCATAGTCACTATGAGTAAAATTCAAGCTGTGCATTTAATACTTTAAGGTACTATATAAATGGTGATTTATTACTTAAAGATCATGGTTCATATATTGAATCATTTGTCTCTAAATATTGTAGTGCATTATTTGAACCATGCTAGCGTGTTATGCATTTTAGCTCACCAGAACCGAAGGTTCAAGTTAGCTTTTCTGATCATCTGTCGTCTGTCTGTCCGTGCTTTTGTAAACTTTTCACATTTTGACTTCTTTTCTAAAACCACTGAGTCCAATTTGACCAAACTTGGTACAAAGCATCATTGTGGAAACAGGTTTCTAGGTTGTTAAATAAAGGACACAACTCTAGCTTTTTAAAGGGGAGATAATTGCAAAACGGTGAAAATAGGGTTCATGTCTTTAAAAATCTTCTTCTCAGGAACCATTGCACCAGACATGCCAATATTTACACCAAAGCTTGTATACATTTATAAGATTTTAAATTAATAAAATCGTGACCCCCGATTTTATAATGTAGATTCTAAATTTTAAAATCATGACCCCTGCATCAATGCTGGGGCCCCAAGAGAGATTCAAAATTTAAATATGGTACTAGGAAATATATAGGAATAATGTTTAAAAATCTTCTTCTCAAGAACTACAACGCTACAACTTTGCAATCATCCTCAAATAATGTAAATTCTAAATTGTTGAAATTGTAAACACAGGACTAATACTTGGGGCCCCAAGAGGGGTTCAAAGTTTTACAAAGAAATCAATGGCGAAAATGTTTTAAAATCATCTTCTCAAGAACTACAATGCTACAATTACTATGCAAACATTCTTAGAAAGGGTATAGATTCTAAATTGTTTAATTTCAAATACAACTGCATTTTCTTCCCCGCATAATCCTTACCTTCCAAGACCTTCTATACACAGAAGAGCATAACTGTACCCCTTACAACACTGAAGAGTGAGAAAGGGAGATAACTAGATTTTGATGAAATTACAGAATTTCTAATTGTAATATATTTTTATGTTTTGATTACCCATGGAATTTTCAGTTGGTATAGATTCTGCATACTCAATTGAACAACATTTTGTTTTTCATATACCTGGAAAATGTCGGATTTTTAGAAACAAACTTTAAATGTGTAACCACTAGCTATACAATAGATATTGTATAGACTTAATCAGCAACTACGGTTTTCGTTGGGTTCTTTTTTTAAATCTATGCACAAAATCAGATTATATTATAGCTGTATTTAAATTGTGATTCTAGACTAAAACCTAACCCTATGAGGGGTTCAATGTTTAAATTTGAAATATATCGGGAAAATATTTGAAAAAAAACTAATATAAAATGATACAATAAACTGTTGTTCACGTGAGCGATAGGCCCATGGGCCTCTTATTTTTCTGCAGTGACCGCTTTCTTCATAATCCTCATCAAAGAGAAGAATTTATCCTAAAGAGTGTATTTTGTTAATGTTCATCAGTTCGTTTGATCTAAGAAATAGCCAAGTCGTCTTACATATGTAGGAATTTGAATCTTACTTCGTGCAGTCTGTGAGTTTTCTTGGGTTTCTAAAGGTTTCGACGGATTTGTAAACTGGTTAGAACTGGACCATGTAGATTTCAGTCCTGTTGGTTTCTGTAGAGCCATGAATTGCAATCAATTTCCATAAGAACTAGAGGGAATCAAAATATTGTAACTGCAAAAATTGCGTTAGTTATTTTTCTTATTTCGTGGTACATTCTGCAAAAATACTTAAACCAAGTTATAAAATTGCTAGATACTTTTAAGTTCATTCTCTGTTGAATGATCCTTGATAGGACAAAAAAACCTGTTAATGCAGTTTATTGATCATCGTCCTTTCCTTGACAGCATGACCGCAGATAGCCTATAGCAGATTTTTTTTTAACAATGAAGGTGAATTATTTGATGGTTTCTGATGGCACTAATGGTTTTAATGGAAACTTATGAATAGTATTTACGCTTTGTAAATATATGAGTTTTTCTACAAAGAACATCGTATAACGAAAATGTACCATAGAATTAGCGTTTAGTATAATGACAACTTTCTGGTTTCTTTTTTTAATCGGTGAGTACTTTTCTCTTTTTTGTGAAACATTTCATAACTATTTATCTATGTCTAGTAGCTTGAAAGTAGTAATTCTTTGCAGTTTTGTTTAGAAAGTTTCATATTTTTTTTTACAAAAAACTATTTAAAAAAAAATCATACTTAGAGTTTACCGTGGGCAGATTGTTACCAACGGCAAGTTCGGTCACCAATGTCTACAAATGGTTCCGAATGGTAGCAATTGGTTACCGATGTTGACCATAAGTGTAGTTTCAATTTCAAATGAGGTCACCAGATCTACCAGCAACCTAGAGCTTAGGCAAGTTTGGAAGGTGACGTCATTATATGCTAATTCAATATGGCGGGCTATAAATCTATAGAAACTTTTGTAAATAATGAATCGTTTTTATAAAATATGTAAATATCTCGTTGCATGAATATCTTGAGGGCTTCTAGATTCGGTCTACGTACCCAGGCCCTGCCGTCACCAATATATTTGATTTATGATTTTTGCTCGTGTTAAATATGATTGTAAAGAAAAAGGTTCAGCTTCTTTCAATATATGCCTTAAAATTCAAAGTTGTTCAAATCTTATAAAAATACAAATATATACAATTTTTAAAACGTGTTTGTATACAGTACAGGTATGTGTCCGCCGTCGTCACCCATAACGAAATTTTTGTATGTTTTATAAACAACAAAGTTAAAATGTAAATTTCATAGTGGCGTCTGTTTTCTATTCAATAAACTATTTTAAAATTGAGTCATCTGCTAAGTTTTAAAAAAAATACGGTATTATGCACTTTTAATGATAACACAATTACCATTGTAAAAGTCTAACTAGGTAACTATGTATAGCCTGTGATTTTTTTTTGTTATCATTGTGTGAGTAAATGCTAAATTTCCATTATTTGTGATATTTTTAAAAATCACTTAAAATAGGTCAAAATATGACTGAAAATGTACATGTACCCAGTTCTTTTACAATTTTACGATCATTGCATAAATGATAGATTGATAGTCATATTGTAGTATTCAATGATGTCTATGTAATATATTAGGACCTCAATTTTTTTTTGTAGAATAAATCTTAAAACAAAGCATTTTGTAACTGTTTTGGGGAAATACAGTTACTGCAATAAATTTACTAGAGGATAATTTTTACCAATGCTTTATATGTTCAGATGGTTACAGTTGGTAACCAAAGGTAACCAGAGACTACCATTTGCTTGAATTTGACCAAAAATCGTTAATAGTTCTACCTATAAAAATTGCTACAAATGGCAGCACTTGTTGACCAATGACTACCATATTCACCGATCGCAACCAAATGCTGCCAGCGGTAGATCTAATTTTACCAACGGTACAACTCTGAACGCACCTTGTGTCTCTACAGGGATCCGCCCCATTTTGTCCCTGACAGAGGCGGATCTTAAGAGAAGTCTTTTGTCCTCCGCCGTGTATGATCCGTCTGTCAGACCCCGGATCAACGCCTCCCACGCCGTGCACGTCCAGCTGGATGTCCACGTGGTTTACATCGTTGGTTTGGTCAGTATAGCAAACCTTGATGAAAGTTTGTCTACTTTTAAACTTTTTATCACGTTCTTTGTGTGTTTTAAGCTCCATACGCCATATCTATACTGGCTTACTATGAACAAATTTGGTCTATGGAGAGAGTCAGTCGATCATATAATGTCAATTATAGTCAATTTTTTAATTCACTAATGCGTTCTCCCAATATCAACATATCCAATACTATATCTATAATGGCAAAACAATCTTTTTTGCATGCAAAGTTATACGCAACCCTAACCAAAGACCTTCGTTTTGCTTGTCTAGATTTTGGATTTTGATAAGTCTAGCACCCCCCCCCCCCCCTCCCCTTTGAATTTGCTTCCGACGCCACTGATTGAAATATGAATGCCATAAATTAGACATAGTATTCGAATGTTTTATATTTCCAGAAAGAAAAAGAAAGTGCCTTTGATCAAGCCTGCTTCATATATGTGGTAAGTGAGTTTGTTTTCATTCTGTCTTCAATGTATGATGTTTTGAATTTAAGACATTCAGGTGATAGTAGAATGACGGTAATATTTGATCATTTCTTACCAGAGTTGGAGAGACGAGTACTTGACGTGGAACACCAGTGACTACGGTGGCCTGGACAGTTTTGTCGTCCAACCGTCCGTAGTATGGACCCCGGATGTCACAGTGTATGGGAGGTGAATACATCTAATATTAGTTACATTTTCCAATATATTTGTGCAAGGTGACATCACATTGTGAGTTTCGTGTTCATTTCTCGACAGACCAATATTTTCACATTAAAAGAACATATTTTAAAAAAATTGAGCCCGCAGCAAAAGGGACTATACCCCCTTGATTATATTTGCAAACCTATAACCATTGACAATCCATAAATATTTCTAATCCCACTAGCCAGAGTTCCGCAAGTAGATAGTTGATGTACAAAATGAAAACAGGAAACTACAAAAACATATGGCTCTACCTTAAAACAACCAAAGCAAATTATAGAACATCAAGAATCAACTGACGATTTAACGTTAACCATTTTGTTAACTTCTAACGGGTTTAAAGCACCATTAGGATAGGATTTACACGATGAAATTAATTTATTGTGCTTAAAAGAAGAAATATTCTTTATTCAACTTTTTAAAAATATTAATCACATAAGTTTGACTGTCAGCTGCTAGAATACACATGATCATTAATTTGTGAACTGATCATGTTTCTGGCAAACACTGGATGATGAAAGGCATGCGCGGATCTAGAGGGAGGTGTCCTATCCTCCCACCTCTGGCAAATAAATACGTTTTAAAATTACCGTAAATAGCCCTTAGATCCCCTCGGAAAACATAACTACTAGTATCTCTCAAGCTCCCTGGAAACATAATGCACATAAAAGACATGTAAAAATTAATTGAACTGATTACAACATGTATATGTTAAAGAAAGACATTTCGTTTTAAGATGTGTTTTTTCTTGATTGATTTGGCGATCCAGAGTTAAATATCAAAAGAGTTTTTAAATGATTTGTTTTTCTCCTTGCAGATTGGATAAACATCTTGGTTTAGAATTTGGTCAGGTGCGTGTGAATTCTGATGGCGTGGTCAACACAAAGTTTCTGGGACTGTTAACAACCCAGTGCGCCATGAATTCTGCACATTTTCCCTTTGACTACCAGCTCTGTGCCTTCTTACTGGGGTCAGAAATCTACTCACCCAAAGAAGTCGCTATGGAAATAAAATCTGTGGTACAGTTGGAGAGTTCAAAGAATAATCCTAACTGGAATCTGGATAACGTTCGCAAAATTGCTGAACCCCCCTATTACTGGCAGGTTCAATATTGTCTTCAACGGAAGTCGCTGTATCTGGGGGTTCTTTATATGGTACCGACTTTCATGCACGCTGTCCTTATCCTTATCTCGTACATTGTTCCGAGTGAAGCTGGAGAGAAGATCTCCTTCGGAGTGTCTCTGTTCCTATCTTTTATGGTCGTCTTGTTGCAGCTGAACGGAGATTTGCCTGAAATGTCAACAGCTGTTCCTGCATTGGGTAAATATTTCTTTCAAGATTTTAAAAAAACTAAATACTTGGCATAACCATCGTTTAAAAGCGTACACAAAATTTAATATAAAATCAGACCAAGCAATTTAATTTCCTATTGGTATATTGAAATGTAGCTTATTATTATTCACTTTTTCAATAATTCATTTTTTATATTCGCTCTTTAAAATCTAAACAACCAAAACGGTCAATATCTCCATAAAATGTGCATTATCCCGATGCCAATTTGCTGATTTATTATGTGAGTCTGCTATCTAAATATCGAACGGAACTACAGTTGATGTGAAAAAAAACCATGCATCTAGTTTAGTTTTATAATAATGAACTAAGTGAATTTCAAATGAAACAAAAATTAGGTTCATTTAGAATGTTATTGTTTCTGATGTCAATTAACAACAAGACAAGACAGGCAATATTACTGTAAATTATCTATGTCAAAAAAGGGAAAAAATCAATGCTGTATTATAAACCAATAACGTACCAAGGCACCCATGTTAAAGGGGCAAAGGTTGAAATCTTACACTAAACTATTCTTACTACACCTTGTCTTTGATTTTACTTTGATAGTTTAGTATAAATGTCATATAATATCCCACAACTATTTATATTTTTGTATTTGTAATAATCAGTGGTAAAATCATTCTGATTGAAGTAAGATAAATAAAAATCTTCTACATCCTCTGTTTATTTATATATTATACAGAAAAGTGTACCTTTTGTTATGTTTCTTATGTAGCAACGCGAAATATAATAACAACGTAATTCATGATTCATAACGCCCAATAAAACATACTTATTAAGTTAAAAAAAAATACGAGCTCCCACCATTTGTGTAGATGACATCTCATTCAAACGATTTAGCACGCACATTACCCACTTTACCCGTTTTTTGCACAGATCATGTCGTTGAATACCGACATATATGCCGCGAAAATATGGTAGATTCCTTACTGTACGCAAGTACCCAATTCCACGATTCAACCGCTTTGCACCAAATCGCGAGAATACAAATCGCGAAGGCCGAATTTTTGTCATATTTTCATTGAGTTTACATTTGTTTCAAAAATAAAAGTGAAATTCTAAAATCCACGGGTGTGCTTCTTGGAATAAGGAATCTACAGTATACATTTTTTACTGTACTGCATACGTTTAATTGTAAGGAATGAAATTAAATAATTCACACAAATGAAACATATCTACTCTTCACATTGTTACTTGCAGAACACAGCGGTATTAATTTTGATTTTATTTAAACAGTGCAACACTAGCTATGATATTCATATCCCCATCACACTCGATTCAACAAACAAGCATTATGTATTTATATTTACGACTTTTCATTTTTTTGGCACACACGCTTATATAAAAGATCCTCATGTATGACCTTTTGTAAAACATCTGAAAAAGATGACATTTCTTTGATAAGTATTTGCTATTAAGAGGTTGCTGTAGAGACGGTAAGCTATTTAAAGAGCTAAATTTGTTACATTTTGGGTCAAAATCAACTCGATATTAAATGTAAAATTGGGGGTTCATCAATTTCTGTACATTTCGCGTACATGCGCAGCAATCGTGTTTCATGAAAATTTACCACTATTTTAAATCAGTTAAAAGTTCGTCTTAAGAGACGTCCTGTGTCCATGTAGAAACAATACTTGAAAAAAAAAAAAGTATAGTTATTTATAGAAAGCATTTAAATGAAATACACTGTACATGTACATCTAATACATAGTTAACTACATGTATGATTATGAAAAAAATAATAAGTAATAGTCAAATCTGTTTACATCTAGAGATTCTAATTGCTGGCGAAATTTGAAAGCACGAGCAAAGTCATAGCAACGAATTAAAAACTGGGTTGTTTGAGATTCAATAATATGCTATTTCCGAATCATTTCAGAAATTTTCTTCATGCTCCACATGACAAGCGGGGTTGTATCCTTGGTAGTATCCGCCATTTCTGCTTACATCACACACAATAACAGTCAACAGACAGTATCAGTAAACAAGGTCAAGGACGTATCCACAGCAACCACCAATGCGAAGAGAAGATTTCCCAATGTACGCCAGCGTTTCAGAGATACATCCTTTCTGAACAGAGCCGGTTTTGTCGTGTCTCTGTCTCTCATATTGGCAGCAAACTTTGTCATGTTGAATGCAAAACTGTCTTCTGGGTGTACGTAAAAAAAGATTGAAGAAATTAATCTGTAGTACTTTACAAGCTAATACTAATGTCAATAAAAGAAGATTTGACTCAATGGTATTGTTTGATTGTGGTTTTTTTTTATCACCTTGTGTAATTTGTAACTTATAAATTTTATAATGATATAGAACCAGTATACAATAATACGATATATACAATAATGAAAAAAAGTAATTTGTAAAACACAATTAGTAAATATATGCATAAAATATAAATTTCACTCGTAATGGCACATAGTATTACAATATGAAAAAAATGTATCTTTTAGCACTGATCCGAGATAATACAAAAAAAAGATGGCAAGAAGAAACTACATCTAACATTTTTTTACTAAATAGTCTGTCCAAAGTTGATGTTTCCATCATATGTACAGTTGATTTTGAAAACGATATGCTATAGTACTGGGGTAATATCCAAAATTTCTTCTTTGTCACCTTATCTTTTTATACCCAGATACGTCCACACGAACGAAATAAACTTTTTACTGAGATTTCAATGAGAAAATCTGAGATCTTTTATCATTCGGAACAACTCACACAAATTTTCCAACGTTATTTTTCCGGTACTTTTATGTGTCGCTTGCAATGCAATATCCCTTTTTAAGCTGTGTATTGAAATCTGATGTACTAGAGGGGAGGAGAGGAGTCTTGAATTTTTTATTAGGTTATATTTACTGCCACTAGCTATGAAGGAATATGTATTTCTTTTTTAAAATCATATATATACTCTTTACTTAGCTCTACGTGTATTTGGCTAATATATATCTTATTTTCTAGTAAACAGAGCTTTTTGGTTAATGGCGTGTAGTGACTTTTGACTAAGTCGATGTGACGGTCACAGCGGATCTCTTTTTAATAAAGAAGGTGTTGCGCGGTCCCTATGCTTATTTTCCCTAAAGGAGTTGCAGATAAAATAGAAAAATCAAAGTTACAGAATTCGATGTAAATCTTTTTTTCCATGCAACGTTGTAAATAAAGTAGTGTAGAATTTTATTTCGAAAGTTTGTATTAACTTATTTAAGACCATGAAATAATTTTAAAAATGGTTACAAAGACAAATGTGGCAGAATTCCCGCTATATTAAAGGGGAATCCTCGTCATTGTGAAAAAATGCCTCCTTGAAACAAAATTAATTTAATCTTAACGTTTAGAGTAAGACAATTTCTTGAAAACTGTCATTTCCGATTTTTGTTTCAAGGAGGCATATTTTTAATAAATCTGAATTTTGGAAAAAATCATTAAAACCTTTGAAATCTATAAACGAAATTCCCCCCTAGCATTTCATGCCTAGATTAGTCGAGTGGTAACGCAGATAAAATAGACTATAACCGTGTCTTGTATTTTTGACTGGGTTCGAATCCCGAAAAAGTTGGATTTTTTTTAAATTCTTTTAATCGCATGGAAAGGTAATGTTTTGAGATAATTTAAGAATGTTTGAATAAAGTTATTTAAACTCTTGTAATGTAACAGTTTGCATGCCTGCTTTTTTTTCAACATTACTGTGTGCAGTCTCCGTTATAAACTTGATAAACATTTTCTTCTGAACAAGAGATTTTAAAACAATATACTTAGTATGCATCAATGTAGAAAGTTGATTTTTCACCCTTTTTATGAAATAAACGGGTACGCTGATTTCAGAGATACATGTACAGGTTGTTAAAAGCAAACACAATCATTTTAGAAAGTTTGATTTGGTGACGAAGCAATAGGTTACTGAAAATATGTACGGAAAAATTTGTACTTTTTTACTAGACTTAGCGTTTATTTAGATACTATAGAAACATAGACAACGCTGACGTGTTTTGAAGAGCCAGAATAAGATTTATTCATGTATCTCAAGAATGATATTTTAAACACGCTGGACAGTAGATATCAAATTGAGATATGTTAACATTCGAATACAGAAAACATATATATGGTACATGTAACTTTCTAACTGTATTTGGTAGATGTCGTGTTCGATAGAAATGCGCGTAAAATGTTTGTTTATTTTGCCTCCGTACGGAACATACCCGCTATGTAAATATAGTCGTTTACGTAATGTTTCTAAATTTAGATGTAGCTCTCAAGCGATACGGATATTTAAAGGTCCTTTCTACGTTAGGGAATAGTCCCACTGTTTTGCAACACCTTCTTTTTGACTGTAGATTATTTCCAATTTGCTTAATCTTGCTCAGATTAAAACAATGACTTTATGTAAGGGGTTGAGATTGAATTAGAAATTCTAAGCTAACTGGAATTTTTCTAAGTTATAAGTCAAGGTCAAAGCAAAATTCTCTAAAATTATTTTCAACCTATTGTCCATTACTTAAGCGGGACCCTTTGAGATTGTCATCATCTCAATGTTGCGCAGTTAATACCATAAATATTAAACTTTGAATGCCACTATAACTCACTATTTCAATTTGTATTATGCATACTAATATGTATAATGTATATAAAATGTATACAAAATGTATATGTATACAAAAAAATCATACTGTTTTTACGAAATTACCATTGATAAGTTTTACGTTACATTGTGGAATTTTCATTAATATGTTTTCTTCAAAATCGGGGTGGGGGTTAACAATTAACAATATGACATAAATGTATAACTAAGGATAATTGAAATATTCTCTTTCTCTCTCTCTCTCTCTCTCTCTCTCTCTCTCTCTCTCTCTCTCTCTCTCTCTGGAATAATACCGGTATATCTGGTTATTGAATTTCAATTAATGATGCTTTTTCCGATGGGCTGCTTTGTCAGCATAGCTTATTGATCCACCGATCTATACATTTTGTTGACATAACCACAATCAGTCAAATATCAACAATTGTTCTCTGATGTTCGCAATGAAGATGATTTAAATATTACATGTAGTAATTAATAAAGCACACACCGGTTTAATGGAAAATGGTGAATTGCATTTACGCTTTCTAAATGTATCCATTTTCCGACAACAATCACAATAGAATGAGGTAGTGCCGGAGAATTCAGCGGCAAGGATGATGGGAACTTTCTGGTTCCTGCTTATAATTGGTGAGTGCAATTCTCGGTCCATAAGCGGAATTTTTTTCAAATAGAAATATAAACTGACTTTCAATGATAGACCACGTTTATATTAAGATAAACTTTGAAATGATTATTTTTTTTTTGGAAAATTTCATTTTTTTTTTATTATTCACTGTATCTACAGGGATCCGCCCCATTTTGTCCCTGACAGAGGCGGATCTTAAGAGAAGTCTTTTGTCCTCCGCCGTGTATGATCCGTCTGTCAGACCCCGGATCAACGCCTCCCACGCCGTGCACGTCCGGCTGGATGTCCACGTGGTTTACATCATTGGTTTGGTAAGACTTAGCACTGTGCAACCTTAAAGGGGCATGGTCACGATTATGGTCAAAAATTATATTTCCGTTTTAAATGTTTATGATGCCTCAGTAAGGCATTTATAATAGTCAATCAAAATTGAGTGTCATTATACGTGTTATAAGCGAGATGCAGAGCTCACAATTCTCTGTGATGTAAAAAGTGCTTTTGTTTACATTTTTAAAGTTGAAGTAAAAATTCCAGTTTTAGACCTTAAATGAATGTGATAAACGCTAGGAAATATTTATTTATGCTTAAAACGAATTAGAAGAGAAAGAAATCAGCCTGAAAAAGAACTTTTACCGGTTTATTGAACCAATGTAAACAAAAACAATGCACGAACCTTGTTTACATGACAAAGAATTGTGAACTTTGTATCTTCTTATATCTCTACGACTAAAATTTTCCTTAATCATTAGAGATGCATTTCAAAAGCATTGTAAACAATAAAAATAGAAAAATAAAATTTGACCAAAATCGTGACAATGTCCCTTTAAATAAAGTTGATCCAAACTATACATATCAACCAGAATATATTCTAGTATACATGTACATTTATACGTGATATGACACTTTTAAAGCTTATCTATCTATAATAACAATCGAGTGATTTTGGTAAAAACATAGACAATCGTATTTTTTTTATCATTAAAAGTCTATTACAGTTCAATGATATAATCTACTAATTGACAGATACAACTCGAAATAACACCATTCCTGAAATTCATCGGTGCATTAACAGTAAATAATATATTGGTACATATGAACACTTTTCATTGAACATTTTTAATTCTAGACTGAAAGAGATAGCTCCTTTGCCCAAGCATGTAACATATTTGTGGTAAGTGATATTGACCTACTTGAAAAGGAATGGGATTTGGGGATAGATCCAAAGTAATTACATTGTAACTGTGAGTGTAAAATTGTACATGCTAAATCAAAAAAAACCAAACTTAAGGGTAAAAGCTCTACATATAGCGAAGAGATCGCCATGTGAAAATCAATCTTACCAATGCCCACGACAGACAGAGAAAGTATCATATTAATAAACGTTTCAAAGTATTTTACAATTTGGCATGTCTTTAAGTAATATTCTTTTTAACTTTTGTAAATCAAAGAGTTGGAGAGACGAGTACTTGACGTGGAACACCAGTGACTACGGTGGCCTGGACAGTTTTGTCGTCCAACCGTCCGTAGTATGGACTCCGGATGTCACAGTGTATGGGAGGTGAATGTATATCTTGTCAACTTAAAACATTGTACAGGAGAGAGAGAGAGAGAGAGAGAGAGAGAGAGAGAGAGAGAGAGAGAGAGAGAGAGAGAGAGAGAGAGGTGTTGTCAATGTATAAAGATACATATAAGAGATATTGAACTATAATGAATCACTTTAAATTACTTAAATATGTACTGCTAGATACTAATGGAAGTGAAATGGACCACACTCACGGAACCAACAACATATATATCAGAAGCCGTTCATTTTGCACTTTAACCTTTTTTGAAGAGTCATCTCCCCTTAATGAAATCATGAAAATTTTAATTTTGTCAAAGTTTGTGCGGTAAGTGTTTCATTTTATTTCATATTAAAAAAAAAGAAAAGTTTATGAATTTTTTCACCAGGACATTTGAATGAATTTCAAGTTACTTTTTACAATATCTTAATAATAAACGCGCTACCCATAGACTTCAATGAAAACTTCAAGGTGCAATTAATTGGACAATATTGAACATTTCTTTGGTGGAGTATTTTTATATATAACAATAACTTCGAAATGATATTATGGTTAAGCATTTATTAGATACAAAATGTGATCTTAATACATTGAATACCTATAAACAAGTTTTAAAAAGTTTAAAAAAAGGAGACTATGCAATACGCAATACATGTCCATGTATTTAGATCTTGCTTTAATATAAAGTTATTTTTAAAAAAAAATCCTTTCACGTTTTTCCGTTAAATATATTTTTTTACTATCCGTGAAAGAAAAGATTTGTTTAGTACAGTATTCATAACCAAACATCAATTCTTTAAACCTCATAAGTGTTTCCTTAACGGATCATGGTAAAATATTATTTTTTCGAATTTAATGTTTATAATGGTCACAATTTTGGTCAAATTTATTTTTCTGTTTTCATTATTTACCATGCTTAAGGAATGCATTTCTAATGATCAAATGAAATTTGGGTGCCAGTCGTTGAGTTTTAAGCAAGATACAGGGCTCACAATTCTTCGTCATGTAAACAAGGCTCGTGTCCTGTTTTTGTTTACAAAGGTTCAATATACCAGTAAAAAATCTTTTTAAAGCTGGTATGTCTTTCTTATTATTCATTCAAAGCATAAATAAATAGTTCCTAACGATTAACACATTTATTTTAGGTCTAAAACTGGAATTTTCACTTCAACATTCGAAATGTAAACAAACGCTTTGTTTACATAGCGAAGAATTGTAAGCTCTGTACTCGCTTAAAACTCATTAAATGACACTCAAATTTTGGTTGCCTATTAAAAATGCCTTACTAAAGCATTGTAAACATTCAAATCGAAAAAATGATTTTTGACCAAAATCGTGACCGTGCCCCTTTAACACACGCATTACACTTTAAAACACCAACTGGTGGCCTTTTTTTTTGGGGGGGGGGGGGGGGGGGGGTAGAGGGTTGGGGTGGAATGATGGCGTAACATTGTATGTTTTTTTGTCTCGGTTAAATAAGCTGTCAAGCATTTCTATCTAAGGTGTTATACTTTCAACGTATGAAAGAGCCAACATGGATAGTACAAAAATACTATTCAAGATTAAAATAGAGTTTTTATACTTTTCTTTACAGAATGGAAATAAATCAACGAATAGAATTAGGTCAGGTGCGTGTGAATTCGGATGGCATGGTCAATGCAAAGTTTTTGGGAATATTAGCAACTCACTGCGCCATGGATTCTGAATTTTTCCCCTTTGACTACCAGCTCTGCACCTTTATCATTGGATCCGAAATATACTTCACTTCCGAAGTCGCTATGGAAATAAAGTCTCTGAGACAGTTGGAGAGTTGTAAGAATAATCCTAATTGGAACCTGGTACATGTTCGCAAAAATCCTAAACCCCCCTTCTGGCAGGTTCAATATTGTTTTCAACGGAGGTCGCTGTATCTGGGGGTTCTTTATATGGTACCGACTTTCATGCACGCTGTCCTTATCCTTATCTCGTACATTGTTCCGAGTGAAGCCGGAGAGAAAATCTCCCTCGGAGTGTCTCTGTTCCTATCTTTTATGGTCTTCTTGTTGCAGTTGAACGGAGATTTGCCTGAAATGTCAACAGCAGTTCCAGCATTGGGTAAATACTTTAATAATAATTTTAAAAGACACTATGTTGAAAATCGTCGGAAATCGACGAAAATTTTCTAGCTGAGAAAACACGATATATGTACTTTTTATAAGCATGTCTTTGCAATTCTGTGATTGGTGAAATTTTCCTTACGAAAGTGTAAAGAAGCCAATCGGATTAGGGCAGTGACTCGTGTGCGGTTCTTAAGAGTGTCGAGAGTTTTACCTCGGAAAATTATCGCAAATATGCCTTAAACCACCCCTGGGAAACTCAACAAGTATCGCTATGACCCCCTGGAAAATGATGATTTACCCGATCAGTATTCATGAAAAGAAAACTTTCCAGGAACTGGTCCTTGGTCCTTCCGCATATGAAACGACTTGTTATGTAATCAACTAAAACAAATAAATCAAACTATAGGGTGAAAAAGAATATACTACTCCTATACAAAGATATACATTATAGTTCTGTATCTGTTTTATAGAGATTAGATATTTTCTGTTTTGAAGAATACGACATCTTTTGATTGAATAAAACAGTCGATAATCATTCTATTGTGATGTAGACAAATCAAACAGCAAGAGCGGTTACAGTATTTTGACATTTTACAGCTAGGATGTTTTGGGTTTTAAAGTTTGCCATCTAGTGTTTTTATTTTATGTCACTGTTATTTTGGACTTCACTTATTCATCTTTTTAGATATCGCGTAACCGAGGTAAAATTGTTATTTCCCGGGGATCTGTACAATTCATGTTGTTATGGGAACATCGGGATGGGGGTGGGTGGCGGTGGAAAGTTACGGAGGCCGGATGGTCAACAATCACCCGTCAGACCTACCTTAAACTGTTATATATGGTTAACCCTATCACGCTTTCTCACTGAAACTTCCTTATCTTCAGAGTTTGTTCATGTTACAATTTTTTCACTGCATTTTACTTAGGAAAATGTATCGGGATTTCTCTTTTTTCTGATAGTCAATATTTTTAATCAGTTTAACTTTATACATGTATGTCTTTATCTGGTGTCTTCGTGATATGTAATTATAAGAATATTTGATTGTGTAGATGCTTGTT
The DNA here is from genome assembly GCF_025612915.1 of Magallana angulata. NCBI lineage: Eukaryota > Metazoa > Mollusca > Bivalvia > Ostreida > Ostreidae > Magallana > Magallana angulata. The sequence continues at coordinate 6,921,640 of NC_069117.1, forward strand.
AGGAAGATTGCAGTCTGATTAAAACAACCCCTTTCCCTTACACCAGTCAGACGACAATACGAGAAGGGGTGGTTTTAATCAGACTGGAAAGTCTGTTTGAAATTCCCTTCATAATAGGCATGAAGAAGGGTTTTGCAGTTTGTGGTTGTGCAAATAATCAACATAAACGAGACATGGGACAGGAACTTGTATGTCTGTATTTTGACAATTAAAGGTTTTTATCCGGCTAAATATATATTGGACGGGCACCCACAACAGCAGGCCTCAATCCTTTTTTTTTTCTGGGTGCGCCGGACTGCCGATTGAAATCAGAGTGGAAATGCAAGTTCAGGCTGCCTCAAGTCCATTACCAACTCATCAAATGTTTGTTTTTAATTAAATGTAATATCTGCAATAAAACAAAAGCGAATGAACCGAACCTACAGGGATATCAAAATGACACCAATTTAGCCAATGAGGATTCACAACCTCAAGCGACGTATGACGTAGTAAGAAATAAGACAATTATCGAACAAGATGGCATTATTATGTATATATTTAAAACTAAACCAAAAAAAAAAACAAAACAAAAACAAAAAAGCAAAACAAAACAATATCGATACCTAGTTTTTGAAAATATTGGGTTCCATATAACATTCTGTAGATTCCCCATTTTACGCGAGTACTTAATTTCGCTGAATTTTGGTGTCTAATGTCGAGAATATGAAATCAAATGCCTAGAACTTTAGCGGTAATTCCATGATTTTTCAAATGTCTTAAAAAATCTACAATGGACTCTTCTCGTGATTTACGCGCATATTATATTTGAAATTACAGATTCTATATCTTAAATATTTTTCTGAGCATTTTTACATACCAAGCTGGAAAATTTATTGATATAAAATCTGCTTGATTCATATTGTGACTAAATTCAGTTTATGATTTTATTTTCATACAATTTCAGAAATTTTCTTCATGCTCCACATGACAAGCGGGGTTGTATCCTTAGTAGTATCCGCCATTTCTGCTTACATCACACACAATAACAGTCAACAGACAGTATCAGTTAACAAGGTCAAGGACGTATCCACAGCAACCACCAATGAGAAGAGAAGATTTCCCAATGTACGCCAGCGTTTCAGAGATACATCCTTTCTGAACAGAGCCGGTTTTGTCGTGTCTCTGTCTCTCATATTGGCGGCAAACCTTGTCATGTTTAATGCAAAACTGAAGTCGTCTGGATGTACGCAGTAGATGATGAAAGTTACAGTGTTATTTAAGGACACATGAGAAGTTCCTCAATTAAAAACAAATTCCATAAAGGTTATTCCTTATTCATTAGCTTTTTAATCTGTTAGTGCCCCAAAATTCAGGGTACATCACCATTATTTTTGAAGTTAGAATAATTTGGATTTTCTTTATGAGAGCATGCAAAATGAAACTTATTGCTCATAATTAAAGTCATGGTATATAATTTTTGAAAGTTTTAACTTTACATCCAAATAGAAAAATGTTACATAATTTAAAATATAATAATGGAAATACGTAGTAGATATCTTCCCATCGCGGAGATAGGAAAAGCAATTAAAAATTAACCGAACAGCAATAATTCTTTTAAAGACTCCTTTTCAACGTTTGCAGATCATTACAACCGACTCAGTTATTTAACAACAACAAACAAATATTTGATGATGTGCAAACATTAAACTTGACAATTCTAAAGGACCGGAACAAACTGTGCATTAAAAATTAGTCACATCTGAATTCCGACTTTTGTTATAACAGCAAATTTATACTATGCTATCCAATATTCTGTCTGTTCTGGAACAAGTAGCTTAGAAAAGAATGATATAATGAGTTTGTCATTAATTTAATGGAAGCATAGTTGAGTTGTTAGATAAATTATATTTATGGAAGATAGATTGCGTCTGACCTAACTTTGAATTGATAAAATTTTATGTGTATATAATTATAAACATCATGAATTAAACAAAACTTTGCAACATTTTTATGTACACATTAAAATGAAATCCATGGTGATAACTTTGTATTGATAAAATTTAGATGTATATAGATACGTGTACCATGAATAAAACTTTGCAACATTTTATGTTGCCTGAAGAGCATGGCGCGGTTTTGCTATATGTTGTATCTTTATTCCCCTTTTATCTACATTTTTAACGGGGGTTTCCAAAGATCGAGAAATCTGATTATTGAAATGGTGAAAATGGCAGGCGGGCGGCTGGGCGGGAGGCTGCCAAAAAGGTATCCTTATTGTACGGATCACTTCTACAGTTTTCAAGATAGGAAGTTGTTGTTTTGCAGATCAATTGTACATAAATCGGAGGTTTGCATGTTGCTAGGATTTTGATTTCTGATTAAAATACCTCATAAATTCAGGGTTGACAAACAGATTATGGATACTGTTAAAAAAAAGAAAACAAAGACACTCCGGTTTGTTGTCACATCGACAGCTTTTCTCTTGTCCATTTTCTTTGTTAAGAAATGAGGAATCATTCTTTGAGTATTTTGAGGTGATAATTTTGGTCGCGGCGTGGTCAAATCCAATAAGGCCCAAAGGAGAATGATTCTTTATTACAATGTACTTATATAATTTTCAGCAATATTGACATATTTATGTGATTATCATTTCTTTTAATTATGCAGACCCCGTTTGTGCCCCAACAATACGTCATTTGAATATATTGGACTATACGAAACAAAATCGATTCTTTGTGTTATCACAGACAAAAGACACTGGAATTTGAAAATATTTTGTGATAACACTTCCAATCTATCATCAAGCCCTTTTTGGCTTGGCTTTATTGGATTTGATCACCCCCGTACAGCATGAATGTTCTATAAAATGACTATTGTATATCGGATATTTGAAGTAATGACAATATAATGTATTTGTATAAGCACATTTTAAATACAGAGCCAATGTTACAACAATGGTTGTATGGATGCAATAACCACCATTAATGATGTTCGATCCTCACCTCAAAGTGGTGTTTGCTGTGCGGACTATTTTGTTAACATAGCTGACTTTCAGGGCGATGTTTGTATTGAATTCACGCTCTTCACGCTCTTAAAAAAGGTAAACCGTTAAGCGCTCAATGAGGAAAGTTCCCAGTTTTCATATTAGTGTTGAGGATGTACAGACTTGATACCCAACTCATACAAATCTATATGGGAAACAAGAGGCCCATGCTCACCTGAGCAACAAGTCATAATAAAATTGGCTTTTAATAAGGAATCATATACAAAACATCTGACAAAGCTGGAATAGATCCTATATAAAAAGGATTTCATATTTTCCTCCAGACATTATCATGTAACACATTGTGCCCCTCTTGTAACAGGATGATTTATAGTCATAATGCACATTGGACAATAAAGTTTTTAAGATGATCTTAAAACAACTATATATATATATATATATATATATATATATATATATATATATATATATATATATATATATATATATATATATATATAAATAAATTGTCCAGGGGCCCCAGTCTAAACAATGAAGAATTAACGTCAAAATGCTTGCACACATATAAGTATAAAACATACAGTGCATAGTGTGGCCCCACCCTACACAATGGTATCATAATTTGAACTAACTCAAATCTACACTACCTAAGGCTGCTTCCACACAAGTTAAAGCTTTTTGGTCAATTGGATTTTGAGATTTTTAAAGATTTGTCTCTGTATTTTACTTAGGGATCATGGTTTGAACAAAGTTGAATCTACACTACCTAAGAACAATGCTTTTACACAAGTTACAGCTATTCTAGCTATTTGGTTTTTGAGAGAAAGAGATTTGAAAAAAATATCTCCAATTCAGTCCTTTGTAAAAATTTAACCCCCCCCCCCCCCCCACCCACTCCCGAGGTTCATGATTTGAACAAAGTTTAATCTAACCCTCCAAAGGCTGTTCCCAAACAAGTTACAGCTTTTCTGGCAATTGGTTTCTGAGAAGATTTTTAAAGATTTTTCGCTACATATTTATACGTAAAAGTTAGACCCCCCTCCCCAATTGCTGCCCTATCCTATCCCCCATCTTCGCTAGCTAAAGTTTTCTGATCCGCACCGCTTTTCTTTGTGAGAAGCGGTGCGGATAAGAAAACCTTGGCTAGCGAAGATGCCTATCCCCAGGGATTATGTTTTAAATAAACTTGAATCTACACTACCAAATAATGCTTTCACTTTATTGTAAACAGTTGATTTTTTGAATGAAAAATTTTAAGGATTTTTCCCTACTCATCCCTTGGAAACAGTTTGAACCCCCCCCCCCCCCCACCACCATTGTGGCCCCATGGTTCATGATTTAAACAAACTTGAATCTACATTACCTATGGATGGTTCCACTCAAATTACAGCTTTTCTGGCCAGTTGGTTTTTGTTGAAAAGATTTTTAAAGATACGTCTCTAGGTATAGGTTTCAAAATTAAGCCACTTGACGTTTTGTGCCCAAACCTTTCCCATTTACTGTGATAAATTGCAATATTTTGGTATGAATGGGTCTAGACTCCATCCTTAAAGTACTTTTATTATTAGGATAAGTTTTCATTCTTTTTTTTATTATTGATTTCTTTAAGTGGAATCTAGACCCATTATGGGTCAGAATTCGTGGTTTTCACAAAAACTTCAAAAAATTGTTTATAATTGTAATACTTTTAAAGTTATTTACAATGATTGCTTCCTTTTAGGTAAAACATTATTTAAAAAAAAAGTTTTATGTGACAGATATAGAATTATTTTGGAAACATTTAGTTTTATTTGTTTGACTAATAGTCATACAAAAATTGCTAAATCTGGACTATTAAACATCACTGCCAGTCCGGTAAGAGAAATCTGTCTCTCTCTGTGCTCGCTCGTTCTACTTGCACGTACTTATTCTAAATTATTTTTCATTATATAGGGGAGAGATGCATTGCTGACTATTTCGATTTATATCTGGATTCTCTCGGACGCCAAGGAACATTCTATCGAAGACCCTGCCCGCAACATCTGATGTGCCGATCCGGTATGAAAATCAAGCAGTGGGAATTAACAAGCTGAAAAATTTCATTCGCGTCATCTGTACGGAAGGCGGTTCACAGGGAAATTATTCGAATCATAGCGGCAAACGCACTTGCGCGACCCAGCTATATTTCTCTAGTGTTAAGGAACAACAGCTAATGAATCGTACTGGTCATCGCTCAATTTTTTGTTGAATTTAATTATGTAGAATAATTTGAGTTTGTGGCACTTATGCGGCGTTTTTTCTTTGATGACCGGTGTACAATAATTTCCAATACTTGTCCTTCACCTGAGTGGGCGTGGCATATCACCGTACAATAACTTTAGAATTTACAAGTTATTGTACTGTATGAAAGAAGGCATGGTGATAGTACCGTTCAATAATTTTTGAATTATTGTACAGTGAAAAAAAAGCAAACTTCCACAAAACTTATGCTTTAATCAATTTCATAACAACTCTAAACTCAAATTCTTCCGCTGAACGTCCTTGTGTAATTTTGCTCATGGGCCCCTCTTCACTATGGACAGTGCAGATGTTTCCGGAAAAACGGAACACTCGAAAATATTAGGAGCAGGAGTATTTCAACGCAATCGAGTTATCGGTACACTCGTTGGGCGATGTGGTCGGCATTTTAGAAACGTTTTCGTCTTCACCCAAAAAGTTCCAATCCAGTTTAAATTCACCATGATCCAATCCTGTTTCGTATTCTGCAAGCGTCTGCGTAACGCTCATGTTCAGTAATCCGTCGAAAGCTTCCATTTCGTCACAAACTTGAGATGATGTCAAGTCGTCGATCTCCATCCACAAGAAAATCTACGTCCATCTTTCAAAGCGGTCCAAACTGATATGCCGCGCGAAAAATACAGCTCGTGAAAGTAGGCGTGCCACAAATCATTTGCTGGACCAATCGTCATACAATAATTGTTGTATCTTGAAATGAAACGGGGTCGTGACCTCGTGGGCACTCGTCACGCCTCCGTTTCATTTCTAGATACAGCAATTATTGTATGACTATTAGTCCAACAAATATAACTTAGAGTTGTTATGAAATTGATTAAAGCATAAGTTTTGTGGTAATTTTTTTTCTCACTGTACAATAATTCAAAAATTATTGTACGTTACTATCACCATGCCTTCTTTCATAAAGTACAATAACTTGTAGATTCTAAAGTTATTGTACGGTCATATGCCATGCCTACTCGGGTAAAGGACAAGTATTGAAAATTATTGTACACCAGTCATCGAAGGAAAAACGCCGCTTAAGTGCCACAATCATATTGAGCTTGCCAATACCCATTTCAGTAAAACGTTTTTTTGCAAATTAAAGGTCTAAGGTTTGAAAATACACTGAACAACCTTTGTTTATCTTTTATTTCTCAGACATTAACAAACAAATGGATAAAATTCTGCGTACATTTGTCAACAGCGGTGCATGCTGCATTTCATGTGGTTCATACAAAAGTAGGTGGGGCTGTGCTTCCCCGTATTAACACACATATATCTCTGTAAGGACTGTCACACCCATCATCAGAATACAACCGCAATTACATCATCAGTACACTCGCAATTATATCATCAGAGTACACCAGCAATTACATCATCAGAGTACACCAGCAATTACATCATCTTGATCAAGGAATACTCAACACTTGCTCAGGCTTATCCAAGTCCACATGCAACTTCTTCACTATTCAATACTCAATGAAAGTATACGTCTTAAAATAGAACCCAAACTCAAAAATTAAAGTGCATCTAAGGAAGGCAAAGCAGATAAATCAATGAATAATGAATCAATTAGTAAATATGCATAACACATATAAACACACTGACAAAAATAAATATAAGATGGTATGATGTCTCTATGTTGGGATATATTTACAAGGGGTATCAATGCATAATGATTAAATCATTAACTCCCTATAAATACAGCATACACTAGGCAGTCCGCACACGTAGGGAGCTGTCCTATTTGTTGACTTCCTCAGCACTATCATAACGGCTCCCACGGCCGGGAGAGTCACAGATCACTTTGATGGGGCTTTATAGAGGTCATCATAATGCTTTCCTGTGTCTAGAAGTGTCCACAATATGACTAGCTTCCTCCCCATTGACATACTTCTGCCACATCTTTCTATACAACAGCTCCATATTTCTGGCATAGGTCTTGCAGTTAAAAAGAGGGCTTGTGAGGCGGGCTTTCCAAACTTTAGCTCTCATTGCTTGTAGACTATAAAAAAAAAATTAGACCTTAAATAGTTTCATCAAGAAAATGTAGTGTCATATCTTTACTGCCTATCAAGGTTGAATTTATTTTGTGACCTTCAATAATACTTACTGAGCCTTATCTGTACCAAGTTTGGAAGCTATTCTTATATAATCTTCACTGGTTTTGGCAATAAGCTCTGGACATCCTAGCGTGTTCAGTTGTGAAGAAGCCACTCTAGAGGCCAATGTCTCACCTACAGTACCAAAGTCTACATATCAACAATCATCAATTGTCCCTATCTAGATGATATTCTCTCTGCACCTGTATAAAAAAGTTTGATTCATAGAAAAATAAGTGAGTGATCAATGTTTACCCAATAGAGTGACCATTGGTGTTCCCGCCCACAACACATCCATCCCTGTAGTGTGTCCATTACAGAGAGGGGTGTCCAGGCACACATCAGCCAACTGTCCTCTTCTGACGTGTTCCTCCTACAGACCAAACCAAACAATGTGTCATCTCTACACAACTCTTCAAATGTACTAGGATTAAGCCACTTTTTAATAGCTGTCATGTAGAAATTATTTATATACGTTAAGTTGATTAAACTTTTAAACTACTTTCTATAGTCTCTTATCAATAGGTCAGTTAATCTAGATCTTGGCTTACCTTTGGAGCCACCGGTGAGAAAATAATTCGGCCAGGAGAGAGTCCTGCATTGGCTGCGGTCTGTAAAACATTAGTTTCTCCCACAGCTGGGAACCGGAGCAGCCAAAGAACTCCATCAGGGACCTGTTTCAGGATCTCTATCCACATGTGCAGGGTCTGGGGGTCAATCTTGTACAGCTGGTTAAAGTTACAGTAGATGACTGCGTCCTCTGGCAGGCCGTACTGGGAGCGGGCGCTGATGATGATGTTCTGGGGAATCTCTTCTCCTGTTGCCGCCTTGTTATTTGTCTGAAACACAAAATAACTCCTTTTATCCATCATGATGCTATGTTACCAATACCTGTCTTGAACAAAATACATTTTAACAAGTGTTTCCTTTAAGAACACAAAATGAAATTGAATTTTTAGAAAATAGACAATAGAGAGTCATGAGCTTTCAACGTCTACAGAAAATTTTTGTACTGCATAAATTACCTGGTTGGTAGTAACTCCATTTTGGATTACAACATCATTGATACAAGAATGAGACAGGCCAGTCTGTGCCATCGTCTGGAGAATGGGCTGTACAGGAAGTGACATCACCTCGAACGTAACCTGACCTGGACTGCCGTCATTATTGTCCGTGGTCTCTCCGTGAGCAGCGGTGTACGTAATAGTCTGTACAAATATAAATCATTTTTCAATATAAAACAAGCTGTATGTATGAGTCTGTACAAATACAAATCATTAATCAAGATAAAACATGCTGTAAGTAGAGTTTATACAAGTACAATTAACAATGTAAAACTTATTTCATCAAAACTTATTTATCTGTATCATTTTGTGTCATGAGATACATCAGACTTGCCTTAAGCTGTCCACTATGTTTCAATGCCTCAAGGTTAACACCATTTAACATGATGTTATTGTCCGACACTTTTCCGTCTACTTCCACCAAAAGTTTTTCTTTTAGATGAGGAAACATTTGCATATGGTCTCCAATAAAGAATGTGTTTGGCATATAAGCAAGGTTTTCTGAGTATTGGTCAGCCAAGTTTAAGGGGGAAGTGACCTCATCTGTCAGAATGTAGTCCATGAAAGTGGCTCCACTTGTTCCAGGGTATCCAAGCCACATCACCTATGAAATTAAATAGGGTCCTGAGTAACTGATGTCCATTAGATAAACATACTTTGCCTATAGATTTCACTTTTCTATTATCTATTCAATATACCTGGATGGGAGCTGGCCTTAGAGCAAAAAGTTCATTCCGAGCTCCTTTAGTGTATCCATTCATGTTCACCAGGATATCAATTCCGTCAGCAAAGATTTTGTCTGCTGCTTTGCCATTGCATGGGATCTGTGACAAGTCTATGCAATGTTCTGCTTCGGCATTGATCTTGGCACGGAAAGTCGTTCCATCATCAGGACTCAGGGAGTAGCAGAAAACCTACAGATGAATCAAGTATACTTAATCTTCAGCAACCTCACTGTAATTTTCAGAAAAAATTACTGAGTAAAAATTACTCGGTATTTAGATAGACTTGTGGAGCTTTTCGTTCTCCATTTATTTGAGAGATATCCTCATTACCTCTACATTATCTCTGTCATGGAAGCCTGGGATACTCTGCATCAAGTGTGAGGTAGGGTGGTTGCCAAAGTCTGAGCTGACGTAACCGACTCGTAGCCGACCTTTGGGTTCCTTCAACTCTTTTGGATGGTCATAGGGAGGTTTGTGCAGCACGTTAATCTAAAGAGAAGAATGTTGATTTAATCCCCAGTCATTAGGTTACTACAATACTTGTACAAAATTTGCAAGAACTTTTGAGGCACAGAAGCCACTTACTTTCTCTAAGCAGAGGTTTGCATGCCTGGCAGCAATGGCCTTCCTCATTTTATGTGACAGGGGGTAGAGCATGCTGTGATGGGGATGGACTGAGGGCAGGCGATTTTTTGCTAGCTGATCCTTCACGATGTGAACTAAGCGCTTCATCCTGGAGCTGTAGTCTGTCCAGTCACACACAATCTATAAAACAAAGGTGTACCCCACAATGAACAAACTTTCTATCAGAGAGGCAGATAAATTAGACCTACAAAAAGTGGCATTCAATAAAGTTTTACCAATTACTCACCTGTAGACAGTGTGCTAAGTTACAGTATGCATCTGGAAAGTCTGGTTTTAGTTTCAATGCTGTTCTGTAGGAGGCTATGGCTTCTGGGATATTTCCAGAGTCCTAGAGAGGGAATATGTTTACAATCAACAAGAAAAAGCTTTTCAAATTGCATTGCAACATGTTTATTCCGACAGTGGATTTTTACTCAGGATAATTAATACTGACATGGATATCTTATATAAATCTCTACACATACCTTGTGAATAGATGCCAAATTACTGTGAGCATCAGCAAATGCTGGATTTATCTGAATGGCTCTAGTATAGCACTGCAAGGCCCCCTGAATATCTTGCATCTCTTTTAATGTGTTTCCCATGTTTGAGTAAGCATCGGCAAAAGTGGGAGAAATCCTGAAAAAGTAACAAGACATCATTAAAAACAATAATATATATTGGGCAAAGAATGTGAAACTGTTAGAGCAATCAACAATACAAGTATACAGACCTGATTGCTTCTTTGTAGTGCATAAGAGCTTCATGCAACTTTCCTTGTTGCTGCAACACACTTGCAAGATTTGAGTGGGCAACAGCAAATTCTGGATAAACCTAAAAGTTGTATTGAAATGTAAACTCTCAGTTGTTCAATTTCAAGACATAAACATCTAATTCATATTTTGTACCTGGTTAAGTTTACTAACCTCTAGAGCTTTAAGATATAGTTTAACGGCCTCTTCTGTATTTCCCTGCTCTCGCTTAATGTTGGCCAAGTTATTTAGGGAGTCGGCGTGTGTGGGACTTAGTTTTAGGGCTGTGTTGTAGCATTCCTCTGCTTCCACCACCTAAAATAAAGCAGTTTCATTTCATAGACCATAAACGCCATATCAATTAAAACCATATGACAATGCATTAACAAAGCCAACATAATAATGGATTGAAGTGCACCTTTAAAAAAAAAAAAAAGATAGTTTATCCAATGAATATGTAACACCCACCTTTCCCTTTTCTTTGAGAGCATTTGCCAGGTTGCAGTAAGCATCAGGAAAGTTAGGCTGCAACTCAATGGCACGTTTGTAGGTGTCAATGGCCAGATCAATCAAGCTAGAAAAGACACAATCAATTACATGTTATACAGATATTTCTCAAGATTTTTCTTGCTTCAAATAGTCAGTGATGTGTAACATAGCCTTACCCTTGCTCATAGTAAACACAGGCCAGATTTCCATGTACCACTGCATGGTTAGGACTCAGATTTAATGCTCTAAGATAGGCAGCCACGGCTCTAAATGACGCAGAAAGAATCATGTCAACAATAATTCATTACTGTAATAGTTGACTTTAATAGTGAATAAAGGGCTTTTGATCTAATTATCAAAGAATGTTATCACTACCTATCAAATATCCTGGCTTCTTTCAGTACGTTTCCCAAGTTTATATAAGCATCCAGGAAGTTTGGATCTAGTGCAACAGCCTGTAGAGGGAATGGTCAATTAGACAAATATCTTCAATTTTTGTGACTTCAACATACAGAAAATATTTGAATTTTCTAGTACCTGAACATTTGATATTTACCTTCTCAAAGTGATGAATGGCCAACCATATTTCTCCTTGTGCATTGAAAACACACCCCAAATTACTCCAAGCCACAGCAAAATTTGGTTGTGTTTCAATTGCTTTTAAATAGCAAGTCTAAATTTAAATGAAAATGAACAAATTAATTCCTTATCCACATTACACATTCCGCGCAATAGCATGCGCAGCAGGGGCGTTCAGCAGACGCGCAAATTTAACAACCAGTTTGAACAAATTAATATGATCCCTGAAACCAACATGGACTTCGAATATCTGTGTTAAATCAGTGACACAGACTTTACATCAGTCATTAAATCTTATCAGTTCTTTGGTCAAGTCCTGCTGAGATCAGAGATCTTGCATTGAAGCAGTCAAGATCATTAGACACATGACACTGCTGTCTTATTCTCCCTTAAAATTGACATGAACTTTGTCAACTGTCGGTGAATCTTGTCTACTCCAAGAAATCAAACTAGTTGTACACAAACAGCCCTTCTGACATGTCTGTTCTTTTTTTTTTTTCATACATTCTAACATGGCAAATGATTTAAAATAAACATTTAATGTACAGAAATCCACATTCAGGTCTGTCAAAAGAGTTAGTTTCGCAAGCGACCGCAGCGTCAGGGTTTGGGCGCGCGCAGCACTGGGTGAAGAAAAGGATTTTTTTTTTCAAGACAGAGAGTGTTTATATTATTTTTTTTCTTCTGAAAAAGACGTCAAAATTTTGTAGCAATCATATAGATTTTTGATATATATAGGATTTCTTTTTTCTTACAAGAGTTGAGACTACATAGACATGTAGTATACAATACCTCCGGTTTACCACTAGAACACCAAATTTTTTCTGGCAATAATTACCATAAAGAGTCATACCAGGTGTAGAATTTACAGCTGATGTCCCCTGGGAAGGAGGCGTGGCACCTCGTATACTATCACAGAAATTATAAAGAAAATGGTGGATTAATGGCAAAATAAGTAGAAATTAGTAAAAGAAAATCATGTAAAAAACAAATTTTCCACATTATACATGGCATAACATTTCCCTTTTGCAAAGATTTTAAAATAATCTCAGCAAAATTTGCAATAAATTATCAGCTAACTTCCATCAAAATGTCTCATCACAATGTTCTCAAAAACAAAACAAAAGTACATTCCAGATACAAATGACTTTGCACATTAATATATACAGATAAAATTTCAAAACATTTCAATATTCTTCAAAGGTTGGGCTGTTTGATTCATTTTTTGGTTTGTTTGAAGAAATGAAGGGAAATAATGGAGAATGATAGTTGTGAAAGTATATGATATTGAAATGTTTTGCTTCTTCAAGTTGGTTGGCTGTTACCAATCTTCAGCTGCATTCAATAGCTATGAAGACAATATCCACATTGATGTTGCCATTCCTATTGAAAATTCTACTACAAATTCTTAAACAATCAACAAGTAATGAATAGAGTTTTTAAATACTTTTTTATGTCAATGCGGGTTTATCATCTTCATAACTAATCACACATCTAAATGGAAAGAAAATTGACACGTAGTCTTCATTTTGCAAAAATTAGCCTGACGTTGAATAAAAATACTCTTTTCATGTATAGTTAAATATTCATACAATTACATTTTTCATTAGGAAACATCAAGAATCATTTTTTTTCTAGCTTAATTTGCAAAATGAATTGACTTGAACAGTTGTACTTCCTCCAAGAGAGGTGATAAACAGGAAAGTCATTTGTATCTACACATTTCAACAAAAAAACACTGAGAGAACCAAGGCATCTGATCAGCTGTCACGTCTCTATCTATATCACTGATGCAATCATACCTTTGCCTCGTCCAATCTTCCAAGAGCCTTTAGTAGATTTCCCAGGTCACTTCGCACACAGTATAAATCCTGAAAACAATATAAAACACATTTAATACATGATGCATCAAAAGAAATAACTTCCAACAGTTTTCAATCAAAATCAAGAATTTCATTGAAAATTCACTGTTTGTAATTGTTATTTTCATAATAGTTGTTGTTTAAAAATTAACGTTAATCATTGATAAATGTTTTGACAGTGTCCATTTGATACTCACTGGGTTGTACTGCAGAGCTGTGACATAGGCCTGGACCGCCTGTTCCATATCACCCGCTGCCACCAGCGCTGCCGCTAGATTAATGTAACCATCAATGAAGTCCGGTTTAAGTCTGACAGCATGCCGATAGTTCTCCAATGCCTCCTGGAGTTGACCACGTTCTTTGAATACATTTCCTAGATTAGAGTAAGCCTCGGCCAACATAGGGTTCTGCTTAATGGCAAGCTGGCTAAAATATGCTGACCTATTCAAAACAAAAACAACAAGTTCTCCATTACAAATGCTGTAGTATTATTCAAGTTAAAATAAATTTTCAATTGAATTATCACAGTAAGAAGCCATTCTACAAAACCATACCTTTCCAGTCTTCGACACTGGAAATGTATAGAGCTGAGCAGTAGAAGTACACCGGTATTATCTGGTTCTTGTCTCCATAGCTGCATACAGTGCTGCTCGGAGTTATCATAGTCTCCTGCCTGGTATTCTTGATGAGCCAACTCCGCCAAACCTACATTCATAAAGGTCAAATATCAGTTAGTACAAGTTAAATAAATCCAATGCCATTCTCAATGTCCGGACAGCCTACATTTTATTTTCTGTGTCACAGGAACTGGCAAATATATCATGGTTTACTCGTATAAACATTTATCAGTTTAAAATCAAGGATCATAACAAATTCAACACGGTTTTGACAAATTCTGCCATATGCCAGTCACATAAATGCATAAGGCTTGCTACGCATCTTTCTTACTTTAGCATCGACTCCCTCCAAAAATCCTTGAAGTTCACAGAGAACGACACAGGGTGACGGACAATAACGATGTTTATAGTCTTTTTAATCTTGTCACTTTTGAAAATATCAAAACAGAAATATTTCTCTATCCCCAAAACAGCTATACTCATACTGCAGTAATGGTGTGTTAGATTTTTTAATGCTTCACACATAATGCACATAGGCTGGGGACAACGCAAGGTCGCGTATTAATCTCTTCCTATATTAAACAAGTGTATGTTCGGCAGTTCGAGCTTGAACTGATCAATTCATACATATAATAAATGAATTACCTGTTGAGTCCGAGATTTGAGCCATTGTTGGCATTTCTTTGTGGAAAATGGCTTCCTCTGCAACCTTCTACTACGTTCTAAAGTATCGGATTGGGCTAAATCATTCACAATTTTGATGAATAATTCCCTGAAGAACTTCAAAGAGAAGGCAAATGTTCAATCACTATCCAAGAGTGGAAGTATCTGTACAATATTTCTCGACTTTAAGTCCAATACTCTTTCAGGACACACGTCCTCCTTCTTCGGCGAGACAACTAATGAATATTCAACACGTGACGTCAGATGGAAAGATTTTCAGTAATATTTAATTAGACCGTAGATATTTGATCTTATCATTTTATTTTCAAATTAATGATCATAATATATAACAGCCATGCAAAAGATTCAAACGACAAGAAAATAAATTCATGATATACTTCATTTATAGGGGAAATATCTTTGGAAAAATTGATGACGTAGTTGTCACATGATATCTTATATCGCTGAGCGCAAAAGGTTAAGCAGCCGCGCGGGCGGATCTCGTTACTCGACCAACATCTCACATTACAGGGGGTTGAACGATCTGGCAACTATATTGATCATAAACTGTGTCTACCTATCGGGAAACTTGGTTTTCTTAATTCGAATCAAAGCATTATTAAAGCCGACCAGAATTATTGAAACTGACTTCAGTAGTCCAGATATAAAAAATAGAACTCAGAGCCCAGAACAGACAATTAATAAGGATAAGATATACCAATGAAAAGTATAGCGATTAGTAAATGATATTGCACTACTAATTCCAACAATGATCTCGGACTGTTTATAGGAAAACGACAGTGAATTCATAAATTTTAGAATATTTTTTTCATTAATAAGTAAATTCATGGGAGGGGGGGGGGGGATAAAGAGTTTTTCCCCTAACATACTCATCCTGAGATCCTAAGAGAGATTATTCGGCTTTCATCATGATAATGCAAAGGTTATACGTGTATCTGCAGGCACGTAGCATCAGGGGGGGGGGGCAGGGGGGGGCAGGGGGGGCAGGGGGGGGCCTGGCCCCCCCCCCCCCCACCTTTTCTTGCAGCAACAATTTTTTTTTTAAATTTACATGTAAAAAAATGAATGATAATGGAGTTGGCCCTCCCACTTTTTTTGAAGTTAGTAAACATTTGATATGAAAGTAAGGAAATGAGTAGTCAAATTGAATATTACCCCCCCCCCCCCACGGATTAGGAATTTCATGATTTGGAGGGGAAAAAAATTTGGTAGGGAAGAATTTTTTTTTGGAAGTATAGTTGGGTCCGTTCCCCCCCCCCCCCCCCCCCCGGATAAGGATTTTGAAGATTTTTGGAAACTTTAAATTTCCCTTTTTTTTTTCTTTTGCTTGTCAAGATTTTTTGGATGGGTCTGGCCCCCCCACTTTCAAAAACGATGCTACGTGCCTGATCTGTATGGTCCTAAAGAAGAACTTAATTACTATTGTATTTAAAATAAATGTATCAAATTTCACAAATGTGTTGACAAAAAAAAAAGCTTTAAAAACATATTTTGTTTTCAATAAAATAGATATATCAATATGTGGGAAAATAATAAATTGACATACTTTTGGGACGTTCAAAAATGCGTAGTACTTACCGAAAATATGCATTGGAATCTATATACCTCCACTTTTAAAATCGTACACACTCTTAACAGTTGTGTTTCTTTTAAAGTTCTGTAAACGACACATGGTAAACGATTTTCTATAGGCTATTACAACATATTTTTTTCCAATATAATGTCCTATTCAGCTTAAGTGCCGCTTGCATGATATAAATATATACCTATATTTGTTTCCCATCATCAATCCAACATAGAATCCCAATGCTTTAAAACACCTAATGGGTATGTAGTTTTACATGCAGATAATACAGTCGATCATGTATATCCACCGCAATTATGTCATCAATTTTATTTGGGGCGAAACTTCTTAGGACCGAAACGACTGGTTACCGTTATGTCTTTTCAATCAGTCGCTTCCGGTTAGTGTAAACGATGGACGTGGAAGATGAAAACATCCTTGCTGGGATCTTTAAAGATTCCTTTCCAGAAAACTGGCAAGAAAACACAGACTTCTTACAATATCTTAGTGAGTTAAGTTCGTATGGGGTGCAGAAATTGTCACTTGAGCCTGATAGTTTAGAAGAAGAAAAGAACGAAATTTTGCAAGCGACACAGAATCTTGCATTTCAACACTACAAAACATTTATTCAGACAGCAGAGTGCTCCAGGGATATTTTTAAAGATTTTCAAATTGTGGAGAAACATGTTGGTGACTTATTGGAGAAACTGCCAGAGTTTAGCGAGGAATGCAAGGGTGTCATGCAGAAGGCACAGGAGATTAATGCAAGTCGACGGATGAATAACTTGACACTTCAGCGCCATACACAGCTCCTTGAAATCCTAGAAATGCCTCAGCTTATGGACACGTGTGTCAGGAATGGATATTATGAGGAAGCTCTAGAACTTGCAGCTCATGTCAAGCGACTAGAGAAAAAACATGGCAATATTTCTATCATAGCTACAATTGTTGATGAAGTTAAAGGATCTACGCAGTTGATGCTGAATCAACTCATTCAGCAGTTGCGAACCAATATTCAGCTGCCTGCTTGTTTGCGTGTGATTGGCTATATACGGCGTATGGATGTATTCACAGAAACTGAACTCCGAATCAAGTTTCTCCAGGCAAGAAATACATGGTTTCAAGGAATCCTGGATGCTATTCCCAGAGAAGATCCATACATTCATATAACAAAAACAATAGAGACTAGCAGAGTCCACCTATTTGATATAATCACTCAGTACAGAGCTATCTTCTCTGATGATGATCCACTCCTGAGTACGAAAAAAGATGATGCTGTTAGTGAGGCTTCCTTGTTTCATGGTTGGGTGGTTCACAAAATCTCTGAATTCCTATCTACTCTAGAACAAGATTTAATGATGGGAATTGGTGAACGATTAGATTCTATTTTAGGTCAGTGCATGTATTTTGGACTTTCTTTTAGTCGGGTAGGAGCTGACTTTCGAGGCTTGCTTGCTCCAATTTTCCAAACTGCTGCTGTAACTGGATTTGGAAACACACTTAATGAAGCAAACAAAAGATTTGAGTTGGACATGCAATCTTACAACCTCATGGCACAGACAAACACTGTGGGTTCTGTTCCATACACTGCACAAGGGAATGAACTCTATCCTCCAGCCATTCTTCTGGATTACTCCCCTTTGGCTGTTTACTGTAATCATGTTTTGAGTGGTTTCAATGAGCTTCGATTGTGTGCCCCAGTCTCTGTTGCTCATGCAGTAGCTGAAGCCTTGGAGAACTCTCTAAATGGGGTCAATAACATTATTCTCTCATTCCATCGCACTGAGGAAACTACATTTGATCAAAGAGAACAGGAAAAATTTACTAAATTTTGTGATGTTTATGGAGAGACTCTTATACCTTATTTAAGCAAATGTCTGCAGGCATTATTTCCTCCTCAACAGTTATCTGCCCTTCTTGGTGTTCCTGTGAATTTGATTGATATCAAAACCGTGGTTGACAGAATCAGACATCTGATGCCTGTAAAGGAAAGTGTTGATGTTTTATCCAAACCCAAAATGGAAAACCAGACACAGCTGCCTGCTAAGGAAACGGAACAGAAAGCAGAAGATCTGCAGGAAACAGATCATGGCGTACCAAAACCAGACAATGAACCTGCAACTGAGCCTGATACTAATCCCTCCATAGTGCTCCAAACTTCAGAAGCAGAGAACATTGAATCAGATTCCGAAAATCAAGGAAAAGTTGTGTTCACAGCTGGCAGCTGTGAACATAGTGAGCACAGTGACATAGAGTGATTTTTGATGTGAAGTGATTTTTTTCTTCTATTTTTGTTTAGGGATGATGTGACAATGTATCAATATTGACATATGGTTATAAAAAATAAATTTCTTTATATCTACTTGAATTCTGATTTAAGAAAAAAAAACCCCAGCCTCTCCCCTTCCTTCCCAGAGGGTGCAATGCAGAATGTTATAGTGTAAGCGAATGCACTGATCTAGAGTCAGTTATAACCCTTTCCCCTGGAATATTCAGTCTTAATGATATACACATAGTTAAAGTGACAGAATATAGGCATTTAGGCATTGGACCTTTGCATGACCCCCCCCCCCCCCACACCATGCATGCACATGAATCAAGTGTCGATACATGTATATATAATCAATGAAAAACTTGAACTCAGTTATTTTCATCCCAGTGATGCTCTGTTTAAATTACATTTTTTAAAATTAATGACCTGTTATGAAAAATAAATCAAGGACAAGAAAGACAACTCTTCCTTACTATTTGTCAAACAATATTAAAATGAAAGTAGAGTTGTTCCTCTTAGTCCCCCACTGATGATCATGTGATTGTGTATTGAACCGAATGTCATGCAGTTTAGACCAGAAGAAAACACGGTCACAAGAGGATGACAGGCTAAACAGTCAGCACCAACTCTCAACAAGGTAAGGCTTTGGGGGAAAAGAACAATTTCCACATCTCATGTTTGATATTGGTGTAAATTGCGCAATTGAATGCCAAGATTTTATTCAAACGTTTTATAAATAATTAAGTCAACACTTACAGAGTTACAGTAGTGACCAGTAGCCTCTGCCGTTGGTCAAACGTTATCATTTCCTTTTAATATAGCGAATAATACGTGTATTCAGTGTTATTTATAAATTTAGTTGAACACGCATACAGACCTTTTTGTTGCAATTTGTTTGGGGGTTTTTTTTTTGGGGGGGGGGGGTATATTTTTTGTTTCATGAAAAATAAAATAACATCGGGTGATGCTCGATAGGGCAAAATGATGACCTATAATCTAAAGGCCATTCATCTGTCTTGGGCAACTTAAACATGTCCTTGTGTATTAAGTTAGAAGAGTGGCTTAGAGATGACTCAGACGTCCTGTGCAGGTAAATAAACTGTTAAAGCAACCAACATTCACGGAGAAATATAGTGAATTTTAGTATGTATACTCTTTGTTTTAAAAAGAGCCCAATTTTTGTGGGAACCCCTCTTCCAATGAAATTGTAGGTATTTTTTGTAGTCAATCTCTTTAGAAGTTGTATGACTGCAGGCATGTCTACTTTTTAGATTCTAAAGAGAATAGGATTTTTTATGCATATGCAAATTAGTGCAATTGGCCAAAGCATCACAGTTACCAAAAGATTATAATTAAAAGGTAAAAAAAAATAAATAATTGAAAGCTGTGGCAAAAAAATAAGTCATACCCTTTATTTTATTTCTACTTTCTCCAGTGTTTACTAGTACCAGCTAATACATGTAATATATGTTCAGATATGTATCGATAAGTTATTTATGAGTGCATGGAAATAAAATGCAAAGTTCGGGATGCATTGAATTATAGACTCTGCACTATAGAATTTGGAAATAAATTTGGTGAAATGAACTAATTAATTTAGTTCCTATACTAATTTTGAAACTTGGGTTAGTGGAGGGAAATTTTGTTTTATGGTTGCGTTCAAAGTTGGACACAGACTTGTTGATTCTTAAATTAATAATGATTTCTTCTTAAAATGGGAACACAGTATTTTAATCATAAAAACATTATAAAAGATTTTTCAAGTCTGCCTAAATACTATGTGATATGTCAGGGACCCAGAAACTCTGACACTATTGATTTATTTAAGCCTCATAAAAGTGCAAAGTTTTTAGCATCAAGTGAAATATGAAGGATTTTCTCAGTATTATATAACCTCTGAAGAACTGATTTTGATATTCATAGCATTCCCATTTAAAATCTCTCATTAGACATGTTTGAAAACAATTCAAAACCATAATAAATTTGAAATATTGTACAGAAAAGTGGGTTTTTAATATGACATGATTGTTGAAACGTTGGCAATGATAAACCACCTAAAATGCCTGTATATTGCTTTTGAACTTGATGCAAGTGATCTTGTTGGGACTTTTCTGTTCTTTTTATGATTATCTGACATGTGTGGTAACAATTCAGGAAATGTTTTTGATGTAAAATTCAATCAATCCATTGATTCTGTCACTCTAGACTAACAAATTTAGTTGTGCTGCAGTAAGATTTTAATCTACAACAGACTTAAGATGAGAGGGGAATGTAAAAGATTCATTTTTAAATACTTTAATTGTAAGTGACCAAAATTTTAGTTTTAGGAAGATTTGGAATAAAAGCTCAGGCCGGGTTCACTTCCTTTAAGTTTGCACTGCAAAATCAAATAATTTTAGTGGGATCATATTCCAGCAAATAGCAATGTCGAAAAGTTCACTTGGATATGAAACAGTTCGCCACATGTTCTCCTTTTCCTCTCGGGAGATTTAATCATGTACAAAAAAACCTCAGTTCATTTCCTTTTAACCTTTAGAACATTGTTCTTAATTTCATATAGTTTCATGTACCACGGTATTAACATTTGAAAAGGTTAAAATTTTTTAGAACAGTTACCATAAACATTTTAATTATAATAAATATTTTTTTTATTCATAAACTACAGTCAAACTGTTAGCTTAATTGTTTAATGATTATTGTGACATCATATAAATATGACCTCTTAACCAGTTTAAAAAAAATCACATAAAAGTGAACATTTATGGCACTTCAGTCAGTTCATATAAGGAAATATTATTTTGCAAATGTAAATATTTTTTTGACTACTAATTTGATACTTCCCTTTTATATTAGTTCTTCTGTGAGAGCAGTGTTCTATAAATATTGCTGAAATTCAATTAAGTGACAAAATCATTGTTCTGAATATGTCTCATATAAATTATTTGCCTTGAACTCCAGTAATGGAAGAAAGTATATGCATGTAAGCTCTTTTATTGTTGTCATAATGGTTGATTGGAAACCATTGTCTTTTATGTGCATTGTGACAGCATTCAACATGGAGGATTCAGAGAGGACTCAGCTTCTGTCAGATCACGGGCCAGACACCAGCCCCCGCATTGTGGTGGAAGTACCGCGAGGGAATGCCTCAGCAGACCCCGCCAGGAAGAAGTTGAGGACCCTCCAGACTTCCTCTACCTCTGCCCTTGATTCTGTGGAGGTCCCCAACAATCCACAGACCTACATCTCCAACACTCACAGCATCTCACTGGAGGACAACCACCTGGACCGACTCAAAATATCGTAGGTTCAACATCCTACATCTCAGAAAAAGATAATTAATAAAAAATTACAACTATTGGTATACAGGGTTATTTTTGCCCCGTATTACTAGTACTTCCACCAAATTCGGTAGACCTATGGAAAGATTTCTCCCAATTTGCTATTTTACAGCTGTTATATTACAATAAGTGTAATTGCATTTTGCAATTAGCCTGGATTTAAATTTGTCTACTGTCAATGAGAGTGAATGGGGCCAAAATTGTCCTTTATACAGTATGGTACCTTGATTTCAGGTAATTATGGTACAAGAAAATCCGTACCCAAGATGATCTCTACATTACCTGTTAGCATGGTTGTTAATAAAAAAGTTTCTTTCTTCTCCAGCAACATACAGAGTCTAATGCACCTCCTGAAGGGTAACATTGGTACTGGTATTCTGGCCATGCCCATTGCTGTCAGCTACGCTGGGCTCTGGGTAAGCTTCATTCTTGGGGAATTTTTGTCATCCAGATTTCAAGGTTGTCAACATTTTGAGCATGTACTGTGAATTTAGCTCATTTGTTGAAGTCTAAATGATTTATCCAAATGTGACAGTTAATTTTATAATGATATAACCAGCTATGGAAGGTTTTGATTGAGACAGTTAATGCTATCATTTTGTTAAAGTGTACAGCAATAATTATTCACTTGTTCATTTTACTGCAGTCCGTTGATTATTTGATGAAACATGACGGGCTACATTTGTTTAAAAGTGAATATTTACTGAGAACATTGGATTACAGGTCGGATCTATTGGAATTCTGTTCCTTGGATTCCTAGCCACTCACTGTATGCATATGCTTCTGAACTCTAGCACACATCTTCGGAGAAGGTAATGATAGCTACATGTATTTTGAAACCTTCAGCCTATAGGATTATTAAACTACATGTATTAATACAAGACTGTTTCACATTTAGTTTTAAAATAACTTATAAACAATCATCATGTGGATAATAATTGGTGCAATGTACCTGTATGTATTTTGTGGCAGAGAGAGAAAAGGCCCCGTGGATTATGCCGACACCTTCCATCTCAGCCTGGCCTCTGGCCCACCGTCTCTCCGGAAGTTGGCAGGAGCTGGTCGGTAAGTGTCTCCCTTGTTCCTGCCATCTTATTAGTCCCCTACCGGTTTTCACTGGAGGGGACTATAGCTTTCCTCTGCGTCCGTCAGTCCGTCCGTCCGTCTGTCTGTCCCACTTCAGTTTTCCACACTTTTTTTCTTTATGCGTTTGAGGAATAATATGAATTTTGCTGAACAGCTTCAAAATGTCAAACTACAGATCAAGTTTAGACTTTTGTAGCGTCTGGTTGACATATTTTCGAGAAAATTAATTTTTTATATTCCAATTTTTTAATTGTTTGGATTCGATATTCTGCATAACAGTGCATTGTTTTCACAATTTCCACAAACCGGTAGGGGACGAGTATTGCTTATGCAATACTCTCAGAATGCTTGTTGACTTAGATAAGCAAGTCAGTTACTTTGGAGGGATAAAATTCTATTGTCTTATTAACACTTGGGCTTGCTGGTAATTGTGATCATTACAAAAAGCCATTTTCACTGGAAATTACATTGAAATGAAGTCTTGCTTTTTTACAGGGTAACAATAAACATTTTCCTGATGATGACACAGTTTGGGTTCTGTTGTGTCTACATTCTCTTTGTGGCAACAAATGTCAAACAGGTAAAGTAACATGATCAACGAGACACATCAGTCAAATAGAGGATTGTTATAATTTGGAGGTTCCCCTTAAAATGGATTGAGAGAGAGAAAGAAATAAAAATCCTTTTTAAAATAAATGTTAAAAAAAGGGGATCTTTGTACCTGTATTGTTAGATATAATTTCTGACCCCACTCACTTAAGACCAATTCTCCTCAGGTACCAGTTCCCACCATTTAAATGAAACCTCACACATACACACATAATTAAGAGGTAACTAGAACTGATACTTTGCAAAAATAAATATAAGACCAATAGTTGTGTCTGATTTATTTTGTTCCGAGTAATGAAATATTTTTCTGTTTACATTACAAATATCTTCTTAATCCCTTCCTTTGCTTTAATTTTTCAAAATCAATGCTTATTGATCACATCTAAGTGATCAAATAGAATGTAACTGGATTCCGAATTAAATGTGAGGTGTTAATATCAGCCTAAAATCGCTAGATGCAGCCCTTGCAGATTTGATAAAAATCTCGCTTTTATTTTTCGGAGAGTTTTGAACTGGTAGGAAATTATAAAAAAAAAAATGCTGGCAATTTTATATTCTTGCGATTTGGTACAAAAAAGCGAAATTGCAGAATTTAAAGTACATGTACTTGTGTAAAATAAGTAATTTACAGTTTTTTGTACCAGTACTAGCATGAGCTGGGTACTGGGATTGTACTCAGATTAATTGATGTACTGAGATTAATTGATGTATTGGTATATTGCAGCTGCTTCATACAGTGTGGGCAGATGACCCCAGCCTGAAGGTTTACATCATTGCGATTGGTCTCTTGCTAATTCCATACAGCTTAATCAGGAACCTTGTACATCTTGCCCCGTTTGCAATGTTTGCGAATGTCCTGAATGCGGTGGGATTGATCATCATCTTCCAGTACATCGTCAGAGGTCTTCCCAATCAGAATACCAGACCTGCGGACAAGTCCTATGAGAAACTGCCACTGTATTTTGGGACAGCTCTCTTTACATATGAAGGAATTGGTTTGGTAAGTTACTTTCCAATCTCTACAAACTGATAAACATTAATTTGAAAACAATACATAGTACAAAAGAACCCTAAGGCTAGTAGCTGTTTTTGAAGTGCATAAATAATACATGTATCTACAAACCATCATTCGATTACTGTTTATTGGATTTGTTGCAAGGTCTGCTTTTGTTTCCAAGGTGCTCCCAATAGAAAACAAAATGAGGACCCCCGAGTCCTTCACAGGCTGGAATGGAATTCTGAGTGTGGGCATGGTCACTATTTGTTCTCTGTATTCTGCCATGGGCTGGTACGGTTACCTCAAGTTTGGAGACGAGGCTAAAGGGAGTGTCACCCTCAACCTACCCACAGACCAACTGTAATTATAACCATATAAGCAATCATTGGGAACAAAATGCATGCTTGTAAGAAAGAATATCAAAATGATATTAAATAGCTATAATAATTATATGTGAGTAAAGTATTTATACAGTATTTAATATTTCAAGTAGTGTAAATACATACATTGCACCTTGCTTTTGTAGTGTCTTCCTGGTTTCTTTATATGTTGTAAGTTATAAATGGCAAATAGACAGCATTTAGGACCATATACTAATCTCTTTTACTTAATGATTCCGTAAAGCTACTACAATACATGTTCTCTCTATAAAACTTTCTGGAATTGAGTATTTTCTGGTTCTCTGTTTCAGAGTGTATCAACTGGTTCTTCTCATGTTCTCCATCTCATTATTCATATCCTTCGCCCTTCAACTCTACGTCCCAATTAGAATCATTTGGCCCAAAATCCAGCACCATTTGGTGTCCAAAAAGAAGAAAGAGTTTGGGGAATATGCTCTCAGGATAATATTGGTGATGTTCACAGGTAAAAATCACAGTGGGAATGTGATCATGGTAATCCTGAAGAGCAAATATGATAATTTCACCTTATTCATATTAATATCAATTTCATATTGTGAGAAATATGACAGCATTTTCTGCTAACAATGTGATTTAACTTAATGATTTACAGTATAAGGTTATTATTTAATTCTGGTTTATTTACCTATCAATTTTTTCATTTTCAGCAATTGTGGCCATTGTGGTTCCTGAGTTGGACTTGCTTATCTCCCTTGTAGGTGCTTTGGCCAGTAGCTCTTTAGCATTGGTATTCCCTCCCCTTATAGAAATATTGACTTATAAAGCACCCAATGAAAGGCTTTCCTCCCTATCTGTGATTAAAGACATTAGCATCATGGTATTTGGAGTGTTTGGATGTGTTGTGGGAACGTGGGTCTCCATTGACGAGATCAGGAAGAAGTTTTAGATTACTACACCATCCAACTCCTCAGACTTCACCTTCACACACTTCCATCATGATCTGTTTATTTACATGTATTGGAATTTATACTTTCTGTCCTCCTAGATGTTTATTTTGTTTGAGCTCTCCCCCATTGGATCGTTCATGTAGAGGAGGAGGCGAGACTGTAAGGCACTGTTACAATGTTTCAGGTTCTGACCAAACCCACTGTGATAGCTCTCTTTGTCTCTAGGTATTATTTCATCTGCACAGATTGAAAAAAGAATATTTATATTCAGTGTGTATTTCCCTTTATATTTGTATTGGAAATCTGCGATGTTTAATGCGGTATTCAATTTGTCTGTATGGCCTGGTGTGTTATAGGACCAACATTATCCAAAAATGAGCATTCCATGCTTAAATATATGTACTTTTATATTGAACAGAACATTTCAGCATTTTTTAATACAGGACATTGTTAAAGCATGTATATTCTAAGACCATATTTTTGGTAAAACAACAATTGTACGACTGTCAATTTTAAATTTGAAGAACCATCAACCACCTTTAAGATTCTTGTCTCAATTTTTAATTATTATACCCCCGCTCCGAAGTTTTACCCTTGTGTATCTGTCTGTCCGTCCGTCCGTCCGTCCGTCCGTCTGTCTGTCTGTCCGTTCGTACAAAAATTTCTGTCGCATTCATCTCAGCAACTATTTATCGCAGATGCTTGAAATTTTTACACAGTGTTTGTTAAGGCATGCCATATTGTGGGATATATTTTTGTACCAATCGGACGTCAACTTCCTGTTAAATGATGACTTTATTATTTTTAGCAAAAATTTTCAAACAAATTTTTGTCAAAGAATTCTCAGCAACTGTTTATCGCAGATGCTTGAAATTTTTACACAGTATTTTTATAGGCATGCCATATTGTGGGATATATTTTTGTACCAATCAGACGTCAACTTCCTGTTAAATGAGGACTTTGTTTATTTTTAGCAAAAATTTTCAAACAAATTTTTGTCAAAGAATTCTCAGCAACTGTTTATCGCAGATGCTTGAAATATTTACACAGTATTTTTATAGGCATGCCATATTGTGGGATATATTTTTGTATCAATCAGACGTCAACTTCCTGTTAAATGACGACTTTGTTTATTTTAAGCAAAAATTTTCAAACAAATTTTTGTCAAAGAATTCTCATCATCTGTTTATCGCAGATGCTTGAAATTTTTACACAGTATTTATATAAGCATGCTTTATTGTGGGATATATTTTTGTACCAATCAGACGTCAACTTCCTGTTTAATGAGTAGTTTGTTTATTTATAGACAAAATTTTTAACCATATTTTGTCAAAGAATTCTCAGCAACTATTTATCGCAGATGCTTGAAATTTTAACACACTATTTGTTTAGGCATGCCATATTGTGGGATATATTTTTGTATCAATTGGACGTCAGCTTCCTGTTAAATAATGACTTTGTTTATTTTTAGCAAAAATTTTCAGACAAATTTTCGTCAAAGATTTCTCAGCAGCTCTTTATCGCAGATGCTTGAAATTTTTACACAGTGTTTGTTAAGGCATACCATATGGTGGGATATATTTTTGTACCAATCGGGTGTCAACTTCAAGTTAAATGAGTACTTTGTTTATTTTAGCCAAAATTTTCAAACAAATTTTTCCTCAAAGATTTCTCAGCAGCTTTTAATCGCAGATGCTTGAAATTTTAACACACTATTTGTTTAGGCATGCCATATTGTGGGATATACTTCTGTACCAATCGGATGCCAGCTTTCTTTTAAATGTCGACTTTGCTTATTTTGCATATTCACATCAGAGCGGGGGTATCACTAGTGAGCATTGGCTCACAGATATCTTGTTTAGAAATGTTAATTAAATAGTGCCTTGATTATAAATAGATCTTCTTTACTAAATAAGACTACCTATATTTGCGATAAAATTATAAATCCATTGACACCAATACTGGGGGGGGGGGGGGGGGGGGGGGGGAGTGTTGTTGGTCTCTACAACTTTCCAAGGGGAAAGACTCTGGTAGAAAATCTATTCATGTACCGGTACTACAACACTTAGTTCTTGTGTGGTAAATATGTAAAGAGATCTCGAGTCTTTTTTAAATACAGTGGTTGAGATTTAATGGTGCATTGATTATATTTACATGTACACATGTAGCCTTATTTTTTAAAATCTTTTCTAATTCTTTGTGGTTCATTTTTAGATAAATCTTTTTATACAGAAAATCTCACCATATCTGTATTTTTATACATGTTTATGTATAAAGGTTTATTTTCACCATGCATTCCCTATCAGATTAGCTTATTCATTACCTCAGTGAGCAGAACATGTCTATTTGTATGTAACTGAAACTATTTTTTTGAGAAGATTTATGAATCTATGTGGCAGGCACATAAAATGTGAAAGGTTGAATTGCTTGTTACTTCAGTTCAACACTAACCTCATTACATGTATTGTTGACAGGGTGGTGTAACTGTTTCTTAATTGTAGTTAAGAAGATGAAGTTATTTGGTTCAGATTACACTTTATTCATTGTTGAGAATGTGATATACCGTACATGTAATTATGAATTTATTTCAGATATTCTTGTATGACGACTTTTGACCGTAAAATTATTTTTATTAAGGTATATACAAAAACTGTGATAAATAAACCCTACAAAAATCATTTATATGATGTTTTGTATTCATTAATCATTTAATACTCAGAACTTATTACATTTATTGATTACATTGCAATAAACATACCAGGTACCGGGGTATATAATATTCCTACTTGTCAAAGGTTGCCACCTAAACCACATGTATACTAGGTATGTCATAGATGTCGAAAGTAAAAACAACATTGTTCAAATTGTAAATAATTTAATGTGCACACAAATACATTTGTAATGCCAGTAAATTGTAATAGTTTAAATGGATACATGGAAGCTGTCTCCTCAGTTTTAAGTTTCTATTTCCTACTGACCAGGTCATCACAAAGGTCTATCACAAAGAATTTTTATCGGATAATATCACAATCTTCTTTTCAGGAATCTGATTAGTGAAGTAAACAAGTTCCTGGTTGCCAAGCATTCCCCTCGGTGTAAATGTCACCCCTTCTCGTGAACAAACTGCTCTCCATAGTAATTGAATACTCGAAGATCGGGTTTTTTTCTGATCACATCCTCTATCAATTCATCAATTATCTGAAAGAAAACAAAATTTAATAAATTCTTACTTGATAGGTCTATTTGACTACCAGAAATATGTGCATATTGTATTTATACTACAACTACTGGTTGCACTGACAAGTAATGTGGCTGAATAAACAAAGCTTTAATAAAATAAAACTGAAGTCATAATGCCTAAGATATAAAGGTTCAGCTACTTTTATCCCTAACTGTCCATATTTTAAGAATATTTTCTTGCAAAAATCTCTGGGTGCAATTGTCAGCAACTGAAGAACAACAAAAGTACTAAAATAATCACCCCCCCCCCCCAAAAAAAAATATGAAAGAGTATTTACTTGGAAGTATTTAGTTTCCAGCATAAGCACAGTCATTGAAATGCACCATTTAGCTTCACTTAAAGGTGAGATAACTACATGTAAATGAGTTCTGTAATGCTTGATTTACCCTGTTGCACTGTTGTAAATTGAGAAGTCGAAGTTTTGGCATTTCCTCTGGAATTCGTATAAAGTAGGTTCCTGTTATTTTGTGCAAACCTATGATATCCAGAACCTTTAAATTCCTGTCAACAAGAGAACACCATATAAGCCTTTATTTCATTTTGATTGTTTTTCAGAGACAAGAAACAGCTCTATAATATTATGCTTTGAAAACAAATTTTCCTGCAAATATTAATTTCTCTGTGGAAATAATGTTAAAATTATATCAATTAATAATAATACCAATAATGACTTATGGGTCTGAAATATGGATATCCAACTTCAAATGTGATTTAATGTCTTCAGAACAATTTACATTTGAAAAAACACAACACCTTATTTTTAAAGACATCTTGGGGGGGTACACAGAAAGGCATCAAATCTTGCTGTTTTATGTGAATTAGGACAATTTCCTCTGTATTATCTATGTATTGAGAATATGTTCAAATTTTATAAGAGACTTGAAGATATGGAATACAAAAATGACTATAATAATTACTTAGTAACATCTGCATTCAAAGAAGACAAAAAATTGTCTTCTAGAGTATCTTGGCAAAGAAAACTGTCTTCATTGCTACAGAAATTAAATATCAATTCTTTGAATATCTGTCACAAAATTTTAAAGAACAAGTTAAAAGTACATTATCAAAACAAAATACATGAACAACTAAACAATACACGTAAAGCTGACTCTGGAAAATTGTCCTTTTATAGCAAAATTGTAAACCAAAGGGAGTAAATGAATATGAACTACAACAATACTTAAAACTACCTTTAAAAAAATGTGACAGATCTGTCCTAACAAAACTAAGAATCAGTGCTCATTCATTATTTATTGAAACTGATAGATATTCTAAACCTCCTATTCCTAGAGAAAAACGTCTGTGTAATTTTTGCAAATTGTTTATTGAAGATGAGAAACACTTTGTATTGTATTGTTCAAAATATGACCAATGTATATTGAATTATTATGATATATTTAATGGGAACACATATACAAATGTCAATCCCATTAAGGAACTTGTCAATCCTAAAAACATTACAGCTGCTAGAAGGATATGTTGTTTTCTAAAAAACTGTTTCAACGCTAGAAAGTTATGTGAACACTTATACAATTTTATGAATACCAATAATAGTCTTCACACAAGCCTAGTTTTGTTCACCCAATGTTTTGTCCACTGTAGATTTTTAAGTTAATGTTTAACTTTGTTTTATGTAACTCATATGCATGACTATATGCTGACATGGTAATTGTCAATAAATGAATTGAAAAAAAAATAATATTATGATTTTGGTTAAATGTCTATTTGCTTAAAGTACATGTACCATGCAGCGATGCCACTTTCAGTAACTACATGTACAATGTCCAAAGTCATTTGACAAAGCTATAATGTAAGACACCCTTTGAAAAAGAAGAAACAATTTTAAGATAACAATAAAGATCGAGTGTCTATATATACATGGTTAGCAATGGATACACATGGACATGTCTGACAAACCTGCAATGGTCCACGATGGAAATGATTCCAGGGTCAGAGATATCCCAGCACCAGGACAGAGCCAAGTACTGAAGCTTGGGGCCGCAGCTAAAAATACAGCAACATTAATCACAGAAAACATATCTATAGCATATTGTGAATTCACATGCATCTTGCAGTTTTCACTGATAACCACATGTTTATTTCTGTGGGTTTTTAAGTTATTTTTTTTTTCATTTCTGCCTAAATAATATAGAGAAACCAACACTTTCCTTTTTTTTTTTATCCATTTTCATTTCTGCAAGTTTATATAAGTGCATAGAAAGCAAATAATGTACATGTAATTATTACAAGCTCCCTAAAAGTTAACAGAAAAAATCTGACCACTTTGTCAGCTGAATAACACAGTCGTCCACAAACTGAGTGTTTTCTGAGAAATCCAGCTCCACTAGGTTGGACATGGATTTACAGGTGAATAGTGACAGCAGTCCGTCCGTGGAGAAGTACAAACCTTTCCTCATCTTCAGATGGGTCAGCTGTTGGAGGGTCTGAGTAATAGAAATTAAAACTGTAAAAGGAGCTCCACAAATTAGGCACATTATAGTTGTAGAACAGATTATGCCTTTTAAAACCAGTTGTTACTGTTCGTCAAGTGCATTGGTGGGTACATCTCTTATTTACTGGTACCTTATTACGGTGGTAATGTGTATGCTTCTTAACTATCCAAATACTGTATGTGTATGCATACACCCATTAGGTTGAAGTATGTTAATTTAAGTAATTTTTACCAATAATTGTGACTGTATGTTACACTTTATATAGCATATTCTATATTTACAATATCTGGTCAGTACATACTAAGGATGCAGATACAGTGTTAATGAGAGTACACAATATACCTGAAATTCTTGACAGTATTTTCCAGATCAGATTTTACCTGTTTGTACCTGAAGTCATTGCAATTATAATCATATACATGTATTTACCTGGAGTCATGGTCAAATATACTTGAAGGTACCTGACAGCCATGATCTTTATTTAGCGGTATGTACCAGAGTCATGGTTTGTAATTACTTGTTGGTACCTGGAGTCATGGTCTGACATGTATATATAACGTTACCCATAATTTCCTGACACTGACAGTCATGGTCTCTAATTACCTGTATGTACTTTAGGGCCTGGTCAGTTAGTCCTTCACAAAAGGAAATCTGAAGTTTGTTCAGTTTAGCACACCTTGCAATGTGATGAATGCTTTTGTCTGTTAGTTCAGCACCATCTAGCATCAGTTCTCGGAGATTGTTGAGTTGTTGATCTACCAGGGTAATCACAGCACTGACAAATGTATAAAAAGAGTAATAATCTATTGAGATATGAAGCTCACAAATAATCTTGTACAATTGTTTAAACAAAACAAGAGATGTTTGTCAAAAACTTATGCACCCTCCCTTGGAAACATCCACAAAGAAAATGAACGTAAACTTCAAATAACTGGAATTTTTCAATGTCCAAGGGCCATAAATCTGTCGAAAATTGCTCGATCATACCCAATATCGAACTTGATCTAGATATTATCATGATAAACCTGTATACCAAATTTCATTTCAATATGTTCATCCTCTGCGAAGAAAATGAACGGAAACTGTTGGTGGACTGACCAACAAACAGCAGCAAAGCAATATGCCCTCCCTTCTTCGAAGGGGGCATAAAAATAATACATATATCATGGGCAGAAATAAATATTCATACACATGAAATGTACAATGTAAATAACTAAAGATATTAAAATTGGTTTGGCTCAATAACTTTTAAAAAATCAGTGTTTATGAAATTCTTTGGTTGATATTTGAACAGATTCACCATTCTGATTATTGCCAAGAATTTTATCAACTGGGTGTAAATACCTGATACTTATGATTGTCATAAACAGTTTTAATAAACACAATTTTGTTAGCTTTTAATGCAGTGTGTGTACCTGTCTGAGATCCAGGATATGCCATCAATGTTAAGTGAGACAATTCTGTTCATCCTCGAGGCCAGCAGTACAATGCTTTCGTCTGTGATGCAGCAGTGAGAGAAGTTGAATTCCTGCAGGTTCTCTCCCTTGATCATCGATGCTGCAGCACCATCATCTACAGACATGCAGCCCTCGGTGTTCAGCTTTGTCAGTCGTGGACAGTTCCTCAAGAAATATTCTATCACAGTTTTGTTAACACCACTACAGAAGCCTATGTTGAGAGACTCCAACATAGGAATGTATTGGGAGAAAACAGCTACTTCTGCTGTTGTCAGATCAAGCCTTCCCATCAAGTTCAGCTTTTTCAATGAGCTCGCTCTAGAAATAATGCTGCATAAAGAAGTGGATGGAATTTCATTGAGTCTGCTGAAGTCCAATTCCTTCCACAGACTAGGGTCATGTCCTATATCATACCATCGTTTACACACAGGTATCACATGTAAATTGAGTTCAACAACTGAGAAAAAGCTAAAAATACTTAAAATAACTTCCCTTGGTAGATGGTTGAATGAGACCAACTCTTCCCTCGTGTCTTCATTATAACTACTTAGTCTTTCTGTACTACATATTAGGCTTTCTACTTCATTAGATATCACTTTGATATCATTTTCTACAGTAAGTTTTGATCCATCATCAAGAGCTAGAGATGGCTCACAAGTACGGAAAATCCCTGGCCCAACAATGAATTCAGTGCCGTCTTCTTCTAGAAAATGGACAACTTCTGCTCTATAAGAAAATGACTCCTCCTCATCATGCTGATTTAAGTTGTTTCCATCATCCATGATATCCACTGGCTATCAGTCCTTGACTCCCGTCTGTTCGCTACACCACTTGGGATCATGAAGATTGAAGACGTAATGAAGCACTCCTATTTTTATTTAAGCATCACAATTATTAGACAACTAGAAAATCTTAAGACTTAACTTTGACCGTTTTAACTATAAATATTCATGACGCATTGTTATTAAAAATTTAATTTAATTGATATAGCATGAACAGTATTACTTAAAACTGTATTGGTCATGGTGAATAAAACAGTTTGATATTAAAATCATTCATAGAAAACTACTTTAAAACGACTATCTCACAATTTTAATGCTTCAGAGGAAATGTGGAATAAATAAATCGGTGTCAAACTCACGCAAGATTATGACAACAAATAAAGGCTAAAAATGAAGACGATGAAAAATGTTTATCCGGATTGTAAAAGAGCACACAGAAAATGACGAATGTTCAACGTCTGTAACTATTGTCAATTTTTTGTTAAAATATTTGTCATACACACAAATGCACACACGTTTAGTTATAAATTAAGAATATTTATTGTTATACTTCGTTTTATAATTTTTGAAGCTTTTGCTTATAGTTTTACAGTATAGTTATGTATACGTCCCTGGTTATATTAATTCATTTTGTGATGTTGCCATTCAAGATAGTGATTTTCAGTAATTCCCTTTTTCCTAATTATTCAAAATATAAATTATCTCAATTTTATTGTGAATCTTTAGGCAGTTCAAACGACCGTAAATATCTTAACCAATGAAAACGTTCCCATAGCAGCATATCAGTTTTTGATTCGCCAGCCTGAGGGGAAAGTGGGTCAGAGAACTATCAGATGCTCAGAATAAATTAAGTCGGCTAGTACTAACCGGTGTGCAAAGCAGTGAACGAACAGCGCCCATTTTGTCATTACAGAAAATCACCATGAGAGAAATTGTTCATCTTCAGACTGGCCAATGTGGAAACCAAATTGGTGCTAAGGTAGATAATACTTAATCATTTAGTTGTAGGAACGTTACATATACTTTACAGTGTATATATTTAGATGGATAATATGTTAGAGTTGGATAATGAGATGGCGGAATGCGGCGGCGAATTTCGCGGACATTTTTCTTTTTCCATTCGGCGAATAGAAAGAACAGATGACACTTATTTTAGTTGCCGATTACTGAATATTTTTGACATGAACTCCTTTTAGTGAGTTTCACTTAAATTTGTTAGATATTTAATTACACGTGACTCATTGACGGAATATTACAGACGAAAACGGGCATCTTGCCAGTCTCTCGTCTTGATTTAAATGGACCACGTGTTCAAGCGTTTAAAGAGCTGGATACATGGGGCGGATCCAATGTAATGAAATAATTTAAATTCCGTATAAAATCATTTTTTAACATGTATTTATTCTTTGTCTAATGATTCACGAGTGTATCTGTTTAAAGATTCGTGAATAATAAATATACGCTATAATAATTGTTTTTAAATTATAATGTATATTATTTTGATTAAATTTTTAAAGTAAGGTAGTATGAAGCATTAAATTTTTTTTGGTTGGGTTTAAAAGAGGGTAAAACCTTAAACAGATGCTGTGTCTTATTATGATTGTGGCATATGCGTAAGATGCGCTTCTAGATGAGTGTCGAACATCTGTCTGTTGCAGTTTTGGGAGGTGATCTCAGATGAGCACGGCATCGACCCAACAGGAACCTATCATGGTGACTCAGACCTGCAGCTCGAGAGAATCAATGTCTACTACAACGAGGCTACTGGTGAGTCTGACAGCTGTCGACAAAAAATAAATCTTAACTGCAGATGTGTTACATTATTTTATCCTTGAGTTACTCGGGAGATTAGGGAAGGAGGTATTTTTCTACTGAAGCTCATGTAGTCTCCAAGATGATGCATCATATGGAGCAAGCCCATTTTGATACATAAATACATTATGTTAATTTTATAATTATTTGACCTAATCAGCATAAAAATTAAAAAATATGTTGAAATTAATCATTTTATGGGGTTTAGAAAAGTAAATGTTGAAGACAAGCTTTAGGTCTGTAGCGTGTAGTTTGTAAAAGAATTTCAGAAGAATTTTTTTGCTATGTTTTGCAGTGTTAACTCTGGTCAGGATAAGAGCATATTTTTTAATGATGGCTTTATGATTGTTTTAATTCCTTTATAATGTCTAAATGATAAGCAATGTCATAAGTTTCTTGAATATGCATTAAAGCTAAAATCTAATAAACAGGTTCATTTTGTGATTTTAATTAATTCAACAGGAGGAAAGTATGTCCCGAGAGCCATTTTGGTTGACCTTGAGCCCGGTACTATGGACTCTGTCAGATCTGGTCCATTCGGTCAGATTTTTCGCCCAGACAACTTTGTGTTTGGACAGAGTGGTGCAGGAAACAATTGGGCCAAAGGTCACTACACAGAGGGTGCTGAACTGGTGGACTCGGTTCTAGACGTAGTTCGTAAGGAGTCGGAGAGCTGTGACTGTCTACAGGGGTTCCAGATGACTCACTCCCTGGGGGGTGGCACAGGCTCCGGAATGGGAACACTCCTCATCTCCAAGATCCGTGAAGAGTACCCAGACAGAATCATGAACACATTCTCAGTCGTCCCATCACCAAAGGTGTGTATTGATTGGTCAGTCTACTGCAGCATGCATAGAAATGAGATGGTGTCTGGATCAACAGTAATTTAACATCCTTGCCTCTCAATAAAATCAATAGTCAATGTCATTAGAGTGAGCTGGCTTGATCTGATAAAGCAATGTTTAATCCATAATGACATTATTTTAAGGGAAAATTGCTGCGTAAAATGTGAGTAGAAGTGCATAGGAAAACCTTGTACTTTCCTTAGATTATTGATTGTGCATTAACTAAGCTAGAAGCATTGATCCTAATTTATTGCATCATCTGATTGAAGTGGTATAGTCTACTCCTCATGATCTCTTGAGGGCCAATTTAATTTACTCTGATGCAAAATTATGCTGACTTGCTGCATAACAAATTCAGAGAATTGGTCATAATAGGGGCTACAGCCAGAAAACAGGAAGTGTGTGATTACGTAATGGAGCAAAGCGCACTCGGCTTTGTCTGATTTTAGAGACAAAGACAAGTATTTCCTTGTTACAAATTCAACACAATGTCAAAAGTTCAACAATTATGTGCATTGTTCTGCAAACCTGGAAGTATTGTAGTGGTGTGTGGTCATGCTATTCAATTGGTTAAATTCAAGCGATATATGATACCCCACAGCTTCCAAGGTGGTTTTTCATTCTCTTCAGAAATTCACAGTAAAGAATTTCGGACTTCTTCATGTTTCTATACCTTTATGATAACTAAAACTTAGGTAATATGATTGCTTATAGTGGTATACATACATCACTGTATTTAAAGTTGACCTCATTAACTTTTTTATCATTGATGAAATTCATTGCTGATATGAAACAATTATGTTTTGTAGGTGTCAGATACAGTTGTAGAACCATACAATGCCACACTCTCTGTTCATCAGTTAGTAGAAAACACCGACGAAACCTTCTGCATTGATAACGAGGCTCTGTATGACATTTGCTTCCGTACACTCAAACTGTCCACACCAACATACGGTGACCTTAATCATCTTGTGTCAGCCACAATGTCAGGTGTCACGACTTGTCTTAGGTTCCCAGGACAGTTGAATGCCGACCTCAGGAAGCTAGCAGTAAATATGGTTCCCTTCCCACGTCTCCACTTCTTCATGCCAGGATTCGCACCCCTTACCTCTCGTGGAAGTCAGCAGTACAGGGCCCTGACTGTTCCCGAGCTCACACAGCAGATGTTTGATTCCAAGAACATGATGGCCGCCTGTGATCCACGTCATGGACGCTACCTCACGGTGGCTGCCATTTTCAGGGGTCGTATGTCCATGAAGGAGGTCGACGAACAGATGCTGAATGTTCAAAACAAGAACAGCAGCTATTTTGTTGAGTGGATTCCCAACAATGTGAAGACGGCTGTTTGTGACGTTCCCCCCAGAGGTCTGAAGATGTCTGCCACTTTCATCGGAAACAGCACC
The DNA here is from genome assembly GCF_025612915.1 of Magallana angulata. NCBI lineage: Eukaryota > Metazoa > Mollusca > Bivalvia > Ostreida > Ostreidae > Magallana > Magallana angulata. The sequence goes on from NC_069117.1 coordinate 6,959,542, forward strand.
GCCATCCAGGAGCTGTTCAAGAGAATCTCTGAGCAGTTCACCGCTATGTTCCGTCGTAAGGCTTTCTTGCATTGGTACACTGGTGAGGGTATGGATGAGATGGAGTTCACTGAGGCCGAGTCCAACATGAACGACTTAGTGTCCGAGTACCAACAGTACCAGGACGCCACCGCCGAGGAGGAGGCCGAATTTGATGAGGAGGAGGAACAAGAAGAGATGTAGATGCCTCCCACGCCTCAGATTAACAGACTAAGCAAATGGACCAATTCCTGTACAGCTTTAAATAATTCTCAATGACAGTTTTCTAGTCACTGTGTTCTGTTTCTCTGTGATCTTTCTGTCTTCCTTTCTATCCGCCATTTTTTGGAAACATTTTTACTTTTGTTTAAAATTGTTAAGGGCTTACAATGAATAAATTGATCAAATTTTATTTAAGCCAGTTGTTAAGAATTATCATTCTACCGGTAATCCTGATCAACAGAGTGTTGCATGTGCTCAAACATAAACCTAGATTGAATAATTTAGATCTATTCCTTTATCTATTATTGCAAGGAAATGAAAACAAAATTCTTCTCATTTTCAGTAACTATTAGTGGTTTTTGCAAATCCTGCATTGTATTAATGAAGAATGATACTTTTAAATTCATATTGGCAGATTTTTTAATGTGTTGGATCATTGGAACTAAAAATGTTTAAGATGGTCAAAGAACATACTAACTTTGTTGTGACGTATTTCCTATTGAAATACTGCGTAATAAAATTAACTATAGTTTTATTATTTTTTTTATTTAAGTTCATAAGTTTCAATCCAGTTAGGGCTTTTATAATTTATATATAATAAAGTATTTGAAATATAGTGTACTTTTATCCGCATTGATAGGTGTCCCATTCCACCTTGATACTCAATCCATTAAACCATATTCGGGGATTTTTTAAAATAACATTCTGGAGATCGGCTGAACAGCAGGACCTTTTCAAAATTTGTAGAGTCATAGCATAGTTATACATGTAGTAGTTAGGGCTATATGGACCGTGGATATCGGCCTGGGAACAATGAGAGTGTTTTATTTTCAATTTTTTTTTATATCGAAAATAGCAGGGTAGTGTAGACGGAAATTGGTAATCCGACAACATCGTTCTGTACATCTATGTTTTTCAGTTTGATTTTGGGATCAAAATTTAAACCATCAAAGAGTTGCAAATTTATTCCAAGCGATGAATTGGTAAATTGAAATGATTTGATAGTGTTGGCCGTGTGCTACATCTGATTATCCGCGCCTGATTCTGTATCGTTGTATGAGGACGTTTTTCCGTATGCAGGAAGTGGTGTGAACAAATGCACACTCGGAGGGAAAGAATTAACAATGACTCACCTATTGTACAACAAAACTCTCCGCCGTATGAATTTACATAAGGAATCATTCTTTGAGTATTATGAGGTGATAATTTTGGTCGGGGCGTGATCAAATCCAATAAAGCCCGAAGGGCTTTATGATAGATTTGATCACACCCCGACCGAAATTATCACCTAAATGGCTAATAATATTTAAAGAATGATTCCTTATTACTTATATTTATATAATTTTAGGCCATGGTACGATTAAATAAACAAACCCCGCTGGCGCCTCAATTTGGCGTCATTTTTATTATGAGTTATATAGTACAACATCGACCGATACGTAGTGTTATCACAGGCAAATACACTGGATAATGTAAATATAATAATTTAACGACAGCTTTATAATGACTGACCAACGGATAAAGCTAACTCCATTAATTGCTGCCAGATTTATCTTTTTATATATATATATATATGTGTGTGTGTGTGTGTGTGTGTGTGTGTGTGTGTGTGTGGATCCAGAATTTTTTTTTCAGGGGATGGGGTCGGGTCCCAAGGATAATTGGGCTAGTTTGCAGAAGGAGGTCAGAGGCTGACTCTATGTAATTTTGCAATGGGAATATTTAATAAATTTGAATTTTTCCAGGGTCAACACCCCCTTTCTAGATCCGAACATGCTTTAGAAATTTTTTAAAATATTGTAGTTTTGTTTGATAAGCTACAAAAATTTGATGTATCGTGAATTCCCTTACAAGAAGAGGTCAGCTGATGAAATGAATGGAAATTTCAGACGTGTTATGCATATTATGTATGCATAAAGTTTGTCATTGTATTACATGTATAGGGATCCGATTTAAGTCCTGGGAACTTTTGTCCAATACTTGAACTTTGTTATATCTTCCTTTCATTCTGTCTTTATTCCCTCCCATAGAAGATTGCATGGATATACAGTTTTAAATACAAATCATAAATGCAACTCAAGAGTAACAATGTTATTTAAAAAAGAATAATATGTTTTACGGTGCGACCGTTGGGGCGAGCGCAGCATGTGACCAAACAATGAATTATAATAAATCAATAAAAATAAAATTAACAACGTGAAATTTGAATGCCAAAAAATAAAACATACCTATTTTTCAGTAAATTTTCATTATTCATAGTTTATAAGATTTATTATAATTTATTTATTTATATGTAGAACAATAGTTTAATCTCAGATACAATGTTGTTAAATAATAAAGATTTTAATATATATATATTCATTGCACTGCATCTCCTCTTTTAAAGTGATTGTGATTATGATTGATTTCCCCCTTTTTTTTGCAGTAGACATTTTTTCTTAAACTTACATATAAAACTTGACTCATCATAGAGCTCCCCCCATGCTAAAATTTTTTTCATTTTTGTCAATTTATACATAGAAAATCGACTTACCATGGATTTGCCCCTCCACTTAAAAAAAAAAAAATTAATGTTTAATTTTATTTTTAATTTACGCTTAAAAATATTTGCTTATCATGTTAAAAGAACATGGTGTTGCCCCCCCCCCCCCCCCCACATGTAATAAATCGAAGTGAAAATAAAGAAACCATTGAACTGCTAAAGAGCTGAAGGATTAGAATTTTCATGATTTATTTTTCTTTTTGCTTGCAAAGATTTTTTGGATGAGGCTGCCATCCACTCACCCACCCCCTTTAAAAAAAGGCGCTGCCACGTATAACGTTACGTTTCAGGAAATTACCTAGCTGCAGATCTGTAGCTCTCTGGTTGAAAAAATTCGGATAGACAAACCAGAGAGCTACAGTTCCAAGCGTTGTAAAAACCTCCGATTTACGCCGCCGTTTTTGTGTCGCTCGCTTCGGGAATTATATCCGTTTTTAAAAGCATTCAACCGCCTAAATAATTGGATTTATTAATTAAACATATAGTTTACCCTAACTCTGCTAACTTTGTTTTCCTTTCAATGGTTCACAACGGCCATCCTTCGCCTTGGAATGTCATCGTTTTAAAAAACTCGCCTTATGACAACCATGTTTACCTAGTAGCGAGATCTCGGGTGCGTCGATTTACCCAAATGGACCCAAATGAACCCAAATGGCGATTAAAGTGGAAAACAATTATAATAAAATCCTCATAATTTAGGGAAATTTGGAAAAATAAAAGCCGAAGGTCCATAACAATAATTAAGATTATTTTAAAAAGTTGTTTTATTTTTATATAATATATATATTTATATTATTTGAATATAATTACATACATTATATACTTTTACAAATCGAGATAAAATGCTCATCTTTATTTTTCAAAAACAATTTTTAAAGATATACTGAAATAATTTTAATTATTGTTTTGGACCTCCGGCTTTTATTTTTCCAAATTTCCCTAAATTATGAGGATTTTATTATAATTGTTTTCCACTTTAATCGCCATTTGGGTTCATTTGGGTCCATTTGGGTAAATCGACGCACCCGAGACTCGCTACTTGGTAAACATGGTTGTCACAAGGCGAGTTTTTTAAAACGGTGACATTCCAAGGCGAAGGATGGCCGTTGTGAACCATTGAAAGGAAAACAAAGTTAGCAGAGTTAGGGTAAACTATATGTTTAATTAATAAATCCAATTTTTTAGGCGGTTGAATGCTTTTAAAGTCGGATATAATTCTCGAAGCGAGCGACACAAAAACGGCGGCGTAAATCGGAGGTTTTTACAACGCTTGGAACTGTAGCTCTCTGGTTTGTCTATCCGAATTTTTTCAACCAGAGAGCTACAGATCTGCAGCTAGAAATTACCGTAATTATAGTGAATAAAATATGTGTGAGCATTCATCCAAATTAGTGCAATTTACAACTGTTTCCTGTATCTGAAGAAATGTCCTTATTCGTCAGCTGTTCTTTATCTTAGCCTTTGCAAGATTTTAAGAGGATTTTGGTCATTTCAGCAGATTTACAATAACTTCAATTAGAGTAATTTCCCCTTATCAGTGCTTATTGTGACGTCAAAGCTGACGTTGGTTAAGTGTCGTCTTACTCTTTAAAACTCCCCTGAGAAATAAAAGTATGCGAAGTATACTGTTTTATTTACTTAAAAAGCATGATGTTCTTAAAATTACACATCTTATAAGCTTTTCAAAGGTTTAACTTTGATTCTCGGGAGAAGGTGATGTTGGAACGTGAGGTTGGAAACCATTGGTACTATGTGTAAACGTTTGTGACGTCACACGATTATTTTTGATTGAAAGTGTACTGAGGTGAACTTTAGAGGTAACATTGACTGTATGTCGCTTACATCGTTATTGTTTTTACTGTCTAAATTTGTCTTGCTGATTCTCGTGAGAGTGTGAAGTGATAAAAATTGCCATGATTACAGGGAACTACTGGGACGATTAAAACGATGCATTACTGGTCCGATTTACTGACGCCAAAAAAATCCGTTGAATGAATGTGCAACTATACTCTGTCCCAAGATATTTTGGATTCACGTTTGGACTATTTTTAATAAAAATACACTTACCTGTGAAAGAAGTGCAATTGAAATAGTTGAAAGGGATATTTTCCAAGATAATTTCATTGACACATGATCATCTTTCACTCGGAAAAATCCACAGGAACGAAAACAGATTCCTTACGGAGATTTATAATGGGGAATGTTTACATCTTTTCTCCATTCGGAATACACTCGGAATACATCGCGCAATATTTCAACGTTATCATCCGGGCTTGCTGCAATGCAAAATCTTCGTAGACATCACATTTTTTAGCATTGTATTGAAACCTGATAAGCTAACAGGGGCGTTTTGACTGAGAAATCTTGGAAATTTTTCATACTTTTGAATGAACATCGTTCGGATCCTGAGGTATTTATAAATATCAAACAATTAAGCCAAACGTGAATCCAAAATATCTTGGGACAGAGTTTAGTCCGATTTTTCTATTCACACACGCCTTGCCGGTAGAGCTCGCTTCGCGCCGGCGCTGCGCGCCGGCGAGCTGCGCTCGCTAATATGTTAACGGTGTGACCGTTGGACCGAGCGCAGATTTAACACAGAGCAGTTTGATTTTTGTAACAGAATTTATTTGAAACGCACACAGTAGGACCCGCTTATTTGCCTACTCAAATCATTAGCCAAAGTTTGACTAAACGTCGCGTGCTCAGTCTGCATTATGACGTCATGTTTCAGACGTAAAACGTACACGTTTTGTTTTCGGAAATAGCCGAAGAGAGTTACGTTATTCCGAACTTTTTTTATATTTCTTCTTTCATTGTTTATCAATTTAATTCATATAAATGCCGCGCTAATAAAACTGAATACTTTATTCAGTATCGAAAAGATCAGTTCCTTGATGTTAATGTTTTTATTTACCATCTGTTAATTTGATAAGACATACATAGAACAAGTCTTGTTTCTTGATTGAAGCACTTTTGAAACTTATCTAGTTTCCTTTTTAATTTCTTTAATTCAAATCACCTTCTATTGAAACACTGGAACTTATTTAATCGAGTCTAGGGGCGATAAACATCGATAAGTACCAGTCAATCAATGACCGAACTAACTTTTTGAAAACAAAATGGCTGTCAATATGGCGGCGCCCAGGGCTGGAAGAAATTTTTTTTGGCCTTAGTACCCCTGATTCAACTTTCATTTTTCACTGATTTTCTTGTTACCATTAATCCTCGCTTCGCGAGGCGGGCTTCGCCCGCCTCTCGCTGCGCTCGATATAAATACCATATATGTGTTCATTACGTTTGAACTAGATAGAGACGAGCTGGCGAGAAAAAAAATATCGATGAATATTGCAATCTGTAAAAATCGCGAAGATTTCTCAGGATTCAGTTACTGTGAGAAATATTTATCTTTCTCTGAGTTTAATTACTAGCATAAAAAAAAAAGAATTATTGGTATTGAATGGTTTACTTGTGTTTTTTTAATGATTCGCCAACATTTGAATGTTACAAGTCAAGTTACAAGCGAGATAGAAGTCGTTTATGTTTACAAAACTGCTCAAATTTTATATTTGTTTACAAATAATTTAAAGAAATTTCCATTTCTTTGACAAAATATAACTTGTGGCAAACAAAAATGATAAACTGATTGAATGTGTTAACAGTGTGCTCAACAACAAAAAGCAACATTAGACTTGAAACGTATACCCATAAAACACAAACAATAACAGTACTCAAACTTTGTTTATAAAACAAAGCATTTTAACCTTTGTAACTCGCTTGTACATGTACCTCAACATTTGACTTTCAAAATTTGACAAAGCATTAAAAACATCCATATCGACCATTCTAAATTTTGAAAAATTCGAGTTCCAATCGCGTCTTAGTCCTTAATTTCCTCAATTGCATCCGTTCAGTATGAAAACCTGTGGAAAGAGAACGCAAAGTTCGGCAGTGAAATATCAAAGTTCTCAATCATCGCGTTCCACCAAACATATCTGAAAGCAACTGCAGACCGTTGACTTGCGCTAGAAAATAAAGCGCAATCGCCACACACAAAACAAAGGTTTACTCGTAACAAACATTTTTCGTATTATTATTTTTTTTTTTTTTACAAAAATTAGATACTGAATTTTGGAGGAAACAGCCCCGCCCATTGGTAGGGGCAGATAAAAAAATATATGTCTATATAAATAAATTTCAGTTATATTTTTATACTGTTTAAAATGATCATGTTAACAAATAAAATAAGTCATTCATTTGTTTAATAATACATTTTCAGTTGTTTAACGTTCGTAGATGCTTACCCACTATCAATAGTCGTTATCCGAAGAAAAAAAATTGAAAATTTTTAGCAGAGCGTGGTTTCGATCCACGGACCTCTGGGTTATGGGCCCAGCACGCTTCCACTGCGCCACTCTGCTGATGTGAAAATAAAAATATATAACAGCTATATAAATTATAAAATGACGTATTTTATAGGAGTTCTCTGTGCGTTTTGATGTACCTGTTTACAGAACTGTTTCGATCAAGCTTGTATTTAACATTGATTATTTATTCGATTCACCAGTTAGTCAGTTGTAACTAAACTTGTAAGTAAGTTGGCATTATATGAGCGCACAGTCCACTTTAGAAATGCTTTTATTTACCAAATATGTATATGCTGTTGTTGTTTAAAACTATTTTTTTCATCGAAAGATTTCGAAATTACTTGTGATTAATTGCTGTAACGTTATGTATTCACCTGTGTAACCATGAAATGAAAATTGAATGTTGTAAGTTTTAGAAATTTCCCTAAACAGGTAGGGAGAAATCGCTAAAATGAGATGATATAAAGATATAGATAGATAAATACGTTTATTCACCAATCAACATGATCAAGGGCCCGGGGGGGGGGGGTGCATTTGGATATAAATTTGAGTTATTTGAAGTGCGAAAATTAGAGAATTTTTCTTTTGCCAAAATTATAGTACTAATGGAACAACTTTTTCCTTTAACCACACTATTACATAAATTGATCTCTCAGTATATCCAAAACCTCTTGGGGATCAACAAAGGCTTATAGAAAAATTTGCTATAGCCAAAAGTTGTTTCTATTGATATATACATTATCGTGGATTTATAATAAATATCATCAAATTTATATCCCACTTAGGCTATTATACCTTAAACAGGATATTACTGTTATTTACATGTATATTCCATTTGGGCAATTGTAGCTGCAGAACTGTAGCTCTCCGGGAAAAAAATATTGACAGACCGGAGAGCTACAGGGCCACCCATTGAAAAAATTGTATATTTATTGCGCAGAAAAACGTGCGCTAGTTTTCGACTAATTTACCTTATTTATACGCAAATTCTGTGAAAACAATTAGTACCATTAAATTCTTCATGCAATTTACTACTGATATCGCCTCTTTATTTGCCTCAGACTTTCTCCGAAACACCCTACTGACCTCGGAAAATCAAGTATGTTGAATTTACATCGAGATCGAGAGTCGCCATTTTTACATGTTAACAAAGTGCACAACATGAAATTACGGGACTGGTGATGGTGTTTAAAAGACTATCCGAGGCAAGTGAAGAGACGATATCGGTAGTAAATTGCATGAAGAATTTAATGGTACTAATTGTTTTCACAGAATTTGCGTATAAATAAGGTAAATTAGTCGAAAACTAGCGCACTTTTTTCTGCGCAATAAATATACAATTTTTTCAATGGGTGGCCCTGTAGCTCTCCGGTCAGTCAATATTTTTTTCCCGGAGAGCTACAGTTCTGTAGCTAGGGCAATTGGTTCCAACCTTCTAAACACTTTTATTTTCTATTTAGAAAAAAATGGATGCCATACTAAATGGGATACTAACTTCCCAGCATCCTGATGCTTTAAAGAAACAACTAATCACGAAAGTAACAGAAAACAGCTCCAAGCCTCAGCCAGTACGCGTGATTCGATCTGTGCTAGAGATCTCCTCATCATGGTTTCTACAGGGAGAATCGGACATTGCATTGACGGAGGGTTTACAAGTGTATATGTCATGGGCAAAATACAATCTTACAACATTTGAAGCTTTCTTTGACAGGGAATTTCTGCTCTCTCTATTTTCTTATAAAGGTAAACATGAGGCTAATGCTGTACTTCTGCTTGAAGTCAGCATGGAATTGCTTCAGAGGTCTTCATCTTACTCGGCACATGTCCATGTGGTCGAGGCGAAGGCAATCAGTTATGTGAGAGAACATCCATCTATTGACTGCTTAACTAACTTTGTTAACTTCTTATTCAAATTCAAGGAGTGTTTACCAAAAGGTGACTTTGTTTCAACTTTCTGTGTATCCCTAATAAACTCAATGAGTCTTTGTTCTATTTCTGAGGACTCAGGGCCTGAAAATGTCATTGTGTACATTAGGAATGTGGATAAAATTTGTTCTCTTATTCATAATTTATGGAACAATGCTGACTCTGAAGTGATTCTAGAATCACTAAAAGCCATTTTTGGATTAATATCAGCTTTAGAAGAAACAGAACCTTCAATTTGTTTGGGTGCAGTTGTGCGGAACATCCCAGAGGAAATGATTGAAATTATTGTGAAATATGCCATAAATTCAGACATTGACAGTGCAAGAATGACAACAGCACTGCAAAGAGTGGTGGATTGGGTTCAGTGGCCGACGGCTACTAATGTTCACTTGTGGATAGTCAGGTTTTTCCGGAGTCTGGCCATGGCCAAAAAGTACAGCATTCTCATAAAAGTCACAGAAAATAAAATTGAACAGGTAAATGAAATTATTTTTAGAGATGGAAAAAGGTTGGGTTTGTATCCTAAATTAGTAAATTTCATACCTAAAATCATTAGTATTTGATGTCTAGTTTAATGATCAGCTTTAGGGTTACTTTTATCCCATTAAATGATACACTGATAAAATCAGCACCTATTTTACTTGTTTTTTTTTTATTTTGATCAAACATGTACTTAAAAGATTAATCAGTTCATTACATGCTTCAGGTCTGTCATAATCTAAAGTTTGTGGCTGTCAGGGATGGAGCAATGAGTGTACTCACCCAGATGTTACTAGGGTTTCAACACTCACCTGAGCCTTTTCACAAGGTAGGTATTGAAGATGCAGTTGATTTGAAAACAACATAATAATAAAAGGTTCAGTTCAAATTGTAAAAAGTAAAAACTAATTACCGGTACCTAGTAAACCATTATTTTTTCACAAGTCACCATTAGATTTCTTTCTCTACATAGACAAATCAATTGCCATATCAAGAAGTCTAGTTTCTAACCACTTTTTCTAAATTATTTGATGGATTAATATTTTTTTTAACATGAAAGACCTTTACTTTGGTTTTGTTCTTTTCTTTTTTTTGCTACATACAAAGATGTTGTTGAATTTTTAAAACAACATAACTACAAAAAAAGTTTTCATCTGTTCTGGGATTTCAATGCAGGCAATGCAATGGATTCCTATTTGAATTGTTGCCTTTTGTAAAACTTGACTTCTACATTTCAGATATTGCCTGAGATAGTGAAAGTGATAGACATCTTGAAAACTGAGAATGAGACTGTATTGAAGCAGCTCTCTGATCTGTTACACTGTTGCTTCTTTCTCCACGCGGGATACCCAGACCTGTATGATCCGATATTGGAGGCTCTAAAGGTGAGAGTTAGGGACTGCTGCAATTACAGACAGGAACTGCTTCATAGTAAGCAAAGCATACTTGTTGCCACCATTTTACCTGAGCAAGAAGGGTATTTTATAAAATGCTACCAGAATGAATTTTAGCTATTTATAGTTACTGGAAATTTTTTAAATGAAGATTTTTTCTTAAAAAGTTCTTGAATTTCTTGATATGAAATTAAAGTTGTATGCCATAGCTTAAAAGAAATTTCAAAAATGCAATTTTAGGGAATTCCAGCCCCTAGTGCAGAGGAAATAAAATCTCGTTTGGAGGCAAGTCAGTGGCTGACCCAGAAATCAGGAGCATCGAAATATGTGTCCAAAGTCACTCAGAGGTCAGAGACTGGAAAGACAGGGCTCTTTAACCTGGGAAACACCTGCTTTATGAACAGTATTATACAGGCCCTCTTTATGTGTGACAGGTTAGATATCATCTCTGTGACTGCACACTTACATAGGGAGATATTGGTGGATGCAAAAAATGCCATGTTTATATACTAAATAAAGTGAAATTACCTTTTGTTTTCAATTCAACCTGAAATAAGGACTTTGTATTCTAGCTTTAGGAGGGACACACTGTCATACCAAGCCACCGCAGAGCAGCCGGTCATCTCCCAACTACAACAGGTGTTTGCTTTCCTCAGCCAAACACGGGTAACAATATATGTACATGTATTTATAATGGCAATTCCATTCACTATTTCTACGCAGATTAAAGGTTGGGCAATACAAACATATAATTACTTTGTCAGTGCTATAATTAGATGTTTGATTGACATACCTTTCTTGTCATTTATTCCACAGAGACCTGCCTATGCCCCCATGACTTTCTCCAGAATGTCACGACCCAGTTGGTTTGTGGCGGGCCATCAACAAGATTGCTCCGAATATCTCAAGTACTTACTGGACCAAGTCCACGAGCAGGAGCGATCACGTCAGAAAAAGGAGAAACTAGCTCAGGAGTCAAAAAGTGCCAACGATGGCAACCAAACTGATACAGAGACAGCTACTACTGTAGATAGTTCCAAGAAGTCACCTGTGATACGATCTTTGATAGAGGACCATTATGGAGGGATGATGGTGACTACCGTGACTTGTTTAACCTGTAAAACCAAGTCCTCTCGTACAGAGGAATTCAATGATATCCCGTTAGCCTTTCCGGAGTATAAGCCGATAGTGAACCAGGACAAGGGTGATGAGTCTGATACATTGCCTAATACAAAGTGTTTACACCTTAATGACCTGCTACAACATTACCTGAAGCCAGAGATGTTGACCGGGGACAATCAGTACTTCTGTGATAAATGTGGCTCACTTCAGGATGCAGAGAGGAAAATCTCCATCACTCAGCCCCCTGAACATTTGATCATCTCCCTACTAAGGTTCTCCTATGATCCGAAAATCCATGCCAGGTCAAAGATCTTTCAAGAGGTCAAATATCCACGTACCCTGATTGTACCCAAGGATCAGACGTCGGAGACGAGGAGTGACAACCCTAGGCGGTCACTGAGGAGTGCTGTGTCCCGCCAGATAGAAAAATGTGGGGTGAACACCACAAAGGGGGAGGTGTATGGACTTAATGCAGTTGTGGTACACTCAGGGACTTCCTCAGAGTCGGGCCATTATTACACATATGCCCGCCATTCGCTGTTCCAGGATCCAGAGGCTGTGATGGAAAATCTGTCGGAGTGTACAGATGAGGACAACATAGACTTCCTCCAGGACAAGTGGTACTCGTTCAATGATAGCCGTGTGTCGTACGCTCAGTACAGCTCCTTCTGTAGTGTCACTCAACGCTTCACGAAAGACACGGCCTATGTTCTCTTCTACAAGAGAATCGATCCCCAGAACAGTGAGAACGAGGGAGTGGATCTCAATAAGTCTATAAAACCAGCAGAAGTAGATCCTCCCCTTCAAGACAGACTGAGACAGCTGGTCAGCAAAGATAATGCTCAATACCTACAGGTAAACATACACTTAACATCAAAGTGAAGGATTGTATTTGTACCAGAGTATTTTGTTTGTTGTACATGTCATTGTATACTAAAATGAGTTGTCAAGACTTGAAACATAGGATGAAAAGTCTTACACACAAATCTGAAAAATTGTACAACTGTGTACGATAACATCCAGAAAACCCTAAAATTCTACATTCATCACATGTTCTATTTTTTGCAGGAACAGGAAATGTCCGAGCTAAAGCGTGCTTCCAGGAAGAGGCCGGTCTCCCAGACCACGTCTTCATGGTTCTACAAACCAGACGAGGATCAGGGACCCCCTGGCAGCTGTGGGGGGTCCTCATTCGACAGTAGCGGACCAAGATTTGTGTTTTAATCAGGACTTTTGCAATGTTTTTATAAATTATGCTTAAGGTAGAATTAGCAAATTCTGTGTTCTTGGTGCCAACTTTTTCTCCCATTAGTACATGTACTAATGCTCACAAATTTATTTTCAAAACATGTTTTTTCCCCATTAGATATTATTTTGATTTTCTAAAATGATACATTTAGTACCGGTATTCAATTCATTAATGAAATATCAAACCAATTATTGCTGATTACGTTACTGGTACTTGCCATAAAGCCTGTATATAGTCTAGTTGCTTCTTCTACATGTTACGGTGATCATCACATGCTTTGCTACATGTGTTTAGTTTTCTTGCTTGTTTCCAAGGATTGCTTATGGACTGAATTTTAATTGAAAACAAACCAGTGTGTCTGTGATATTATGTTAGCCTGTTCATTATTGCTATATGTTTCTGTCCATCATCGTTCGTCAGGCGGCCACTTCAGGACATCAAGCAGTCAAACTGTTGGCATAATTGTAATAAGCATTAAGCTCCTTATCAAAATTGTAAAAATTAATGGCATCAGGGGTTCTGGCACAGGGGTGGGGTTGTTGTGTTAGAGTGGGGCTCTAATGATTATATACTTGTGAAAAAGCATTAAATCTTTTAAAATCTTCATTGCTCCTGAATATTAAGCAGATGAACTAAATGTATAAGTACATGTATATAGTTAAGATAAGGAAGAGTGCCTCTTCCAAAATCGTGAAGTTCATGGCCCATGGGTCAGGGGTTCTGGTGTTAAGGTGGGGCTTTAAATGAATGCAGTAATTCTTTTAAAATCTTCTCCTCTGCTACTGAGTATTAATCTAATGAATTAAGTGCCTCTTCCAATTGAATTTCATGGGGTTCTTGTGTTAGGGTTTGGCTCTAATGATTAACTGATTATTTTTTTGCACTTATGATTTGTTTAATTATGTCACTACGTAATGCTACAGTTTTGAAAATTTTTTTTTAGAATTTATAAAGATTTTTGGATAGAACAATTCTGGAATAATAAAACTGATTTAATTACCCCTGTTATTATAATACACATCAACATACATTGCAAGAGCCACACTGCAGTTACTCAGGTGACTGATACGGCCCAAGGGCCTCTTGATCTTGTTAAGGAGCCTGTATCGTCCCTGTCATATATCAGTAGTTATATCTCATAACTGAGTTTCTGCTGTCAAATATCATCATTTGTTAGTTCCCCTGAAGGAGGCTTTTATGGTTTATAATCAGCAGTTAGCTTTATTCTATGAAGTCTTTTTCCCATATTTCAGCAAACTGCTTTATTGGTGCAAATTAATCTATATTTAGCATGAAATGTATTGATGCAATTACATATACTGGTATATTAAACTTTAAATTGCAACAAAATACTTGTTTTTACTTTAGGAACCAAAATTTGATATGCTATAGCACAACATGGGGTAGTCAACACTTACAAACGCCTTAACGGTTACCAAAAAAATCTTAAACTGTTCCAAGTTCTGTACTATTCATATACATGTATTACAGTTAGTTTGTATGCTGACTTAATACTCTACACAGAAACAGTTTACCTAGTATGTAATTATAAAATGCCTGAAAAGCCAGCATATTGACACAGTTACTGCGAGGTAATTAACAATCCAGCGAACTGAACACAACTACTGCCAATACAAAATAATGGAAAGTCAATCTACTTTCACAACCCACTCGCATTAGAATGCAAAATCAGGGGTCACCGAAGTGATGGAAATAAAACCTTGTTGAAAAAAACAAAACAAAACCATATTTCAGATTTATTTTTTAAGTCATAATTTACACAACTTTCAAAATGATGTATATTGTAAAATGAATGCAAGCATTAAAAAAAAACAACAACATGGAGATGGTGACCATCTCAAAGGGCCTGCTTACATAGTGGACAATATGATGAAAAGAATTTCAGTGAATTTTGCTTAGAGACCTTGACCTATATCTTAGAAATTTTCCAGGTGGTGTAGAACTTCTACATCCATTTCATTACTACTTATATGCAGGCATTTTTGTTCAATCTAAGCAAGATTAAGCAAATGGGAAATAATATACAGTCTTAAACTGATAATAAAAAGAGATCCTCTATGACCTTCACATTGACTTGACAAAGTCACTGAACACCATTGACCAAAAAGCTCTGTTTAAGTAAAGTCTTAGCCAAATAGGTCTAAGTAGAGAGCATATAATTTTCTTCAAGATGTGAGGAATGTAAAAATCAAAATCAGATGGAGAAACCCAACTGATCTTAATTTTGGACATTACATGTAAAAGTTTGATAAACTATCTTATTAGAACCATTTTAACAAGAGCTTTGACTTTGGGTAGTTGTGTCAATTGACAATGTAACGTAGGCCTGTCTATTTCATTGTAGGCCATTCAGCCATGGCTCATTGAAATCAACAAGATTTGTCTGGCTTTGAGCAAGGACTCTGCAATCGGTGAATGTTTCGCTTGAAACAAGCGTAATTGTATTTTGTTTTGACGCAAGAAATAGATAGTTACATCCTACTGAAAGTCCAAGGCCTTGTTAAAATGGTTCTAATACCTTAATTATATGACATAATTTTTCACTTCTACAGAAGTACAGGCTTTCAAAACCTCTATTTACATGACACTGTTACTTAATTACAAGACCCTTAAAAGTGTAAATTTCATTGTGCTCCTCTGTAATTTGTAAAGTGTCTTTTACTTATATCCTGCGGTAAATGGATTGTCTCCCCCTTTGAAGTTAATGTCCACATATTTATCTCCCTTTCCTTTCTGTAACAGTTGTAACTTTATGGTGGGTGGTTCAACAGATGACTTGTCTGTCTTTGTAAGATCCTCTGCATTTGTAGCTGAGAGTCGAATCACACAGCCTTTCTCAATCAGTTGTCTCTCATGTGCCATTGCCAACTGGGTCACCACACGTCTTTCAACCTAAAAGTCATTTCAAAATAGTCAAACTTTGTTATCTCGAACTAGATGGAACTGTTTAAAAACTTCAAGATATCCAAGTGAAGTATTCAAGATATAGAGGGTAAATTACTTAAAAAATAAGTAGTTGTGACTTTCAAATCACTTTGACAAGTCCATCGTATATGAGATTTTAGTGTTTGAGATATTGAAGTTTAACTGTAATTTGATAGATTCTATACATAAGAAATAAAGAACTAATTTAAGTTAATGAACAAATCTCAAGAAAAAACAAATAAGTTACATCTGCAAATCAAGTTTATTTTGGTGCTTGTATCATGTCAGCTATTATGTACATCTTTTTTAATTGAGTGAGCCTTGTATATATTATAGTGCTTGTATTTTGTTCATTTTAACAAACCTCATATTTAATGGAGCGAGCACCATAATGGACATCATAGCCATCAGCGAGAACATCCACGACATTATGGTCCCACACCAAGGAAATGTCGTGTTTCTTTTTAGCCTGTGTGATAAAACTGCAAATTCAATATTCAACCTTTCCCTCTTTTGCTACAACATGTACATATGTGTATATGTTAAACTTGGGATACTGTCAAAGCAGATATTTTAAAAGTACCATCAATAAATATGTCAATATCAAGTAAAAGACTGAATCAGATGGATACTCTGTATCTATCTATTTATTAATTGTTCTTCAATCAATCCTCTAATGACAGTTTCAAAACTAATTAAATCACTGGGGTACTTACCTGTTCTGACCAGTATTGTAGTTCCTTTGTCACTAATTTGCTCAACTCTGACCGAGAAAATGGCAAGAAGTACACAATCTCGTTGATTCTTCCCAAAAATTCATCACGTCTGAATGCCCTCTACGAAAAAAAGGTCTAAGGTTCAGCAGATTCCTGACAGATACATAATTATTTGACTGGAGGCCTTCATATCTCTTAACATTGACTTGTACTATTCCTACCTTTAAAATTGGTCGAACAACGTCATCTTTAAATTTTCTGGATATGGTGATTCTCTCTGCAGCTTCCAGGTCCTCTAACAAAAGAGAAAAAAAAAATCAGAGTAGTAACTTAATTATTAAAGGATAATATACAAACAACTTTCATATTTTGGCATACAGTCTTGATTTTGTCTATAGAACTTTATTAAACATGTACATGTACTAACACTTGAACTTTATTACAATTAATACGAAAAATGTACATAAAGACTGTCTCACCCAGTTTCTGTGCGTCCTTGTGTTTGTTATACTCTGCTGCCTCTGCCCTCAGTTGTAACGCATGGCTGGCAATGACCTCACTGGCAAGGTTAGAGGTCATGATAAAGATGGCATCTTTACATTCAATGGTTTTTCCCTTCCCATCTGTCAGTCGACCCTTAAAAATGAAGCATCCAAATAAAACTTCAGGTTTTCCCTATCTATCAACAACACAGGATTTTACTACCTTTTCCTTGCTTTTTAATGTCATATATCTAATAATCAGAAAATACAGAAAAACCAGTACATGAATATAAGGCAGCATATCTCCTTGTGTTGAGATATGCTGCCTTATATTCATGTACCAGTACTATTTTCTGTTCTTGGGGGAAATCAACCGTCACTGTGACAAACATTTTCTTGAAAACAAACTTAAATCGATCAAAATGACCTTGACCTTAAGATTATGGCACAAAACCTCATTGAAATAAACAAATTCATGAAACAAACAGAAGGGTCCCAGGATCTAATGCAAATTAAAGTAAACAAAATTAATAATTATTAAAAGCATTAACAAAATGTAAACCCTGGAAAGGGGACGGGGTGTTTGGGTTTAGGTGTATAGATCAGGAAAAACTTCAGGTGACCTCATCAAACAACTGTAACATGATTGTCAGGACATCTGGGTGGGCCTTCTCCACTTCATCAAATAGAACCACTGCATTTGGGCACTCCGTCAGCTTCTTGGTCAGCTGACCTCCCTCTTCATGGCCCACATAACCAGGCGGCGAACCAATAAACTTGGCTACCTGGTGATTAAAACAGGTTTCAAGTGACTAACAATTGCAATTAAAATTAAAATACATGACAAAGTTCATTTGTGATTTTGTTGAATTGTGTTGTAAAAACTTCTTTTTTTTTAACTTAAAAGTACCATAAAAATGAGGGAATGAATTTTTTTGCATATCAGCTACATGTAATTCTTCTTCAGATAAAACAGATGTAGATTCATAATTGATTGTCTATTACTGCGAAAAATAAACTCAAGGTATATATAATTTGTAATATCAAGTTTATCATGATGTAAATTTGTGGCAACATCCTCCATAAAGCCATCACACACAATGATGTGTCACAGTAATTTTAACTGTAGAAGTTGTTTTAACAATTAGGAAAAAATATCCAATAAATATTTGCTTACTTCATGCTTCTCTTGGTACTCTGACATGTCTATACGTATAAAACCCTGAAGAAGAACAAAAAAAAAAAATACCAACTCTTTATAAAACATTGTAAACCTTGGAAAGATCCTTGACATTATTCAATTGTGATACTTCTACTTATAAAATTTACTGTACTTGTTGGGACTCAATTTACCTTCTTAACATCTTTATGTAGATACTTGGCTGCCTGCTTAGCTAACTCTGTTTTACCTAGAGAAAAGAACAGCCCAGGGATACAGTATTAAACAAGATATCTGTGAGCCAATGCTCACTAGTGATACCCCCACTCTAATGTGAATAAGCAAAAGAAGCAAAGTCGACATTTAACAGAAAGCTGGCATCCGATTGGCACAGAAATACATCCCACAATATGGCATGCCTAAACAAATAATGTGTTAAAATTTCTAGCATCTGCGATAAATAGCTGCTGAGAAATCTTTGAGGAAAATTTGTTTGAAAATTTTGGCTAAAATAAACAAAGTACTCATCTAACAGGAAGTTGACGTCCGATTGGTACAAAAATATATCCCACGATATGGCGTGCCTTAACAAACACTGTGTAAAAATTTCAAGCATCTGTGATAAGTAGCTGCTGAGAAATCTTTGACGAAAATTTGTTTGAAAATTTTGGCTAAAAATAAACAAAGTCATTATTTAACAGGGAGTTGACGTCCGATTGGTACAAAAATGCATCCCACGATATAGCATGCCTAAACAAATACTGTGTAAAAATTTCAAGCATCTGCGACAAATAGTTGCTGACAATTCTTTGACAAAAATTTGAAAATTTTGGCTAAAAATAAACAAAGTCGTCATTTTACAGGAAGTTGACGTCGGATTGGTACAAAAATAAATCCCATGATATGGCATGCCTTAACAAACACTGTGTAAAAATTTCAAGCATCTGCGATTAATAGTTGCTGAGATAAATGCGACAGAAATTTTTGTTACGGACGGACAGACAGACACACAAGGGTAAAACAGTACACCCCCTCTCCTTCGGAGCGGGGGTATAATAATCAATAATACATCATGACATGCCATGGCAAAGTCCAATATTGTCAGAATATGTTTTTTTTATGTCACGTCATGGCAATGTCATTGGTGACATTGGTGCTATCTATTCATAAATGGAGAAAAGAACTAGAGGTGAAAATCAACAGTCATAGTAGATGGATGGTATTAACAGTGAGAATAGTAAGAACAGAAAGTGCATATCATGACCAAATATTTGCTGTGCCAAAATATGCTGTAAATACCTGTAATATGTAATTATACCTGTAGCAAAAATTGGGAACATTTACCATTATTGATTAGATCTGGTGATAGGAGGGAGGACCCAAAATAAGTCAGGATAACCCATTTAAACAACGTTTCATTCGAGGGACTTATCTATTCCATAGAGGCATGACTATTGAGGACTCACCTATTCCTGAGAAGCCTGAATGTTAAGGACTCACCTATTCCCACGGAACCTGATGGTTGAGGACTTCTATTCTAGAGGAACCTGAATACTGAGGACTCACCTATTCCCGAGGAGCCCAGGAAGAGGAATACAAGGGGGTGGTCCTCATCATACCAGCCATTCTCCTTACGCCTAATTGCTACAAAATAAAACAAATGATCAATAAAATATCTACCTGTAAATGTATCAATGTATAAACAAAAACATAAATTAAACTTTAAAAACATGTTGATAATTTAACTTTCGAGGTCAGTACTTCTAAATATACATTCTTTGAGGAAAGTGTTTAGAAAAAAAGACTGTTCAATCTTTTGATAATCATGCTATATCCAAAGTTAACACAATCCAGTGTTAGCCTCGTGAACTTCTCACAGACAGAAATTCCGGTGTTTCTGATGCCACTGTCACTTCTGATGCTGTTAGATTCTATGCATTCTTGTTTGACCCAAAAGGATACTGTGGAATCATTTAAATTCGTGGTGGCTCAATTTTTGTGGTATTCATGGGTAGCCCTCCCCCACGAATTTACATCCTCGACAAAAACAAATTTTGAAAGAGTTTGTTATCTTACTGATACTAAAAACCGACAAATCCACGAAATGATATCCCCAGGAATAAGCAAAAATCCCACAATCCACGAAAATTGACCCTCATAAATTTAAATATTTCCACAGTACAAATCGATTTTAACTGAAGAGAAACTTGCAACGTTTTCTGAATCATGTGGAAAAAGTCCATTATTTTTCAATCAAGAGAAATCCAAATAAGTTCATATTAAGTGGGTCACACTTGCTTAGGTTTCAGGAAAAAGGTCAGAAAGAGCATTTTTAGTCCTGACAAACAGACAGATAAAAATAAGATACATGTTCAGCTCTTTGTATGAAAATTTGAAGATGGGGGAGCCATCTTGATGACATCATGGAAAAAAAGACAGTCGTGTTGTTTAAAAATCTTGTATACTTACATGTACCATAGCATTGAGAGGTTACTAGTATTTTAAAAAATATAATAATAATAAATTAATATAAATACATAATGAGTACACAAAATGAGAGGTTTTACACACGTTTTCTTATTGTGTTTTCACAAGATATATGAGGCAACAACTGAATATTTCTGTGGAATTTGACATACACTGTAAATATTTCACCAGAGGGGACTATAGCTTTCCTCTGCGTCCATCAGTCCGTCTGTTCATTCGTCTGCCGTCTGTCTGTCCCACTTCAATTTTCCACACTTTTTTTTTTATGCGTTTGAGGAAAAATATGAAATTTGCTGAACAGCTTCAAAATGTCAAACTACAGATCAAGTTTACACTTTTGTAGCGTCTGGTTGACATATTTTCGAGAAAATTATTCTTTTATGTCCAAATTTTTTAATGTTAGGGTTCATTTTTGGGTTTGGTGTGTATTAATTTGAATAAACGAGGAAAATATGTAGTCAGTAATAATATCGTGCATTATATGTACCATTCCTTTTATTGTTTATAACAAACCAAATAAGTTCTGTAAAATAGTGTCAAGCATTATGTTGTAAATTTAATCGACAGGGGTTTTTGTATTACATGTATTACAATCGGGTTCGTTATCAGGTTGGTCTGTTGATTCGGGGTACAGAGGACGGTAAGAAATGATATTCTGCATAACAGTGCATTGTTTTCACAAATTTCTACCAGCAAATACCTAATGGACTTGGCGAAATTACAGGAGATAAAATAAAGAGTATTATTTTACACATTTTTTATTTCATTTCTATATCAAGTATGTACATACATGTAGTACAATTTCCTCTGTTCTTTCATGTCTGATTAAAGCATAACATCTTGTTTATAATAGTTTTGAAATAGAGGACATGTATTGCTTATGCAATACTCTCAGAATGCTTGTTTTATTTGGATATAATCTAAAGGTTACTCTTTAACAAGAGGCCCAGGGGCCACATCCCTCACCTGAGCAACAATTGCCTTTATTCTGATCAAATAAGCATTACAGTATCAAAATATCTTGACAACTAAGTACAGTAGATCTTGCTAAAAAAAATTGAAAATCTGCCAATTTTTATCCACCTCTTTTTTTTTTTTTTGGTAAATACCAAGCCCCTTTTGTTGTTGTACCTGTAAAAAGATTTTTCTCTATTCCTATATACCCCCCCCCCCCATTTTGTGGCCCCACTTTTCTCTATGGAATCATGGTTTCATCAAACTTAAATCTGCATAACCGGTGCTTTCACAAATACTGAGTTTAGGACCGAAAACTTTCCCATAATATTTTTAAAGATTTTCTCTATATATTCCTATGTAAAAATTCAAACCACCATCATGGCCCCGCCCTACCACTAGGGACTGTGATTTTGCAAACTTGAATTTACACTACCCAAGGATGCCTCTTCACAAGTTTAGGCTTTTCTGGCCAAATAGTCTTTAAAAGAAGATTTTTAAAGATTTTCTCTATATATTCCTATGTAAAAATTCATCCTCCATTGTGGCCTCACCCTACTCCTCGACTATTATTTAAACAAACTTGAATCTGTACGATCTGGGGGTGTTTCCACTCAAATTTGGGCTTTCCTATTTTTCCCTATATATAATAATTTATCCCCCATTGTAGCCCCGCCCTACCCCCAGGGACCATGATTTGAACAAACTTGAATCTACACTACCTGAGGATGCTTCCATTTTAATTTGAGCTTTCCTGGCCTAATAGTTTTTGAGAAGAAGATTTTAAAAGATTTTCTCTATATATTCCTATGTAAAACTTGATCCCCCTATTGTGGCCCCACCCTACCCACAGGATCCATGATTTGAACAAAATTAAATCTACTCTACCTGAGGATGCTTCCATTATAATTTGAGCTTTCCTGGCCTAATAGTTTTTGAGAAGATTTTTAAAGATTTTCTCTATATATTCCTATGTAAAACTTGATCCCCCTATTGTGGCCCCTCCCTACCCCCAGGGACCATGTTTTGAACAAACTTGAATCTACACTACCTGAGGATGCTTCCATTTTAATATGAGCTTTTCTGGCCGAACAGTTTTTGAGAAGAAGGTTTTTAAAGATTTTCTCTATATATTCCTATGTAAAACATGATCCCCCTATTGTGGCCCCACCCTACCCCTGGGGACCATGATTTGAACAAACTTGAATCTACACTACCTGAGGATGCTTCCATTTTAATTTTAGCTTTTCTTGCCTAACAGTTTATGAGAAGAAGATTTTTAAAGATTTTCTCTATATATTTCTATGTAAAAATCCATTCCCACATTGTGGCCCCACCATACCACCAGGGACTATGATTTGAACAAACTTGAATCTACACTACCTGAGGATGCTCCCATTTTAATTTGAGCTTTTCTGGCCTAATAATTTTTGAGAAGAAGATTTTTAAAGATTTTCTCTATATATTCCTATGTAAAACTTGATCCCCCTCTTGTGGCCCCTCCCTACCCCCGGGGACCATGATTTGAACAAACTTGAATCTACATTATCTGAGGATGCTCTCATTTTGATTTGAGCTTTTCTGGCCTAATAGTTTTTGAGAAGAAGATTTTTAAAGATTTTCTATATATATTCCTAAGTAAAATTTGATCCCCCTCTTGTGGCCCCTCCCTACCCCCGGGGACCATGATTTGAACAAACTTAAATCTACACTACCTGAGGATGCCTCCACACAAGTTTAAGCTTTTCTGGCCTAATAGTTTTTGAGAAGAAGATTTTTTAAAAATACCAACAAATTTTCAATAATTCTCAATTATCTCCCCTTTAGAGAGGGCGTGGCCCTTCATTTGAACAAACTTGAGTCCCCTTCACCTAGTGCTGCTTTGTGCCAAATTTGGTTGAAATCTGCCTAGTGGTTCTTGAGAAGAAGATGAAAATGTGAAAAGTTTACAACGCCGACGACGACGACAACGCCGACGACAACGACAGACATCAGACAAATTGTGATCAGAAAAGCTCACTTGAGCCCTTGGCTCAGGTGAGCTAAAAAGGAATTATCTATAAACATATAATAATCATGAAATACCATGCAGGAAACTTCAAAAGGAGACAATATCTCAAAATGTGATGTCTACGGGGATTTTTTTATTGCAACAGGCCAGGATGATAATGCTGAAAAATGAGCGAGGTATTCGGTTTCTGAGTGACTTCCGAATGGAGAAAGGACGTCAATTGTCAACATTCAGTTGATTCCTCAATATAAACCTCTGTAAGGTATCAGTTTTCGTTCCTGTGAATTTTTCCAAGTGAAAAATGATAATGTGTGAATGAAATTATCTTGGATATTTTCCCATTCATCTATCTTAATTGCATTTCTATTACAGGATTGTGTATTTTTATTAAAAATTGTCCAAATGTGCTGCATAATTATGAGACTATAGAGGACATTTATTTGACCTTAACTTCTGACTTTAAACTTTGCACTTCCCTTATCTGATAAGTCCTCTAAGAGTGGAGTAAAAGTATGACCAAGCAGAGAAAGAGTCCAGACAAGGCGAGAGGTCTGCAGAAACATTGACCTTTGACATAGAAACTTGATTTAAGGTCACTGCTCAAACCTTAAACAGAGGCAGTGTTAACGTTCTTTTAACTAGAACCTTAGTTCAAGATCACTGCATACCTGAACAAAAGGTACAAATTAGGCTAAAGGGAATTGCATTTTAGAGACATTAACTGTGACCTTCTTCAGCTCAAAATTTGGTTCATGGTCACTGCACCCCATTAACCTGAAAGTACTTTGTGTAAACTTTGAACCAGATTTGACCAATGGGAGAGAATACTGGTATACGGTCTGAACAGAGATTTTCATATTTTATATGACCTTGACCTGACACCTGAAAACTTGATTGAAGGTCACTGCAAACCCTTGACCCAAAGGTGGGTAAAGTATGAGCCAACCTGAACCAAGGAGAAAGGAAATATTCTTGATACAATTGAAGTGGGATGAACCAACAGACAGATCGATCACTAATGCAAAATAAAGTGAGACCATGATTAAATTTCAAATTTTACATCAAATAAATTCTGTACTACATGTATAACAAAATAAAGTGGGGGGGGGGGGCAGCCTAGCTGATCCTGTCCACTCACCAGCAGCCACCGTGTTGATGGCACCGTCCTGACCGATGATGTGCTCCCTCAGCCTTTGCTCCAAGGGGAACTTCCTCCTCTCCTCTGCAGCCTTTCTCTCCTTCAGCTCTAAAAACTAATTAATGAGATATTGAACTCTCTTAAAGTCATAAAAACTTAAAAATCTATCTAGTAGCTAAGGATGTATAAGAAGAACTTGTCTATCATTGATATCACTGAACAATCAAATTGTTCCTACTTTTGTTTCTGCTGTTGATAAGACAGTTTGTAGTGTCTGGTTTTTAGTGTAGTCAATTGGTTTGTGGCCATTAACATTCTCGAGTGTGGGATCTGCACCTATGAATGAAATTTGTTTTATTACCAATATAATATTTACTCAGACATATGTCTGGTGATTAAGTAAGGAATTAATCATTCATACATCAACTTGAAACTCATCTATATATTTAATAACAAACTATAAATACAACCATACTTGTTCATGACAAAAATTTGTGATCTTGGTGAGAAAATTTTGTATTGCTTTGTCAAAGTGAAAAGAAATATTTGTCTCTAAAACTTAACTTTTGTCAAAATGATGAAATTAATAAAGAAAAATTTCTGAATGCACAAACATTAATTACCTGCATCCAGCAGTAGTTTGACAATTGTGAAGTCCTCCATGAGCACAGCATAGTGTAGAGGTGTGCATCCCTTGAAGTTAGCTCTCTGACTCAGCCGGTCATTGAACTCCTCCTCCCTTACCATCAACACTACAGCAGAGTTAAATGAAAGTCAAATAAAACGTGAATTGTATGCAAGTCAAAACCATAATAAATTCCAATATAACAGATGTGTAATTACCACTCATCGGGTCGAATCTTTGTTCCCTCGCAATGGCAAAATACGTAGAATATTCATCTCCAATGTTGGGATCAGCACCCAACCTCAGTAAAAGCTCCAAAAGTCTAAAAAAGAAAACAAAACGAACATAAATATCATACAACCATTTACTGGATCAATATCTCGTAAACCCAAATTAAACTCAGGTTCCCTTGCAAGATAAAGTATATCAATATTTAAGAAGCAAGCCCTGTAAGGGTTTGCTCAATTATAAAAAAATCAAAATTAACACCAGTATGATAAAATTGAAATACCGAGTATCTTGGTTTATTGCAGCAACATGTAGCGCAGTCCATCCCAGCTGATGCCTGCAGTTCACATCAACCCCACCTTTTATGAGTCTTATAAAAAGTTAATATGAGAATATATGGCAGATGCTGCATATTAATAGTTGTTATAAAAATGTCAGACTTGTGAAGAGCAATTATGTGTACAGCAAAACTCGTTTATAACGAATTTCAAGGGACCATAGAAAAAACTTCGTTATAGCCGTAATTCGCTATACGTTTATAACTAATTCGTAAAAAATATTATAGCGAATTCGTTGTAAAATAATTAAGGGTTTTTCCGGCTAACAGTTTTCTAAACTACCGTAAGTTATAAAATAAGTATTACCGTCAATTACAAAAAAATGTCAATTTAACCATGTCATTTCAATTTTTAAAAAAATTCCGTATACTATTTGAATTTGAGTATTTAATATATGCATCTTAAAATTGCATGTTTCTTCAACGAAATTTGAAATGGAAAAAATTTGTTATAAAAAAGATAATATACGTTAAAATTTTGCCAGCGGGGGTCTTAAAATTACTTCGTTATAGCCGTAAATTCGTTATAGCCGTGTTCGTTATATACATCAATTTTCTATTGGTTTATATAAGAAATTTGCCGGGACATTAATAATAATTCGTTATAGCCGTAAATTCGCTATATCCGTGTTCGTTATATTCGAGTTTTGCTGTATTAATTAATTAAATATGTACCTTTCAACTTGTGCATAATCTCTTCTTTTTGCACTAGACAGCAGCTGAGCAGCATCTAAAACACAACTTACATCTTCCAGTGGTACATTAACATTAATAAAGATGTCATGATTTCATAACGTTATATTTCAATATAATTGTACATATATGTCATGTGTTCATTAAACAATCTTAATGATGGTGGTGATGCAATCTTTGCAATATATAACATCATCTTAAATTTTCTTGATAGAAAATATTAACTTTAAATGAAACATTTAACGCATCTTTTTTTTACCATTCTTGGATCTGTTATAACACAAAGCTACGGCGCAAAAAACGACATTCGTTCCAACCACGTGTTTCAGTTTGACTTTGCTTGCAATATATTGTAAAGTCAAACGAAATTTGTTCCAATTGAAGGCTTGTAGGTTATTGCTTCTTTGAATGCCATCTCCTGGCATTTTCACTTTCCTAAATTGTGCTCTATTTCGAGAAACAAAACTTAAATAGTTCCGAAAGAGCTGTCTGCAAGTTCTAGAAGCCATCGTAACGTCAGTGGGTCTTCTACTTTCACTTCGAGGTTTTGCGACGACACAGTGTGGATTATTTCTTAAGTTGCAAGACATGCCTAACGATGAAGAAAATGTTGTTTCAGCTGGTTAATTTGTGTATGAAACAAACGGTTATTTCATTATAACTCAAAGCGACAGATGTCGCAAGAAGCAGAACCGTTTTTGGTAACATCAGCTGTTTTGTCTCACTAATTTGCCTTGTGACAAATTGCCTGCACAAACAGTACTGGAGGTATATTTTTAAAATCTGCTGAACATAACCTATATTTACGTAATAAAGAATCTTTAATGTTTGAAAATTGGAATTGTTCTATATAATGTTTGCATGTCTGCATGGATACTTAAAAACATGCAAATGGAAGTTTTTAAAAAAATTATTGTAAATCCTAAAGTTAAGGGTTTTGTTTTTATGACAGATGAGGCTAGTAATTCTTGACAATTATGACAAAGTCAGTGAGTGGGCCGCTAAGTACATCAGGAGAAGAATCAACGATTTTAAGCCAGGACCAGACAAGTACTTCACTCTGGGTCTACCAACAGGTATATGATATTGTATTGTGCGGTAGAAAAAAACTGAATTGTGGTGTATTCTTTAAATGCTAGAGAACTCGTACCCAAAAGAAGTAGTACCCTGAAGAACTTATACTGTACTGCATTGGTTCAAGTTCTTCTGAATCAGTTAATGAACTAATTAAATTGGCATGCATAGATCATGTGAACGAGACAATATATTGAAGTACAAACTTCTCAGATAAAACACTATACATGCAATACCGGTTAGTATATACCCCATGTAACATTTGATGATTGTCACATAATAGTGATCAGTTATCATTTTGTCTACATGCACACATTGACAAGTTAAAACAAAAACAGGTTTTCAGCAAAAAATATAGTATACTGTTGCTGGTACAATGTACTTACAATGTAATTATGTGTCCTACTCTTTATTTCTGTTTGATTATTCATTATTACAATGTTTACACAAATGATACATGGCTGATGTACATGTATTTTCATTTTTTTTTCCCATTAGGAAGCACACCATTGGGGACATACAAAAAGCTGATAGAATTTCACAAAGCTGGTGCACTAAGCTTTAAGTATGTCAAGACATTCAACATGGATGAATATGTAGGTCAGTAAAAGCTTCATGGAGTTTATGCTGTTGTTCATATAAAATAGGCTATTGTTCCATGCTTTGAATTCTGATCCACTTGTCTGTTTAAGAAATTGATTCACCATTTTGAATTATAGACCTGTATTATCACCCACGTGCATGCAGTCAATGATGGCAACTGGGCATCTTTGCCTGGCATAGGTTTAGAACGATTTGTTCCTTTCTCTGTAGAGGAGAGTAGTGGATTATAAATCCTACGCTAGTGAAGATGGCACCTGGGATTAAATTGGAAAGAAGTAAATGTTGCTATTGTCCCCAGGTTAACTGGTTAATTGTCCCCAGGTTAACAGGTTAACTGTGTGTGTGTGTGTGTGTGTGTGTGTGTGTGTGTGTGTGTGTGTGTGTGTGAATATATCGGGTCTCAATAGCTCTGTCACTAGAGTGCTGACATAGAATACTAGATGCTGTGGGTTTGATTACCTGTTGAGACAAATTGACTTTTCACCAACTGTTGCACACTTAAACAGCGTAACGAAAGATCCAAAAGACTGAACAATAACCAGATGGATTAATAGCTAATTATGATTGCAAGAATTTTTGACATGCTTTGACAATTGTTGTAGGCCTTCCCAGAGATCATCCGGAGAGTTATCACTCCTTTATGTGGAACCATTTCTTCAAGCATATAGACATACAGCCAGAAAATGCCAATATTTTGGATGGCAACGCCACAGATGTCAAACAGGAGTGTGAGGATTTTGAAAGAAAAATTACAGAGGCTGGAGGCATCGAGCTGTTTGTAGGCGGTAAGGAATTACAAACAATAATATCTTATATTATATATAACAACAAAATATACGGTAACCAAAAATGTTACCTTATCAGAGTGCATGTCTCAAAAATCAAAACAGAAGATAGGATCAGATGAAGCATTGCTAGATACCTACAGGTAATCATGTCTGTCATCGGTGATTATTATAAGATGTAATCCTCTAATAAGTTTTCGTCAGTTTATATCTAGGCTTGCATTAATTTACACTTAATACACAATTTTTTTAATACCATTGATATGTAACCTTTGCACAAGCTTAGTTTTGTTCACCCAATGTTATATCTATTGTAGATAAATTAGTTAATATTTAGCTTATGCTTATGTTTAATTTTTGTTTTATGTAACTCATATTCATGACTGTATGCCAATATGGTAATTGTCAATAGATGAATTGAATTAGATTAAATATCAAACTCTAAAGAATAACGAAGATAGTTCTTGTAGTTTTACAGTTCTTTGACAATTTTTTAATAAAAATTTTAGAATTGACAGTGATTTCATGAACTAAATACAGACCAAAATGTAAATGCATCATGATCAGCTCAAATCAGCTTACATTGATATAATTATGGTTTTGTTCAGGAATTGGCCCGGACGGTCACATCGCATTCAATGAGCCGGGCTCCAGTCTGGTATCTAGGACCAGGATAAAGACCCTGAACAAGGACACCATTATGGCCAACGCTCGATTCTTTGATGGTGATCTGTCTAAGGTTCCACAGCAGGCTCTGACTGTAGGGGTGGGGACAGTGATGGATGCCAGGGAGGTAACTTGATAACACAGTCAGGTTAAAAATTCACTCTCTTTTACTTTCAATACACTCCATTTGTTGACTCTTATTGGAAATGCTATGTAGAATTACATGCTAGAGCTGTTAAGAAAGGAAGTCATAATGGTAGATAACAACTGTCAAGAAGCAGAAAGGAGGAGGGCTGGTCCCATCAATTTTGGCAAAAAATGTACCATACTCTTTTCTTATAGTGGGGGTGGGGACGGTGATGAATTTTGTCAAAAAATGAACTCTTTTCTTATAGTTATCAATACAAAAAATAGTGCATGCCAAATTAGCCCCTCCACTTTTTGTCTCGCTCCTCCACTTTTTGTCTGACCCCTCCACTTTTTGTCTGACCCCGTTCACTATTTGTCTCGCCCCTCCATTATAAAATGCAATGCCACATGCCTGAACAATTATGAAAGGATTTTGTATTTTTGACAGGTGATGATTTTGATTACTGGAGCCCACAAGGCCCTGGCCCTCCACAAGGCCATAGAGGAGGGGGTGTGTCACATGTGGACCGTGTCCGCCTTCCAGCAGCACCCCCGGTCGATCTTCATTTGTGATGAGGATGCCACTCTAGAGCTCAAGGTCAAAACGGTCAGGTACTTCAAGGAGTTGATGTCCCTCCACAATCAGCTGGTGGATGACCCTGTGAAGGACAAGATCAAAGGGGTCAAGACCAGCTAGGTGTCTCACCACACAGAGGGAGGAGAAATCCACGGGGAGGGCCCCAGATAACGACTGCATGTCCATGGGATATGTTGGCTAGTCCTATTAAACTTTCATTGGTGCTTATCACTGGTAGTGCTTTAGATTTATTATTACCGGTTAGTTTATGTTCATAAGTACTGTGTATATGTTTGTTAAATTGTTAAACATGAAAATTATTTTGACTATTAATTTTATATGCCAGAATCATTTATGAATTACCTCAAATTAGAATTAGCAGTTTAATTTTCTTGCTATGTTTTGTTTGTAATTTTTCTATTCAAAATTCTTGCTTATCTCAGATCTTGCTACCTGTTCATATTAAGATCTGATTTTCTTACCTCTATTTTATGTGCATTTTTCAGGCTTTTATAGTTTCCAAGTCATTTAATATGATTTTGTCATCTTATCAGCTGTATCTATTGTAATAAGAATGAACAGGTTGTGTACATTATATACAGAACCCATACTACTACATAAGATGTTACCTCCAATTCATACTGTCTTGTAAGAACTCTGTTGCCAGTGCTTTTGCCAGTATATAAATATATCTGTGTGTAACTTAGAAATAGATCTACTATTAATAATTCAGGGTAAAGAGTCAGTGTATCAATGTGGAAATTTGTCTATCTTTGTAATAGTTATATGGGATAATTTAGGATTCTTTTTTTTATAGATATTTCCAATTCTAAATTTTTATAACCCCATAAAAGAGAAAAATTCCTTTACATACGTAAGAGAAATTATTCTTACCTGTTTTAAAATGTTATATTTTTTGAAATTATAGAATATGACACCCCTCTTTGTAATTATCAAAATTGTGACCAATATGAAAAGGAAATCGTACCACTTGAACTATTACATTCCAATCTCATGTATCTCTGCACCTTTGTGTAGTTTTGATTCTTTGAAAGATTCCAATTATTAAATTGTATGAATGTATCAATAATTTAATAAATTAAAAAATATTCAATTTGATGTTTATTAGACTGCCTTAATCTTCAGACTTGGAGCCCTTGTTATAGTGCATCAATGATTACTACTGTGAATGGAAACAAAACAATTCACTTATTTAAAAGACATGGTATTAAGATTTTCCAGTGTCTTTGTTTGTATTAGCCCTACAAATTACATTTGTAACGTACAGTTCAATAATTTCATCAATGACACAAATGATGTACTGTTAGGGCACTAGCAGGGTTCGCATTAATATACAAAATTAGGCATAAAAATGTTAATAATTTAATCGTATACATGCCAAAAATTATCCAATGTACAGTACGTATGTCATAAGAAATAATTCTTTGAATATCAAGAGATCAAATCTATCATACAGTCGGACTTCATTGGATTTGATCACGCCGAGACCATAAAGATTGTCGCATGGCAAAAACTGAATACTCATTCCTTAATTTTAAAATATTCCTCATGATTCTACATATACGAGGGTCAATCAAAAAATACGAAGACTTTTGTCATAGCTATGTTACTTAACGTCATATCATTACTAAATTTGGAAGACATAATTTAGCAATAGTTTCAGACAATTTGCAAGAAAAAAAGTTCATAAATTTCGTTATTTCTAAGAATTATTCAGAATGTAATCCTGCAAAAATGAGGTCACGGCGCACGGTCAAAATTTGTGTTATGTCAACAATAAACCATATAATGTTGAAAGTATTATCTCTATAAATTTGGCTTGGAACCAAATTATATTGAAACTTCAAATTTAGTATAGTCATGGTATTCTATGTACCAAATAATGACGGGATATATAGTTTTGTCGAACAGAAATTAGTAACTTAAGTCAGATAGTCCTCTTTAAAATTGACTAAAAACATCGACGTCGCCTGACGTCACGGCGCAACGAGAAGTACAAATAAAATGGATTTAACTCAGGAAAAAGCCGATACAAGCTGAGAAAATGCTCAATGGTGCAAAAAACAAGGTCAACAATTATTTGCAAGTTTGTGTTTAACTGTAATAAATTTTGTGGGGGTGGTGGTCATTGTATTTTGAATATAAAACAGTCCGAAAGAGAGTAGAATATCTATAAATATTTGGTCATAAAAGAAGTAAAGTCAACCGACGTTCAGGCTTATCCTTACTGTAAACTAAGATATACACGGTTAGAAAATGAAAACATTGAAGAACTAACTTATGATTCTCGAGCAAATGTGTGCAGATAAGATGTTAAGTGGTTCAGTGCCATTTTAAATTGTAAGAAAAAAGGCACAAGAGACTAAGCGTGTTATAAAGATGGGGTATATCTATAAACTCTGCGTGTTTAATTTTGACGTCATATTTTGAACGTTACCGTGCGCCGTGGTGACAAAACATGTTGGTTTTAAAAAGGGGTAACAAAAATACCCTTTCATCAAATGGACTAAAACTTCGCATATCAATAACATAAGTGTTGGTGCACAGATTAATCTGTTAAGTAAGACTTTCATGAAAAATATATGATAGACAGCCGCATTGTCTTCGTATTTTTTGATTGACCCTCGTATACCATATAACGGGTATTTTTTACGTGCTGCTAATTTTTACGAGTTTTATAAATCCGTAAAAATTAAACGTGAAAATTTTCACAGACGTAAAAAACCACCGGACGTAAACTTTCTTCATCGTGCGTATGAGAGTAATGTTCATGACCTTCAGCTCAGTCCCTCACGGCTGTATATGTAGGTATATTTGAGCGTTTTTGGTCATGTGGTGATAACAGTTCAGATCTTTCTATTCAGTCTTGAGTATTTCTTAAAACTACGTATAATGCCACATTAGTAGCTAGATTTTAATCACTCAGTCAACAACTATGATGGGAATACAAAGCTTACAGAAAAACGATTATCTGATTTGTATGTGTGTTAACTGTAACAAAGTCACGGTGAAATCCCCCCCTTTTTACCACAGATGATTTTAAATTTTACGGACATGTCCAATTCGTAAAAAAATAACACGTAAAAATTCAATTCGTACTATTTTAAGTAAAATTCGTAAAAAATCACAGCAGTAAAAATTACCCGTTATACGGTATTCATACAAGTACACTTTCCGAAAATTATCCAAATGTACTGTATATCGTAAGAAATAGTTCTTTGAATATTAAGAGGTAATAAAATCTATCATTCAGTCAGACTTTATTGGATTTGATCACGCCCAGACCATAGTGATTGTCTAATAATGGACAAGGATTGATTCCTCAATCCTTAATTAATATTCCTCATGATTCTACATATACACTCATACAATCATAGATTTTTTTTGATGGATTTTAGTAAAGCTAAGCCTCCTTAGTCACACATTTTGTTTCCGCCAGGAATCATTTGCCTTTCCATACATGCTTTATTGTAATAAACATGCAAGAATGGGAACCAAAGAGTCCAAAGTCTTGCACATATGTACATGTAATAAAGGAAAATTTACTGCACACCACAAAGGCAAGAAAGCCATAAAAAGTAAAACAAACAAAAAGTTCAACAATATAACCATAATTTATTTCAGAGCTCCTTCACTGGAGCAAAAAAATTGTTTACAAGCACAATATATTTGTATTTATCACAGATGAATCAAAAAGCATTCCCATAATATGAAGAAATAACAGACAATGGTTTATCACAATGTATTTTTCAAGAATTCAATGTTAATGAAAAATCAGAGACACAAAAATTAACACCATAAACATTACATGAACCTCCAAAAATTAAAACACTATTACACACCATTCTGGTTTTAAACTAATAAAAAATGCACAGTTATCTAGAAAAATGCATTATTTGCAGAAAACTTTACTCGTTTCAAAGAAATATTGTGACAATTAAGATTGTAAAAACAGGAACATTGATTAAACACAAGAACCGGTCATTCCTAACGAACAACATGTATGTCACTCTGTGACTAATTAAAATAGGTTATCAACGAGTTATAAAAGTTGGCCATTATTCCGTAAATTGGAAGTTTTAAGAAAAAAAAATGGTTTACAAAAGATACAACAAAAAAGTCTGAAATCCCCAAATAGAAGAAGAAGTTCACTGATGTTGAAAACTTCTTTTTCTCCTTTCTACAAAAGAAATGTCTACTATATTCCTCATAAGAACACGAATTTATGTTTACAAAAGTGATATCACATGTATGCCTCCTTTCAAAAGTATGTAAAACGAGATTAAAATAAAACAGAACTACAATTTCTTACTGGTAATTCCATATTTCACTTAGACAGAAAAAATAAATAAATCTGATCAGAGAGTTGTTTTCCCTTCAACCAGATCATTCTTTCATACAAACATCCCAGCAGAGTCACAGAAAATTGTTTTTAACATGATAAAATCCCTCTTGGTGGAGCTTTGTGGGGTTGACTTAAGAGAAGGTGTGGTAGATGGTTTAAAATTTTGATTAAGGCATTTATTGTACATAATTGACTTTTACAGGACGGAATGTTTTGTGTAGTTAAAAAAATTCAGGGATGCAATGATGTTTGTTTTTCTCTGTAAAAGCGAATATATGAAGCAGAGATTTAAACCCAAAGGGACTTAACTCTAGAAGTCTGGACACAGACACACACATCTAATGAATGGATTCTCATTTCACATTAATGGATTATGTCTGCTTTGGCACAAAAGTGTTTATAAAATATCCCCTATACAGAGGTGCTGATACATTGTACATGAACTATGTAATAAAGATATGTTAATGAACTCTCACATCCATTCTACATTCAATAAGGAATTGTGATCACCAGTTTGCAATAATCCGTTCTATCTTTGGGGGCCCTTTAAATATTTTTGCTGTACATAGTACACATTTTTTTTATAATAAAATGCAGATTTAGAAAAAAAATTTCTATAAATCAGAAGCATAATCAATTAGACACAACAGCTGAATGTTCTCATCTAGTAATGAATTACATATACAAATATACACTTCTTTGACAAATAAGTCACCTACAGCTAGTCCTTTTTCATAGAAGTGCACTTGTTTCCAAGAATGTCTATAAATAAATACTACCTATTTTATTGAACATTCAACATTTCAGCAGTGACTTAATAGAACAACATTTCTTTTAGGTTGATTTTACAACACATATTTCTATAGAAGCATGGACGCATACAATGGTTATTAAAAAAAAAAAAAAGTATTAATCATGAAAAAGAGCAACTTTACATGACAAAAGAGAAACACAGTTAGAAACTAGACAGCTGGTGGAGGGTTTGAAGCACTAGCTTCAAACAGCAGTGTAAAAACTAGTGGCAGTGAAAACACCACAATAAAGCAGAGAGGAGAACACTCAGATGGTTGTCATATCATGTGTGTAAAGCTTGGAGCTTATAAATAGAGCTACTCTTCTAAACAGGAGGTCCCCATTTGATTACAAACACACAGTTACGGATACGCTACAAATAAACTGTGTTATACTTTACATGTATATCTTAAAAATAAGTGGTATTTATAAAAAAAAAAATAGTCAAAAACACATGTCAGGTTTTAGTAAATAAAACTACTACTATACTTTCACTCTGAACATACATTACAGCTAAACAGGCACTCAGCAGATAAATACATCGCATTCACTCCCACAATTCACACTCTACAAGTCAGCCCAAATGAAAGACAGCAATTGGTCACAATCAGAGACAAAGGTCAAAAGACCTGAATGAGTGAAGTTTTAGAGTGGTTCTCATCAATAAAAGAACTTCTCATCAACCATGGCACAAACTCTGACTCTGTGCTCCGTCAGACTTCCTAGGATCCCGTCCTCTCCACGTCACCTCAATAAGGGACTCGTTGTGATTGGTTGACGCACTTGTGTATGGTAAATTACCAGTTTGACTGGCTCTTGCGCCACTACGCTATCGTTGTTGAAGTCTTGGTAGTGCCGCAGTTACGTATCCTGATATCCGTCTCGGCTGACTGCTGCCCGTTTCTTCGAGCCTCCTGATCTGAGATTATATCCCCTGTGTCCTGAGTATCTACGGAATGAACTGAGTCCCGCCGAGTATGCTGACTTTTCTCCCAGAGCTGAGCTTTGACAATATCATCCGGAAAAACTGTTCTTTGGAATATCCGGATCACAAATCTGAAAATATCAAATTTTTTATAAATCCATTGATTATATCATCTGGTTGCATGAAATACAATTCTTCAAGTAACATGTACCAGGTATATCAATAAGTGATGTATGTATGCAATCCTTTTCCTTCAACTTAGTATATGTTCAATATTTCAATACCTCTTTGAAAGGATGAAATGAGGATAACTTAGATTAACTGTAGTTAGTGAGTATTCAGCATTCATCAATTTGGTCATAACTATAAGTCGTAAATTCTTCTGTAAAATGCAGCCCTGGATAGCAATGAGTAGTCAGTGTTCTTACATGGGTAGCAGGTAGCAGGAAGAGGAAGATATTCTTACCTGGTTAGCAGTGAGAGGATGAAATTCTTACCTGGTTAGCAGTGAGAGGATGAAATTCTTACCTGGGTAGCCGTGAGAGGATGAAATTCTTACCTGGGTAGCAGTGAGAGGATGAAATTCTTACCTGGGTAGCAGTGAGAGGATGAAATTCTTACCTGGGTAGCCGTGAAAGGATGATATTGATTTCTTACCTGGGTAGCAGTGAGAGGATGATATTCTTACCTGGGGAGGAGGGAGAGGACTGTGATGATGACCACGGTGATGACATGGATCGGTTTGACGAGGGTGTTCTGCATCACCCAGTACGGGTTGGCTGGGTGATCAAAGGTGAACCAGATAGCATGACAGACGATGGCAAAGAGCCAGAAAAACACAAAGCTCAGGATCATGGTCAGCCACTGTGGCCAAATCTGTAAACAGAGACAGAGAACATGTAAACAATGGAGGTTTATAAACATGGCAAACTCATGTAAATAATGGAGGTTTATAAACATGGCAAACTCATGTAAACAATGGAGGTTTATAAACATGGCAAACTCATGTAAACTCATGTAAACAATGGAGGTCTATAAACACGGCAAACTCATGTAATCTTTGTCAACACAAAAACACATAAAAAACACAAAATAGCATCCAAATTTCATTTCTAATAGTGAAAAAAGAGAAAATCTAATTCAATTAGTTGTTTTTTTATTCTCTTAAATAAAAAAATTAAATAAGTTTATATCAAATTTTCTTAAATAAATACATTATGTATATGCTACTACGGTTTTAGAGATAATTCGGACTGCCTTCAAGGCGACCGCGATATGCGTGACATACCCAGGAGTAAGTGTCTATGGCACCCGTGAAGAGGATGATAAGGATGAGTGCCACCATTTGAGTAGTACCAAACTCCCAGATCCCCACCTGCTCTGACTCATAGGCCTACAATACAACACCAAAACTATAGTAACCATGACGTAATTGTTGTCACATTGCATATAGGAATGGAAAACATGTTACCAATAACTTTGATCCATTATCTTGTCATTTCAATCTCTGTTGCTGTTGCTTCAGATGTTTATGCAGCATATGATTGCTGCACAGTGGTTATCATTTTTATTCAGTGGGAATTTTATTTACTATGAATAGTATTTGTACTGTCATGATCAGCTTAGAACAGAGGATTCATAGTGAATAGAATGTGATAGTGTATAGAATGTATTAGTGTATAGAATGTGATAGTATATAGAATCTGATAGTGGATAGAATGTGATAGTGTATTAGTGTATAGAATGTGATAGTGTATAGAATGTATAAGTGTATAGAATGTGATAGTGTATTAGTGTATAGAATGTGATAGTGTATAGAATGTGATAGTGTATAGAATGTGATAGTGTATAGAATGTGATAGTGTATAGAATGAGATAGTGTATAAAATGTGATAGTGTATAGAATGTGATAGTGTATAGAATCTGATAGTGGATAGAATGTGATAGTGTATTAGTGTATAGAATGTGATAGTGTGTAGAATGTATAAGTGTATAGAATGTGATAGTATATAGAATCTGATAGTGGATAGAATCTGATAGTGTATTAGTGTATAGAATGTGATAGTGTGTAGAATGTATAAGTGTATAGAATGTGATAGTATATAGAATCTGATAGTGGATAGAATGTGATAGTGTATTAGTGTATAGAATGTGATAGTGTGTAGAATGTATAAGTGTATAGAATGTGATAGTATATAGAATCTGATAGTGGATATAATGCGATAGTGTATAGAATGTATTAGTGTATAGAATGTGATAGTATATAGAATCTGATAGTGGATAGAATGTGATAGAGTATTAGTGTATAGAATGTGATAGTGTATAGAATGTGATAGAATGTGATAGTGTGATAGTGTATAGAATGAGATAGTGTATAGAATGCATTAGTGTATAGAATGTGATAGTGTATAGAAGATGATAGTGTATAGAATGTGATAGTGTTTAAGTGGATAGAATGTGATAGTGTATTAGTGAATATAATGTGATAGTGTATAGAATGTGATAGTGTATAGAATGGCATAGTGTATAGAATGTGATAGTGTATAGAAGATGATAGTGGATAGAATGTGATAGTGTATTAGTGTATAGAATGTGATAGTGGATAGAATGTTATAGTGTATTAGTGAATAGAATGTGATAGCGGTTTGGTACAATGTATGAAGTCTTTCATAGTGTGTAGGTACAGTGTACTGTAAAAGTGGTTATCTACCCTGGTGGTTTAGTACACGTTTCTATGGTCAAACAATATGCGTGGGTTTTAATTACACGGATGCATGTTTTAGCACTCTAAAGTTTCTTAGTTTTTTACCATACGCACAGGGGTATTTTCTGTGTTTTTAAGCTAACTGTGCAACTAGTGTAAATTCCCCCCATGCATAAATAACCATAACCACTTTCACAGTATACAGAAAGGCCAGAGAATACAGTAGAGAGTATATACTTACAAAATGAGCCACCCAGTAGAGTATGATGCTCTGATAAATGGAGTCCAGGAGGGCAATGAAAAAACTAAAACGAGTATATTGCTACAAA
This sequence comes from Magallana angulata, assembly GCF_025612915.1. Classification (NCBI taxonomy): domain Eukaryota; kingdom Metazoa; phylum Mollusca; class Bivalvia; order Ostreida; family Ostreidae; genus Magallana; species Magallana angulata. The sequence continues at coordinate 6,999,087 of NC_069117.1, forward strand.
AGAAAAACAATCTCATTATAAGCAAATTAAATCATCTTTGTCATACATTAGGCAAATAATAAATGTTTTTTTAAAAAAGCAATTTTAAGAGATATTAAAGCAAATTTTCTTTAGAAGCTGATATTTTCTCATGCAGCAATACGTTTACTTTGATGGAAATTGACATGCAGTTTTAAATATTCATAGAACATTGCAGTATAAACAGTTAATATGTCAATGCAACAATTCATATTACCAAGTTCAATGCATAAGTAAGCATACATGTTTTATCCAGTATACAGAACAACTAGCAACTCAGTTAGCTATTTAATGCCTACATATTTCATACATGTACTTTGTAAATAGCAATCTACTTCAGGTCACATTTTAAAAATTGTTTGTTTGCGTTCTCCTGACTCACTGTTAAACTTTCTGTTGAAAGTTTTTATTTTCAAAGCAACAAAAACATTTAATTAAGAATCTATCTTCATAAACTGGCTTTTAAAATAGAACAAATTATAGTCAGATACAAGTACATGTAGTAAATAAAAGTATCTGAGCCAGGGACTTTTTCTTTATTCTGTCAAGAAAGCGCAAACAAAAATCTTTCAAAAGTGGCCTCAGTCACTTCGAAGCACAATTTTCATGTTTTTAGACATTAGCAATGTTACCCACAAAGGTACACAGGTTTCATGGTTATTGCCCTTTTACCAGAGGTGCCAGAGCAGAAAATTGGTGCATCTGACTCTCATGTCAGGAGTTAGACTTATATTTAATTTTTTATGCTTTTTCCTTGATGCAGTACAAACTCCCTTCCCTTGGACATATTTGCTTGATAATGAAGCCATATGCAATTCAAACTAAAATTCTTCTCTATACTTTCTGATGTCAAAACTTGACTGGTGCTTGCCATTTAATTCATTCAATACAGTGTCTTATGTTCAATATTTCCTCAGCATTTTTTTTCTTTCAAATGTTTCCAAAAATATGACCTTTTATGTAAGCTTTTGAAGCTTTTTAATTTTTTCTTACCATTTTTACAATGAATTTTAAGAGATATTAATTTCAACAAATGAAATAAAGACCCGTGTTACACCCTTAATTCAGAGTCTTGAGATAATTTGTCATAAACATCCATTCTAGGTTGAGTGGTGCACTTTCAATCAGTTTTTTTTTAATCTAAATTAAAACTTTGTTAACAATAAGCTTATTTCATCCAAAAAAATCTACGTGATGAAGCTGCACAAAAAAGCATGCTACATGTATGTGTGCAAACTCGTTGAAATTGAAACTCAAAAAACAAACATGTTTTATAACTTCTTTTTCTTTTCCAATATATAGTTGAGTATTTGGTTAAATAATTTTAAAGATGCAGCACAATTACAAACGAACAAAGGTAAAATTTAAGAAACCAGTTAATGTGTTACTTTTGTTACAGACTGTATACTCAGAAGATGTTACTTTTGTTACAAACTGTATACTCAGAAGACATACATATTTCTGAACAGCTGTATTGTTCAGACTGCTACATGCTCTTGCCTGCTAAGCCATAGGTTGTAAGTAAAGGGAGATTTTTTATACGTTTTTTTTTAAATTGGGGATTGCATAAATATAAACCTTACAGTGGTTTCTCTCTTTTCCCTTGACTACAGTAAGCATAGTACCTGTACCACATACCCTAGCATTTAATGCTGTACAATACTAAGCCCCAATCCAGCACACATAATATTGATAATACTGTCCTCAGGTCTACCAGCTAGCATTTCAAGATTCTGAATGCACTACATACTCAATACTATAAAACTGGCAAAGTTAAACCTGTATGGCAATATCATGCAGATATTTTAACATCTGATTTGACTAGAGGTGTAATGATATGGCCATATATTGATCGTGAGAGCCCACAATATGTGTAACATATTGTCACATGTATCGTAAAGTTAGATATGATTTGTTCATTTTGTTCTAATCAATTGAATTTTATCTCAGTCTACAGTTTGTTGATTGATGTAAATAGTTGACATCTTTTCTTCATGCAATACTTTTTCTTATAGAGGTAGGCAACATAGATACCAGTTTATTTATATCTGACATCTATATCGTGATACATGATGTATTGCATTTATATATTGTGATACATATTGTATCATGGGATAGTTGGCGATACCCAAGCCTAGATTTAACCCTGTAATGTGACTTTACTTTAAACTTTCTGGCCGAGGCCAAGAAATGTATCATATTGTGTAATCTTGTGGTGAAGGACTGACCCTGTCTTGGGAAAAACAGGTGATAAATATGCTTCAAACTACATTTAAACTGAACAAATGCAGATACAGGATATGTGAATGCTTTGATACGGCCATGTTATACAATGAGGGGCCATACAGACATTCTACATTCCACACAGAATTACACTCCAAACACTCCCAGAAGAAATGGCTACTGCAGGCAAGAGATTACCACCATGTTACCTTGTCCTCAATCCCCATTTTATAAACTTCTGGGAAGCGCAACAGTGTCTCGGGCATTAGGTCTTTGTCAAATATACCATTTACAACCGGCGGAAAAGCCGTGAATAAAACATGGATAAACAGCAGAAAGAGGCTGTTGAATTGTAGCGAGCCCGAGTATCCACTGTACAGCTGGAACCAGAGCATGGTAAATTCTATCCCCTAAAATCAATCATGAAATGCTGGTATTAATTGACAGTGAAATAAAAAGCAAAACAGTGCAGTAATTACCGTGTCATGAATGCCCATTTTGTAGATATGGGGGAATTTAAGGAGGGTTTCTGACGACAAGTCTTTGTCTAAGACTCCATTCACCAGCGGAGGGAACGCACAGAAGACAACATGAGTGAGCATGGTATAAAGACTGTCAAATTGCATCGATCCCGAGTAGGCACTGTATATCTGGTACCAAAACATGACTAACACACTGATCTAGAAACAGACGAGATGAGATTAGGATCTACAGCATAAGACTCGAGTTAACCCCACTAAGGTCAGGTCATGGTCACAATATCACAAAATGACAAAACATCTTAATGCATCAACAAAAAAATACCTTATGAATTCCTTTTTTTGATACAAAATCATATGTTTATCATTTTCAGAAGCAAAATAAAGAAAGTTGAGAGTTTCTGTCATTTTATTTGACCATGTAATCCTTTCATCAATCAAAGGGGGATAACTCTAGCCTATCACACTACTAGAAAGGATGATGATTAATATAATGCAATTCATTCATTGTAGTAACATGTATGGGTTAAATATGTTCATCAAATTAGTCTTAAAAAACATTCAGAAACATCTTTCAAACAATCTCATTAATCGCCAAAACAATCATCAAGCACAACACTTACAAACATTTTTTAATCGATTGGATTTACTCAAAAACTCCAAACCAGAGTACTATCTACTGTAGCTATATAAACTTTTCACAAGGTTCTCGAAACAGAATTTGAGTTAGGAAGTTAACCACCACAAGAAGCCGACTTTATCTGGCATGGATTGGATAGCAATGGATTCAACAGAGTATAGAGTCTAATGATAGCTCCTTGTTTGTTGATGAATTTATAAACTAGATCATGTTATATCACTACAGTATACGACAGAGATGCATAAAAGTTTATTTAATTAGGATTATTTGTAACATTCAAATCAAGATTTCAATGAAACATGACAGCTTGCATACATTTACAATAATTTGATACGAAATTGATTACTTTTGTCTCCAAGTCACTCAAGAATAAAGATAAGGCATGCATATGGCATGCTTTGATACATTAGCTGTTGAGTGTATACACAGTTATACTGATGATCAGAATGTTAGAAATGAATGTCTGTGCTCTACTCTCAATAAATTTCTGTTTCTTTGAAAAGTTAAATTTGTGTCACTTTTTCTTTCATTTGAACTTTTATAAAATAGAAGTTAAAACATAAAAAAATTCATATGACAAATGGAGAAAAATAAATTAAAAATAAAACTACTGCATTTAAACCAAGAATAATTTTTCAGAAAATCAGATTAAATCTTGGTTTAAAAATGATACATCAAGAAAAGAAATGGATGACGTACCAAACTCTTGTAAAACATGAAAGAGGAGAATCGGGCGAGGCGGCAGTAGCACCAGTGTCCATGCACCAATAGGAGGCGCTGTAGAAACATGAAGCGCGAGATGGCAAAGTCCGAAGCCATCACCGCCTGCATCCCTTCCTGTCCGGAGATTCCGATGCCAATGTCGGCCACCTGGATCATACTGACATCGTTCGCCCCGTCACCTGTGAAAGATGCAAGATAGTGTTAGGTTACTATCACGAATGACATGTATTAGCCTCACTGGCATGTGGTCACTTTAAAAGACCCAATCTATTATGGGATATGTATATTCTGTCCAGATGAACTCAAAGAGTACAAACCTATGGCTAATGTTAATTTATTCAACTTGTCTCTAACCAACTTGACCACAGATCCCTGGAAATAAATGAAAAATTAATTTATATATCAACTATAGATGTTCAGAAAAATGAAAAAGTTGCCAGTATTTTATTCTATATCAAGACAATGACTTTGTGAAGTCCATTTTGGCACTACAGTATTTTACATTCCAAATGCTAGTTCACCTGAATTTTGATTAATTTACATTGATTTCCTTTTGTTTGTTCTTTTGATATAAAAAATAAACATTACCTCTACTAATGAATATTGTATTAATGAGGGGTAATACAGGGAGTAACAATGGTCTCACCTTCTGTATGGGGGTGGATCTACAGCACACAACAGAGGTACACTTTTGAGCCAGCTTTAGGAAAGTGTCCTCCAGCTTATCAGCAAGGGCATAAGCTAGGGTACGGCCGTCGATCACTAGGGTGTATTCCTGTTTCCTCCCCAAGGGTGAGGACTCGGTAGGCCCTGACGTGTCACGCTCTATTTGCTGCAAGTGATGCTCCAGGAGGTCTTTGGTACACGTCTACAGAGAAACAAAAAACCATCATGACCAGTACCTCATTTACATGTTGATAAGAAACCTTGAAAAATTCAGACTTAAACTTTAAAAACATATATTGAAAAATTAAAACTTTGACTTCAATATATGTAATATTATAACTTTCTATAATAGATAAACACTTGTACATTACAGTAGAAACTGTCTGTTTGTGAGGATTTCACTCACCAGATCATTGGCATTGATAATGAGGACCTGGTCCTTCTGACCAATCAGTTTCGAGGAATAGGCAACCTGAATAGCCGTCTCCTACAAAGTCAAAATCACAGATCAATAGTATAGAAACATGATTTGATGTATCAATAATCTCTCTGATTTGCCCCTCCCCTGGACCCTGACCCCTGTCTGTACCTGCTTGTCTCCAGTGAGCACCCACACTTTGATGCCTGCTTTCCTGAGTTTGTCAATGGTTTCAGGTACTCCCTCCTGTAGTTTGTCCTCTATACCTGTGGCACCTGTGAACCAAGCATTCAAACCTCATATGAAATTCTGTAAATACATCTTACACTCCATCATACTCTGAGAAAGATGCTTGGCAATTACTGAGGAATCATTACAATTCGTGGTCACTCAATTTTCGTGGCATTCAAGGGTCTACTGAAACTGAAAACTGATTCATGCACAAAATTACAGTCCCACGAATACGGTAAGCAAAAACCCCACAACCCACGAATATTGGCCCCCATGAAATTATATGATTCCACACTACACTTCCAAGTATTTCATGTACCTAAAGACAATTTTTGACCCTAACCTTATGTCTTTTTTCAATGTTTCATGCACTAAATGACAGCTGTATGGCCTTTCATGACCTACCCAACAGATCCAGGTCCTTTTCTATCTCACACGTGACCTGCAGTATCTTCTCTTCTCTGTCCTCCATGGCCGCTGAGGCCTCGTTAAATCGGACCTTCCACTCCTCGTATTCCACGCGTGATAGTACCTATTGTAAATAAAAACAGTTATCTTAGGTGTCACTTTAATGCCCTCCAAAATCTGTATTGTTATCCTCATTCATTTAATAACAAAAAACAATTATGAAGCTCAACCATTCCTTAAAAAAGATTTTCATGCCCAATATTTTTTTTAAAAGTTATATTTAAATACTTTAAAATGTACAAATGTATTTAGTAATTAACATAGTAAATACTTAGGTAATTTGCTTGTTATTTCTAAAAGTTCTCGGAATAAAGTAATTACCTGTACATTACATTGTTCATTTTGCTGTTGTTACCTTTTTAGCCATACAAAGCGTACGTAGACCTTGCATTGCATAATTCAGAATGTGTTTCTCTGTTTCCTTGACCATTCTATGTAAATCTTTGTCCTCTGTAACACAAACACATCAGAAACATTGACATCTAACCCAACAATCATCATGATTAGGTATCACATGTACATACATTGTACAAACAATTGGAAAATCAATGCAAGGTATTAATTCAACCTGTAACAGGAGGTGTTTGTGAAACACTTTATGCCCCCCCTCCCCCCTCGGAGACCTCTGCGAAGAAAATGACCGGAAATTGCAAAGAATTGGAATTGTTCTATGTCCAAGGGGCATAACTCTGTCAAAAATTGCTTAATCATACCCAAAATCAAACTTGACCTAGATATTCTAAAAATAAAGCACTGCAGTGTCTGACCCTTGGTAAACATGACTCCCATAGTACCTACCCTTGAACTTTTTGTGTAGTACTCCGAGCACTGCAGTATCTGCCCCCTTGGTAAACATGACCCCCATAGTACTTACCCTTGAACTTTCTGTGTAGTACCCCCAGCACTGCGGTGTCTGCCCCCTTGGTAAACATGACCAATTCCTTGTTGTTGGGGTTCCTGGTGATCACAGACATCCTCTTCCTTGTCGAGTCGAACTGTAAGACCTCCAGGACCTCAAACTCTACCTCACCCTCACCTATTGAAATGTCAACAGGTGCAAACTTCAGAAAACATGTTACAGCAAACAAAGTCATAATGTACATGGCATATAGATTTAGTATATTTTTTCTGATGGTTAAACAATTTTTTTGTTGATATTTTCTATTAGCATATATTCAAATATTGGTTATATTTTATAACATCACCAAAAAATTGATAAAAAAAAACTAATCCAAAAATCTTATTCTTATGAACATCTACAGAATACTTTGCACATTTCTGATTAAAAATTGGTGTTAGCAAGTGCTCTCAATAGTCAAATTCCTTCCTTGTTAAAATCAATCAGTTTGGTAGAAGTGTGCTGTACTTAAACAAGTCATCCCGACTGGCTTTCCTTATTGTAAAAATCAATAAATTGATAACAAGTATAAGCTAAATTAATTAATAAAAAAAATTTGATAAAGACTTAGTTTTCAGCAACAAATATAAAACCTGTAAGTCCTCTCCATAATTTTGACTTACCCGGCAGCCAGACGCGAACTTTCTCTATGCTGCGTTTCACAAGGCGACATCCGTAGGTACACGCCGCTCTCACTAAAGCTAACTCGTCTGGACTCTCTGCCTCGTAGCGAGACTGCTGCGAGCCGTCTGAGATGTACGAGGACCCTGCTATACTGCCCTCTGATGGTGTACTGATCACAAAATCACGGTTTCTCTCAAAGTCGTAGGAACTCGAAAAAGTTATTGGAGGGACATTCCCAATGTTTGCGTGACCATTGGATCTTTTCCCTGTTGGGGGTGTCCCGATATCACGGGGGTTCAGTGGAGGTAGAACTCCCTTCCGTGTCACTGGGGTGTCTGGGAGATTTATCAAAGGAGGTTTTTTCTGTGGAGGATCTCCTGTCCGACTTAATTTATCCAGGTCATCTTGTGACCTGTTTTTGCCTTTGTAATTCCCTTCCAGAATTGACCCACTATCATCCATCTGCAATGAAGTTTATCAATCAGCATCATGTTTTGTAGCAATGAGGCAAATACATATATCTCAATAGAGTTTCTTTTTATCAGTCTCCCCCAAAGAAATTAATCCATCAAATAAATGTTTATTTTAGATTCTAATCTAAATTTCTTGAAGTTCATATATTCCATCAATATTAAAATATTAACCAAATATTGGCTTAAAATATTTTAACAATCTTCTTGAAAAAAAATCCCTAAATTACATGGATGTAAATGAAACTAAAATAAATATTCACTCAATTTTGACATATCAATCAAACGTAACCAAGAAAAAAATTTGGGGAAAAATAACAATTTGGCCATTCAGGATCCCAGGCCCTGCTGACAGTATGCAGGTCACTTACCAAATCTTCGTGAGCGTGATGTGTGACAACCACAGTATTACAGATAGCCATTAACAAGAAAAACTCTTGAATTCTCTGAGAGTTTGGGGAGCTAGTGTCAGGGAGATCCAAGTTCACACTGTTAAGACTCCTGAGACACATCCGTGAGATTTCTCGCTCCAGACCTGGTTCAAGTTTTAGGTTCTCCATGACCTGGTGAGAGAGAGAGAAGGCTGTGGAGTCAAGGACAGTGCAAGTCATGACTTACCGTGTCCACATGACGGTTTGTGACTATGACGGTATTACACATGACGATATTCAGGAAGAATTCCTGCACGGTTTTGGAGTGATTACGCGCGGCTCCAGATACATGCAGGCCCCAGCGACTAGTGAGAGCATTTGTAATACCAGGCTCAAGATGAATATCCATTGCTTGTATCTACATGATAACAAACAAGGCATGCAGCTTATTATCTATCCTGTCTTATCTTACAATTAGAAATTATTGATTTAAAATTATCAAACTTTCCTATACTTTCATTTATATAAAGTCTTACGTTTTTATTACTTCCACTTTTTTTCAGGTAGCATTTAATTGCTCATATCTTAAATTAATATGGGGTTTATCAAAATTTAAAAAAAAACATATTAGAATTCACTTCTTATTACACTTATAAAAGACAAATTAGATAAAATTTATATGAATTATAGTTTAACATGTTACAAAACCAAAACAAAGCAGCAAGGAAGCAGTTGTTGATAAGATTCTTTGTACATGTACTATAATAAGCAAAAAAAGTAAGACTGAAAAATAATCTGTAGTGATCCGATCTAAATGTCATTAGTCTTGATTAACTGTGGGCTTAAAGCATGCATGCTGTAACCAATAAAATTAAGTGAAAAAGTGCTAAGTACTGAAAATTTCATCTGCCATTCTTTGCATATTCCTTGAATGTCACTCCAAGATGTCAGTTAGATGCCATCAAATAATAAAATGCTTGCTGACAAAGCCTGGTGTAAAAGCATAGTCACAAACCTCAAAAGACACTGGTAATCATGGTTAATCACAAAATTCAATCAAATGTAACAACTCAAAACCAAAAATAAGATATTAATAGGTCAGTCCATATCCAGCAGTGTGCTGTATGGTGATGGTCACCCCGCCCACTTACCGAGCTGGTCCGACTGATGTTGGCCAGCGAGTAACGGCTGCCAGTGTCACTGAAGTCATCCTCGTCGTACTCTGTGTCAAAACAGATCAAAGTCTGTGTTAAAATGTATCAAAGTCGGTGTTAAAACGTATCAAAGTCGGTGTTAAAACATATCAAAGTCTTCATCAAAATACATATGCTTCCTACTAAAACTTTTCAAAATGTCTTTTCATAAACCAATACCAAATCAGAGAGAAAATCTGATACAAAGCTAACATGAATGAAAATGTCATTATGAGTTTTGTTTTTATCAAAAGATTCAATTTCTAAAATAGATGTTGATAAAATCATTCAAGATAAATCAGAATATATTTGAATTCATAATAATGATTGCTTACTTTTTACAGGATTTTAAATAAAATGAGAAAATTGTTAATTTCTTGCAAAATACCAATAAAGCCATAAAATACGGGAAAGAATATACCTGGTATCGAATCAATATGACCTATGACCCACCTGGAGTGTGGGGGTAGTCCGTTCCCCCAATGGTACACGTCTTGAACTCCATCTGGTTCTCTGTCAGCGTGCCGGTTTTGTCGGAGAATATGTACTCGATCTGACCCAGGTCCTCGGTGATGTTGAGGGCCCGGCATTCTATCCGCTTGTCCATTGGTTCGTAGTAGAGCTCAATGTCATTGTTTATAAAGTACACCTGACCTAGTTTGACAATTTCCACGGAAACATACAGTGGAAGGGGTATCACAGTCTACAACCAAAGCAGATATACTGGTCAGGAATCTTAGTCATACCAAATGCTTTATGATACATTCATTATTGTACCGGTAGCCATTTACAGCACAAAATGAAAAGTTAAATAAATCTTTTACCATACACATCAATAACCTCTTTTAATAATTTAAAATATGATAGCTATTTGATGCTAATTCATGCATTAGAAGTCACATTTTTGTACAAATTTTTGTATAAAATGATTGATAAAGCTCTATTCACTATATTACAATGCATGGTTCATTAACTTGAGGTTAATGAAGTCATATATTTTGATACACACTGTTGAGAATGATTGATCACACTAAGCTTTGTTCATTACATTTCCAATGAAATAAAAACTGACCTGTACCAGACTTTAATAATGTAAAATCTGTTAAAGTGTTTTATCTAAAATTATAGCTTGATAATCATATTAAAATTTTTGAAACTCCAAAGTAGCAATTTTGGTGTATAAACTTTATGTTCAAATTTCAATGATAGGTAATAAGACACAGATTACCTGGAATATAATGATATAGGTAAAGAAGACCACAAAAGCCTGGAAGTACGGATTGTACCACTCCAAACTCTCAAAGGGGATGAACAGGACCACTGTACTGTCCTCAAAGTTAGACAGCCATATCCCACTGGCTGAAAGAAGCAAGCACAGTGACAGACATAAACACATTTGTCTACAATGCATTACATTATTCTCAAAGAAATTTACAGTAGTTTGATAATATGTTTTATTAGATATTGATCTAAACAAATAAAATAAAATAAAGCCAAATTGTAAAATTATTTTCACTTTATTTTCAGCTTTTATATACGGCACATGTATGTTTCAAATGAAATACAACAGCTGGCTAACCAATGGCGCAGAACAGACACAGGAACAGCAGAAGGATGACACAGTAGATGACGTCACGATTAATGCGGCGCTCCAGCTTACTCCGTTTGTACCGAGGATTACGGTTGTTCAACATAGCTTTGGTTTCATGCCCTAAATAACAATTTCAATTTTTCACTAATGTGTTTTCCTTAATGCAATGACCTACAAGCGCATGTACTTAAATAATTCACCAGGGACTAAATCTATAAAGTACCGGTACTGTTGTTTTGGAGAAGCAAAGTTGAAACATTAAAAGGAAAGTAATTTTCACAAAATTTGTACAGAAACTGATACCTATACACCATTTTAAGATAATCAGTAATACATATGAATGTGAATTACAGTAAAGTACCATACTTAACGTAGCTAATCAAAAGATTTGAGTTGTTTATACTTCAGAATAAATGGCACACCTATACTATTGACCTCCACATGAAACAAAGAATTATCTGTGTAGGTTTTTAATTGTGTGAATGCATGTTTTTCGAAGGGATTCCTATAGAGCTATTTCATAACTTTATGTTAATTTCCTTTAAAATTATAAGAAATCTCTTGCTTTTGTTGGTTTTAGAAAAAAGAATCCTCATCAGACTGAATCAATAGATTAAGACCATCACCAATGGGTGTGAATGACTGACCTGCGTACAATACAATCCCCTCCACAAAGTCTGTGTTTTTAATGGTACAGCCCCTCAGTAACAGATTGTCCTTATTTAGAGATACCTTCTCTCCAGTTTCCAATTTTCTATCATAAAAAAATATCATTACATAATTTCGTCAATTTCAACTGGTAAATTTGGTGTACATTCAAGCAGAAGTTTTCATAAATGCATACTAATGAAATAAATTTTTTAAATCATAAAACAATTTCAAAATGTAGGAATATGCATTCTTGCTGTTAATATTGAAATTGAATTTGTTAACCTCAAAGACTAAGCATAGTACATACATGTAACCATTGAACTTGTAGATTTCAGCATTCGGCAGTTCACACTCGACACTGTACTTAAATTTGCTCACAGCAAACTTACTCTGAAATAAAATTCATTTACATCAGTAATACAATCTTAAAAGTTTTAATCTCCATCATATCCATGGCAACATTCACCTGTAAACTGTAAATGTATAAAGAAACTGTAGTTCATTTGTATTTGAAATTAATTAATACAGCATCCTACAGACTTTAAAAATTAAATCCTTTAAATAGAATACATCATGTGACTGCCATGTGCTTACTCTCTCTCTCTCCCTCTCTCTCTCTCTCTCTCTCTCTCTCTCTCTCTCTCTCTCTCTCTCTCTCTCTCTCTCTCTCAAAATATCTTGATATCTTTAGAGATTTCAAGTCTGTTAATAACAAATGCACCTATTCTTTTCCTATTCTGAGACAAGATAATATTTTGAGGTTTATTTGAGCAGACAGGTGATAATTTCCTGAACTGCGTAGCTTTTTTTGTCATGTCCTATTTACACACCTTATATTCACGCGCTACCAAGATTTCACCCAAATTATAAGTGTGATGAAACTATATGAATGATAAACCACAACATGCCGTAACTGGCCCCTTAGTGGGGTTATCTTATCTGTTGAAAGACGATCAAGTTGTAAACTGAGAATAAAATCTGAACTGTCGTTGTAAAAAGGAAGTAAAGTAAAAACTAAACTAAATCTCAATAGTGTAAATAAATTGAGAGTAAAGATACAGAGTGATAACACACTGTAACTGTAATGAAGAGTGTAACTAATCTATGGAGTATCATTTTATGGTTGACATTGAAAGTTTAAAAAGCCTTGGGCTGTAGGTTATAAAATCCTCATGTGATCATTGCACCATGACAAGAGGGTGTGGAAGCTCATGAAAATTTAGATGACAATCATGCAGTCCATTCAATATTGTGTGTGTTTGGTTCTAAGGGAGCTCTGGTTGGAGGCTTGGAGCTCAAGCTCCAGATCTGCATACAGAATGCAATATGGTGGTGATCCAAACTAACAGAATAACAGCAAAGAAGTTCAAGAAGAGAACGAAATAATAAAAGAGGAAAAAGGAAACCAAGATGTAAATTCCAGATATCAGTAGATGGTCATATCTGTTTTCTGCTGAGGTTTCCTCATGCATTAATTAATATAAATTAAACAGTGTTGTGTCCTCATGAATCAATGAAGGTGGTATGGGGCATCATCATATTGAGATATACTTCCAATCGAAATAAACAATAAATCAAGTATAATTTCATAAATTTTTTCTTTCCGAAAATTGTTACCTAACAGCATAACACAATTGGTTAGAGCGTAAATATGCATGAATCTGAAAGACATGAATTTGAATCCCCTTGGGGCTTTTACAATTTTTACCTTTCCAAAAATTTTTAAAACATTTTTTTAGGTCAAATATTGTAAAATTTTTATATTGTAAAATTTTAAAATTTTAATTGATCTAAACCAGTGAAGGTATTTTGATTTATAATTTACTTTTATCCACATTAATATTGACATTAGTGTCCTATGCCACAGAAAATCATGTGGATTATCTAAGTGGTGGTTGGAAAACTGGATAGATAACCATAATACAAAGTTATATGCAGATAGAAATTCCACATTGTTGAAACTGATTTTAATCAAGAAGTGTCATTTCTATTTTACGTTTGAGACCAACCGAGGTGAAACAATCTGGGCTAATGGAACAAGGCATCAATGACACCTCTTTATCAAATGATTCATCTTCACAATGTTATACTCAATATAAACAACCTCCTACAGTACCAGATTAGTACAATTTACATAGCTGCAGTAACTTTAATTCAGCTGACTATTAAGTGCATTATCCTTTAACTTTGTAATATGTCACATCAGCGATGTCCTTAGTTAAGTGCAGAAAGTTTATCATTAAAGTAACAAAGTTCCATAGAAAATAGTATCCCTTAAATTTCCTCCTATTTCTGAGTCCTAACTACCGGTAGTCTGTATATATAGACTTGTTAAGTTTTGAAAAACTGTTCCCAATGGCAATGCTGATGGTGGTATTGAACACCTCAATATTGTGATGTACTTCCAATCGAAATAATCAATCAAATTAAGTTTAACTTTGTATAATTGTTTACCTCCGATTGTTTACCTAACAGCATAACGTAATGGGTTTCTGGCTTGCAGCGATAGCTACGGATCTGTAAGTCATGAGTTTTGAATCCTTCTAAGCCTTTCATATTTTTTTCCTTTTCAAAAAATTTTTAAACATATATTATGGTCATATATTGTAAAATTTGAAAATTCAAAAACAGTGGAAGTATTTTGATAATAATGTACTTTTATCCACATAAATATTGACAGGTGTACCATACCATCTTAAATGCTTTAGGTGTTGTCTTTGGTTGGACAAAGATTTATGAACATTGAATAAGGACCAGTCACCACACCTCAAAAATCAATACCGGGACCTTTAATGGCTTTATCACAGAATCAAGATTACATTGCAGGTCTCTACAAACAGCAGGACAAAAATGCCTCCAACATAAAATTTTTGAATTTCTTTGTAGCTCCATCATTATTCAATGACCCCCAATTTTCATGGATTTTGTTGGTGATCGAGTCAATCCATATCCGGTAATATCAACATTACCAAAAGGTGATTGAAAGAAAAAACTTCACAAAATTTGTAGTTTGACCATTCCCCATAAATCTATGCATCCTCAAAGCTATGATTGTACATGTACTATATCCAGAAATATTATGTAAACCAAATACAGTCATACTTCGTTATCTCTCTGAGATATCCTAGTATCAAGGGTAAAATACTTGAAAAATAAGTGGTTGGGACTTACAAATCACTGCAACATATCCATTGTATTTAAGATATCAGTGTTCCAGATATCGAAGATCAACTGTACACTGTTCATTTCCTGAATCAAATTAATACAGATTCTCCCTATTGTCTGACTTTCACTCTACAGCTTGATTTGATTAAACCTTTTCTGAGAAATATATACTGGTAAAACAAAATTTTATCATTATTAATCATCAAACCATATCAAATTAAGTGGGATTACTATATCGATAATACTGTCATATGCCGTGCCATTTAAACAATTCAATTTTTAGATTCAAGTTTGTAAAGAAATGTCTTAATTCATTAAATCATACATAAAAAACGGTTAAAACTCATTCAATCACAAAAGTACCCAACCCTGGCCGTTTTGCCAATAAAATTTAACAACTTCCAAGGGAAGTCATAACAGTTTAGTTATTATGTGAAAAGGATGTAAAAATTGCTTCACATTTCTAAATACCAGAAAATTTATACTGGTAATCAAGCAGCAAAAATGTCCAAGACTAAATCAAAAAAGAAAAATTACCTTTACACTAATCAGCAGTTTTTACCTCTAAATAAGTTGAGATTAATTTTTCCGTACCTGAGATCTTTACAACAACTTAAATTAAAAAGTGACAAAATTATGACATTACAATCATGACCTACCCCTTCATATTTCAGGCCATGAACTATCTGCCTCTGTTTGAGATTGGTCTCTCCATCCAAATTGCTGGTTTCCAGATGACAAATTCCGAGGGGATCACTGGAATGAAGTAGTAGAATGTCCGCAGGAATGATTTCGTCACAGGCCAGGTGGACAAAGTCTCCGGCATGGACGTCCATCCACTCGCTCTTCACATACCTCCCATCAGCACTGCAAGACAACAACAGGGACATGAATGTCTTGTTACAAATACATGTACCAACAATACTTACGAAACAGCTATCTGCTTTCATGCAATTTGTGTTCATAATTATTATTCAAACACAAAATCAACATGATCAATATTTAAATGTTTGGTAACTGTATCAAGTTTAAATCATGTCTCAAGTTACAGGATACTCCTAATACAATTATATTATACAATACCACATCTACAGAATGTATAATACCATCAAATGTCCTATATATTTGTTGAACAAATAATGGAAGGAATGTATATATTTTATATGTATCACAGATTGAATAACTTGAATAATGATTTAAATGAAAATCAAGGTATATATTAAGTCATCCTTGCAAGACCATGATCATGAGTTTCCCAGCAGATTCTCCTCAAATCTTGTTTGGTAATCAGAATTTAGACCAAATTCCCATCGCTTGCTAAAGTGTCATTATGCTGATAAGCCACTTGTTTTAAGTGTTAAAACTTATCCCCTTATTGTATGTAATAGAAATAAACCACATGTCCCCCATTTTAAAAAAACTTATATAGAAATGTTAGTGCATATATTAATCTTAATAGACTTGTCATTATTATTTAACCACAAATGACAATAATGACATGCACATGTTGTGTCTTAGAATAGGCCCTTGATCACCACACTAAAATTCAAAATGTCACCCTGTTACCTACAGTGAAGCAGAAAATTGTATTACCGTACTATTTCAAAACACAGGCATACATCACATTGCTGTTTAACACAATTACCCAAAATCCAAGCTCTTGTTAAAATGGTTCAATCATTCTAGCACTATTTTTTTTTCATTTTAAATCTTTAGCGATATTAGAAGCGCTTAAGAAAGTTAAAGATTTCAATGAAATAGTAATTAATGATAAATTTCTAATGTCAGTTGTTTGGACTACTATTGGTAAAGTTTCAATTGATAAATAATAAAATGACATTTATTTAACGATTGTTGTTACATCATATTTTACCAAATTATGTCAGTTTGCCCTGCAAAAGAGCAGTACCTCAAATCTATGAAGAGGTTTATTATGTCTGATGTCAATTGAATGGAATGCTATGAAGAACAATATTAATGGAAGCTTTATACATGCATAGTGAAGAATCAGTTCTGCTGTCTAAAGATGCAGTTCAATATTACCGGTGCCATTGAAATTATGGTACTAATTCATCAGTTAAAATTTAAAGGTTATGTCAAAGAAACATTACAATAAATAATAAACGGAGCACAAAATGGACTCTGCATCTTAAACCTACCTAGAATACCGTCGACATGTATGATGATTGATTTTTCTATCAGACTTGTATCGTCGAAAGTCTTCAAATGCATCTTTAACTGCAGTTACAGCAAGTACAAAAATAACAGGAATCATGGCAATTTCCTTTCCAAAAGCTTGAACTTGAGGCACCCAGTTCAAGGCCACAACCAAAATAAAATATAAATTGGCAAATCGGTGAAATTGCTCAAACAAATTTTTTGGTAAAAATGTAAGCGCAGAGTACTTAGTGGTTTTGATACGGTTGCTACGGTAATCACAGTTTGGATGGTTCTTGTTTTTCACAGGTATATCTGGTCCTACAACATGGTTAGGTACTACAGTCCTAAACCTTGGTCCCGATTTGTTGCTCTTGTTAAAAATATTACCCATTTTGACTTTGTTAAAAGTTTTAAAAATATATATGTATTTTTTATATATCAACAATGACAACACTGATATGTGTTTCAATCTATGTCCACTCCTTCATCAAGTCATGCTGGTTTTTGATATGTTATGACAACTGGAAAACACAAAGATTTCACAATTTCCTGAAGGAATGAAATTCCGTAATTATTCTTCACAGCCACGTCATTTCACCCGTCACATTTTCACAATATTTTTCCACAATTTTTTGTCAAACCATCTGTCTTTCCTTTACATGTCACATTTTTGGATGGAATCCAAAAAATGAAACAGTTCTTGACTTCTGCATGACCACCATTTTTCTTTATCGATCCATTTCTCTTAGTGCAGGTGATCTAATTTAACAATATACACAACACTTCATTAGCGACCAAACAAGGTTCTTATCTCACTTTTCATTGGTGGATGTAAAATTTTAATCCAATAATGTCCATCGTCTTATTCGGCTAAAATTTTGACCGAGCTTGTTAAAATCAGAATCATTCATTGGACAGCGTGTTTCTTTTACCCAATCAAATTTTGATTTACATAAAATGAATTGATATAGGTCACATGACTTAAAAATGGCGAACTATAAGGAGGAGGGACTTCAATCGTTGAAGAAACTAGATGTTAAAGCTGTCACTAAAGTATGCATTATCCAAATTAATGATATATGAATAAGAGCAATAAGAGCAATTTATTTTAACAGGCGTGGGACGAATCTCGTCACTGCCTTCATCAAAAATGAAACTGTTCACCTTAAATTAGAATGTTTTAATTAATTTTCGGGAATGCGAAAGCATTACGAGCAATAAACGTGATAAGTTCTTGGGGTTCGATTTAAAAGTCAGAGTTAAAAAACTTGCAAATGTTAGACTAATTTTATTCAATCAACATTTGTCAAATCATAACTTCTATGTGATTGCGCCCATGAGAAAAGGGTCCTTATGACGTTTTGTATAAAACAGAGAAATAACGTCATAAAGAAATGACGTTACATAAAAGAAAAAAATATCTCGTCTGATAGTTCAAAACAGCAGTGCAGAAATTTCGTTACCTTGTTTATGAACACTACTTAAACGTGTTTAATAGCAGTGCCCCATACTGCAGTATCTTTTATAATGAATAAAATGAACATACTGACATTTTCTTTATATTTTACTCATTTATATAAGTCACGATCGAATGTAGATTCCGTGCTTGTTTGATACGAACAAAAGACAACTCTTGATCATCCGCATAAAAAAAACAAACTTGTACTGCATACTGCAGTATCGGAAAGAATAACACGATTAAAAAATTTACATTCCGTCAATTAACTTGCGGTACTGAATCTAATTTTGAATGTTTTGAATATAATATAACTTTAGAGTTACCGGTTAATGAGAAATCATTACCACGTTTTCACTGCCCATTACAACTTGTTGATCCGCCTGTCGGCATCTGTTAACTCGCGCGGCCGACTTTAACTTCATGCAGGTCTACCATTTTCATCTAAACAGGCTCTGAATCTCTGAAGATTCGGGTCCACAAATAAGTTTAAGAATCTGGGTGAAACCCATGGCCTTTTCATTACAAGATAAATTTTTTAATCACTGTTTATGAAGGCATTTCGGAAAACAAGAAAGATAATCCACTTATGTAGAAAATACCATGAGGCTCCGCACGGGGAAACTGATATTAAATAAGATGTTCAATTTATTTCATCTGTTCAATAGTAATGAGTGTTCTTAAATTCTGAATTAAATAGACTAGTGAATGAATTATTATCAAAAATAGGTTTAAGTCTATAGGTTGATACTACTTGTAGATCCAGTCGTTTATCAATTGATATAATTTGATGTTATTTCAAATTGTAAGCTTTTTTAAATTAGTAAGTCATTTTGTTGATTTTTTGAAATAGATAATAATAAATGAAATTTGAATTTGATAAGTTCATAATGAAACAAAACTTTTGGTATGAATAATAAACTTTCACTTTAGCTTCATCGTTTTTTTTGTACTGTAACTTACAGATTCAAGTTAAAAATTTAAAAGAAATTATTCATGCCATTTCGTTAGGTTTTCTTTTTAACTCCGTCTATTATTCAGACTTTCTAGAGATTTTATAGATTTTATATATACACTCTGAAAATTGTTTTAACTGAATATTATAAAAAAAAATGTTTACATGTAACTTTAAAATGTGTTGCGTACAGATTTAGGCGCAAAGGCGCAAGTGAGCTTTACAATTGTCATTTATTTGTTGTGAATATAGATTTATACAATATAACCACCACCTTATTTTTGACCCAACTCTTTTTCTTCTGTGGTCGGTCAGTTATATATTTAGGCACAATAGCGGTTTTATTTAATAGGTGCTTATAAAGTGCGGATTATTCAGAATAAAAATTGAAATAAAATATTTTTTTCAACTCATTTGTTTGAGTACAACAAAATTGTAAAGAACAGATAGACATTGACCACGAACATTTAATCGGCTACTTTCTCTGAGTCATCAAAATGTGTTAAAAAAGCGTACATGTTTATTGTAGCATATAATGATAAAACATTAAAAAAAAATTAAGGCCAAATTTACTTCTGAAGTTATGTTTACAGAACCTATTTGTTCAGTGATTTAGTGATCTAATATTTCAATTAAATGTACTTATGTTGGCTAGTGATGTACATGTACTGGTTTAGATTATTTAAAGCTATTGATTACAAGTCCGTGCAAAAAAATCAAACAATAATTAATAATTGATTAGATTATTTTTTCAAATTTAAATTAGTTGTCCAAAAGTTTTGGGAGCCTGATTTCTTTCTATAATTATATATTTTTTGGAGGGGGAGAGGTATTGACCCATTTCTTCGGAAAAAGTTCCTAATTGACAAAGGGTATATGCATGTAAATTGTGCGTACAAGATCTATTGTAAATAGCTATAAGAATATAACCTGCTCAGTTTGTTTTATAATACACGTAGATGCATTTCGGCAGATAAGATACTAGTAATTTTAGATGACGCTCAAAAACATGAAAGAAGTTTTTAATTAAAAAAAGTTAGTGTGCTTTTTATTTAAAAACTACGGGAAATTTTAGCTACATATATAAGCACTAAATTATTCATGTGTCTACAAATACCCCATGTTAACAAATGAGCTAACTCATTATTGTATTAACGTGTGTGTTTAATCATGTGTCGACAAATAACCCATATAACGAATGACCCAACTCATTGTAGTAACATGTGTACACTTTGAGTCATTGCATTCTTATTAAATTTAGACATAAACTATAGTTTTCATTAAACCTAATGGTATTTAACTTGAGCCCGATTTTATTCTTTGACAAAATCACATTATAATTTATTGCTTCAGGAACTTGATAATCTAAATAATGAACAATTTTGTCTTGACGAAAATAGTGGGTGCTTCAACAACATTAAGAAATGTTACGAGAGAAAATCACAAGCTTCAGTGCTTGTATTGAGATTTCAGTAAAAGAAATGTCGAGTGGAGAGGGTAAATTAATCAAGGTTCACGATTCGATACCTTTGTACAATATCATTTCCATATCACTCCCATTAAAATGGAACCAAATTTTTTTTTCAATTCCACTATGCTTTTATTTGTCATACATGCAGTAAACTGTTGTCAGTTAACTTTATGAAAATATTGGTGCTCGCGATTTCCATGATTTTATATTCTTGCAATTTCACACAAAACAGAAACAATGCGGAATAAGTGCTCGCGTAAAATATGAAAATATGTTATATCAGCAACGTTACATATTGATACCCATAAAAAGGAAACATAATTAACTACATTGAAGAGTTTTAATTGTGGCAATAAACGTGAGATAAAAGAAACATACGTTCAATCCTGGACAAATTAAATTGAATTCAAAGAAGAGCATATCTCATTTCATACATTGACTAGATAAATATTATTTTCTTTTTTAAGTTCAATTTAAACTCAAACACATTTACAAATTTATTGAAATGTATATGTATCTGTATCGCACATTATCATGCTTACTTTCGAGTTGTAGTCCCCATTTAGTTTTGCAGATGCCTATGCTAATTGTCAAACTCTCGAGATCCATTCCAAGCTTGCGAAGATGATTTTTATCGTTATATGGATATAAACTAATTTAGAATTTGGTGAACTTGGTGTATCTTTTATCGATGCACGTAGGAGCAAAATGACCGGCGCGAATTGTCTCTAAGACTGAAACGACCCGCAATATTACTAAGCTTGCGTATTTTCATTAACCAGAACGGCGGGGTAGCAATTACAGCAAATACACTACCACTTTGCTTAAAATGCGACTTTTCATTTAAACTACTTGATCGAATTCATGTGTGTAATAGAGACACTTTTAGGTATAGTAATGTAGTAAGGAACAAGAGTAATTATAAAAGGAAGTAATTCAAAGTATTACTGATTAAAAAAATATTAAAGCAACATACAATTAAGCAAGCCATGAAGAATTAATTAAGGAATCAAAGTAAAAAATGATAACTATTGATATGAAAACGCTAAAGACAGTCACTGTCAATCATGTGTAAATGTACAGAAAAATAAAAAAAGGAAATATCTACTTTTGGCAAAGTTTTTTTTTTTCTCATATAGCAGGTGCTTAAAAGTCCAATGTGCATATATTATCACAATGCAAATTAAAAATGCCATGTTTGTTGTACTTAGTTATTGATAATGAATAATTTTAGAAAAATTATTTGAATTGTACGTGTAGTTTATAAAAGTAGTTAGTTACAAGACTAAGATATGATTTATTCAGAAAACATGAATGTGCGTTAAAAAGACTTCACAGTTTTAGTGACAATTATATTTTCAATGTGCATGTATTGTGTAAAAAATATGCATTAATATTAATGCATTATTATTATTTAAAGTTATTAATAAGGAATCAAAAAAGAATTAAGTAATGATATCTTGAAAAGCAAATACATGATTAAAAAATAAAAGAATGGAGCTATATACGTAACATAAAAATGACGTTAATGAAATCATAACGTAACGTCGCAAGGTGAACAACGTTATAGGTAAAAAAGACCGTAACTTTAAAAGCCAAATAAAGATATTTATAGTTATTGGATCTTCATGAAACTTCATAACTTTAATCTTCTGACAAATATAGGTATAAATCCATAAAAATCTGAAATTGTGAAAAAAATGTCATAAGGACCCTTTTCTCATGGGCGCAATCATGTATTCTCTAAATAGGCTCACAGTAAATATATTCACTCCTAACATAATCATTTAATATTATTTCATTGCAAGTATATATTTTGACCGAGACTACCCATGACATGGATCCGCCAAAGCGTGTCCACCAGCTTATTCTCAATTTTGCTATTTCAGGCTTGTTTATCAAAAATGAAAGAAGGTTTTTGATTAATTTCACAATAAGTTATCAGTTAAAATTCAGTTATACCTTATGGACATCATTACACATGTGTTGAAATACCAAAGGTGTAAGCAAGTACTCTAGTGCAGGCATTTTGTAGTTTATTTGCAAAATGCCTTACTTTATAAGTATAGATGTCTTGATCTTTTTTTAATGATCCGCATGGTTTTTTAACAATTGAAGAAATTGAGACATTAATTTGTCATTATAGAAGGTGAGCAGCTATTCTGTCTGCTCTAACAAATTTATATACCTTTACACAATCCTTTGATCTCTAAATGAGGTATATAATTGTGTGGATGGAACATAAAATTTTATCAAATTACTGTTAAAAATAATTAATTAGCAATGGCAATAAGTCATCATATTGTTATCAGGTCAGTCCATTTGTAAATATATAAAACTTACATAAAGGTGCTACAATAGTGTTGTTTTCTGATCATTTTAGAATTATGAAGAGATATTCTGATTACACAATATGAAAATATACAACTACATTAATCCTGTATTAATGAAAATAAGGCAAATGGATCTTGGGTGAACAGAGTCTGAGGAGAACAGAAACTAGGGCAAACAGTGTCAAGGGCAAACACATTTTTGGGTGAATGAACATACATTCTAGTAATACAGTGGTGTTAGAAGCAAAGTGAAAGGAGGGGGGCTAGACTTATAAAAAAAAAAATCTTGACAAGCAAAAAAACAACAACATGGGGGGGGGGGGGGGTAAATTTTAACATAGTAATATAAAGGGGAAATCTTTGAAATCTTCCTCTCAAAAACCATTTGGCTAAAATATCATGATCCCTGGGGATAGTGTGGGGCTACAATGCTAGGATGTCAAATCTGATATAGGAAGATATAGAGAAAATCTTCTGGAAAAGCTGAAAATTTTGTGAAGGTACAGGTTGTGCAGATTTATCTCTGATCAATTAAACCATGATTTCTTGGAGAAAAATGGGCCCATAAAAGGGATGATATTCAAATAGGAATAGAGAAAAATCATCTCACAAATGCTAAAAGAACAGGGGCTTGGTATTTACCTTAAAATTATGTGGATCAAAACCATTTGATTTTTTAAAACTCTTTGTGCAAGATCTACTGTATTTAGTTGTCAAGATATTTTAGATTTGGTACTGTAATGCTGATTTGATCAGAGTTATGGCTTTTGTTGCTCAGGTGAGCGGTCTGAGCCTCTTGTTAGTAAATTTATAATTATTATAATTATCAGGCAAAGAACTGTATGTTATAATGGTATTTTAGCTGCTGCATGGTTTGGTGGACAATGTTTGTAAGAGAGGACACCTGCATTACCAAGACTATGATCAAACGTGGAGCCTGGAGGAATGGTTTGACTTGGTGGAGGCTGTCGAGGGACTGATAAAGGCTGCTATCCGAGAACCACTCAACAAAGACCAGGTCAGGCTCATTTAAGCAGCATGCTGTTGTTCATTTTAAAAAGAGAGAAGTGACGTTGATTCTGCGGTTTGGTGTTGGTTCTTTGTTTGCTTTTACTAAAAGGGCTAAAACCTTATAGTGAATTTGATATCATATTTCAGGGTTTTTTCATGTATCAATACCCATTTTAAAAAAAGTTTTACTGCTTCTTGTAATCTTATCTATAACAGAGTATTTTCATTGGTTTAAACTCCATTGTAGATTTATCAGAGACTTGGCAGTTTACCACAGGAATACCAGTCTGTGTTCATGGAAGTTATCAACGCAAGACGGTCCGACATCCATCAGCAGCTGGTCACTGATACAAACTTAATCTCAAAATCCACCTTAAAAGATTTTGATTGGCAAATTAAGGTCAGCTCCAGGACAATATAAACTACTTATAAAGATCGTATATTACATTTTTTAGCTCACCGAGACGAAGTCAAGGAGAGCTTATGCTATACCCTCGGCGTCGGCGGTGGCGTCGGCGTCGGCGTCCGGACCTGGTTAAAGTTTTTGATGCAGGTCCTGTATCTAAGCTATTACTTGTCCTATCTTCACCAAACTTGCATGGATGATGCATCTGGACCTACTTATGGACTTGAAAGACTTGGATGCTGAATCTGGGTCCTAAATTTCAGATGCTGGAGGAGGTTAAGGTTGTTGGACCAGGTTAAAGTTTTTGTTGCAGGTGCCCTTTGATAGCAGTATCTTAGTTACTGCTGGTCTGTACTTCACCAAACTTGCATGGATGGTGTGCCTTATGATACTGATGCACCAGACAGGCTTGAGTGCTGAATCTGAGCTATAGGTTTCGGATGCTGGAGGAGGTTAAGGTTTTTGGAGCAGGTTAAAGTTTTTGTTGCGGGTGCCCATTGATAGCAATATCTAAGTTACTACTGGTCCTAACTTCACCAAACTTGTATGGATGATGCGTCTTATGATACTGATGCACCTGACAAGCTTGAATGCTGAATCTGAGCAATAGGTTTCGGATGCTGGAAGAGGTTAAGGTTTTTAGAGCTGGTTAAAGTTTTTGTTGCAGGTGCCCACTGATGATTAATCTTAGTTACTACTGGTCCTAACTTCACCAAACTTGTATGGATGGTGCGTCTTATGACACTGATGCACCTGACAAGCTTGAATGCTGAATCTGAGCAATAGGTTTCAGATGCTGGAAGAGGTTAAGGTTTTTAGAGCTGGTTAAGTTTTTGTTGCAGGTGCCCTCTGATGATTATATCTTAGTTACTACTGGTCCTAACTTCACCAAACTTGTATGGATGGTGCGTCTTATGATACTGATGCACCTGACAAGCTTGAATGCTGAATCTGAGCAATAGGTTTCGGATGCTGGAGGAGGTTAAGGTTTTAAGAGCTGGTTAGATAAAGTTTTTGAAACAGGTGCCCTCTGATGATGATATCTTAGTTATTACTTGTCCTTACTTCACCAGACTTCCATGAATTGTGTGTCTTATGATACTGTTGCACCTGACAGGCTTGAATGCATAGTCTGGTTTCGGATGCTGGATAAAGTTAAGTTTTTAGGAACAGGTCACATGTTTAATAGATGATAGTACTATTTCAAACTTGCATAGTTGATTTAACTGTAATATGAATGAATCGCAGAGGTAGCTTCAGATGCAGAGCTTGATCTCCATTATCAAGGATGCTAAAAAATAAATCTTAGTTATTACTGGTCCTAACTTCACCAAACTTGAATGGATGGTGTGTCTTATGATACAGATGCACCTGACAGGCATGGATGCTGAATCTGAGCCATAGGTTGCGGATGCTGGAGGAAGTTAAGGTTTTAATTGCTAGTGCCCTCTGATGATGATATCTTAGTTATTACTGGTCCTTACTTCACCAAAATTGCATGGATGATGCGTCTTATGATACAAATGCACCTGATGGGCTTGAATGCTGAATCTGAGCAATAGGTTTCGGATGCTGGATGAGGTTTAGTTTTTTGGAACAGGTCACATGTTTTATAGATGATAGCTTGCATAGTTGATTTAACTTTATTATAAATTAAATGCAGAGGTTGCTTCAGAAGCAGAGCCTGATCTCCATTATCAAGGATGCTAAAGAAATCTCCTACCCCACTCAAACCAGCTCGATAGATAGATGTGTTTGTTGATAAATGATATAACATGATTCCTATGATAAAGTATTGTATGATATGAAACAATATTGTTTGATATAATACAATATGATATCATATGTTATATTATAGAAAGTTATACGATACGATATGATATTGTATCAATTTTTTTGATATTTTATGATATGATTATGTATCATGATATTGTTATGTATAGTATTGTATATTATGATACAATATTGTATAATATTATATTGTATTTTTAATTTATTATTTTATCACATGATACAATTACATAAGATATTGCAAAATATTATATTGTATCCTATGATACAATATTGTATATTCTATAATATTGTATCATACAATATTGTATAATATGATATTGGTTTCAGTAATATAGAATTATATCACATGAAATTGTATTATATGATATTGTAATATTATATTATATTGTATCATACGATATTGTATGATATGATATTGGTTTATATGATATATTATCATATCACATGAAATTGTATTATATGATATTGTAATATATTTTATTGTGTCATATGATGCAATATGTATAATATAATAATGTATTTTATAATATTTTACCATATCACATAATATTGTATCATTTGATAAGATACAATGTTGAAATCAAATTATATTGTATTATATGATATAATATCATATAATGTATCAAATATGTTTCAGTGTCATTCAATACAATATCATTCTATATTATACAATATAATATCATGTTTCAGTGTTATGATGTATTATGTAATATGATAATGTAATATGATACTATATTGTATTATATTTTATGATATTGTATTATGTGATCAAATACAATAAGGTATAACACAATACAATGTCATATCATACGTTACAATATCAAATCTCATTATTGTTTATTACGGTATTTTATTTATTATATGATATATATTATATTAGAAATATGACATGATGCAATATTTAATTTTATATCATAGTATTGATTAACATATGAACATATGATTATCATAAAAAAATTTATCAGATGATATACGATATTTTGTCAAAACAGAATCCATGAATATCCAAGATCATAAAGTATGATTTTCATATAAAATGATAAAGGTGGTCTTATGAAGGTGATGTCTCATAAGGGTGATGCTCTGTCTCGGTGAGCTTAGTAATCTATGATTACCTATGTTTTTATTATCAGAAAGAACATATGAAAGTGATAGCTGCAGGTCTGTAGCTCCTGGTTTGAAAAAAAAAAATGGATGGACGTATTGTGATATTGTTTGAATTATAAATAAACTACTGGTAAAAGTCCAAGGTGTATCCCCACTTCTTTTAAAACATATTCCTACTCCATTCTAAAGAAAAAAGAGGTCTATTTCACAGTATCAGACTAGAATTTGAGATTCATATTTCCTACAGAGCTTATTTAATACTGATAGCTACATTCTTTAATGCACTACAGATACTGAAATTTATTTGCAGTTAGCAATGGCTAGTGACAAGCTTTCCTCCATCCAAGAACCTCTACTCAATCTTGATCTTGATGTTCAGAATGAGGCCACAACAGAAATACATTCATTAGAGCTAACACGAGAGGATTTGAAAAACCTCATCTCAAGCCTGGAGGGAGCAAATCGGGTAAGCAAATGTGTCATAGTACAGAGAATTAATGTAGCCCAATGACCACAATCAGAGAAAACATACATGACACTTCATTTTATTAAAAAAAAAAAAAGGCTATGGAGGGAGGAGAAATTAGCTTAAAATTACTGTCATGTCTCAAAGCCTCTATACAGTAGAAAATCTGCTTGCTGCAGCAGAATAAAATGATGCCACAAAGTTAACAAAGCATTGGATCTTGTATTAGTATTTTGACAAAATATACATTGATACTTGAGGAAACAATTATTTGAAATCTGTTTTATCATTCATTTTATATACTGATACTGTCTCTGTTTAAACCAACCATTCCACACTGTATCAATTGTTTACATATTATTGTTAGACCAAATAAACTATTTACAGGCTGTTCAGCAGTGGAAAACATGAGTAGAAACATGTCAGAAGATGTCTAGATGAAAATACACAGGGATATAACTCTGGACTTGGTCACATGATAACAGAGCCGTACAGAAACATATAGTGCCAGCTACACAAGCAATCAGTGCATTGCTCTATCTGTATATCGTCTGAAATATTTGTATTATATGTACATTAAACAAAAATTATTTTCTAACGTTGCAAACTTTTTGTCTTTTATGGTTTCAAATACATTTTATACATAGATTAACATTAAGTTTTGACTGTGTCAACAGTTTTGCACAGTCAAAATTTAATGTTTGATCTAAAAAGTTTTGACTAATGTTTGATCTAAAGAGTTTTGACTCAAAACCCTCTTTTCAAGCCTTACATTTGCCAAAAAAACATATATAAATGTGAAAGTCATGACGTGGATAAGCTTTGATTGTGGTTCTTATACAAGGAAAAAATGGGCATATTAGTACCGGTAACTGGGTTATGCCCCATTTGTCCTGTATGTTGAACAAATTTAAAGGGAAACGCTTTTGGAAGATAATAGTTGGAGATAGAGAATTTCTGGAAGTTCTGACATATTTCTGTGTTTGGCACAGTAAGCATGGTGTGTGCAAGTAAATGTTTATCCAAAAACAGCAATACCAATACCTGACTTCAAATACATGTCTATTCAATAACGTGACATTGTGGTCTAATGAACGTACTATGAATTATTTATAGCTTATGAAACATTAATTGTCATTTATGTATGGAATTCCATATACGACAGCCAACTGTCAGCTGCTCACTCAGCCAGCTTAGTGCCAATTGCTTGTAGATGGTCTTGTTTCAGAAATAAAGGCATAAGTGGATGACAGTTTAATTAATGTTTCTAACTATATTACGATCTTGTAAAGAAACAGACTAACCATTTTGAACATGTATCTCTTTTCAATTTTGCTATCTCCGTTTGGAAAGCGTCGTTATTTACATGATCATTGCGACAAATAAACCTTCCGACGGTCAATCTCTGATTTCATGATACAACGTAATTTGAACAGCCGAAGTGTGATAGAACCATTTTAACAAGAGCTTGGACTTTGGGTAGTTGTGTCAAACAGCAATGTGACGTAGGCCTGTCTATTTCATTGCTGGCCACTTAGGCATTGCTCTTTGAAATCAACAAGATTTGTCTGGCTTTTGAGCTAAGACTACGCAATCGGTGCATATTTCGCTTGAAACCGTGTAATTTTAACTTGTTTTGACGAATGAAATAGATAGCTACGTCCAAACGAAAGTCCAAGGCCTTCTTAAAATGGTTCTAATTATGATATGAAAACATCATATGTGCTATGATTGACAGAGGTTCAATTAAAACGTTAATTAGTTTTTCTCACTGTTTTTGTTGTAATTTGAAATCCTGATCTACATTGCTCTGTACGTGATATTGTTACTATTATCCCCTTGCGCAACTTGCTGCAAAGAATTTGCGCTGGGAATGATAGATAATGAGTGACCGCCAATATTATCCATGGCTTGTAAAAAGTATTTTGACCACCTTGGTGTGAGCATATTAAATCAAAACTCTACAGTGTATGGTTGAGTGTTTAACATTTATGATTTTATTTTTACAGAAATTACATGTACATGTATGTTACTTCGTTAAACTTTATAAAACGTTATAAGGCTCCCAAATAGTTCCATAGCCTCGTGCAACGTGCTTGGGGCAATAGATTTGGATACAGCATCGTTTCTAAAGCAATTTCGGAAAACTCGTTAGATGAGCTCATTACAAAATCATTTTCAGTTGCCTGAATATTTCCAAACATATCAAGAATGGTTAAGTCTACATCCTTTTTCGTATCGCAACAGCCAAATACTTCTGGGTTGCTATATAAAAAAGATAACGACCCGATGGACAAAGTTTGTTTCTAATTATATGATTATTCCATGCGTCCATCACTCTTTCATGGTCATTCTGGATGACAGGACGGAAACAAAATCTCAAACATTCTATATGGATAGCACCAGACAATCAAGAACTCCACTAACTCTCATGTCTTTTAAAAGTGGTAAACACGAGTTAATGTACTTCAAATTATGCGCGTGATGGGTTTTCATACGTACTCGAATAGGTTTCGGGCCACGTGATCAGGGCTTCCTTCAAGATCGTAGCAGCTAGCCTTTAGGTCGTAGATATCTAGGTCTGTTGAACGGACCGCTAGGTCTCAGATTTGAAGTTAGAAATATTCAACAAAAGACTAATTACATCGACATAATCTGTAATTTCAAGCGGAAACATACATGTTAAAATTCATTATAACTTTAAGGATGAATAAAATGGCGCTAAATAAATAGATTTCATGTTTGTTACAAAGTGTTAACGAAGGTGGCCATCTTGAATTTGATGCTAAGCATAAAATATTTAGGCTACGAATATCTACGTAGCGGCTAGGCTAGCTTACCGTTCAACTACGTAGCCCTCCGTAGCAGCTACGATCTCGAACGCAGCCCTGCACTTAACCCAATAAAGAGGTAAAGAAAGCAGTTGGCAGAAAGCATTAAGCTGCCAACAGTTGGCTGTCGTATATGGAATCCATAGTTATTGCAATGTCAG
Source organism: Magallana angulata (assembly GCF_025612915.1). NCBI lineage: Eukaryota > Metazoa > Mollusca > Bivalvia > Ostreida > Ostreidae > Magallana > Magallana angulata. Next base: position 7,030,067 of record NC_069117.1, read on the forward strand.
TATGTTTACTTTGTTTCTTCTCATCTGTTCCTTTCCTGATCCGTATTCCATAAAAGAAACATATGCCGTTAATATGGAATCTGTTTGTCAAGGAGATCATAGGGCACTTGAATAAGTTTTTAAACAGCTGCAAACGAAGTTTAGGGGGTATATTGGAACCATCCTGTCTGTCTGTAGACACAATTTTGTCCTCCGATAAACTTTAATTTTTACTACTGCATGGGATAGTCTGAGAATTTGTTCATACATTAAACACTAAGATGTGCACTTGTAATTCTAATTAAAATCAGACAAGATTTAATGATTTTATGACAGGTTTTATTTTCCTTGTCCTATATATTTTACATTGATGCTGAAAGGTAAAGGAGGTAATCAATCCTTACATTTTTAAAATAATTTAATATTAAACACTCTAAAATATATTTCTATAAATATATCCAGATGGGTTTTTAGTCCTTATTTTATAACCAAATATGTTATGTTTTGTAAGTATTGTATCAACTCACAATGCAAACTATTTTTTGTCAATGATAAATTCATAGGAACTTATAAAAACACCCACGACAAGGGGGGGGGGGGGCACTATCTGAGCCATTGTTTACTTGTAGATGGAGCATTTGTTTACGGAAAATTGATAACCTGAAAAATGGGCAGTGGTTTGTGTGTTATTCTGTTTCATAAAAACCAAACGTTTCTATCAATATAAAGAAATGAATTATACATGTATTATTAAAAGAAATGAATTATAGTTTGCAAAATTGATACTTAAAAGCTGTTTAAACTTAGAAGTCAAATGAATTTATGAAGTGACCATACAGGGAATTAATGTAAAAAGAATTCAAAATCATTTATATGATTGTATTATTTTGACAATTTTGAAATCATCGGATACAGAAATGCAAATGTATTACATATTGATTCATGGTCACTCTATACAGTCTAACGATAGCTTTTCATGGTAAGACTTTATCCTTTAAATTAACACAAAAATCAGCATATATACATTGTATGAAATGAAATGTCATATAAAATCTTGAGAAGTCCTTACAAAATGATTCGTAATTGAGACACTGAACTAGGATGTTTGAAAGATATTTGTTTTGCGTATATTTCGTGGAATATTTAAAAATAAAAATATCCAGAAAAAAGTACATTGACCTATTCATCATCTTTTGGTGGGATGACTTGGGTGTACAATTGTGCCCTTGTTAAGGAGTCCGATTTGTATATATATGTGTATACGGGGCTACTGAATGTCAAGGGCGGGGCCGTAGGGTGAGTGTAACTGTCACAGTAATACAAGGCTGGTCCCCCATCATCCTAGTTCAACTGTATGATGATTAATTAAATACTTTACAATGTGCTGCTTTATACATATAAGAAAGCTTTGTTAATCGTGGACCTCCGCCCTAAGACCCTGGGGGTCATTATAGGGAGTTTTGGTCACGAAATGGACCCTTTGTTTGCTCTGGTAGTTTTCACAGAAGTCGCTGCAGTCCATTCTTTCGGTCTCTTGAAGACATTTTATATTGTTGTTATCGTTGTCAAACTGCATGATTATAGAGCTAGCGTAGTTTTCAAAATCATCCCAGCGAAAAGAATGCTTTAGCACGTACATGTACACGAGAAGCATATTGCAATATTAATTATCATGCTTATGCTTAATTTACATGGAGAGCTGGCTTAGATATATCGGACCAGAATCAAATATCAACTGGTATTTGGAAGTTTTAAGCACCATCTTGAATTTATTAAAAAAAAAAATATCTGATCTAAAAAGCGTGCGTGTAGAATTATTAACAATGGCTAAAGTTCGCTGTGTTAATTTATTATAATATAAATGAATAATTATGAATAACACCGGTGTCAACTGGAAATGTTTGGTGCTTGCCTGAAATAGTGACAAGGCCAGGGCAGAGAGAGAGAGAGAGAGAGAGAGAGAGAGAGAGAGAGTACTACGGTAGTTTTGCGTGCGTATCATCTGACTCCGTCATCAATTAACATACCGTTATAATGTCCAACATCAAATCAACCTACGATCCAGAGTCTGCATATAATACATTGTATCCGCACAGACAGTCGTGAAAAACTAAGTGAAATAGTTGTGGTTTGTTTTTCTTAAAAAAGCATTAATAATTAATATGAATATCATTTTGATGCATTGTTAAAGCCCTGAAACAAAATAAAAATTAAAACAAAATTATTCAAAGCATCATTCCTTCCTCTGGCTAACGGTAACTAACCTACACTTTGATGATATTCATGTCCTCCCTGAAAAAATGGACCGATTGGTTTGATTTTGTACATTGTGAATTTCCTTTACTCCAGCATTTGATCAATTTAAAGATATATAGTAAATGTAAGATGAAAATACATTAATGTCAAACTATGAATTTTTTAAATATAAATGTATTAGTATCAGGTGTTATATAATTATTAAAGAATGATCAAGCGCCTAGAATGGACATCGTGTACAAGAGTTGAGGAAGCACTGACCATGGACACTGAGAATTGTGAGTGGCAGTTATGTCTGACCGCAGCAATGTTTTCGTGGTGATGTTATTCCGGCCATTCTACAGAACATTTCTGTCCTACATAGTACAACACAGAACGTCTTGATAGATCTACCTGTAGTATAATCTACCTGTAGTATAATCTACCTGTAGTATATTATGATAGATCTACCTGTAGTTTAATCTACCTGTAGTATATTATGATAGATCTACCTGTAGTATATTATGATAGATCTACCTGTAGTATAATCTATCTGTAGTATAATCTACCTGTAGTATATTATGATAGATCTACATGTAGTATATTATGATAGATCTACCTGTAGTATAATCTACCTGTAGTATAATCTACCTGTAGTATATTATGATAGATCTACCTGTAGTATATTATGATAGATCTACCTGTAGTATAATATACCTGTTAGTATATTATGAAAGTCTGAAATCTCTGTTACCTGTAGCGATACTGAATAACATGCATGGATGTACTTGGGCATTATTTCTAGTGAATACTTGCCAGCTGTGACTTAGATTCAAAGTAATACTAATAAAAATTCAGCAGCATTTTAATTATTTTTCATTATTTAGCTATTCGTTTTTAGACTACTTGCAATTTAATGTTGTTGTTTTTTCCTGTATGTAAAATATTGATGCAGCTAAATTGCCCAAAAAATTAAAATGAAATACATGTATATGAAAATATGAAAAAGCTATAAAAATCCAGTACGAAACAAATATGTTACTGTTGTTATCCTTGATTTAATGCAAATAAAACAAAATTCAGAGTCCATCTATCATCTAGATAGATTCAATTTGCATTATTCTTTGTCTTACAGTTTACGATCAGCAAGGTTTAAAATGATCAAGTTTTGTTCAACATAAACATGTCACCAGATCAATCTTGAATAGAAACGTTGTACGTGATATTAGAAATATTATACATCGACATGTAAATGTGTGCTTCGATTTTTTATCAGGCAATCACTTTGTTTGTCTGTTTATATTTATTTTATTGAACAAAAAAATAAACAATTTTTATATCTTTTTTTGCCATTAAAATGTAGATAATTATTTGTTTCTAATACAAACATAGGTATCACTTAAAGGGACTTGGTCACAATTTAAGATCAAAAATTTTATTTTTATTTGTTACGTATAAAATGGTTAACTGATGCATTTTAAATGATTGACCAAAATATTTAATGTTAAAGTCAAGATACAGAGGTAAGAATTGGTTGTTATGTAAACAAAGATCGAGTCTTATAGTTGTTTACAAAAAATGTAATGTAGAAAATTATCATTTTTTAGACAAAATGACATGTAAAAAACAATTTAAACTAATTCATTATCTTCATAAATACTATTATCAACAAAAGAAAGAAACATTTGATTGAAACTTACGCCAATACAACACATATGTAAAAAATGACAATATTGAGCTTTGTTTACAAAACAAAGAATTATGAACTCTGTATCTTGCTTATAATTTGATATTTGACTTTCAAATTTTGACATAGCATTATTAACTTCTATATTTATCAGTATGAACATTGAAAATGGAAAAATAAGATTTGAAAAATTTAGGTCAAATCGTGTCCAAGTCCCTTAAATACCGAAAACCTAGCTGTAAAACAACACTTACTCGTCAATCAGAAAACCTTTCAACTCGGACCATTACTGAACATGTTATCTTTTAAACCATCTTCTATTTATTTCTTTAAATGCTTTATTAATGTTAAATACATGTAAATAATGAAAAAATGAATTTGTTTAAAAAACTGGCAAGTATTTTTAATTGTTGACAAAAACGTTCTGCCTTCTCTGAACCAGTTTTATTGATGTTTACCCAAATTAAAACAATCGTAATTTGCTTAAAACCATTTTTGCAGAACAATAAATATTTTACAACAATCCTTCTCTTTGTCGACTTGAAGTGAAATGTACTAACCAGAGGCGGATCCAGCAATTTTGAAAATGGGGGTTCCATTTTATGAAAACCAATATGTGCAAAATTCATCATTTGTCAATAAACAATGACTTTTTGACCGTTTTCCGTGCGTATACAACATTTATCTCATCACTATCTATTTCCCATCTATTTCATCATCAGAGTGCACTGCATTATTGAACGTTTTGTCGTTTTGGTTTAGGTAAGGAAGATTTGCGTAATATCTAGCCTCAAGAAACCCAGGTCTCCAGCAATGATAAAGTGCGTCTATGCTTGATAGAAAAGAAACACTAAGAAACAAAACACTCAGACTAATTACGACAAACTATTATAAAAATGGATATTTTGGTAATTTTTTTTATGTCTTTGATGTTTTTAAATTCTGAACTATTTGTCGATTCTGGTTTCTATCGATTGCCTTCTTAAATAAAAGTATAAATGATAGGATATGACAAAAGAATGGGAATAATTTATATGCTGAATAAATGGTACGTGTGTAATACAATGGAAAAAGTAATTGTCGTCCCGGAACTTGATGTGACCTCTGTTAAGGGTGCGCTACATCACCTGGACTAGTACAGATGCGATCATATTTAGAAAAGTTTTAAAAAGGTGGGCATTTTCATAATGGTTGACATATAAACCCTTTACACGGTATTTTTGTAACAGAATTTCCGATTCTTGGAAACAGAACAAAAAATGCTTTCTTTTGTGTTTCATGTGGGTATGAAGGTGTCTAGCATTCCAGAGAAATAGCATAACGCGCATAAGCGGGTCATGTAAGTTTCTTTGTATTTTTCGTATGAAAAGAAGTAAAACTCGTGTATTATTAATTATTACTTTAGTAAATTAACTAAACAATACATTTGAAAGCGGCTTTTTAAAGTAAAACGAATGCGTACTTGAACGTCGTTTTACTCGATGGTTTGTCAGTTCAAAACTGTATGAACTATAATCATTCTTTTTAAACAGAAATAGATAAGAAAATACATTGTAGATGTTATTATAAATATGTGTTTTAGCGATACAGCTTATATACTTTATTTCGAAAAAAAATCGATTGGTTTTTTTCATATAAGAACAAAATTTTGGGACGCAGTACAAAATTCCTTCAATAAGCAATTTTAAAAGCATTTATTTGAGATAATTACAGTATTTCTATTATAAAATGGAAAAATTGACATTAAATTAGGCATTAAACGTTTTTAAAAAAAATCATATGTCCTGGAGAAAGGGGGGGGGGTTCCGACCCCCGGAACCCCCCCCCCCTCCCTCTGGATCCCCCAATGCTAACATACGTGGGTTTTTTTTCAAATATTGTTTTTCTTCAATTGCCCACTCTTATTGACTTTGACGGGTATTCACGGTTTAACAATAATATGATGTTCCGTCATACCAATAAGCCCTCACAGCAGCACAACCAATCACTATCGAGGAGAACTGTTCAACGCTTGAACTCTTAACCAGTCTGAGTAACGGGCGTTAGCCGAGTCAATAAGCATGCGCATCATTTGTAGTTCCGGTAACATCATTTCTTTGCAGTCTTCCGACGTCAAGTTATACTTGGAATTCCATTTGGTAGGCCCCACAGTTAGAGAGCGGTTAGAGAGGGGTTTACTCTGACAGAATTTTGTCACTTGGTCTTTTATGTCTTTGAAAGTGTTTACTTCGTCATGAAAGTCGGGTCCCTGTAATTTCACTTGATCTTTAAAACGTTTCTGAAAATGATCGTACATCTGAAAGTCTGCATAGTCAAAAAAGTGGAGAAATTTCTCCGAGCTTTCTGGTAGTTGCACAGGGTTTTTCTTTTTGCCCTTATTAATATTAAGAGGCACATATAAGATTTCTTGTAAATCCCAACACAGCAACCTCTTCATCAACACTAGAGACTCGTCAAAATATTCCATTATCATTACGAGAGGGAACTCCCTGTCTAGTTTTTGGATATACGAGCTGATATCAAGTTTATTTCTGAACATTGTTTGTGGAATTCCAAAGTCAAACGACTGGCGGTTGTTAACATACGCCAGGCCGCGATTTGCATTGTCCCCTCTTCTGGAAAACTCACGTAAAAAGCGATCCAATAATATCCCTGCACTTGCATTTCTTAATTCAGGAAATACTTTTTTAAGGACTGGGATAAACCCGTAGTAAGAGGCAGCTGAAATAAAGTGAGACTTGGGCTCCCTCATTATAGCCACATACACAGAGTCACTAGGCATGACAGAATCGAACGCCTCCTTATTATACACCACGTGATTACAGAGGATGTTGTACGTTTCGTTTCCCGGAAGCGGGATGATATTTTTGCGGTCGATTGTTTTTCCGTACCCAAGGTAGTTGAACCCTGAGCCATTGCTGCGACGAGGTAACACCATGTTGAGGTCATTTCTGAGGGCAAATCGGATAAAGATGTTCATGACAGTCGTGCTGCCCGCCTTGTGAACCTTGAGAAAGGCCACGTTAGTTTTCTTGCTGCATTTAGGGGCGGATACCTTCCTTTCCAATAGCGATGACCGAAAGTCTAATTCCTTGTATAAACCTTGAAGGCCATCGTCGGGACGCACACTCGTTCTCAAAATTACGGAGAATGTATAGAGCACCATTATCATGACCAATACCACAAAATATCTGAAAAGAAAAAGCAACTCAAGTAAATTCTCCTAATAAAACATCTCGATCAACTATATATGTTCAAGAAAATTGAAGTATGAAATAAACATATAACTTGATCAAAACTTTTTGAAGGCTAGATGGTCAACAAAGTACCCATCAGATCGAACTTAAATCTTAAAAGGGATTTTTGAAGCTAAGAAATAATATTTACGTTTGGTGAAGAAAAATTCCAGGTTAAATAGCTCTAAAATAATAGTGTTTTACTTCATCTTGTACTGAGCTCTTTTTTCGAAGGTGGTCCATAAAGTCTTAAAATGGCACGTACTTCTAGCTTTGATAATATAATCATACAATGATTTTAGTAAAATACATTTAACATCATTATTGTAGTAATATACTTACTTTTCTAAAACATTAATCAAACAAAGCTCCTGCCATGCGTATACTTTTTACAGGATACAAGCATTATCTACAGGATCATTTATCTCAGTGTCTACAGGCAGGGATGGGGTAATTGAAAAAAGTATTTGTAATTGAGTGTAATTAATTACATTTTTCAAAGTAATTGAAAGTAATTTGTAATTGAGTCTGTCTTCAATTACAAGTAATTGAATGTATTGAAATACATTCCAAAATTATTGTGTATTTTCAATTACTTTTCAATTACATCTCAATTACTTTTTTTCCAAGTTTAAAATATAAAAAAGGTGTCTTATAATGATAAATAGATTTTATACATGTTTGGCATGGACTTTTGTTTATACAATAATTAAATGTCCCATAATGTTTCATATGTTTATACAGCATAACACACTGCCCAGGGCAATAGGTAAAGATCTAACTTTGTGGAGGTGTGAACTCCTCTAATACCCAAGAATCCCCATTGATTTTAGACTTAAGGGTGTCAAAATATCTCATTCTTGTGAATTATAGTAATTATTATTTATATACTGATATGCTGTACTGTCGAAAGTTGTACTTTCTGAAAAAACATAGTTTTAATATGTGATTAAAAATTAATTCACTATAGAGAAAATATTTTTCAGAACCAAAAATGAACTCAATGGTACTTAATGAATTTAATGTAAAAGAAGTTTTTTCTAGAAATTTTCAAGAAATCTGATCTGAACTGAAGTATACAACCTTTAAAAACATAACCATACATAAAGCTCTGTATATCTTAATGCTGTTAATATATGTATAAGTTCTCAAGATTTAAAGAAATAAAACTAAAGTATTTGAAATGTAATTAATTACATTTATCAAAGTAATTGAGAGTAATTAATTACATTTTAAAAAATCAATGTAATTGTAATTGCAAGTAATTGATAAAATTGTCAATGTATTTGAAAGTAATTAATTACTTTTCAAAGTAATTGACCCCAACTCTGTCTACAGGATGATTTTAATTCAGTGTCTACGTTGTCTAATATATGCTATCGTCCGTTTGTTTATTGTATAGCTATATATTGTCGTCTGTTACAAGCTATCGTGTGTCCCAGGCATTGCTACAGCCTAGTTCAAGGACTTTGGCAGAAACTTTCAGCTGTAACACTCTTGAACTTAGATCACTTACCTCTTGCAAGAGCTCCACATTTTTTTCTTGTTCCAATTGCTATCAAATAAAAAAAGAATATTGAGTTTATATGAATGCTTTGTACGATCACTCCATCGGTCAAAAGATCAAATGGTCGATATAAGGCAATTTTTTTCTGCTTTGGATACAGGTCTCAAGTAAATAAAGATCATGTTTAACTTTTTATATATCAAATGAATTTCACTTTGTTAATGTTTATACTTATTGTTTTTTGGATTGTTCGCCTTTTCGGGTAACAGAGTAGAGAAAAGGAAAAAGTTCTTGCGCGAATATATGAGGTGTCAGACTTTACCGTATACAACCGCTCACGCGGGGGTAGTCGCCTTCAACGTATGGGGTTGTTGATTTCACCAGTGCGAATGTGTTTGGAGGTGTTCGAATAAAAGGTAACGAGACTTTTCCGAGATTTGTTCAGTTTCTGTGGAATTTAGGTCACGGCTTTTGTATGAATTTATAACAAGTAATTCGAACAAATATATACCGCACGGAAGACAGCGAAAGTCATACTTTCTGTTGGTCTTTGATCGGAGAGTTTAGTAGTCTTAGTCTTAGAAGTGCTATTCAAACACTTCGAGAATATTTGGCATATTTCAAATTCACTGTAATCGAATGGTCAAAATACAGATGACTTGCGAAAAAAAACCATGATTTGTTCAAAATCAAATTTTGGATCCGCGCCTGACGCTACTCAGCAACAGAAGTTACGGCAGAAAAGTCTTGAATGCGCGTACTGTTCACCTCAGTGCCTGTATCATAAATTATTGATGTATTCTGCATTTCTAAAATAGATGTTTTGTTTTATTAACCAACAAGGCATATCTCTGTAATATTGCATGCAAAATCGGACCAAATTAATTATGTTCCGGCATTCGTTCCGTAAACTAAATCGACATCGATTTTTTAATTTAACTTCTTAGCACAAAGGCGATAGAATAAGCAACATTGTAGACATCTGTGTTTGTTGTATAAAGAAGAAAAGAAAAAGATAATTACTTTAATTCTGGAGAATAATGATTAATGTTTGGTACAGAATAAAGACAGGAGTCACATGTTTTATCAAGGACAATGGCACTGAATGGACAGCACTGAATCTGATCCCCGAGGTTCACGATAGAGAGCAAACTGCTTTTATACAGTTACGTAGGAAACCTTTTTATTTATCATAAGACACGGCATGGATGTTACTGATTTATTGGAAGTCGTTTTTCAACGGAAAAATGAAACGTTTCAGTCTATTTAATAAGACAGCGGATTGAGTTACTACGTTTACAAAGTACACGTGCCGCTACTTCTGTAATATTTCAATGCTGTGCAGCTTAGCCATGCCTATTGTACTGTATCATTTTAATATCATAAATATTATTTTTATTAATGTACGTTTTATTACCACTGCGTCAGATGTTATATTTTTTGAGTCGTATAAAATATTTGCGGATTCGTTCGTCGCTTTACTATTTCAAGATTTAGCGAATGTCAATTTGCAGAAACGATGCGAGCAATAAAAAGGGAGATTTATACAGAGTCCGCCATGAAGTGATGTGGTGCATTCCCCACTCTTTCTTGGTGTTGTACGGGCATGGGTAATGATCTTCTTTACATTGTATTGCCATCGTACACCAAGGGGGTACAAGGGTCTAATTCATTTACAAGGGACTCGATGGTCTTTGCCATTTTTAGACTCTTTGGATCTACTTAAGAAGAAGAGTTCTATATAAAGATATAGGAGAGTTATAAACACATAGCTTGTAAAGAGTAGATCTGTTGGTATTTCATTGACCACCTAGCCTCATTAAAAGGTTAGTACATCGTAAGGGCTATTTTTCCTACGAGGTACTTACTGTGGGGTTTTTTTTTTCTACACAAGTCCCGGCCCTTTTCTCCAAGAGGTAACAATTCTCGAGTTACATTGCAGAATAAGATGTAAAATGCGTTGTCAGAATTTAACATATTTTTTCATGTTTATCAGAACCAACATTTCCGGTTTTGTGCGTTCAGACAGCTTTCCGCGTGTTTAGTTTTATTTCTGGTCACCAAGTTTGCTCATGACACATTTGATTGCGAAGTATGCTGATGTGCCGACCCCGTTACAGTATGTTAATAATCGTGAAGCAGCACTATGAATTTAAGACACCAAATTTGCGTATAAAACGACGTAATTTAAGATGTTCATATGTTTGTATTTTGGTAATTTTTAACCCGTCTTCGTCAGAAAATATCATTAGTGACATACTATTCACAATGCGTTTTATTATTATATTTAAACTGATAAACATGTATATGATCAATAATTTTCTTCACAGATTTAGGTGGATGATTACCAGTCGAAATTAAATATGATTTAGATTTGACATCCTCTACTGACACTTATAAGTAGCATTTTTTATTAATCAATAAGAAACGGCGTTTGTATAAGTTTGTATAAATTGTTAGCGATCATGCAGTTCATGAAAAGGTATAAAAACACGTGAATTCAAATCATTTATAAATTACAAATTAATCAATGTAAGGTTAAAAGACAAATCAAAATCCAACCTGTTGATTGAGAGGTCAAGCGTATATTACAAGATCCATCGTCACACAGGAAATATCCTGACACAATTGGTACTCCCCCTGAGATGGGGTGGTAACAACATGCAGCAGCACCCCCACTACTTAGATCCCTGGGTCCTGGCCATACTAATCCCCACGGTAAGGCACACGGCGATTCTTAGACAATTCCGTTGGCTGGTAGTGATGTATTGGTGCGCCCGCGGCAGTAGTTCTCAGTATAGAGACATAACTTACATTCTGACAATAGGGCTGTTATACTGGCCCGCGCATGTCACCTACGGAAAAATAATGGCTGTACTCGCATTATGTTCTTTTTTATGAATATTGAATAATAAGATCGTTTTATAAAGAGAGTAATTAAGAATGACAAAAAAATTAAGTATGTCGTAAATATGACTGAAGACAATATTGATATACTTTGTGTAATTAAAAAAAAAAATTGTCGACGAAATATATCTTTACTTAATTATACGCGTCGATTTGATATCAGCTCACTCATATTCGTTGTCGTCGGGTTTTTATTTTGCATTCTGGGATTCTCAATAAAACCGCATGCGTATAATTCTTCTTAAGAGATAAAGAACCACATTCTACCATCCCGACTTTAATTCATATATTAGTATATTCAAACTGATACAGCAAGCAAGTTTCAAACTTATTAACAATATTTACATATCATTTATGTCGTTTCATGTTGATTCAGGCTATAAAAGTCAATTAAAACAAGCTTACATTTTACACATTTTACTCACAGATCATTGAATGCGATTTTATGAAATTTAGAAAATTAAAAGTGAAATACATGTATGATACATACAATCAAACCTATATTTATCAGAACAATTCGATCTGTCATTCAAATAAAAATAAAACCCTTTAAAGTTATATGATGAGACATAAAAGTGCAATCATAATATTTGGACCCAATGGTCGGACACACCTCACCCCACCCCTCTTCATCAGTTGTGTATCGCCAATAAAGGTTTTTAGTTATTATGTCATAGTTAGTAACTAATATCATTTAGTTAATATTACAATTAGAGATAGCTGGGGTACCGATGTACGCTGTGTGATTTACGATTGTACTGGATGCAACAAATTTTATTGGTGCACTTTTGATTTTAAAACAAACTTTTAAAAATCAAATTGCCATTGCATGTCAGGCTTAGTCAGTTCAGTGGTTTAGACGTATATTAACAACAGTGTACCGTATATGATTTGGTCTGATGTTCATACGTTGGAAAAGTGCATTTGAATATACACAACGTATTGTACTTAAAAACTTCACTCGCGAGATTAACATAAACCTTATCTTTAAATCATTTTATGCATTTTTTTTTCTAAAATGTAAATGTATGATACCAATATTGTTTTAACTAAACCGTGTTGTAAAATCTATAAAAAAAATGTGTATTTTCATGAGAAGTTGATAATTCATATTTTTGTAGATTTTGGTCAAATATATTTACTTTATTAATATGGGTCGTTTAAATGTAAGGTTATATTTTGTTTCTAATTAACGAAAAATAACAATTTTAGAAGCACCGTAAGACACTCGTCTATAGGACACATGAAGCGAATGGTCATGAATTGTCATGACATTAATGGGCTCTGTTTATCATATCGATATCGAATTGTGTTATGTATTAGCTCAGCTACACTACAGACCAACAAATTTTACGTCTAAAAGAGTTCTTAATTTTTGTTGAACTAAGCACATTCAACAAGTACGGCGAAACTGCTGAAATTGATGGCTCTTATAATGAGACTTAATGAAGCTCTGGTTTTGATAGCGACAGCTGTACATAAAAATGATCTACATATTTACCAACGGAATTGCAAACTTTTTTTGCAGTTAGTATACAGAAGAAATGTATATATTTCTATTATATCTATGTCCACGCACAGGAAAGGATGTCCAGTTTATGGGAAGTACAATAATAATTGCCTTTGTCGCTGAATACAACCACATAATTTCAATCATAAAAGCAATTTTGCTAACAATGAATAATTAATGTATATACGTTTGTAGAATTTTACATCTATATAACAGTGCCATCATGTGCTTGTCAAAATAAAATGACCAAATGGCAAAGAACGTCACTATAAATTTATGTATTCATATGAGAGAGAGAGAGAGATTTTCTATTTGTATTCTATAATTTTTTTTATTGTATTCTATAATGTTCAGTTGTATTTTATAATTTTTCATTAGGAGTGTATAAATAGAATAGAATACAAGCAAAAATTACTAGTATACAATACAAATGGAAAAATTTAGAATATTAAAAGAAAATCGTACAATACAAATGAATATTTATACAATACAAATGGAAAAGATCGAATATTGCAACGTTTGACATGCCATATAACCGCATAAACGTCTATTGTAGATAAACATATCCTGTGTGTGTGTGTGTGTGTGTGTGTGTGTGTGTGTGTGTGAGAGAGAGAGAGAGAGAGAGAGAGAGAGAGAGAGAGAGAGCCTACCTTATCCTTCCTCCATTTTCGAATTTGTTCAGTAAAAAATCTATAATTTAGCATGTTTAATATATATTCACATAACACGAACTTATATTTAAATTGCCGAAAGCATATGGCTATTTTCTCCTGTAAATTCGATATATCTTTCTATACAATCCATTGAATATGTATTGTCTTTGTGTCTAACGTTGACTGGGACTTCACATAATTTAAAGTTCCACTGTGAGGGGGGAAAATGGTCGAAATTGATTTCTGTTGAAAGGTAAATCCCTCAGTTAGGAACGCTACCATTTATGAGGGGACTCAAAGATAAAGTTCACCTGAATTATTATATTTTTTGTCAATCAAAAGATTCGGTTGTCACTATGTGATCATTTCACTTAATTCTAATTAATAACTAAGAATCCATACTGCATCGTGCTATGAGAGAGGAGCCATGAATTTATTAGTGACTTACAAATATTGTGGGATTTTAATTAAGCAATGATTGTGGAGTAATCTCCCATTTATAGGAATGTTCTTCGTTTGTTTGCTTCGAATGTACAATTTATAGGAGACCGGGTTAAAAAAAACCCAACATCTTTTAAAAGAATTTATTTAAGGAAATATCTTTTTTTAATGAAGATAAACATAGTCTAAAAATTGCCGCGACCATCCACCCCTCATAAACGACCATCCACCCCTCATAAAAATGTTCCCCGGTCAAATGCTGACAGCGTGTCCTTGGTTTATCCTATATTTCTACATGTTCATTGTAAATGGTGGCTGCTCTGGGCTAGCTGGGATCGAATAAAGTTCTAAATTACAGATACTTCGTGAACATCTGATCGTTCTTCCTTGATCATCTGATCTTAGTCTGAACTGTGCATTATTTCTCAAGGGTAATGACCCCTATGTCGGTTGAATTCATACCAATTTTAGCAAGTTTGAATCCTCGGACATCATGTAACCGCCTTTTGGCTAAAATAATGTTGCTATAATGTACCTTGTTGAAAAGCTTGTATACAATAAAATGATTTAATTACAGCTAAAATATTGTGGATTCAAGTTCAAGTTCTTTATTCCGAGAGACAAATGTCTCATAGGTTATACATATGAACATATACATATTAAATAAACAGTAAGAAAAAGGAAAGTGTACATAATCAATTTGGATAATTCACATGATTATGATTTGCTAACGTCACCTTCATAGCCTAATGAACCATTAAAAATTACGTTTTAATATTCAAACCATTTTTAATCAATTCATACTGTGCGTGCACAAATGACTAAACGATTGTTACTAAACGATCATTGCGAAAATAGAAAGAACAGCCGTATCTTCTTAATATGGATGGTCAATTCAACATATCCCGACATAGCTTGGCTGTTTCGTAATTACCTAACGATGTTGGCGAGGGAATCAGCCGAGGGTTGCCGAATGATAACAATGATGGAATGTCGTCTCGCATTCCGTGCTCCTATTTAAGCTAATTGATCACTAAAAAACACCAAACAAACAAACAAAATAACACAGAAAACCTCGAAAGCACAAAATAACAACGAAATATGAAAGAACATCGTATATGATATTAAGAGAACCACATTAAAACTGCAAACTCTAAATAATGCGACTGAAGACAAAATAGAGTGATTCATTCGGGAGCAAATCAAGGTGATTGAACGTACTTTTCAAACAGAACGAAAAGGAATATATAGAAATTTAGCAAGGAATAAAAATTTAAACAACGAATTTCTCATTTTTGACACACTTAATCTGATATTTTTGCAACAGATTCGATTTTGAAATCCATTTTTCGTCCTTTGTGTTTCTTAAAAGAAAACAGATTATAGTAAAGAATTTTATTATCTTTGAATGTGCCTCTTTCTTCAGTATTTGATATTACCGGACGCCTTTTTTATGCTGATAAAAAAGAAATGAGATATACAGAGGTAAGAATTTCCACGACAACAACTATATTACCATAAACTATAATTATGTCCCGGAAATCTAGGATAAATCTATTGGAATCCTCTTTTCATATACTAGCTAATATGAGTTTGTATTGTCCTGTTTTGAAGAATAATCAGTTGTTAATTTTGCATATCAGATGATAAAAATTTGTGATTTTCAGAATCATGTATATTAGATATCGTACATTGGTTTGATTTTTTTTTTTTACATTTAACTTTTCCCCTCAGTAGAATCCGATCTTACCGTTCTCCTCTTTGTCCCGCCTGCCTGACTGCTCCTTTGTTGGGGGTGAAATTAACGAGCAGATCTTACGTAGTTTTACGCTAAGACCATCACTAGATGTAGCAGATGGCGGCGTTCACTAAATACTTTACAATATAGGGATTAAATTGCTGTCCAGAATTAATTTCTCTATGCTAAATGATGTGCATCGTTAAAAAAATCCGAAATTATGTGTTTTGGTCCAGAGTTAAACAAAATAAAAGTAGCATTTTCGGGACTTAACTGAGTACCATAGGATTTTTATTTTCAAACCTGCATATAAATAGATATTGGTTTGAGTACAAATTTTAAAGGTGTTTCTGATTATTGTAGATAGAGAAATTTTAATCAAATAGTAATGTCGCGAAGAACTTGCACTTATTTTATTAGCATATAATTGAATAATGTGTTATGTCAAGCATAAAGAACTCGATTGGTCTGCATGACCCAAATTTCCAAATTGCTGAAACCGCATCTTAGGTGGTTTTGTATGAACTCCTAAAACAGTATAGAAATACAGAAAATATTAAAGTTGTGTTTTAAAGCAGACTTTATATATCCGCTATTGACAGATAGTGAGATACATACTATTACTAAGATACCCCCGAGGTCGCACGAGAGTGGGGGAGGATGAGCGATCTAACCAGGGGGGTTATACAGATACGACTACCAACCACCCAAGGACTGAGATGAACATGATTACGGATTACGGAGGAATACGTCAACAGACTGGAGATGAGATTCTCCTTTGGAGATTACACAACATCATGGCAACGACTAGAAGTTGGCATAGTTACTGGCTGTACTATCTCAGTCATACTATTTTTAGCAGCTATGAACCTACTGGTGAAATCAGCAGACAAAATGAGTAGAGGCCCATGGATGAGAGCAGGCATACGCCAACCACCAATGCGTGCAGTCATGGATGACATGGCGATCAGTACTAAGACCGCAATCGAAGCAAAATGGACGCTCAAAGAAATAGAAGAGCTTATCAGTTGGGCTAGGATGTAAATCAAACCATCAAAGTCGAGAAGTCTGGTGCTGAAGAAAGGAAGGGTGACAAACTATGACTTCCAGCTTGGACAGGAGATAATTCCACCAGTCTTAGAGAAGCTAGTGAAATGCCTGCGGAAGTATTTTGATGACACACTGAGGGACACCTAGAACACAACCAACACTGTAGAACAACTACAACAGTGGATGGACGCAATAGACAAAAGTGGATCCGGACTGCCAGGAAAATACAAAACCTGGATAAACCAGCATGGAGTACTCCCTCGGATTTTGTGGCCTTTGCAGGTGTACGACATACCAATGTCCAGGGTAGAAGCTATGGAGCGCCTGACTACAAAATTCCTTCGCCGATGGCTAGCAATACTACAGTGCTTTAGTAGCGTTGGGCTCTACAGTGTATAGGGACTAAACTACAATTACTGCTATAATCTCTTGTCGAAGAATACAAGGTTACCAAAGTGCGACAACATCTAACACTTAGAGACAGTAAAGATGAGAAGGTTCGCGGAGCCAAGGTGAATCTAGAAGCAGGCAGGAAGTGGTCTGTTCAAGACAAGGTCCTGGAAACAGAATTACGCCTGAAGCAAGCAGACATTTAGGGAAATGTAGCAGACGGGAGACTAGCCATGGGAACAGTAATGTCTTTTACTAATTAACCATTCTTAATTGTCAATGAGTCCATGACTCATTCATGGACTCATTGACAATTAAGAATTGTTAATTAGTAAAAGTCAGTTACATCAACCTGATGGGGAACAGCAGACAAAGGAGTGCAAAGGAAGCTAGTAAAAAGGGAAGTCCGAGTGATGGAGGAAGACTTAAGAATGGCAAAAGCAGTAGCATTAAGAAACAAGGAAGATGGGTGATTTGGGAAGCAGCAAGGCAGCGGAAAGTGACCTGGAATGACATATGGTCGATGGAGCCAGACAGATTGCAGTTTCTCCTCAGATCAGAATATGACGTGCTACCAAGCCCAACAAATTTGGCAGTATGGGGCTTATCTGATGACCCAAATTGCAAGCTCTGTGGAAAACCAACAAATTTTGAGCATATATTGTCATCATGTTCCGTGGCATTGTCTGAAGGTCGGTATACATGGAGGCATGACCAGATACTTTCGGTACTCGCAGACTCTTTCGAAAAAGCCAGGAAGAGACCACCACCAAAGGACAAGCGGCTCAAGTTCATCAACGTTGTTAGAGCAGGAGAGAGGGAGAAGAGTGGCGGCACTTTGGAGGGTAGAGGACTTCTTGGCACGGCAGGAGACTGGCAAATGCGAGCTGACCTGAAGACCAGAATGCAATTCCCAACGAAGGTAGCATCCACCTACAAGCGACCTGACGAAGTGATCTGGTCTCCGTCATACTGGAGCTGACAGTTCCTTGGGAGGAGATAATGGAAGACGCATATGAGCGGAAAACGGGGAAATATCAGGAGCTTGTGCAGATTGTAAGGAGAGAGGGTGGAGAGAATGGTGTTTCCCAGTGGTTGTTGGCGTGCGGGGATTTGTTGGACAATCCTTGTGGCGAGCCCTGAGAGTCACTGGGGTTATTGGGCTGGAGAGAAGTCAGCTTATAGGGCGACTAAGCAGATAGGCAGAAATGGCATCACTATGGTTGTGGAGAAGAAGAGAGGGACAGTGGGGAAGACAGTGAGAGACAATTGTGAATGTAAGATCGGTACACAGACGGGTAGCTGGATGGTCCCGGGCTCTGTTTCACACGTAATACACGTACTAATTGTGTCCTTTTATATAATCAAACACAACATAAAAACCACAAACCCATAAAAGTATCGAATTTCAAATCAAGCAGTCACCAAAATTTTCAAGCCACTCATCTCGGTCCTCAACTTCTTATAAGATATACATGAGGCTGAGTATTGACTTGAGGAAAGTTGGTGACGGTTAGTTTATTATAATAATATTGAGTAAACTTCAAGTGTCTGTAATACCATGCAGCCGCATCCCTTAGAAAACGGAAATAAGGATGTGCAGGCTGCGCTCGTTATGGTAAGATACGATGATGGAGAAAAGGCTTGATCCTAGTAGGAATAGATAGAGGTCTTGTGGACAAAGGCCGCAGAGTTCGGCGCTAAGTGAAATGTCAAAGTCCCAATTACTGTGTTCCACCAAGCGTCTCGGAGAGCAACGGTTCCTAGGCAGACGGACGAGATGTGCTCAAACACATTGGTGAAGCAACTGCCACACACAGTACATTTTTCCGGAGGTAAGGTTGGAAGACTCCATACCTTGACAACGAATTTACAGACTTCTATTTCGTGTATGTTGGATGGAAATTTCCTAATAGCGAACGGGGGTCTTCCTGCGTTTATGGTGTTCAATAAGACAAAGTCGGGATCAGAGAGCATGCGCTGACACCTGGAGTCGATGTGGAGGTTTGTTACAGCTGCCTTGAAAGTTTTATTCCAGAAATCCATAGGGGGGAAGTAACCAAGTTGCAGGTAAATCAAGAGATGTAGAGTGAGATTGTATCTAGCCAAAATGTAGATAAGGTCGTGAATGTATCCATATTGTTTGCGCTCAGGTGAGTTGATGTAAGAAAAGAGTCGGTGAAGAAAAGTCTTCTTAGTAAGAGTTTGGTTGTCCAGATTGCATAGGCGGCCGAAGAATTGAAGTTTCCTTTTTTCAATTTCAGATGTTATTGGGAGAAGCCTAAGGAGTGATTCGCATATGTCGGATCTGGTACTCTTTGCGAGGCCTATTGCATGTTTGCAGATAAAATGCTGAAGAGTGTTCAGATCTTGCAGATCTTTTTTGCGTAGGTCATGCCAGAGTTCACAGCCATACACGATGGAAGGGAGAACAACCCTGGTGTAAAGCCGGAATATAGTATCTGGGTTGAGATGATCGCGTATTTTAAAAGCAAAGTAGGTGAAAAGGGATGCAGCAGCGTATAAAATATGATGCAAAGAATTGTATCATATTTTATACACTGCTGCATCCTTTTTTATCCCTGTAGCAAAATTTAAACCTCACTTAAGACCCAAGTGGACACCTGAAGTCAAACACCTTCACGACCGAGAGCGCCAAATGCGAAATATCTGGTTAATCGAGGGTCGTCCCAGAGGCATGGTACACGACTCCTACAAGAACTACAAAAAAAGCTAAACGCGAATTCCGAAATGAACTTAATGCTGAACACGAGAAATACATGACATCGGTATTCCACGATATTGATCAAGCTTCCGAGTGTGATATGCGGCTCTTTTGGAAGCTTGTTAAACGCCAAACATTTTCGCATAACACAGAAGACCAAATCACCAAATCTGGTGCTAGCGCGCGTTATTCAATTTTTATGCACACACCGTTGCAGTTATGAGACCACTTCTTTCAAAAAATAATGATTAAATGCTTATAAATATTTATGTATGGTGTTTAACATAAATATACAGAAGACATTGCATTGAGTATATAGAAACATACATATATATACTAATTAAATGTTGATGTCTGTCATAGTTCTTTCAATCATTCAACTCTTTTCTTCTTGTATATGTTTGTTATATGTACAATCTTCATGTTGCCCCTTGAGGGCCCTTAATTGGTAAATAAAGAAATTGACATTTTAAGTTAAAGGATGCCGTGAGCATTTTGGCAGCATTCTACATCACAAAAGTTGTACCTTTTGTAATACTAATCATATACAGTACCGATCAGACCCAACTAAACCCCGGGTTTACTTTGGGTTTACTTTTTGAAAAGGGTCCACTCGGGGTTTACTTTGGGTTTACTCGGGGTTTACTTTGGGTTGAGGTCAACTATACACACTGAAGTGTGAAGCAGGCCCGTCTTTTATATTACCATCCTACTGCCTGTGATTCCTGTCCCTTGTATATTCCGAATACACATGTAGCGTCTGCTTTCAGGGTATACTTCTGATCGGGGTTTACTCTCTGTGTCCACTCTGGGTTTACCTGGGGTTTACTCTGGGTCCACTCTAGTAAACCCAGAGTAAACCCAGAAAGTAAACCCAGGGTTTAGTTGGGGTTTACTTTCTGTTAGGTTGGGTCTGATCGGTACTGTATATTATTATTATTCATTTATTGACAATTACCATGTCGGCATACAGTCATGAATATGAGTTACATAAAATTATATAGCTACATGTATTTAAATGGGATGCCATAGATTTTGTGAAGACTAAATACTTTTGAATGTTGTGAATTAATGTCGATAAAAAACCCTCAGGAAGTCTGTATTCATGCATGTATTTTTGTGTAGTTTGTTCCTGCTTCACGGAAATAGTTGAAATGTTACATATTGACAGCACAGGTGCTTGTGGACTGGACCGTGCACTACCACCCCCCCCCCCCCCACCATTTCTTTTTTTTTTTATATTTCTTTTATTAATTATCGTTAACAACCCTTTATATAACTTTCAAAATGGTTCGAACAATCATGGTAGTTGATATTTATTATGATAAAATGACAGGTAGTGGGTATTTTCCTTATAGCCGAGATCAAATTAAATATTATAAGGGGTTGTTAACGATAATTAATTAAAGAAATAAAAAAAATGAAAAAAAAAATAGAAAGGGGGGGGGGGGGTGGTAGTGCACGGTCAATTTCACAAGCACCTGTGATTGACAGTTTCAATAGTTTTATCAGTGATCAGCCTTACAAAACGGGGGCAGGGGCAACAAGAGAGACGTGTACACCCCCTACTAACTGACAAACATTTTTTTTTTTTTTACAAAAATGAAGACTGAACAGATTGCGATTTTTGGGAGTTGATTTTAATCAACTCTCCTATGCAGTTACTCAGACAAACCGAAAGTGAAACAGTGTTTGGACCTCAGCACAAATCATTGCTGCTGACAAGACTTAGTTCTTGAAAATAATTGATGAATTCTATGTAATGTATGCTAAAGCATTGTTTTTCAAGGAAACTTATTTATAAACACCTTGAAAATAGTCAGATTTTAAATGGTACGAACAATTTAAATATTTTTTATAGTCGTATATATTCCTACGCCAGAGTTCAATATAGTCTCATTCAACTCGACGCTCGGCTGTAAATCCTTGTCGGAGATTTACGGTGTCAGCCGAGCGTTTGGTTGAAAGAGACTAGAGTTAAATATTTCTTGGATCCATACAATTTTCGAGAAATATATTTCTATCACTGATACATAGTTTGATTGAATTAATTTTATCTTTAAATATTATTTAACATTATTCATATGAGGTTTCTCGACATTCTTGTCGAAAAAGTCCAAAAATTCATATTATAAAAATGTGCGTAATTCAAATTAGAAAATACATGTACTTGTCATAGAAAATAAAAAAAATATTTTAAAATAAATAAATAAACATCGACAAAATCAACTCCCGTCAGTTCTTCAGTACTTTGATTTTTCTTGTAACTTATATTACAGTGAACATAACTTAAGGAATGAAAAACCTTTATTCCCAACATTTTGCATTTGCCGCGTAAAGCTATAGCCTGGTTCCCGAGGCCTTGCACCATCGGAAGGTCTCGGGAACCAGTTTACGTAAAGCTAATGCTATGCATTCGGCAACTTCCAGCCATATACATTTGCTAATGATATAGCCACGCGAGGAACTCCGAGAGGTTCCTATGTTTACGGAAAGCGAAAGTAGAACTATAATCAACTATTTCGACATGTTGTGAAATAAGATTGTTGCATTTGAATTGCAAGAGCGTGAATGTCAAGGCATTTCTAACAACCGTTTGAAGATATATATATGGATGCAAACATTTCTGCAAAATAAAACAAACAAAAGTGAAGCAAAACGACAATATTAACTATTATTCGGGCTGCGCTAGAGGCTAGGCTAAAAATGGAAGACGACACGACAGGTCTTCATACATTGATATCACAACGTCAAAAAAGACCGTCCTACTCTAGAGCCATCTCACAGGAATTCAGCCGGAAAAGTGAGGCGGTGGTGGTACCACGTAAGAGAAACAGGAGAAAATCCGAGAAGATTCGAAGTCATTCCCTGATAGACTCTGCTGTCCCTCAGCACTCTCACAGCAGCGGGGCAGAACCTGAAACAGGACAGTCCACAGAGGGCCAGTTTCCTGTTTATGATACGAATGATGGTGAGGAATCTGATGAAAGTGAATACTTTTCTGCTGAGGAAAATTCAGATTCTCTTGAGTGTGTACATCAGGAGAATGCTCCATCATGCTCTAGCTCAGCTTCATCTAATGATGATGAAATACCTCAGATTACTCATCAAAATTGTGACAATCTGTCCCCTGTAACACTTGACACTTATGATGGAAATTTGAAACATAGAAGGGCTCCAAGCAAGAAGCAAAAAAGAAAGAGGAGGCTATTATATGGTAGTTATAATTTGTTTAGAGAACTTCCCTTTTACAATGATGAGATTGTGAATGAGTTTAAAGATGTGCATATCAACAAACCAGTGCCAACATTATCAGCCCTGTGTGTCAGAGCATTAGTGACAAAGAAAAAAAGTTTGGCCAGACACCCAATAGTCCCACATGTAATAAGACAAGACATTGGCAATGCAGCTGCTTTTTATAAAGAAAAAGTGGAATGGATTAAAACATATTTGGCCAAATTTGAAAAAGAAAAATATTCTCGTTTCCAGGAAGTTCTTACTAGATCGGTGTGGAATATTGAACCATGGGCTCTAAATGATACAAGAGCATTTCAAAGAAATAATCCTGCAGCAGACAAGAAAATCAGCTGTTTGCCTGCCACACCCCTCTGTGGTTTCGAGTATCATGACGCTGAATTTTATTATCCAAGTCATATAATGATAGGTAAGAGTTCTTGGTTACATTGACATTACATGGAAACCAATTTAAATGGATGATGAATAATTATTCTGATTTATTTCCTTTTTCTCTATTGTCTTGGATATAAAACATACTATCATGGAGTTTCTATACAAGTCTAATTTTAATAAGAATGATACAAGACACAGATGATCTATCCACTATATTTTATAGCAAAAATTATGTAGAATTAATTAACAGTAGACTTTACATTGCTTTATTTTGTAGCTTTGAGTTGCTTATTGCATTTAACAATACCCTTTCCTGATCCAAGCAAAGGCAAGCATCGACAACGGAAACTGGAAGGCTCAGCTCCATATGACAGGGCTGTAAAGAATGCAACAGCATCACTTCACAAGAGGTAACTGCTTTTGACCAGTATTTAACATGAAAGTATAATAATGGGGATATATGGTATGATACATATATGTCTATTTAGCAATACTTATTATTTATTACAAGATGTTTACTGTAGTTTTATACATTTAAGTAAGTATCAAATTTGTTGCTAAAACACTATCACTAATTTAAGAATACATGTGCAGTGGTTGCATCAATTAATAATTGATAATGTAAATGTATTTCACAATGAAATCCAAAACAATTGATGCTCAAATAATACATGCAATGATAAAACTAAACAATATGTGTAAATCTAAAGTTTGAATATGTTCAGACATGTATTTTTTCTTCTTATCCTGACCAGACTACACACTAATTTATTCCAAAATTCATCTTATTAAAAAAAAAATTGTGCATTACTGAATTTAATTTTACTCTAATTCCAGTTACCCTAAACTGATGGGACGGTTTTATGACAAGACCATGCCCTACGTCTACTGGGCTAGAGGTGATGTTAACCGGGCAAAAGAGAGCTTTATCCAGCTAATACACACCTGTGAAAAATGTAAGAGAGAGAGAGAGAGAGAGATGAAGCTAAACTTAAGAGCTAAAGAGTTAAAATTTAAATGATTAAAATCTGATACACGGTAAAAATGATTTATGCTTTATGAATGGCAAAGCAATTTTTTTCATAAAACGTACACTGTCCCAAGTTAATATGATAAACATTGTAGTTTTATTAGTGGACACACAAAAAAAATTCTTAAAATCTTATTTGTATTTTACTCCTTGAAAATAAGTAGCATTATTCTGAAATAAATCAAAAAATGTATATAAGTTTGTACAATTGTAAATTGAAGCTGTTTAATACATTGAACATAATTGGGTCATATTGTGACATAGGCAAGGTATGTAATGCAATGTAGAGAAATTTGTTTAGTTATAATCAAGAAAAGCATTATAACCAGATTAAATTATTGTATATATATATAATGAAAGGCAGTTTGTTGTGACCTTATATTATATGATACATGTATATTTATTTGTTTTTGATTTATATTTCTTGCAGCGCGACATAAAGCTCTATACATGTATGAGATTCAGAGAATGCTGCATTTTTTTGATGATGCATCACAGCTGACCTTTGACCTTTCAATGTCTGACATGTCTGATGTATTCAATGAGCCATATTACAGCCAAGAAAAGGTTGCTCAACTGATCTGTAAACAGATATCTCTCCTAAAAGCCAACCTGTGTGATCAAGGGTAAGCTAAATTACATGTAGTATAGATACCTGAATGTGCTTCTTTACTTATATGAAGAGTTAGTTTGGCACTTAACCAATCAGTCAGCAAATATGTTCTCAAATCTGGCCGTTACAGTATGGTCTGTCTATAGGTAAGTGGTTGAAAAAAGCTCACATAGCCACTGGGATGCAGATTATAAAAAAACAAGCTTACTTTATTTCTCTATAGGTTGATGACTGTGGAAAAAGCTCACATGGCCACTGAGAGGTGGTCCCATTGTATGAGAGCTCCCCCTGTTGGAGAGGGATGGTCCCGGGACACCTTCTTCTTGATGGATTCTTTGCTCTGTTTCCATGCACACACTTACTTTGGTATGTTAAAGTAATTAGTGAAATGTGATTTAAAATTGTGACATGTTTATTAATACTGTAACATTTGCAATTAGCATTTTTTCATGTTATACTATAGCATTTCTGTTCTTACCAATTTTCATTCAATATTCATCTTATTACCAGTAATTGATAGTTTTGCTCGATTATCAGCCTGTTTTTCACCATGCTTCCTTATCAGAAACCCGCTGGTAAATATTACCAGTACATATGATAACTGACCAAGGTCCAACTAGCTGAAATTTTCCAGCTCTCATGAATAATTCATGCACTATTTTGATTGGCTACTTCAAACTTTTGTGAAGGAGGCAATTATTACTAATTATGTCAATGCAATGTATGATCTAATAACACTGACATGTTTTCATTGTTTTCATAGTATTATTATTTTCACCCCCACCCCCCACCCCCTTAAAAAAGATAAAGGGTTTTTCCCTTTTAACAATGATTTGAGAAAAATATATCTGTAGGACATAGCCAACAAGAAAACTGTAATGAGTTGGGTCATAGTCAGTCAGCCTATGTAAAACTTACTATGGTTTTCTACAGTGCTTATGCTTTTAAGCCATCATCATCTTCTTCTTCTTCTTCTGTTCTAAATCTAGCACTGTTGATGTATGCTTTATTATGAAGCATTTCCACCATTTTTAGTCTTTTTATATGCGAATTCTGCTTTAGCAACTCTGATCACATTTTTCAGAACTTGGAATTGATTGGATCCAGCATGCCATAGAAAAGCTAGAGCCTCTTTGTAAGGCTTCTAATGCAGACCTGTATATATTTCTCTCCATGATGTATGCAATGCAGAAGCAAAATACAAAATGTAAAAAGACCTTCAAGTACTTTGAAAGTCTAGAAAGGTTTGTTGATGAAGTATTGTTCGATTTAGAAACAAACAACCACTCGATCGTACTAGTTTATTGGAACACAATTGGTCGGACTTAGTACTGGTTATCGATCTGACCGACAAATGAACTGTTCAGCTTAGACAATAGCAATCAGTTTTACTGACAAATCAACTGACAAACTAACAGAACACTGACAAATTAATTGTTATTCAATAACCTAAAGAAACACTAGTGATTGGCAGGACTCATTAAGAAAATGACATTTCAGGATTGTCCCCTATACTGTACAAGTATATTCTTATTAAAATGTTACACACTGTTACAGCTTTCAAATGCTGTTTAGTGGCCTTAAATATTGGTTTGTTTAACTGTATGTGTTTTTGTTCTCCTCATTTTCTAGATCTTATTTACGTAATGTTGACAAAGACAAGGTAGGGCATTGTCCCTGGCAGACTCTCCTGGAATCAGTGAAGAACTCAGTAGCAGTCCGGCCCCTTAAAGTTCTTTGGAGAACTCAGATTAATCCCCCAAGACTCTCCCATGAGCGTTTGGATTGGCCGACTGAAAATAATCCATTCATTGAAAACTGGTACATACATGAAATGCTTGGATGATTTTTTTTTTATAACTAAGTGCTGAGGGATTAATATTAAGATTCTTTATCAATAAATTCCAAAATGTACTGTTCTTAATAATTTCTTTCAATAAATGTATCCAGATGTCCTTACACACTATTATATACTTCTAAAGCAGAAATATTCGTTGAGGATTTAATTTAGTTATTTTTGTTGGCAGTAATAATCAACGAAATTAAATCGAAGACGAATTTTTTAACCAACGTTTTCCTAAATACATAATTAATACATGATACATTTGAAAGATTTAGATGTGCCGAAATGAATCCCCACAAAATTTTATTCGGTTTAAAAACAACGAAATTTTAACCCAATGAATATTATGTACTTCTTCAGTATTTTCAAAAAGAATGCAGCCCAAAAACTTTGTCACATTCTGTTAGATAGGTATATGTAACTTTTTATATTGCTGTCATTCCTTTAGCAACCCCTCAGAGGCAGATATCAGTTGTCGTGACCTTGACCTTTACATAACTCCTGAAGGTCATCTTACAGGCAATTTACAGATGACTCTTCCACCAATACAATCAGTTCTACTGAACCCTTACACTGGGTAAGCTCTAATCATTGCTATGTTTACATTGCTCCTAATATGGGTAATATGCATGGTGTTGCTAATAACAGAACATAAACGTTTGCCCTATTTTACAAACAACTGTCTCTTTCCCTTTCAGAACCATAGCACAACTGCCAGCTGTGTACTCAGTGACCTCTCTTGGCAGCTTTCACTCTGTCCAGTGTTTTATGCATGGAAGATATTCACATACATGTAAATACCTTCGTAAAGTTTAAGAGATTTAAATTTGGCTTTAATGATTTTTGGGAGTTGATTTTAATCAACTCTCCTATGCAGTTACTCAGACAAACCAAAAGTGAAACAGTGTTTGGACCTCAGCACAAATCATTGCTGCTGACAAGACTTAGTTCTTAAAAATCATTGATAAATTTGATGTAATGTATGCTAAAGCATTGTTTTTCAAGGAAACTTATTTATAAATACCTTGAAAATAGTCAAATTTTAAATGGTACGAACAATTTAAATATTTTTTTTAGTCGTATGTATTCCTACGCTAGAGTTCAATATAGTCTCGTTCGACTCGACGCTCGGCTGTCTCCGTTAATCCTTGTCGGAGATTTACAGTGTCAGACGAGCGTTTGGTTGAACGAGACTAGATTTAAATATTGCTTGGATCCATACAATTTTCGAGAAATATTTCTATTACTGAAACATACTTTGATTGAATTAATTTTATCTTTAAATATTATTTAACATGATTCATATGAGGGTTTCTCGACATTCTTGTCGATAAAGTCCAAAAATTCAAAAAAATTCATATTATACAAATGTGCATAATTCAAATTAGAAACTACATGTACTTGTCATGCAAAATAACATATCATTGATTTTAGAATAAATAGACATTGGCAAAATCAACTCCCGTCAGTTCTTCAGTACTTTGATTTTTAATTTATCCCAGAATTTAATTTTACTTGGTATTTACGCATTTTGATGGCACAAACAAAGACAGTCATCAATATATGAATACATGTATACATAAACGATTAAATTGTACTGCCATTCATCTCTTGCATTATTATACTGTCAGTATTACAGCCAAAATACTATAGTACATACTCTTAAATTTTTGGACACAGTCAGTCCTGTGATCCCCACACCCATGGAGATTTATCGTGGCCAGAATGGATGTGTTGTCAGCATGATTTTCCCTGGTAAACATCAGCACCCTGGGCCCGTCAAGCACCTATTGAAAGTCTTCTGGCAAGGTCCAGATGGGAGGCGGGCAAGACTTAATCTGGCTCTCAGAATCAGAGATCATATATACCAGGTAATACTATATCTTATTGTTGCTAAATGGTCAATGACAACATACTGTTGATGTTATATGGTCAATGACAACGTCTTGTTGGTGTTATATGGTCAATGACAATATCTTGTTGATGTGTAATAGTTTGAGCTATATGGACCATGGATATGGGCCTGGGTAGCTTATTGGTAAAGCTCCTGACTAGAGTTGCTTGGGTCTTGGGTTCAGTTCCTGGTCCAGCTATATATTTTCATTGAATTTATATGCTCATTCCTCCTTTCTTACTACAAATGTTATTTCATCAATGACAACATCTTGTTGGTGTTATATGGTCAATGACAACATCTTGTTGGTGTTATATGGTCATTGACAACATATTGTTGGTGTTATATGGTCAATGACAATATCTTGTTGGTGTTATATGGTCAATGACAACATCTTGTTGGTGTTATATGGTCAATGACAACATCTTGTTGGTGTTATATGGTCATTGACAACATATTGTTGGTGTTATATGGTCAATGACAATATCTTGTTGGTGTTATATGGTCAATGACAACATCTTGTTGGTGTTATATGGTCAATGACAACATCTTGTTGGTGTTATATGGTCAATGACAATATCTTGTTGATGTTATATGGTCAATGACAATATCTTGTTGATGTTATATGGTCAATGACAACATATTGTTAATGTGTAGTAGTTTGAGCCATATGCACCATGGATATTGCTGGAGTTTGGGTTCAATTCCTGGTCCAGCTATATATTTTCATTGAATTTATATGCGCATTCCTCCTTTCTTACTACAAATGTTGTATTATCAATGACAACATCTTGTTGGCGTTACATATGTATATGGTCAATGACAACGTATTGTTGATGTTATATGGTTCATAACAACATATTAGGGCTTTAGTGGCGACAAGTTTCTATCTCTTACCAGTTTTGAGATTTTAGGCCTCAAATTTGAAAAAAGGGGGGATGAAAAAACAAAAAAGCTCAGAAAAGTTTTTTAATGTTATAAAACGCAAAGATATTGTTTAGATAGACGTAATTAAGATATATTCCAAGTTTCAATGAAAAGTATTGAGTACTTCCGGTTTTATGAGCCGATGAAAATTGTCTATGGGAGTTTCTATGTTAAATTAAATTCACGCGTGTAACGTTTTCCCAAACAGTTTTCAAGTAAATATTTTTATATTTTGTATTTGCAATCAGGGACCTAGTGCGCAGACCGGAAAAGGTCTTGGGAAAAAAGTTCCAAAAAATAAGAGATCTGTAGGGGTCAATATAAAATACAGCCGTTTAGCTGTAACTTTTTTATTAGTCATCCGATTTTCAAAATCTGTTCGGTTAATAGTTCAAAATAAAGAGTACAATTTAAAAATTATGGTCCGAGGGGGCACTTTTTGACTCCTTATAAGGGTTTAAAGGGCCTGAAAATGATAACTTTATCACATTTCAAAAAAATTAAATTTCAAGAGTTATCTCGCTTTGCTTAATGAATTATTGGCATAAGAGCTATTGGCCTACCAAAAGTCTTGAATCATAGTTGAGTTCTTTCTTACATATGAATTTTAAGAACTTTTTTTTCAAGAAATAAATGATGTAGTTGGATAAAAAATTCTGGAGTTGTCTTTCCTTGGGCATTTAATTTCTTAAATGTTAATGTCTGGGTATATGTTCCTGATATTTAGTCTCATTTTATAATATACAGATTTTGAGAGAAAATATAATAAATTTGAATAAGGGGTTTTAAGAGCTGTCGAAAAGCCCTTCCTTTTTGTTGGAGACAAAAACAGGTCAAGTTGTTAATGTTATTTGGTCATTGACAACATATTTTTGATGTTATACCATCAAGGACAACATATTTTTGATATTTTATGTTTAATGACAACATCTTGTTGATGTTATATGGTCAATGACAACGTATTGTTGAAGTTTTATGTTCAATGTTAACATTTTATTAGCCTACTGACAATCACAGCTTTAAAGTTATTGCTCCTCCTAATGCATTTTAAACTGTCAATGATGTTCTGAAATGGTATGTTTGATAAATGTCATATTGGGTCAAATTTGATCTTTCTTCATGTTTGTAGTCTAAATAAGTCATGCTAAGATTAATTATTGGAAGTAATAAATCCCCTGATTATAGGCAGCAAAGAAGCAAGTGAGGTTGCTGAGTATGGATGAAGAGATGAAGACCTGTATGCTGGAGATCCTCAGGCTCTGCTACCTCAAAGACTATCTCATCCCATCAACGGTAAATGCATGATTTAAAATCAAACAAAGCAGCTTTAAATAGGGGGCAAGAAATTAACAACAAATAATGGAACTTGTACATGTACATGTATAACAAAGATATAGCTTTATCAGATGTTCCAGATTTAAGCTCAAGTATTATTATAGTATATGCCCATGCACTTGTTGCATTCTCAATCAGCTGAGTACAAATGTTTGTCTATATATAAATACCATACACTTTTACTTAGGACAAAAAAGAGCAGTTATACGAGACCGTGGAGAAAGCCTACCAGGAAAATAAGCAGAGGCAGCTTAAGCACAAAGATGGTGCCTCCATCTCTCTCAATCCTGCCAAAATTTTCCAAGAACACTTTATGAAGCCCCCCATCTTGAATATCCTTCGTCCCCCAGTGGTGTTTGGAACCGATATATTTTTCAGATTTAAAGTTAATGAAGATCCATGCAGGAACTATTTTGTGGTGAGAACTGTTGAAACAATATTATTAATGCATAGAATTTTTATGTGATAAACTTGCTGTGTCTTAATGTCCTAACAATTTCAAACTCAGTTACAGTCTTACTAAAATAAGCCCCACCCCTTTCTGCTATCTGTCAATAGTAAGAAAAGGGGGCATGATTTTAATCAGACTAAGTATTCTAAAGAGTGTATATAAATATCAGATTAGATGTGACAGTGCATGCAAGTACCTTTATTAGATTAAAATGATAATAAGGGTAATTGATGGTTTAATAATACTTTTTTTGCCTCTGACTAGAATGACACAATGTCATTAAATAAAATACTTCACATGAATGCTGTCTACGGTTTTGTAGACTGCAAGCGGCAAATTATTATGTGACAACATGGCAGTTGTTATATATCTTTATAGTATTTCTTTCTTCGCTTTCATAACATTTAACATCATTTGTCTTTTACACAAAAAAACTTAGTACCATTATCAGTTTGATTACAGAAGGTCTACGAAAATATATCAGGATGTTTCCGTCCACAGAGACTTTGCTGTTTTTTGCTTTCTATAAATTTAAAAACTCTACAAATTTCCATAGACAGTCAGTAAAAAACCTAATAAGTAATAATGTTGCTTATTAAAATATAACTTAAATTTTATAAAGCCTGTGTAAATCAAAGATCGGATTCTATTTGTTGCCAGCCATGACATTAATTCCTTTTTTCTTCCAATAGGTTATTCATACCGAGACCCGTACTGAATTTAAAAATCCAAAAATTCAAGAGAGACATACGATTGATCACCCATCCTATTTCTCCAATGGAATTTCCAAATCTGCAGAAGGTTTTTATTATTTAAATACAGTGTAAGTATTATATTTCAATGTAAGTTTGATATAGGAAACAAAAGCTACCAAATGTATTCAACTGTTGAAGACTCAGTGAGGATAATGTGGCCACCATTTTACAGAATTTTTCTATGATCTATGAGGAGTTTAATGAATTTAATCAAAATATACGCTGTAGAATTAAAACACTGATCTATCAGACTGTAAGAGAAATTCAGATCAAGGAGAAATTCATGACCGTTGTCCCAATATGGTATAAATGATCAGTGAGGTCATTGAGAAATCGACTAAATCTGGGACAATGAATTGACTTCATGTTGTCTGTGATGGTGTGTAGTCTTACTAAAGGGAGAATTCGCTTAACTTTGCAGCAGTCATGAACCAAACACAGTGTGTGTAGTCAACAGACATCTAGTGATGACGGATCAAGTGGATACAGCCATCTTACAACCAATCAAGGAAGATGCACATATTCCGATTGTTATTGGAAAATCCCTGTTTGCCATCAGCCATTTACAATAGTAGGTGTTCTTTTAACTATATCTACTAGTGTGCATTTATTAATATTTACACCTACCGATTATGATTCCCTGTATTTCTTGCGGAAACCAGAGACATAAATAAAATAATGTTATCTATGTCTCTGCAGAAACTTATAGTTAATTCATAGCTCTATAGAACAGCTGTAGAAACTGACAGAACTGAAATCTACAGGCCCCGTTTATTGATTGGTCGAAACCTACAGCGACCTAGTAAGAAAAGTCATGGGTTCCACGAAATACCTGGTAATCATGATAATGTCAGACTCAAACTCCCATAGGACATGATTTGGCTGTTTCTTCTAGCTAATGTACTGATGTACATTATAATTTACTGAATTTTACTTACCGGTACCTTTTACAGCCAATTTATTAATTTGTTTGAGGAAAGATGTAAATATAAACAATAAAATGCTTTCTTTGATGATTCATTCGGGTAATGAAGGTAGAGATCATTGCAGAAAAAGTTTACATAACTTACAAACACGGATTAAGTATTTTTTTTGCAATGTTGCCATCTTCATATCCCGAATGAATCACCAAAAAAAGCATTTTATTGCTATTGATCTCCAGCGCTAGCAACAACGTCAGTCTTTTTCACTGGAATGCGCATGCTCGACTCCAATATACATGTACAGTACACTCTAGATTCACAATTCTAAATTGAGACCCTACTCCAGCACAATTCCAGTACACCACTGTGCCTTCTTATTGTTAATTAATTGATTCAGAAATTTTCATAAGTGTTTTAGAAATCAGCTTCTGTGTTTTTAATTATGATGGCTACAGCGCTAGCTCACCCATCTTTTTTAAAAGATAAGCTTGTTATTTAAATAAATCTATAATGGTAAGTATTTTGATTTGGGATATGAGATAAAGTTGTAATTTTGTGACACAAAAAAAACTTTCCCAAAATAATGAATCCAAAAATTTAGATAGAGCATTTTTTTAGCTTAAAATTTAATATAAATAGAGTTGAAATTGCAGTAAGAGTTATCTCTCTTGTCACCACAATTTCGTAGTGAGACTAGGTTTAAAGATATAGCGTACCACTTGTTGACTATTCAAAAGAAGAAATTGTTCACTATTTATCGAGTAAGGTGACTCATTAAAGTGTTTACTGAATTTATGAATCTAAGAATTATAGACAAACTACACACATTTATAATATAAACATTATTTTATTATGATGCTTCTATAGTAAAAAAAAACCGTGACATATTCACTATCTGAAGGAAACATTTGATTATACCAAGTAAAAAGATAAGTCAAGGAAGATATGTGCAGCAATTTTCAGTACCAGTAAATGAATTAAAAAAATGCAGCTAATATTAAAAGGTATAAGGTATTTAGTTATAGTTAATGTTTTCCCATGATTCCATGCAGTCTTCTCTCCATTTTAGCCTCTACAGAATTAATGATCAGATTGAGTCGTTCGCGGAACATCTGGACCAGATTCACCGTCTAACCTTCCTGGGGGACATGCTCGTTATGG
The DNA here is from genome assembly GCF_025612915.1 of Magallana angulata. Lineage (NCBI taxonomy): Eukaryota > Metazoa > Mollusca > Bivalvia > Ostreida > Ostreidae > Magallana > Magallana angulata. The sequence goes on from NC_069117.1 coordinate 7,064,690, forward strand.
TTACTGTCTCGGGGTATCTGCTGTTTGTGGACAGCCAAACACTACTGCCCATCAGGGTGACTGTACATCCCAGGTAAATACTGTACGCAAATCCCAGGTAAATACTGTACCCAAATCCCAGGTAAATACTGTACCCAAATCCCAGGTAAATAGTATACCTAAATCCCAGGTAAATAGTATACCTAATTCCCAGGTAAACAGTGTACACAAATCCCAGGTAAACAGTGAACACAAATCCCAGGTTAATGCGCAAACAAATCCCAGGTTAATGTGTATACACAAATCCCAGGTTAATGTGTTACCAAATCCCAGGTAAACGTGTACAAAAACCCAGGTAAATAGTGTACACAAATCCCAGGTAAACAGTGTACACAAATTCCAGATAAACAGTGTACACAAATCCCAGGTGAACAGTGTACACAGATCCCAGGTAAATACTGTACGCAAATCCCAGGTAAACAGTGTACACATATCCTAAGTATATACTGTACACAAAACTGTACACACAATTATCAGAGCAACCATCTGTCAAAGGTAATTGTCTACATAAATCCCAAGTGGATAATGTGCACAAACACCGGTGTATACATGCACTATACACAAAACTATCACATTCATAAAAGTGTGCTACAGCGTGTATAAAAAGTTAATTCAAATCTTAAAATCTGCATATGTATAATCTCTCTTCTTTGGGCTCTACATGCAGGTTTCATAAATGTCTGTTCTCAGATAAGTGCACTGAGATTTGAACCCATCTTTGACAAACTCACATCGACATTAAAAAGACTAAACAATTCTGTCAATTGCTTATAGCAGTACAAGTAAAAGTTGATGCATGGTCTTTCAAAGATATGAAAAGTGAGGAAAAAATGCATATCACAGAGTTTGAATTTCATTGATATTTCTTTCATGAGAAATTAAAAATTTTTTGGAAAAGTATAATAAAATGAAAGGCACCGTAAAATGAATAACCTATAAACCTAGTATGCATGTATATACCTGTAGGAAAGAAAATTATACCACATCAAATGTTTTTATAGGGCATTTGCTCTCATTTTGGAGAACCTGTACATTTATGAGGTGTCCAACTACCTCAAAGTTCAGGGAGAGAAGTCCTTCAGAGACGCCAACAATTGCGAGTTTGTCAGGGCAGCCATACTTTTGGATAACAAACTGGTCATCATTAAAACTGACCCAGAGTAAGTGGGATGGAATTAAAGTCTGATCTTCATAACCTGTCAAGACTCAACATTTTTAGATCAGCCAATAAAGACAAAGATAATAGAGTAAAACATGGTTTTACATGAAACAGTCATAACTTGTTCATACTGAATAAGTGAAGTAAGTTTCATTCCCCAAATCTTAAAAATGTATTAATTATCAGATATAATTTATTGATTCTATAACAAATCAGTCAGTTTGTATCCTTGGTGCATCATTATAACTTTGTTTTACTGCCTTATTTTGCACAGACATAAACATTAAGACATGTTCCTTCAGAATCTGTTATTTTAGGGTACCACCCTGCTTGCAGCTTCATTATCTGTGGTGCATTGTTTTTTGTTTCAGAGCATGTGGTATGGAGGCTGAGGACCGGTCAACCGTCACCGTGACCTCTGCCGTGTCACTGTCAGGTCAACCCAAGGACGTCTGCTTCCTCAGCGAGTCAGGTGAGTGGTCAGTTAGAGAGAGCGTGGGTGTGACACCATGACTGGGCATGCTCTGAATGCTTATACTTCACAACTAATACTGATCCCTATGGCGAGTAGGAAAAGATTTTTTAATGCATTTTTTGAAACCACTGGTTTCTGTTGTAGCGGGCTACCTAGTTTCTGCCTCAATCTTCAACAGCACAGGAAAATTTTACCGAGAAAATCTGTACCATTTCGATCATTGTGGTCAATTACTAGGGGTCCTTCTGTCCCTAGGGCGTGGACCTAGGTCAATGTATCCTGTATATCTCCCCGGGGACCCGGATCTGTCTGCTAGATACAGCGACCTATGTGGGCAGGAAGGCTGGCATGTCTACATGAGGGACGGCCATGATGGAATCATCTGTGTGTATCTCAGGCAAAGTTTATAACAGAGAGACATCTTGATTATTTGTGTGTATCTAGTCACGATTTATGACAGAGAGACATTTAGATTATTAGTGCTTTTCTAGGCAAGATGTATAACAGAGAAACATTTTGATCATTTGTTTGTATCAAGGCAAGATTTATAACACAGAGACATTCAGATCATTTGTGTGTATCTAGCCAAAGTTTATAACAGAGAGATATTTTGATCTCCTGTGTGTATCTAGGCAAGGTTTATAACAGACATATATAAAAGAGAAAGATATTTGCAAGAGTAAATGTGAAAGAAATGGTTGTGTTTGGTTTGCATTTTTATAGTTGCACTGCTTGTCCTATTGATGCACCTAGGTACATTACTGGTACACAATGTAATATCTGTAAATACTGTACTCAGTGTACATAGTACACAATGTAATATCTATCAATCCCATACTCAGTGTACATAGGTACACAATGTAATATCTGTATATACTGTACTCAATTTCTTATAAGATATCAAAGTACTGAAAGTACTGAAAAGCGCTAACCTAGCTTGGTTCTAAGAAAATTTACTGTGTGCAAGCGTAGGCGGAAATGAGCCTTATTGAAATTTTGGTTTATGTTTAATGAATATCAATTTAAAGTATCGAAGGCCAGATTTCTTTAAATAAATGTTACTTTCTGAAGATGATGTGTTCGATGTATTCATTCGCAGTAATATAACAAAACTACGAATTCGCAAAAAGATATGTTAAAATCACAAATTATACCTTTTGAACAGTAATTTATCACAGTTTTTGACATTTTCTTGCAAAAAATCGATTTTATTTTTCTATATTTTAGCTTCTGAATACGCACGATATTTTTTCATCACTGCGTAGCATCCCGTGCTGATGTACGTAAGCCCCGCAAACCAATCGTATCCACTCGGCCATTTCTGTCACCCAGATAACTGGTTCCCTATACCTCTTACCAGTTTAAATGATGTATATTTCTGCTCATAGAGGGCAGTTATTCCTTGCACCGGAAATAGAAGTCTAACGACAATAAAGCGCTGAGCTATGCTTAGCGCTTTAATAAGATATACATGTACATGTAGAGGTCAAATCTCAGACTTGAGGCTAAGTATTGACTTGAGGAAAGTTGGTGACGGTGGGGCCAGGTTCTTTTAACAACAAAGCAAAAAAACAACAACATCAAACAAACAAACAATAAACAAAGCAAACCCCCCCCCCAAAAAAAAAAACCCAAAAAAAAAACAAAAAAAAAACAATTAAAAAAACTAAAAAAAACAACAACCAACAAACAAAAACAAACAAAAAACCCTTAAAGTGTGCACGCGGGCCAAAATACTATAGATCAGGTCATTTAAAAAAATAACGAAATTTTAATTACTTGTCAGCTAGATCTTTTCTTTAAATTTGGAATGAAAGTATTGTTATATGGGTGTGAAAAGTGGGGCTATAAAAATGCAGAAATTATAGTTATTCATGATTATGAATGATATGATAATAATGAATTTTGAAAACCAACTTTTGGATGAGAAAATTACTTGAGTATTTTGTACCCATTCATTCATTATATCATTATTCCCTCCTCAATCATATGAGATTGCATTCTGAGAGTATTGCATAAGCAATACACGTCCCCTACCGGTTTGAGGAAATTGTGAAAACAATGCACTGTTATGCAGAATATCGAACCCGAACATTGAAAATTTGGAATATAAAAAAGTAATTTTCTCGAAAATATGTCAACCAGACGCTACAAAAGTGTAAACTTGATCTGTAGTTTGACATTTTGAAGCTGTTCCGCAAATTTTATATTATTCCTTAAACGCATAAAGAAAAAAAGTGTGGAAAACTGAAGTGGGACAGACATACGGACGGACAGACGGACTGACGGACAGACAGACGGACGCAGAGGAAACCTATAGTCCCCTCCGGTGAAAACCGGTAGGGGACTAATAATAGGTAGTCACAACACAAAACACAATTCTTTTTGTTACAGATAACTTTAATGACTATATACTTTCAGTCATGGATATACAGGATTTACCCGAATTGTGTTTTATGTGTTCATACACAACCTACATGTATATTGAAAATAATTGATTTTGTATATTAACATTTTGGAGTCTGCATGAAAACAAATACTAGTAACACGTATCCTTTTTAATTATCAATCAATAGTTCAATGGATTTATTGATCAATCCGCTATGCTACTTCTTCTGAAATTTCTTTAAAACTGCTTGGTCCGGATTTATATCAAATTATGTGTACGCTTTTAAACGACGATTATGCTAAGTATGTGTATATTAATAGACATTGCAGTACATGTAGTTCATACACTTTACATAAAAAGAACAGAATGATGAAACGCGCCAATTTAAATATATCTTTTCTCGTAATAACGAGATAATTAACTGTAATAACGAGATCTCTTTTCTCGAAATAACGAGATAATTAACTCGTAATAACGAGATCTGTTCTCGTAATTACGAGATAAAAATATTTTTCTAACTGGCCCTATTCGTCTTTCGTAGTTTTGACAAAAAAAGGGAGGAAAAAATGAAAAAGGGAGGAACAAATGTGTTTGCCTTCAGAAGAATAAATATGATTGTGTCCCAGTATATTTTTTAAATTGAAGTTGGTCCAAATAAAATGTTATTTTGATTAATATTTTCTTCAATATTCTATGGATTCTAAAGTTATATTGAGTAATAATTGTTAGAAGATAGAAGTTAGAAGATTAGAAGATAAAATCTTCCTCTGCGTTCTGTAGAAAGTTGACTTGAACCTGAAGATAGGCCATTTAGATTTGAATTTTTAATATATTTCAACTTAAACAGTTTATATATTTTTCAGACTTTTGATTCTGCTGTAAACTTAAAACCATAATTAGCTTACCTATCTAGTCTATATTCTTTAAATACTGCTGATCGATCTCATTTAATTGATTATACATCCAAATAAAAAGTTTATAATTCTTTACTTGAATGTTTTAATCATGCGTGTACGTGTATTGGTTGATTCATACACAAGATTTTATGTAATCATCTATATATTTTTTCAAAATATTCTATTGGTCTTTTTATTTATTTTTACTGATATAGGCAAAATAAATGGTTTTTTAGCTCACCGAGACGAAGTCAAGGAGAGCTTATGCTATACCCTCGGCGTCGGCGTCGGCGGTGGCGTCGGCGTCGGCGTCCGGACCTGGTTAAAGTTTTTGTTGCAGGTCCTGTATCTAAGCTATTATTTGTCCTATCTTCACCAAACTTGCATGGATGATGCATCTGGACCTACTTATGGACTTGAAAGACTTGGATGCTGAATCTGGGTCCTAAATTTCAGATGCTGGAGGAGGTTAAGGTGTTGGACCAGGTTAAAGTTTTTGTTGCAGGTGCCCTTTGATAGCAATATCTTAGTTACTGCTCGTCCGTACTTCACCAAACTTGCATGGATGGTGTGCCTTATGATACTGATGCACCAGACAGGCTTGAGTGCTGAATCTGAGCTATAGGTTTCGGATGCTGGAGGAGGTTAAGGTTTTTGGAGCAGGTTAAAGTTTTTGTTGCGGGTGCCCATTGATTGCAATATCTAAGTTACTACTGGTCCTAACTTCACCAAACTTGTATGGATGATGCGTCTTATGATACTGATGCACCTGACAAGCTTAAATGCTGAATCTGAGCAATAGGTTTCGGATGCTGGAAGAGGTTAAGGTTTTTAGAGCTGGTTAAAGTTTTTGTTGCAGGTGCCCTCTGATGATTATATCTTAGTTACTACTGGTCCTAACTTCACTAAACTTGTATGGATGGTGCGTCTTATAATACTGATGCACCTGACAAGCTTGAAGCAATAGGTTTCGGATGCTGGAGGAGGTTAAGGTTTTAAGAGCTGGTTAAATAAAGTTTTTGAAACAGGTGCCCTCTGATGATGATATCTTAGTTATTACTTGTCCTTACTTCACCAGACTTCTATGGATGGTGTGTCTTATGATACTGATGCACCTGACAGGCTTGAATGCTGAGTCTGGTTTCGGATGCTGGATAAAGTTAAGTTTTTAGGAACTGGTCACATGTTTAATAGATGATAGTACTATTTCAAACTTGCATAGTTGATTTAACTGTAATGTGAATGAATCGCAGAGGTAGCTTCAGATGCAGAGCTTGATCTCCGTTATCAAGGATGCTAAAAAATAAATCTTAGTTATTACAGGTCCTAACTTCACCAAACTTGAATGGATGGTGTGTCTTATGATACAGATGCACCTGACAGGCATGGATGCTGAATCTGAGCCATAGGTTGCGGATGCTGGAGGAAGTTAAAGTTTTAATTGCTAGTGCCCTCTGATGATGATATCTTAGTTATTACTGGTCCAAACTTCACCAAACTTGCATGGATGATGCGTCTTATGATACCAATGCACCTGATGGGCTTGAATGCTGAATCTGAGCCATAGGTTTCGGATGCTGGATGAGGTTTAGTTTTTTGGAACAGGTCACATGTTTTATAGATGATAGCTTGCATAGTTGATTTAACTTTATTATAAATTAAATGCAGAGGTTGCTTCAGATGCAGAGCCTGATCTCCATTATCAAGGATGCTAAAGAAATCTCCTACCTCACTCAAACCAGCTCGATAAATAGATGTGTTTGTTGATAAATGATATAACATGATTCCTATGATATAGTATTGTATGATATGAAACAATATTGTTTGATATGATACAATATGATATCTTATGTTATATTATAAAAAGTTATACGATAAGATATGATATTGTATCAATTTTTTTTATATTTTATATGATATTGTATCATGATATTGTTATGTATAGTATTGTATATTATGATACAATATTGTATAATATTATATTGTATTTTTAATTTATTATTTTATCACATGATACAATTACATAAGATATTGCAAAATATTATATTGTATCCTATGATACAATATTGTATATTCTATAATATTGTATCATACAATATTGTATAATATGAAATTGGTTTTAGTAGTATAGAATTATATCACATAAAATTGTATAATATGATATTGTAATATTATATAATATTGTATCATACGATATTGTATGATATGATATTGGTTTATATGATATATTATCATATCACATGAAATTGTATTACATGATATTGTAATATATATTATTGTGTCATATGATACAATATGTATAATATAATAATGTATTTTATAATATTTTACTTTATCACATAATATTGTATCATTTGATAAGATACAATGTTGGAATCAAATTATATTGTATTATATGATATAATATCATATAATGTATCAAATATGTTTCAGTGTCATTCAATACAATATCATACTATATTAAACAAAAAAGTTTTTGTTGATAGCAATATCTAAGTTACTACTGGTCCTAACTTCACCGAACTTGTATGAATGATGCGTCTTATGATACTAATACACCTGACAAGCTTGAATGCTGAATATGAGCAATAGGTTTCGGATGCTGGAAGAGGTTAAGGTTTTTAGAGCTGGTTAAAGTTTTTGTTGCAGTTGCCCTCTGATGATTATATCTTAGTTACTACTGGTCCTAACTTCACCAAACTTGTATGGATGGTGCGTCTTATGATACTGATGCACCTGACAAGCTTGAATGCTGAATCTGAGCAATAGGTTTCGGATGCTGGAGGAGGTTAAGGTTTTAAAAGCTGGTTAAATAAAGTTTTTGAAACAGGTGCCCTCTGATGATGATATCTTAGTTATTACTTGTCCTTACTTCACCAGACTTCCATGGATGGTGTGTCTTATGATACTGATGCACCATACAGGCTTGAATGCTGAGTGTGAGCCATAGGTTTCGGATGCTGGATAAAGTTATTTTTTTTGGAACAGGTCACAAGTTTGATAGATGATAGTACTATTTCAAACTTGCATAGTTGATTTAACTGTAATATGAATGAATCGCAGAGGTAACTTCAGATGCAGAGCTTGATCTCCATTATCAAGGATGCTAAAAAATAAATCTTAGTTATTACAGGTCCTAACTTCACCAAACTTGAATGTATGGTGTGTCTTATGATACAGATGCACCTGACAGGCATGGATGCTGAATCTGAGCTATAGGTTGCGGATGCTGGAGGAAGTAAAGGTTTTAATTGCTATTGCCCTCTGATGATGATATCTTAGTTATTACTGGTCCAAACTTCACCAAACTTGCATGGATGATGGGTCTTATGATACCAATGCACCTGATGGGCTTGAATGCTGAATCTCAGCCATAGGTTTCGGATGCTGGATGAGGTTAGTTTTTTGGAACAGTTCACATGTTTTATAGATGAAAGCTTGCATAGTTGATTAAACTTTATTATGAATTAAACGCAGAGGTTGCTTCAGATGCAGAGCCTGATCTCCATTATCAAGGCGCTAAAGAAATCTCCTACCTCACTCAAACCAGCTTGATAGATAGATGTGTTTGTTGATAAATGATATAACATGATTCCTATGATATTGTATGATATGAAACAATATTGTTTGATATGATACAATATGATATCATATGTTATATTATAAAAAGTTATACGATATGATATGATATTGTATCAATTTTTTTTATATTTTATATGATATGATATTGTATCATGATATTGTTATGTATAGTATTGTATATTATGATACAATATTGTATAATATTATATTGTATTTTTAATTTATTATTTTATTACATGGTACAATTACATAAGATATTGCAAAATATTATATTGTATCCTATGATACAATATTGTATATTCTATAATATTGTATCATACAATATTATATAAATAGTGCCTGTTTGGGAGGGTAACAGTTGAAATTGACACCCCGAGAAAACCATTGTCAACCGACGCGAAGCGGAGGTTGACAATGGTTTTCGAGGGGTGTCAATTTCAACTGTTATCCTCCCAAACAGGCACTATTTATTTTGTTATACTGAATGTCTTTTTTAAAATTTTTAAGAAAATTTTACTGCTTTTATATAGGAATAACGTGAATTCTACAGCGAACCGTACGCGCATAATTTTCGCGCATGTAACATTTTTTAATGTTACCCGTTGCCAAGTGCGTTGCTAACGCTGAGGGTAATAGTAAATATTATTAACTGCGTCTTAACCAATCAGATTTCAGTATTTAACATGAAAGTATAACAATGTATAATATGATATGGTTTCAGTAATATAGAATTATATCACATGAAATTGTATTATATGATATTGTAATATTATATAATATTGTATCATACGATATTGTATGATATGATATTGGTTTATATAATATATTATCATATCACATGAAATTGTATTTTATGATATTGTAATATATATTATTGTGTCATATGATACAATATGTATAATATAATAATGTATTTTATAATATTTTACTTTATCACATAATATTGTATCATTTGATAAGATACAATGTTGGAATCAAATTATATTGTATTATATGATATAATATCATATAATGTATCAAATATGTTTCAGTGTCATTCAATACAATATCATACTATATTATACAATATAATATCATGTTTCAATGTTATGATGTATTATGTAATATGATATTGTAATATAATACTATATTGTATTATATTTTATGACATTGTATTATGTGATCAAATACAATTAGGTATAACACAATACAATGTCATATCATACGTTACAATATCATATCTCATTATTGTTTATTACGGTATTTTATTGTATTATATGATATATATTATAAATATGACATGATGCAATATTTAATTTTATATCATTGAATTGATTAACATATGAACATATGATTATCATAAAAAAATTTATCAGATGATATACGATATTTTGTCAAAACAGAATCCATGAATATCCAAGATCATAAAGTATGATTTTCATATAAAATGATAAAGGTGGTCTTATGAAGGTGATGTCTCATAAGGGTGATGCTCCGTCTCGGTGAGCTTAGTAATCTATGATTACCTATGTTTCTCTATTGTCTTGGATATAAAACATACTATCATGGAGTTTCTATACAAGTCTAATTTTAATAAGAATGATACAAGACACAGATGATCTATCCACTACATTTTATAGCAAGAATTATATAGAATTAACAGTAGACTTTACATTGCTTTATTTTGTAGCTTTGAGTTGCTTATTGCATTTAACAATACCCTTTCCTGATCCAAGCAAAGGCAGGCAACGACAAGGGAAACTTGAAGGCGCCACTCCATATGACAGGGCTGTATATAATGCAACAGCATCACTTCACAAGAGGTAACTGCTTTTGACTAAAGAAATTTTAAAATGAAAGTGAACAGCAGACTCCAATGAAGTTCATGTAGATCTAAGAGAGTTTTGAAAATTGCAAAACTGTCTTGCCAGAAACACAATAATAGCCATGCAGTAATGAAGTTATCATCTATATCATTATATAAATAGTGCCTGTTTGGGAGGGTACCTGTTGAAATTGACCCCCATTGGGGATATATGGTATGATACATACATATCTTATTAGCAATACTTATTACTTATTACAACTGTTTACTGTAGTTTGATACATTTTAGTAAGTATCAAATGTGTTGCTAAAACACAATCACTGATTTAAGAATGCATATGTAGTGGTTGCATTAAATAATAATTGATTATGGAAATCTATTCCACAATGTAAACTAAAAACAATTGATGCTCAAATAATACATGCACTGATAAAACTAAACATATTGTGTAAATCTAAAGTTTGAATTTGTTCAGACATGTATTTTTTCTTCTTATCCTGACCAGACTACACACTAATTTATTCCAAAATTCATCTCATTAAAAAAAGAATTGTGCATTACTGTATGAATTTATTTTTACTCTAATTCCAGTTACCGTAAACTGATGGGACTGTTTTATGACAAGACCATGCCGTACGTCTACTGGGCCAGAGGTGATGTTAACCGGGCAAAAGAGAGCTTTATCCAGCTAATACACACCTGTGAAAAATGTAAGAGAGAGAGAGAGAGAGAGAGAGAGAGAGAGAGAGAGAGAGAGATTCAACTAAAGAGCTAAAGAATTAAAATTCAAATGTTTAAAATCTGATACATGGTGATGGTGAAAATAATTTATGCTTTATGAATGGCAAAGCAATTTTTTTTTCATTGTATTGTTTATTACCAAGAACCATACGATTCATAGGTTTAACATATATACATAAGTGAACAAACATATAAAAACAATTTTTAAAAACAAAAACAAAAAGGAAAGACCATCACAATCTTGTATTAGACTGCGTGTGCACATAGCAGTCTGCAAAATTTACATGACAGAAGTAAACAGAATAATGAAGAGTATATTATCAAAACAAAAACTAATTATAATTTTATCGTAATTTTGAGCATTTATATAAGTATTTTCCCAAATTGCACAACTCTTTGATATTCTTTGTTGAAAGTAATTGAATAAGTTTAAAAACAGAAGGCTTTTCATAATAATATTTTTTTACATACAACTTTCTTATTTCCTTATAAAATGGACAGATTAAAATAAAGTGAAACTCATCTTCAATCTGTGATAGTGAACATAGTTTACAAACTCTCTCATTTCTATGGATATTATAAAATCTGCCACGCTCAATCTCGAGTTGATGAGAGGATAAACGGTATTTACTTATAAATTGAACATATACAGTTGGTATTGGTTTTGTTAAATAGTCTTGTACTTAAAAATTATAACATAAGTGCTTATACATTGTACATTTGGAAGAATTTTCAAAGTAGCCATGTCCTTCTTGTATAAACAAGTCGGTCAACCTCTGCTTCACTTCATGTAGGAATACATGTACATGTTCATTAAATTGTTCTTTACAGTTCCATATATATCCAAAACCTAAATTGTTAATCAATTGTTTTATGTATGAGAGCCAACAATTAGAGGCTAACTGTGTTTCACATTCATTTACCATATCTTGGTATATATTGCTTAAAATACAATTATCACTATTCTTTATCTTTATCCAATATTTCAACATTCTATAATTTCTATCCAACTGCAGTGGTTTACGACCTAATTCAAAATACACCATCATTGATGTAACACTTTTCTTAACACATAATAACTTCTTACAAAAATCTAAATGTATACTTTCTAATTCACTTGCTGGGTGCTGTCCCCATAATTCACAACCATAATGTACTATGCTACCAATATATGTATCAAACAGTGACAATTTTGTATTAACATTCAATTGTAATGGCTTCATTTTGGACAATAAACAATACATAAAACCTACACTGTCCCAAATTATGATATACATTGTAGTTTTATTACTGGTACACACAAAAAACATTCTTAAAATCTTATTTGTACTTTTACTCCTTGAAAATAACTAGCATTATTCTGAAATAAATTACAAAACATACATAAGTTTGTACAAAAATTTGATTGTGAATTGAAGCTGTTTAATACATTGAACATAATTGGGTCATATTGTGACATAGGCAAGGTATGTTATGCAATGTAGAGAAATTTGTTTAGTTATAATCAAGAAAAGCATTATAACCAGATTAAATTATTGTATATATATAATCAAGGGCAGTTTGTTGTGAGCTTGATATATTTATTTGTTTTGGATTTTTATTTCTTGCAGCATGACATAAAGCTTTATACATGTACGAGACTCAGAGAATGCTGCATTTTTTTGATGATGCATCACAGGTGACCTTTGACCTTTCAATGTCTGACATGTCTGATGTATTCAATAAGCCATATTACAGCAAAGAAGAGGTAGCTCAACTGATCTGTAAACAGATATCTCTCCTAAAAGCCAATCTATGTGATCAAGGGTAAGCTAAATTAGTTTAGATACCTGACTGTGCTCCCTTACTTATATTACGAGTTAGTTTGTCACTTCACCATTCAGTCAGCAAAAATGTTCTCAAATCTGGCTGGTAAAGTATGATCTGTCTATAAGAAAGTGCATGACTGAAAAAAGCTCACATAGCCACTGGGATGCAGATTATAAAAAACAAGCTTACTTTAATTTCTCTGTAGGTTGATGACTGTGGAAAAAGCTCACATGGCCAATGAAAGGTGGTCCTGTTGTATGAGAGCTCCCCCTGTCGGAGAGGGATGGTCCCGGAACACCTTCTTCTTCATGGATTCTTTGCTCTGTTTCCATGCACACACTTACTTTGGTATGTTAAAGTATTAGTGAAATGTGATTGAAAATTGTGACATGTTTATTAATATTGTAACATTTGCAATTAGCATTTTTTCATGTTATACTATAGCATTTCTGTTCTCACAAATTTTCATTCAGTATTCATCTTATTACCAGTAATTGATAGTTTTGCTCGATTATCAGCCTGTTTATCACCATGCTTCCTTATCAAAAACCCACTGGTAAATATAACATAGGATAACTGACCAAGGTCCAACTAGCTGAAATTTTCTAGGTCTCATGAATAATTCATGCACTATTTTAATTGGCTCCTTCAAACTTTTGTGAAGGAGGCAATTATTACTAATTATGTCAATGCAATGTATGATCTAATAAGACTGGCATGTTTTCATTGTTTTCATAGTATTATTATTTTCACACCCCCCCCCCCCTTAAAAAAATAAAGAATTTTTCCCTTTAAACAATGATTTGAGAAAAATATATCTGTAGGACATAGCCAACAAGAAAACTGTTATGACCTGAGTCAGTCAGCCTATGTAAAACTTACCATGGTTTTCCACAATGCTTATGCTGTTAAGCCATCATCATCATCATTATCATCATCATCATCATCATCATCATCATCATCATCATCTTATGTTATAAATTTAGCACTGTTAATACATGCTTTAATATGAAGCATTTCCACCATTTTTACTCTTTTTTATATGCGAATTCTGCTTTAGCAACTCTGATCACATTTTTCAGAACTTGGAATTGATTGGATCCAGCATGCCATAGAAAAGCTAGAGCCTCTTTGTAAGGCTTCTAATGCAGACCTGTATATATTTCTATCCATGATGTATGCAATGCAGAAGCAAAATACAAAATGTAAAAAGACCTTCAAGTACTTTGAAAGTCTAGAAAGGTTTGTTGATGAAATAATGTTCGATTTAGAAACAAACAACCACTCGTACTAGTTTACTGGAACATAATCAGTCGGACTTAGTACTGGCTGTCAATCTGTCTGACAAATGAACTGTTCAGCTTAGACAATAGCAATTAGTTTTACTGACAAATCAACTGACAAACTAACAGATCATTGATCATTCAAACTGACAAATCAATTGTTATTCAATAACCTAAAGAAACACTAGTGATTGGCAGGACTCATAAAGAAAATGACATTTCAGGATTGTCCTCTATACTGTACACGTATATTCTTATTAAAATGTTTAACTGTTACAGCTTTCATATGCTGTTTAGTGGTCTTACATGTTGGGTTGTCTAACTATATGGTTTTTTTTCTCATTTTCTAGATCATATAATATTTACATAATGTTGACACAGACAAGGTAGGGCATTGTCCCTGGCAGACTCTCCTGGAATCAGTGAAGAACTCAGTAGCAGTCCGGCCCCTTAAAGTTCTTTGGAGAACTCAGCTTAATCCCCCAAGATTCTCCCATGAGCGTTTGGATTGGCGGACTAAAAGGCAATTGCATCCATTCATTGAAAACTGGTACATACATGAAATGCTTGGATGATTTTTTATAACTAAGTGCTGAGGGATTAATATAAAGATTCTTTATCAATAAATTTCATAATGTACTGTTCTTAATAATTTCTTTCAATAAATGTATCCAGATGTCCTTACACACCATTACATACTGTTGAAGCAGAAATATTCGTTGAGGATATTATTTCACTATTTTGGTTGGCAGTAATAATTAACGAAATTAAATCCAGGACGAATTTTTAACCAAAGTTTTCCTAAATACAGAGTTGATACATGATACATTTGAAAGATTTAGATATAACGAAAATGCATCCCAACAAAATTTTATTTGGTTTAAAAACAACGAAATTTTAACCCAACGAATATTATGTGCTTCTTCAGTATTTTCAAAAAGAATGCAGCCCAAAAACTTTGTCACATTCTGTTAGATAGGTATATGTAACTTTTTATATTGCTGTCATTCCTTTAGCAACCCCTCAGAGGCAGATATCAGTTGTCGTGACCTTGACCTTTACATAACTTCTGAAGGTCATCTTACAGGCAATTTACAGATGACTCTACCACCAATACAATCAGTTCTACTGAACCTTTACACTGGGTAAACTCTAATCATTGCTATGTTTATATTGCTCCTAATATTGGTAATATAGATTGTGTTGCTAATAACAGTACATAAATTTTTGCCATATTTTATGAACAACTGTCTCTTTCCCTTTCAGAACCATAGCACAACTGCCAGCTGTCTACTCGGTGGCTTCTCTTGGCAGCTTTCACTCTGTCCAGTATTTTATGTATAAAAGATATTCACATACATGTAAATACCTTCATAATGTTTAAGAGATTTAAATTTGGCTTTACCGTATATACTCGCCTAATAGTCGGATTATTGGGAATAGAAAATTGAGTGAAAAGTGGGGTCCGACTTATAGGTGAGACATAGTAAAAAAAATTCAAAAGAGAGAAGTAAGTTATATTTTTTTTAAAATAAAAAAACAGGTAAATGCATTGAACCTGTGTTCATAAAAAAGAAAATTCAAGCAGTCTATTTTCACACCTAAGGTGATAATAGATATAGGGGTCATGTCACCTAAAACAACACAAGCCAACACCCCAGTTTAAGGGGCTAATTACCAACCTAATCAGTCAGTAAAGAAATAAATCACTATCATCAAATTTTCCAAAGGACTCTATTTAAATACCTGGTAGTTTCGATGCTATTACCAACTTTTAATTAGTGTTATAAAAAATAATGACATTTCAAATCAAAAGTTATTAACATCATAGACCCATGATAGAAATAGTCTAGAAGCAATCATGGGGTGAAACAAGAACAATTTTTTTAGAACTCAAAACATGTATGATAAAATGTGGTATTTTATTAAGAATATCTGTACATCAATTGTCCTGAAAAAGTGACCTGACTTATAAGGGAGTCAACGGCAATATCTTCAAATTAAAGCTGGAAAAAGACAACTGACTTATAGACAAACCGTAATTATAGGCGAGTATATACGGTAATAATTTTTTTAAATTTCTCTCAGAATTTCATTTTACTTGGTATTTATGCATTTTGATGGCACAAACAAAGACAGTCATCAATATGAATACATGTATACATGAATGACTAAATTGTACTGCCATGCATCTCTTGCATTATTTAACTGTCAGTATTAGAGCCAAAATACTATAGTACAGTCTCTTAAATTTTTTGACACAGTCAGTCCTGTGATCCCCACACCCATGGAGATTTATCGAGGCCAAAATGGGTGTGTTGTCAGCATGATTTTCCCTGGTAAACATCAGCTCTCTGGGCCTGTCAAGCACCTGTTAAAAGTCTTCTGGCATGGTCCAGATGGGAGGCGGGCCAAACTTAATCTGGCTCTCAGAATCAGAGATCATATATACCAGGTAATAATATATCTTATTGCTGCTTTATGGTCAATGACAACATACTGTTGATGTTATACCGGTATGATCAATGACAACATCTTGTTGGTGTTATATGGTCAATGACAACATCTTGTTAATGTTTAATAGTTTGAGCTATATTGACTGTGGATATCGCTCTGGTTAGCTCAGTGGTAGAGCTCCCGACTAGAGTTGAAGGGGTCCTGGGTTCGATTCCCAGTCCAGCTATATATTTTTATTGAACTTATATGCTCATTCCTCCTTTCATACTACAGATGTTATATCATCAATGACAACATCTTGTTGGTGTTATATGGTCAATGACAACATCTCATTGATGTTATTTGGTCGATGACAACATATTGTTGATGTTTTACCATCAAGGACAACATATTTTTTATATTTTACATTTAATGACAACATCTTGTTGATGTTATATGGACAATGACAACGTATTGCAAATGTTTTATGTTCAAGGTTAACATTTTATTAGCTTACTGACAATCACAGCTTTAAAGTTTATACTCATCCAGAATGCATTTTAAATCGTCAATGTTGTTCTGAAATGATGCATTTGATAAATGTCATATTGGGTCAAATTTTATCTTTCTTCATGTTTGTAGTCTAAATAAGTCATGCTAAAATTAATTATTGGAAGTAATAAATCCCCTGATTATAGGCAGCAAAGAAGCAAGTGAGGCTGCTGAGTATGGATGAAGAGATGAAGACCTGTATGCTGGAGATCCTCAGGCTCTGCTATCTCAAAGACTATCTCATCCCATCAACGGTAAATGCATGATTTAAAATCAAACCAAGCAGCTTAAAATAGGGGGCAAGAAATTAACAACAAATAATGGAACTTGTACATGTACATGTATAACAAAGATATAGCTTCCTCAGATGTTCCAGATTTAAGCTCAAGTATTATTTATGTATATGTCTATGCACTTGTCGCATTCTCAATCATTTGAGTACAAATGTTTGTCTATATATAAATATCTTGCACTTTTTCTTAGGAAAAAAAGGAGCAGTTATACGAGACCGTGGAGAAAGCCTACCAGGAAAATAAGCAGAAGCAGCTTAAGCACAAAGATGGTGCCTCCAGCACTCTCAATCCTGCCAAAATTTTCCAAGACCATTTTAAGAAGGCCCCCATCTTGAATCTCCTTCGTCCCCCAGTGGTGTTTGGAACCGATATATTTCTCAGATTTAAAGTTAACGAACAAATATGCAGGAACCTTTTTGTGGTGAGAACTGTTGAAACAATATTATTAATGCATAGAATTTTTATGTGATAATCTATTTTCTTGCTGTGTCTTAATGTCCTAACAATTTCAAACTCAGTTACTGTCTGACTAAAATAAGCCCCACCCCTTTCTGCTATCTGTCAACGGTTGGAGAAGGGGGTATGATTTTAATCAAACTAAGTATTCTAAACAGTGTATATAAATACATGTATCAGATTTGATGTGACAGTGCATGCAAGTACCTTTATTAGATTAAAATAATAATAAGGGTAATTGATGGTTTAATAATATTTATTTTGCGGCTATTTGCCTCGGACTAGAATGACGCAAAGTCATTAAATAAAATACTTCATGTTTTTGTAGACTGCAGGCGGCACATTATTATGTAACAACATGTCAGTTGTTATATGTGTTTTAAGTATTCTTTCTTTGCTTTTCTAACATTTAATTAACATCATTTTGTCATTTATGCCAGAACAACTTAGTACCATTATCAGTTTCGTTACATACAGTCTACGAAAATATATCAGGATGTTTCAGTCTACAGAAGGCTTTTCTTTATTCTGCCTTCAATAAATTTAAAAACCCAACAAATTTCCACAGACAGTCAGTAGCAAACCTAATACTCTGAAATCATTAGAATTCGAGGTGGCTCAATTTTCGTGGAATTCGTGAGTAGCCCTCACCCACGAATTGACATCCTCCATGAAAAATAATTGTAAAATATTAGGTTTTCCTACTGAAACTGAAAACCGCCGCATCCACGAAATTACATCCCCACGAATAAGCAAAACTCCAAGAATCCACGAAAATTGGCCACCACGAAATTAAATGATTCCACAGTAAGTAATAATGTTGCTTGATAAAAAATAACTTAAAAATTTTATAAGGCCTGTGTAATTCAAAGATCGGATTCTATTTGTTGCCAGCCATGACATTAATTCCTTTTTTCCTTGTAACAGATTATTCATACAGAAAACAGTACTGAATTTAAAAATCCAAAAATTCAAGAGAGACATTCGATTGATCACCCATCCTATTTCTCCAATGGAATTTCCAAATCTGCAGAAGGTTTTTATTATTTAGATGAAGTGTAAGTATAAGTATCATATTTCAATGTAAGTTTGATATAGGAAACAAAAGCTGCCAAAGGTATTCAACTGTTGAAGACTCAGTGAGGATAATGTGGCCGCCATTTTACAGAATTTTTCTATGATCTATGAGGAGTTTAATGAATTTAATCAAAATATACGATGTGGAATTAAAACACTGATCTAACAGATTGTAAGAGAAATTCAGATCAAAGAAAAATTCATGACCGTTGTCCAAATATGGTATAAAATCAGTGAGGTTATTGAGAAATCGACTAAATCTGGGATAATGAATTGAATTAATGTTGTCAATGATGGTTTGTAGTCTTACTAAAGGGAGAATTCTCTTAACTTTGCAGCAGTCAGGACCCAGAAACAGTGTGTGTAATCAATAGACATCTAGTGATGACGGATCAAGTGGATACAATCATCTTACAACCAATCAAGGAGGATACACATATTCCGATTGTTATTGGAAAATCCCTGTTTGCCATCAGCCATTTACAATAGTAGGTGTTCTTTTAACTATATTTACTAGTGTGCATTTCTTTATATTTACATCTACCGGGTACCGATTATAATTCGATCTGTGTATATTTTACAGAAACTTATAGTTAATTCATAGCGCTATAAAATTAATAGCTGTAGAAACTGACAGAACTGAAATCAAAAAAGCCCTGTTTATCGATTGGTCGAAACCTACAGCGACCTAGTAAGAAAAATCATGCACTGCATGAAATAATCATGATGATGTCAGACTCAGACTCCCATAGGAAATGATTTGGCTGTTTCTTTTAGCTAATGTACTGATGTACATTATAATTTGGTGAGTTTTACTTACCAGTACCTTTTACAGCCAATTTATTAATTTGTTAGAGGAAAGATGTAAATATAAACAATAAAAAGTTTTCTTTGATGGTTCATATGGGTGATAAGGTAGCGATCATTGCAGAAAAAGTTTACATATAACTTACTAATGTGGATTATGTATTTTTTCTGCAATGTCGCAACCTTCATATCCCGCATGAATCACCAAAGAAAGCATTTTATTATTTTAGTAAATTTAAACTGGTAAGTTATAATTTTAATTTGAGATATGGGATAAAGCTGTAATTTTGTGACACAAAAAAAAAACTTTCTAAAAATAATGAATCCAAAAATTTAGATATAGCATTTTTTTAGCATAAAATTTGATATCAATTCTTCCAAATAGAGTAATTACAGTACAAAATACAGTAAGAGTTACCTCTCTTGTCACTACAATTTCGTAGTAAAGATATAGCGGCGCCACTTGTTGACTATTCAAAAGAAGTCCATTATTTAACAAGTAATGTGACTCATTAAAGTGTTTACAGAATGGTTATTGATAATCGGAAGAATTATGGACAAACTACACACATATATAATATAAACATTATTTTATTATGATGCTTCTAGTAAAAACACACTAAATTAATATATTCACTATCTAAAAGCATTTGATTATACCAAGTAAAAGGATTAGTCAAAGGAAGATATGTGCAGCAATTTTCAGTATCAGTTAATGAATTTTAAAGATGTAGCTAATAAAGGTAAGGTATTTAGTTATAATTAATGAACTATCAGAGTTTTCTGTTGATACAGTCTTCTCTCCATTTCAGCCTCTACAGAATTAATGATCAGATTGAGTCGTTCGCGGAACATCTGGACCAGATTCACCGCCTAACCTTCCTCGGGGACATTCTCGTTATGGTTACTGTCTCGGGGTATCTGCTGTTTGTGGACAGCCAAACACTACTGCCCATCAGGGTGACTGTACATCCCAGGTAAATACTGTACCCAAATCCCAGGTAAATACTGTACCCAAATCCCAGGTAAATACTGTACCCAAATCCCAGGTAAATAGTATACCTAAATCCCAGGTAAATAGTATACCTAAATCCCAGGTAAACAGTGTACACAAATCCCAGGTAAACAGGTACACAAATCCCAGGTTAATGTGTATGCAAATCCAAGGTAAATAATGTACCCAAATCCCAGGTAATAGTATACCCAAATCCCAGGTAAATAGTGTACACAAATCCCAGGTAAACAGTGTACACAAATTTCACGATATATTGTGTACACAAATCCCAGGTAAACAGTGTACACATATTCCAGATAAATAGTGTACACAAATTCCAGATGAACAGTGTACACAGATCCCAGGTAAATACTGTACGCAAATCCCAGGTAAACAGTGTACACATATCCCAAGTATATACTGTACACAAAACTGTACACACAATTATCAGAGCAACCATCTGTCAAAGGTAAATAATCTACACAAATCCCAAGTGGATAATGTGGACAAACACCAGGTGTATACATGCACTATACACAAAACTATCACATTCAAAAAAGTGTGCTACCGCGTGTATAAAAAAGTTAATGCACAGAGTTTATTCAAACCTTAAAATCTGGATCTGTATAATCTCTCTTCTTTGGGCTCTACATGCAGGTTTCATAAATGTCTGTTCTAAAAAAAATAGGTGCACTGAGATTTGAACCCATCTTTGACAAACTCACATCGACATTAGATAGACTAAACAAATCTGTCAATTGCTTATAGAAGTACAAGTAAAAGTTGATGTATGATCTTTCAAAGATGTGAAAAGTGAGGAAAAAAATGCATATCACAGAGTTTGAATTTCATCCTTGATATTTGTTTCATGAGAAATTTTAAAATTTTGGAAAAGTATAATAAAATGAAGGGCACCTTCATTTTATATGAATAACCTATAAACCTAGTATGCATGTATATACCTGTAGGAAAGAAAATTATACCACATCAAATGTTTTTATAGGGCATTTGCTCTCATTTTGGAGAACCTGTACATTTATGAGGTGTCCAACTACCTCAAAGTTCAGGGAGAGAAGTCCTTCAGAGACGCCAACAATTGCGAGTTTGTCAGGGCAGCCATACTTTTGGATAACAAACTGGTCATCATTAAAACTGACCCAGAGTAAGTGGGATGGAATTAAAGTCTGATCTTCATAACCTGTCAAGACTCAACATTTTTAGATCAGCCAATAAAGACAAAGATAATAGAGTAAAACATGGTTTTACATGAAACAGTCATAACTTATTCATACTGTATAAGTGAAGTAAGTTTCATTCCCCAAATCTTAAAAATGTATTATTTACAGATCAGATATAATTTATTGATTTTATAACAAATCAGTCAGTTTGTATCCTTGGTGCATCATTATAACTTTGTTTTACTGCCTTATTTTGCACAGACATAAACATTAAGACCTGTTCCTTCTGTTATTTTGGGGTCCCATCCTGCTTACAGCATCATTATTTGTGGTGCATTGTTTTTTGTTTCAGAGCATGTGGTGTGGAGGCTGAGGACTGGTCACCCATCACCATGACCTCTGCTGTGTCACTGTCAGGTCAACCCAAGGACGTCTGCTTCCTCAGCGAGTCAGGTGAGTGGTCAGTTAGAGAGAGCGTGGGTGTGACACCGTGACTGGGCATGCTCTGAATGCTTATACTTCACAACTAATACTGATCCCTATGGCGAAAAGGAAAAGATTTTTAATGCATTTTTTAAAACCACTGGTTTCTGTTGTAGCGGGCTACCTAGTTTCTGCCTCAATCTTCAACAGCACAGGAGAATTTTACCGAGAAAATCTGTACCATTTCGATCATAGTGGTCAATTACTAGGGGTCCTTCTGTCCCTGGGGCGTGGACCTAGGTCAATGTATCCTGTGTATCTCCCCGGGGACCCGGATCTGTCTGCTAGATACAACGACCTATGTGGGCAGGAAGGCTGGCATGTCTACATGAGGGACGGCCATGATGGAATCATCTGTGTGTATCTAGGCAAAGTTTATAACAGAGAGACATCTTGATTATTTGTGTGTATCTAGACAAGATTTATGACAGAGAGACATTTTGATTATTAGTGCATATCTAGGCAAAATATATAACAGAGAAACATTTTGATCATTTGTTTGTATCAAGGGAAGATCTATAACACAGAGACATTTAGATCATTTGTGTGTATCTAGCCAAAGTTTATAACAGAGAGATATTTTGATCTCCTGTGTGTATCTAGGCAAGGTTTATAACAAAGAGACATTTTGTTCATCTGGGTGTGTCTAGGAAAGGTTTATATCCCATTGACATATGTTGATCATTTATGTCTGGCAAAGTTTGTAAAACAGAAAACATTGCAAAGTTCTTACAATAAGAACTCTTTTGATCTCCCAAGGTTCATATATAAAAGAGAACGAGATTAACATAGGCCTTTTGGCTTGTTTCTCAATCTTCTGTGTACTGTTATTATAATATGTATGATGAAATTCACTAAATAAATATTGTTTATGATGAAATTCACTAAATAAATATTGTTTAAACTAAAAGAGAAAGATATTTGCAGGAGTAAATGTGAAAGAAATGGTTGTGTTTGGTTTGCATTTTGATAGTTGCACTGCTTGTCCTATTGATGCACCTAGTGTATATAGGTACACAATGTAATATCTGTAAACACTGTACTCAGTGTACATAGGTACACAATGTAATATTTGTCAATCCCATACTCAGTGTACGTAACATAAGTACACAAAGTAATATATATCAATCCTTAATGTAATATCTGTAAACACTGTACTCAGTGTACATAGGTACACAATGTAATATATATCAATCCCAATCACAGTGTACATAGGTACACAATGTAATATCTATCAATCCCAAACACAGTGTACATAGGTACACAATATAATATCTGTCAATCCTTAATGTAGTATCTGAATACAATGTACTCGGTGTACATAGGTACACAGAGTAATATCTGTAAATACTGTACTTAGTATATAAGTACATGTAATATCTGTAAACACTGTACTCAGTGTACATAGGTACACAATGTAATATCTGTAAATACTGTACTCAGTGTACATAGGTACACAATGTAATATCTGTAAACACTGTACTCAGTGTACATAGGTACACAATGTAATATCTGTAAATACTGTACTCAGTGTACATAGGTACACAATGTAATATCTGTAAACACTGTAATCAGTATATATAGGTACACAGTGTAATATCTGTAAATACTGTACCCGGTGTACATAGGTACACAATGTAATATCTGTAAATACTGTACTCAATGTACATAGGTACACAATGTAATATCTGTAAACACTGTACTCAGTGTACATAGGTACACAATGTAATATCTGTAAATACTGTACTCAATGTACATAGGTACACAATGTAATATCTGTAAGCACTGTACTCAGTGTACATAGGTACACAATGTAATATCTGTAAATACTGTACTCAATGTACAAAGGTACACAATGTAATATTTGTCAATCCCATACTCAGTGTACGTAACATAGGTACACAAAGTAATATATGTCAATCCTTAATGTAATATCTGTAAACACTGTACTCAGTGTACATAGGTACACAATGTAATATCTGTAAACACTGTACTCAGTGTACATAGGTACACAATGTAATATCTGTAAACACTGTACTCAGTGTACATAGGTACACAATATAATATCTGTAAATACTGTACTCAATGTACATAGGTACACAATGTAATATCTGTAAACACTGTACTCAGTGTACATAGGTACACAATGTAATATCTGTAAATACTGTACTCAATGTACATAGGTACACAATGTAATATCTGTAAGCACTGTACTCAGTGTACATAGGTACACAATGTAATATCTGTAAATACTGTACTCAATGTACAAAGGTACACAATGTAATATTTGTCAATCCCATACTCAGTGTACGTAACATAGGTACACAAAGTAATATATGTCAATCCTTAATGTAATATCTGTAAACACTGTACTCAGTGTACATAGGTACACAATGTAATATCTGTAAACACTGTACTCAGTGTACATAGGTACACAATGTAATATCTGTAAACACTGTACTCAGTGTACATAGGTACACAATATAATATCTGTAAACACTGTACTCAGTGTACATAGGTACGCAATATAATATCTGTAAACACTGTACTCAGTGTACATAGGTACACAATATAATATCTGTAAACACTGTACTCAATGTACATAGGTACACAATGTAATATCTGTAAACACTGTACTCAATGTACATAGGTACACAATGTAATATCTGTAAATACTGTACTCAGTGTACATAGTTACACAATGTAATATCTGTAAACACTGTACTCAGTGTACATAGGTACACAATGTAATATCTGTAAATACTGTACTCAGTGTACATAGGTACACAATGTAATATCTGTAAACACTGTACTCAATGTACATAGGTACACAATGTAATATCTGTAAATACTGTACTCAGTGTACATAGGTACACAATGTAATATCTGTAAACACTGTAATCAGTATATATAGGTACACAGTGTAATATCTGTCAATCCCGTACACACCTGTTGTAATTTATTGTTGTTTTACATTTGTGACAGTTTATAAAACTTGATCAATAAAATGCCTGTTATGGGGTCTGATTTATCTTGACACCTTGTTATGTATGTAACGTTAATCTAAACAACAGCTGCTAGTCTAACAAAAAAGATTTGTCATAAAACGTCCATTTCATTGTACAACTCATTGTTACCTATGTACTACAAAATTTAAAAAATACTATTAGGGGGATTTCACCATGCATTGGACTACCTTGGATTTTTCTCTTTGATCACACATCAATTATAGTTCAAATATACAGGTTTACAAAGTTTTTAATAGGCAGCCAAAAATTTGAGTGTCATCTGTTGAGTTATAAGCGAGCTTACAATTATTTATTATTATTCTTCGCTATATAAACAAAGATTTTGTTTACAGTTTGAATGTTGAAGTAAAAATTCCAGTTTTAGACCTAAAATGAATGTATTAAACATTAGGAACTGTTAGATTATGCTTATTATTATAATGAATAAGAAGTTAGACAAATCTGCTTGAACAGATTTTTACTCGTATATTGAACCCATGTAAACAAAAACGGGACATGAACCTTGTTTTCATGACTGGGTATAGTACCTGGTCGGCAGATAATAGGGCTATAGAAACTAATATGACTGACAGTGGCCTGTCGTTTAAATGACTTCAGTAGAGCTTTAAAGCATTGTAAATAATAAAATCGGAAAAATAGAATTCGACCAAACTTAAGTTATACATAACCATACCCATAATCCTTTTTGTTTTTATTTTTTTTTAAATTTTTGTTTCGTTCTGCATTAAGAAAAAGTCTCCCTTATACAGTGTATACAAGTCTTAAAAAATTTAATATTTAAAAATTGTTAGAGCAAGAATTATCTTCCCTACATATTCAAAACACGCAAATTAATGGGGCTATATAGGATGAATTTGAACTAAATAAAAGGAATCGCTGATTTCAATCAGATTTTTCTGTAAGGACTGTGATTTGAAGCTTAGATAAATCATAGTTTATAGTCCAGCTGACTTGATATTAGATTCAGAGTCATTCATTTCAGCAGTGGCAGTAGTGGAAATTCCATTTACTGTAGCCTTAAGTCTGTAGTATATCTATAAAAAGCTTATGTTCATGGCTAATCTTCTGAGAAAGATGAGATGATTGAAAACCCCTCGATCAAAGGAAGTTGATCGCACTTTGATCGGAGTATTTATTTGTATATATAAGATTCCATGAAATGTATGACAAATAGACGCATATAGACAGTTGTTCCAACGTTTTTATGCAAAATGCTTGAGTCAAGAAGAATATATTTACGGGTTTTTTTTAATGACCATCATATAGTATTAACACAAAATTGACTAATCTATTTTTTAACAGAAATTACACATATCTCTTGGAAAAACATCGCATATCATGGAAGGAAGGTGTTGTGAATAATCTTTATGACTGTGTGTAAAGTGTACGTGTCCACGGTACAAGTACTGTGGGTACCACAAGGACCCCCTTGCGGTATGCGTGGGAAGTTCGTGAGTTCACCAGCCACTCCGAGTATACGCGCTATATATAGCTGTGAGTTGTCTCGCTTTCTTTGTTGTATTACGATAATGGTGACATTTGCGTGGGTGGAACGTACGGACTATATTTATCGTAAGGAAACTACTTAGTAGTGTAATTGGTTTATTTGAAACAGTCTGTAAAAGGATGATTATATATAGGTAGACAATTTTTTGCAATACAAAATAGGAAATGTCAGAATCTATCAATGTGCTCAGTCTCAGTCCGCTTGTCTTTTTATGATTTCGTATAATTATTATATATTTGTCTTACATAAATACTCGCACATTATTTGTCTGTTATGGGCCTTAGATTAGAAATAAATATTCTGTACTGTTATGATATACTATAATGCATTTATATGACCTATACAATAGATCTCAGTAGGTACTGATAATATATGCACAAGTATTTTGTAAATTAACTATACATTTCACAGCCCATCCTTTCATGTCCGACATCATATATTTAATATGTTGGGTATTCATTCACATACTCTAAAATTTCATTTTCTTTCTTACACAGTGACCAAGCGTTTGTTGGTTGGGTTTTTAAAATAAACCTCCCGTGATACAGGGATTGAATATACTTGGTGCTTTTGGTTTGGATTAATCATTACAGGTTAATATTTAATCAGTTGTAAATATAATATGAACTAAAAAAAGATAAAGTTTTATAAAAATATAAACCAACCACTCAGATGTAATAAACAATGCCATTTTATTTGAGCACAGCGATCTACACATTTACACCAATAAATAAACATTACACCTACACGTCACACACAACAGACAGACACCCAGACAGTCTTTCTCAATCATGTTTCTCGGCGGTCACGATTAGCGAGCCGCCGACATCTTTGGCCAGTCGGATTGAGCTGCAGTCGAAGCAGGACGGAAATACGAGTTCCTTCAGGAACAGTTCGGAGAGTTCGCAGTTCTTCACTTTACTCACCCTGTTAGCTTTGATGGTCAGGGTGTTTCCCTGTAGGGAGATGACGATACTGTCTCGGTCAGGGAAGAAGTTCTCGATGGGGATACTGAGTGCCACAGACTGTCGCCGCACGGACGGAAGTCGACCAATATCTCTATAGGAGATGTCGGAGCCGGCACTGATCCCCAAAACTTTAGGGGGCGGGGTCGTGGATTTGGCAGTGTTGTTTGGCAGGTCGGGGGATATTTTGAGGGATGAGTTATTAGATGTAGGGTGAGAGGTTTGAGACTCTTGGTCCGTGGGAATTTTGGCTGAATGTGGATGATGAGATTCTATTGCATCCCTTGGAACGTTTTTAGTTGGACAACTTAGATCGTGTACACTGAATTCATTTTTGGCATCAGGATCTGTCTTCCCCACCTCTGTGGTCCACCCCACATTGGCACCACCCATTCTCCGGGGGGTCCCTGAGACAGGTGAATGAGGATGTGACTTCACTCCCATTGTGTGACGTAGGTCTGCCTCCGCATCGTCGGATTCTGAATCGGATCGACTTTCTGTCCCATTAGTGTTATCGATCACCTCTGTCCTAAGCTTTTTAGCGTGATTATTTCCCTGAGATTTTTCTGATTCTTCTGTGAGCTTCCTCTTCAGACAGCACCTCTTGCACGTATCCCCGGGGGACACCTTATGGTAGGGCGCCTGGATGACCAGTTTCCCATCGTCCGACACAAAGCTAGAAATATTGCACATGTCCACTCCCCCCGGCACAAACACAGTTCTCCTCACCTGGACCCCTCTACAGCGAGCATCGCTTTGTTTCTCCGCCGTCACAGACACCTTGTTACCACCGGAACAGTTTACTTGGATTTCCTCCGGTTTGTATCCACTTAAATCAAGCGAATGTTTCCAAACTTTTGCATTAGTTTTTAACTTTGCATCAACAGGTCGAGTTCTTCCCTTGTTTTTCTTAAATATTCTCGGAACGACTCCCTCTAAATATTTTGGTACAATGATTTCTCCTGAGTTATTATTTCCTTGAGGAACATGTTTCTCCGTGGTTTTAATTTCCACTGGAAGCATCACGGATACAATCCGTTCAGGTTCGCTTTCATTCAAAATATGAACACGAGTATTAAATCTCCAATGTTTATAAATACCACCGGCCTACGTCAGACAGACCATTGACGTCACACTCATTTATCGACGAGCAGGTACTTTACCAGAAGGCGTTAAGTAAAACCCCGAGACCTTTCGAACGTCTCGCTATAAATAGAAACCATTTTCCTTTTCCCTTTATAGAAACCAATGTTTTTTTCCTTTCTCTCTTTTTGTTGGGTTTGCGTTTTAATGAGTTAAATAATTGTAACTAACGTGATATTGATTAATTTATAGTGTGATAGAGATCGTGCGAGACCCTTCTGCTTCAGTACCCAGTGTGGGTGGAATCCGATTGAGCGCGTCGCCCACTCACAGCCGATTTCGTGCTGTCAATAGGTTAGTATCTGTGTAGGTTGGCCTACTAATATTGGCCGATCCCGCGATCCCGTATGACTTCGATGTAAAGAGCCATGATACAAGGCGCCGACCACGGAAAGGAAGGTCAATGCGAGCAAACCTTTCAGAAAAATAGATTCCATTTTTAATCAATATTTGAAGATCTACAAGTTATACATGTAATATTATGTACGGTGATTTACCATAAAAATATACAAGTAGTAAACGTTTTGTATTTATTATCTTTATATGAATTTTAAATAAATGTAAAAAAGAAAAATATCTCAGAATTAATCGAATTTCTCAGAAATTTTGATAGGCCTTTATGATATTATTGCGATTTCTCAGTAGGTTTTTTAAAAAACTTTTTTTTGTAGTTGCCAATGGAAGTTTTATCCAAGGAAAAAACATTAAGTTTTAGTTAATATATTTTTTAATTCTAAAGGTTTGATTTTTACAAAACCTTGAGAAACATGAATTACAATCAAATGTTGATGCCGGTGTCTATCATCCGCAGCGAAATATAGCTGTATTCCACCATAGTAGGTTATTGGATTTTGTTTTGGGGATTTTGAGAGTCAACAAACACGAGGTGATAATCAAAAACCTCACTACCTGAGGAAAAAGCCTCAGACTTAAAACAAACAAACTCTATACATGTTATTGTATATACATTTTTTTTTTGCAACCAAACTATCTATAGTTATTTAATATGTATAGATGACGTCCTTGCTGGTTACATGTACTTATAAATTCAGGTGCCAAAAGTATTTTGATTTTTTATTATTTTAATTCAAAACTAACATTTTTCAGAGAATTGTACCAAAGTCATTTTGAAAAGACTAAAACAAAAAAAATCAAACAAACAAAAACAACAACAACAACACAAACAAAAACAACCCCCCCCCCAAAAAAAAAAAACAAAACAAAAAAAAACACACAACGGAATATCTTACGGCGTAGAATTGAAATAATTTTCCGACAATCCCTATGTAATTATAATTATTTAAAACATTAAGTTCGCCTTAGAGTCGTAGAGTCTTGTATAAGATATGCGGTATAGAGTTATGTATTTAAAGGTTTTGTTTAAAATATCGAATTTTACTAAAAAAGGAAAAATAACAAAACCGTTTCAATATGTCTAAGAAGCAAAATTAATATGCATCTATCAACAAATACTTACAGGTTTTTTTTTAATATTAGGTTTGTTTTCCATGAAATATAAAGTGAAAAAATGACATACATGTACTTTTGGCCTGTGGGTGTACATATCATCTGTAGGACCAACGAGCGCTAACACTTGAAATGTAGTGCTTGGATTTTTGTTCATCCCCCCTCCCCCGTTTTCCAAAATTGATTGAAATTTTTTGTTTGCTTGTTTAACTTTGATGGAACTTTATATGCTTCTCAAAATCTGAAAATCTAAACAAATTTAACTTTAATAGACCACTTCCCCCCATTACTCTACAAAATCATTTTCTTAAACGGTATTTAAGGACCTTAAATTAAGAATGTACGACCCATCCAAATTATACACGACTTCATTTTCCGGGTCCTATTTTCCCGGGATATAAAACATGTTTTACATATTATACATGTATATAACCATTATCCAAACATAGTCTTTTGAACTGCTAGAATTGTTTGGTCAGACACCATATAGATAAGAGAAAACTTTACCTCGCCACACTTTCATGTCGATACCGAAAAAAAAAGAAATAATAAAAAAAATAATAATACATGTAGCAATGTATTTCGTAATCAAATCGCCTGCTTTGTGTGCGGTAAAGTGATGTTATCGGTAGAAATCCACCATTTTCTAAATTCATTTATATTCTGAATCATAAATTATCACAAAAAAGCGATGAAAAGCTACGAGAAAAACACTCAATACATGTATTATATTTTTGGTATTTTTCGTTTCCTGATAATAAATTCATCATTGCATGTGCATGTACTCGTGTATAATTTTAACGACAACTAATTCAGGATACACAGTTAAGCATGTACAGGTCAGTTCACTTTGGAAATAACTTTAATAGAAAATACATGTAGGTGCATTGTAAAGCCAAATATCAATTTAATTGATATACAATGTAATGTTATCTATAAGATATTCACAGTTGAAAAGACAGATTTAATAACAGGGCGGCTTTGAGGAGCCCGGGGTGAATGGTGGGGGTTAGTTACCCGTACACTGACACGAGTCCCTCGGCTTGTACCTGAATGGCAGGTGCGCGATGTTTGTGAGCCTATTACATAGATCACAAACACGTTTGTGCGTAGGAGGCTGATGACGCAGGAGTTTGATGCTTTCCCACGCATGCTCCCCGCGACATACTGTGCCACTTGCATCCTTCACCTGCAGGTTATTCACACCTGAGTATACCTTTGATCTAATTACACGTAGTCGGGTACTAGTTCAATTAACAGGTAAAGACCACTTTCCTGAAGGATATGAGTAATGTCAATAATACAATTCAATTTTTAATTACATTAGAAAGAAACATTTCTGCTCATATTTTGCCGTACGTGGTAGTTACAACCCCATCGGCGCAAGCACTGGAGCCCATATAACCGCCCACACAAATTTTATTTCTGTATTTTACTGCAAGTATTGATGGACTATGGTTACATATATAAAATCAATTTCGATGCATCAAAAGCAAGCCATAGATGAAGTCACGTGCACTTGTTAGTGGAGAAAACAATATAGATAACAAATTGGACCTAACTCGTTTTTTGTCCGACGTTCCTCAGTAACCGTTGTGCAATGGAGGGCATTCTGCACGGAAATTCTCCTGTTACAGACACTGACTTACACGACTGCATGCTGTGAAATGCTTTCATCTTTAATTAACATGTAGAGACAGGGCAACACATCGAAGATTGGGTCATAGCTCTCTTCTTGTCCCCGACTGCTTTTCTCAGAACTGGGGTGGATTGGATACATACTTTGAAAAAAAGTTTCAAGGTGACCAAGTCAACGCACGTTGAATTTTTTTTTCAAAGTGCGTTGATATCATCGATGTTAGTGCACTTTGAAAAAAAATTGTTCAGGGTTTAGTGGAAATAAATGATATTTTATATACAATAAATGATTGGGTAAACTTGTTTTGGTCAATGGGTTGTATTTAAAAAAGATCCCAATGTATGCTGAGCTAACCGGATAAACCGTTTCTCGATTAGATTATGTTTCTTGTTTCTTTTCTCCTAAGCTTACATGTACATAGTTTGACAATTTACACACAAAGAACAACTCTGGATATTTGAATTATTCAAACATGATATATATATATATAGAGAGAGAGAGAGAGAGAGAGAGAGAGAGAGAGAGAGAGAGAGAGAGAGAGAGAGAGAGAAATGTGTAACATATTTCAATTGGCTTCAATTGCATGTGCTTAAAAACAAACATGATGTGAAAAAAAGAATACGTTAGCTATGTTTATCAAACACTATGATGCTTATTTTTAAGTTTATAATAATTTGATGTTTGTCAGAGTAACTTTTTTAAAATATATAATGAAGTGATTTATTTGATTAGAATTTGAAAGAGGGTTTATGTTGAAACATTTATCTTTAAGATACCTATGGAGAAATTTTTGTTTGGCCAGCTCGTTTTTTCAATATCACTGTACTTAATTTACAACAAAGCGTATTTCTTTTTTGCGATCTTAAATGTTTTCTTCAAGTGGCTGAATATTATATGTTGTTTAAATAAGAGGCAGGGGACTTTCTTCCTGTAATCAATTAAATGATATGTTCTCAAATACGATAAATTAGATTCACTAGTTTTAACAAATCATCATACAATCAACAAATTAGAAATTTTATTCCAAAATTTGTGATTATTACATTTTTTTTTCAAAGTGCGTTAAGAATCTTGATGCTAAAAAATGTTGGTTATGTACCTTCGTAACGCACTTCAAAATTTTTTTTCAAAGTGCGTTGATTTGGTCTAATTTAAACGCACTTTGAAAAATGCGTAATTTTTTCGAAGTGCGTTGTAACACACGTGCACATGTAATTGAACGGCATTACTTTTTATAAGGAACCGAAGCTGCATGGTAAATCGCGGCTATATTCTGGACTTAAAATGTATTTATGCGTATTTTCTGTTCACAGTTTTACTGTTTTCCGAGCAGGATGAAATAAATAAGAAATTTCTCTAACAATCCACAAAGGGTGCATGTACATGTATAAACCGTAACACTGATTGAAAATGTTTTAAAGAACTAGTCCTATATAAGTAATCCATGTCAACATATTTTCCCTGTTTCAACTGATCTGAGGGTAGGTGTGTTGTGTCGCACTATTATAAGGTTTGAGATTTACACATGTCACACCTAGAGTTTCCCCTTGATTACTTCTTATCCGAAATGGACAGAAACTAAATAATGTATGTGTCGCAAGAGTTTAGGGGATAATCTCTGTAGTTTATCTGGATTAACGCGGATTTAATTACACCACAGCCAACAGCGAGAATTTTAATACACAGAAAATTAGAAAACGAAATATACAAATGTGAAAGCAGGATGACAAAGTGCATTCAAGTAAGTAAAAGGGGATACCCCAAGTATCGGTAAAATGTTAAGATCGGGGGTGGGGTGGGGGTGTTGGGGAGAGAGTCTCAATGTGTCATCAATTTGCAATGTGTCTCCAGAATGTGCTCGTACCCAGCACTTTAAACTTTATTAACCATGTCTTAAAAAGCTTTCAATTAACAAAAGAGATTTTCAATATTTAAAGTTGTCTGATAGAAACAAAAAAAGCAGACATGCCAGGACACCCATTGTCAAACGAAACATCGAAAATTCACCTGTGACTTTAGTCATTGTTTTCTTTTCATTTGCATGTTATACAGCACATTTTGATTCTCGTGTTTTGTAAATAAACTAGCTCGAAATTCTATACTAATTCAAGTGTAAAGGATACAAAATATTCACCAAATAGTCCATAGAGAAAATGACTTTGAAGCAAGAAAATTTTAAAATTTAATGGAATTATTTTCACAGGGATAATGACTTTGATACGCAGGAACTAAATGAAAAGAGATGAAAATACAATTAGTTATGAAGGAATCCGTGATTACAACCAGTGAAGCCCTAAAGCATAAACTCTGAAGATGTCGATGCGACTACCATCCTCCAATTTATTTGGGAATAGCCAAACAGCACAGGTAACTGTAGTCTAGTTCACTGATTAAATCGTACAATGTAAGATTAATAGTTCGCAATCTGTTCCTGGCCTCTACGTACCAGAAGGAGATCATAGGCTCATACACCATGTGCGTTTTACTAACGGTTTGAATTTCTACATGCAGTACATTGCCCGTCAGTGGGATATCCCATTGTTATTTAACGGGATCAAGAGCTTGTATGCGTTGTAAGATATGTGTTGACTTTCAGTTAATCTTTACAATCCTAAGATGTGGAAAAGTTTGCAGTGGTATTCGATAGAAGGTTCACCATTCTGGTGACATCAAACATTTTAGATTAAATATATTATAAATTGAACTTATTATTCATCAATATTACAACAATTTCGGAGACGATATGAAAGAAATGAAAATTGGGACTGATTCATCTTGTGACATGCATTCTTTTTAAAATAATTGTTTAACCAATTAAATTAATCCTGACTTGATATATTTTCACCCTCAGTTTTGTTTTTAGCTTACCCGAGATGAAAGATCGGGTGATATTTCTGAAAATTTATGTCCATCTATAATTTTTACATTTTGACTTCTTCTCCAGAATTACTGGTCCGATTTCAACCAAACTTGAAACAAAACATTCTTTGTTAAAGAGCTTTCAAATAGTATTAACAGAAGGACCAGGCTACTACAATTTTAAGGGGATATACTTAGGAAGGAATGAAAGTAGAGTTGGGTGTTTTGAAAAATTAATGAAAATTTCATTCTCCAAAACAAAATGACCTGTATATAGATATAAAATCTTTCACATCAGCTTGCTTACTCTTATAATTATATGAATCAATATTTGTTCGTTCATGACCCCTAGGAAACAGAAAGGCCGGCCAAAACGGAGTTTCCAATTTCATGAAGAAAGAAATAGAAAACATTTCTAAAATTATTTTGCAATGTATTGAAGAAGATGAAGGCTTGAAAATGATATGGAATGAAGATACGCTCTGTTTTGGTATACGAACTTTAAAAAAGTCAAGATTGTCTTTGTTCTGTTGGTCAGATAGAGGAGGTAAGGAGAGAACCCAATATAGAAAAAAACGTTTTGAGGCAAATAGAAGGAGAGTACGGAAGTATAAGGATATTCTTTATCTATTCAAATCTATAACACTAATAACACTGGGGCAAAGTCGGGGGAGCAAAAGGGCGTTCTAATGCTAAAAGACAGGATAGCAAAACCATTCTGAATTAAACTACACTGAATTTTTAAACATTGTCATATAGTTATTTAGTATATGGCCGTTTAAGATTTAATCATCACCGAGGATCAAATCAATCCGGGGATGGGGAAAATTTATACTAATTTTAAGATTGAGACTAAAACGTGAAAATATAAAAACGATCTAGTACACTTTTTACAACGATTAATCAAAACATATTACCTTGGAGTGAGAGAGGAATATCGGGGGAGAGTTTCAATTTAAGCAGGAAATATGCAATGGAAAAATATCGTCAAAGTAAAAAGATGAGTTTTTGTTTGTCAGTACTACATATACTTATACAGAAGCAATCGACTGAAGGTAACATTAGTATAAGCAATATCAAGTGAAGTCATATCATAATCCTAGAAGGGGTCCATATTCATAAAGGATATTGAATGTAGATAATTCTAATGAAAACAGGCTATAGCTTGAGAATTAATTTAGAATAAACTGTAATGAGGAGCTTTCATATCTATTGATATCATAATTTTGATTTCAGAAATGGAATACAATGTACTTATTTTGCAAGGAAAATAAAGTAAAATATTCTAAAACAAAAAGAGGCTACATTTCATCTAAGTGTAGAATTCCATGCCATTATAATTAAAAGTCACTAACTGAACGCATTTACAGTGTGTTGCCATCATTTTCCTCAGGTCATTGGATCTCTTTGTATCGATTTGGTTTGTTCAATACCCAGCAAATGGTAGAAAAGCAGTTTAGACTATTGTAGATATGGTAGAAGTTGCCAACTTGAAATCAAATGTACCATTTTATTTAAGTCTACTTTATAGATTTCAAAAAGTACCTTGCCAAACAGGGAGCTTTCATTGATTAGATTATATTTTGTTTATCTTATATTTTCTAATACATTTTTACATATTTGAAAATACAAACTTTTTTAATATAAGAAAATCGTTTTCTAATATCATAAAAGGAGAAAATTTTATGTGAAAAGGATTTTAAATATCAATAATTCATTTTTTTTTATCAATAAATCAATATCTATGCTTGATATCAAACATACAAAATCATTTTTCTATATCAGAAATTCGAATACCGAAAATTGATTTCTGATTTCACAAAAAATCCATATTATGCGGTATCAAGAATTATTTTTTGATATCCAAAAATCCATTTCTCTATATCAGAAAATACCTCAGATATATCCAAACGTTGCCTCATAATTTATTCTCTTATTAGGAATGTTTTATAATCGTTTCAGTTTGACACTTGGAATTTGGCTAACAGACCCCACATTTTCGAGTCCTACACCCTAACGACCAAATATCGTCAATGCAAGAATCCAGTCACCCGCAGAGTAAGGGGTGTGATCGGCTTCAAGCGGAAGCGGAGGTGCGAGTCACGTGCCGAGAGCGAGGGTGGCGAGTCCAACCACAGCCACGCCACGTCCGACCTTGACCTTGACAAGGAGTTTCCTGATGACTTTGATTACGATGGTATGTTTTTTATGCTTATAGTCAAAGCATGTTAAAATTAATTGCTATATATAAATTTTTAACAAGTATGAGAGAGAGAGAGAGAGAGAGAGAGAGAGAGAGAGAGAGAGAGCTTAAAAATTAAATTATATATATACATGAATTTGAGATTTTAAATGGGAAAATTATTGTTATATATGGTTTTTCATTAATCCAATTAAGAGCAAAAGAAAGAACTAGTGAAAATTATATCCACGTCTCCTAACCTGGACCCCCCAATGCAGGCTCTAACTCCGGACTCTATCTCACCAAGTGTGTACGCTTTGTGGGGGTGGAAGATATAGTACTGTGTGTTATATGTGTGTGGTACTCTGTAGCCAATCTCTGCAGTACTTTTACCCTTCCTGTGGGGGTATGGTGTTAAGCAGCTTTACCTTACCTCCTGGTGTTGATATACTAGTATTGTTCACAGATTATACACCGAATTCTTAATAAGGTGGTGGCGATGTTTGTTACAATCTTTGAACTATACTGACTTGTATTTTGCGTCTGTTTATAATTAAAATATGCTTTGTTTTAGGTGATAATTGAGTGATGTTGGTATTTGGAAAGACAAACCTATAAAATCAATGCATTAAAATGAATATATTTTGCATACTCTCTTATTTAAACATGAGTTTTGATGGGGGTTTTTATTAATAACGTTGTATGAATCATTTACAGCTGAAATTACGGAGGATGCAGACCCAAAAGTAGTGATCAAACGTACTCCATGTCAAGAACTTTACATCCGGGGCTGCAAGTTTCTCGACGTCATACCCGTCTCCATTTTTATGCGTCATTTAGAAAATGAGAAAATTTCACTACGTCATCATTATCTCGGACCCAACGGAACAAAAGCATGTTGTATGGCGCTTCTGGTACGCAGTGACCGTGATACTGTCAATATAAATAAATAAATCTATCAATTAATCAAACAATCAATCAATCAATCCCCTTCTTGGTACCTATGATACAAATCTTTTATCTAATAAAAATAAATAAAAGTATATAGTGTATAAATGACGTCTGCATCAATTTAAATTAACAACTTTTAACTAATCATCCTCGACAAAAATGTTTAAAATCTTAATTTTAAGATATTTTTGTATATAGGGACTTAATAGTTTGTTTGCTTATATACTGTAAAGACTTCCGATTTATTTTAACCTAGCATATTTTAATTACCTGACATTATTTGTGCCGACACATCCTTATCGATGTTGTTGTTTATTGATGAACACGTCGTGTAGTGTTCCGGTCAGGTGATTAGTGACTCTAAATGGCCATTTATTTGCCATTTTTAACATCAAGGAACTCGTGACGTCAATAATTGGAAAACACTGTCATTGTATTAATATTACTTTGTATTGCATTTATAAAGAAAAAACAATAACATTTTTGATTTGTGTTGGAATTCTCGTAGTCTGGTATACCCGCCCCCACCACTGCTTTTTCACTTCGTTTTGGAGTGAAAACGCAGTGGCGGTGTACCAAACGAGTTTGCTCGTTGTAATCAGGCCAAGGGGCCATAAAACTTAGACGAGCTCACTTTTGAACTCAGTCTCACTTTTCCACTATATATTCCTTTTGTTGAAGTGAGACTGAGATAAAAAGTGAGCTCGTCCAACTTTTATGGCCCCGGGGCCAGGTCTGATAAAATTAAATGCATTCATGACAAGTTCTTTTTTGCTTGTACAGAGCAACTCTACAGTGACGTCGCTGGATGTCGCTGACACAGACCTCGGAGCGGACGGGGTACGCCATCTGGCGGATCTGCTGCGGGAAAATCACTTCATTACGGAATTGGTAGGTCTATGTTAACTCTTCCCTATCCACCCGCCTGCACAAAGCTGGTGTCTTGAAAAAAAAAACACTTATCCTACAGATGCGCGGCGTTAGATTAATTTGGTCTTCGTTGAATAGTAAGTAAATGCTCTTTTATGAAAAAAGATTCTTCCGAGAAAATTGTATTGTCAATGGGTAACCTGTTGCACACAAACAAAAATATTAATTTAACTAGATTATAGGATTATGGTTAAAATCAGACATTTCCCAGAGAGATTTGTAACCCGATTTATATTCCTGGATCATCTGTAAAGTCTTCCCTTTACTCCCCTCTTTCAAAATAAAAATCTTTTATTCAATAAAAATTATCTGAATCTTTCACCCATCCACATTATCAATCAGTTGTTTCAATGTTTTGAGTTTTTTAAAATGTTTTTTTTTTTGTTTTGTGACGAGAATCGACTTTATCGATAGATATCAAAGACTTTACACTGGATTTACAAATCTTGTAGAATACTAAAAAACGGGACCAAAATTTGATCGCCTTGTATTTTATCTACTTTAATCCAATGTGATCTGTTGTAATGAAAAAATCACACATAAGCATCCTTACTGCTACAGTTTTTTATATGTAAGAAAAGGAAAATGTTCAAGCAGTAATCGTATTTTTCAGTAACTTCATTATATATATATATTTTTTTATACAATACCTTTCTGAAACGCTGTTTTCAATTAATTTGCACTATAAAGAAAGTGTTTTCTAGCAAATGTTATTTTTGGTCTAAGATAGAGTAAAAATACATTGAGTATGTCGATAAGAATGAATACTGCTGGAGATAACACAAAAGGACATCGCTTGTAGCTGATTGGTTAAGGCTGGACACCTTTGGGTACATAACCAATCAATAAATCGTGTACTTTATCCAAGAGTTCTTTCTTAAGGTATGGAAAAGGCAATTAGCTATATTTGCACACAGTTAATTCAAAATTCTAAAGACCGTAAAGCTATTTTTAAAAAAATAAACATTTTATAGCTCACAGAGACGAATTCGGAGAAGCTTATGCTATACCCTTCGCGTCGGCGTCGATGTCAGTTTCGGCGTCCGGATGTATGGAGCCCATCCTGGATCTAAATTATAACTGGTCATACCTATAAAAAAAAACAACAACAACCAAATATAAAATGCTCTTTAATTGATGATCAGTTGGTCATCATTAATCGGGAAATGACCAAATGAACTTCATGAGATTTAACTTAGCAATCGTGAAATTATACCCTAGTACATGGACCTAATACTGTGCTACAGTAGTGATACAGTACTGGTGTCTCTATGGTACGTTTATAGATACAGTTATCACAAAAGATTAAATCATCTCTCCAGCTTTACTAACTTAGAACATACCCACGTATTTCAGGGCTCGGACTTTTTAGACAATATCTGATATGTTTTTAATGATAGCCATTGATATATAAAAAAAGAGATAAAACAGATAATATGTGGGATCGTGGCTCGCAGCCCTCTCTTTTCGCCCACTCTCTGTCATAAAGTCCTATCAAATCTTCAATTGATAAAGCGCTGCACATCTTCGATCTCTTTAAGCTTGTCATACACACGACCAATTTGGAAGTGTAGGCGAAAACGAACCAATCACGTGGTACACGAGACTCAATCCGGAAAAATCGTTATGTAAATTATCTTTTATTGCGCATAATGGTTATTGCAAGTTTATCAGGACTATGATAAAGTCACAACAGATGGCTGTTATCTTAGAGGTCCATGCTTAATCACAATAATGGATAAACAAGTAGTTAAAAAATATCATGCTTTGATTACCATGAATTTCTTAGTATAGAAATACAGATAATCACAAAAGAACTTGGAAATACCGGAAACTGAAATTTGTTCTCATGTTTCATTTTTTCGTACAAAAGTATTGCATAGAGTATTTACATGTTCAATTTTGGATCAATTGAAAGTTGCCGTCCCATGTAAAAATTATGTAAACCAGCGGTAAAAGTAACGATTACATAAATAGTGATTTCGTTGCAGTTACAGTTGTACCGCACAGAAGAAATCCATGTGTAATCTTAAATGATTCTTTGACCGATTGCGCCCTCTCGTTGCTCCTGTACATGTGTGGTTAAGTATCACAATAATTAATGCACAGATTTGATAGGAAGGAAGAGGCGACGATAGACCTCCATTAGACATTAGCTGCAGTCAATCTCCAGCGATTCACCTCAGTGCAATCCTTAAAGTAATTACTACATGTATCAAAACCCACACCCTCAATAATCTCAAATCAAAACATGTAGTCAGACCTTCAATTAATTTCATACGCGGAAAACAAAAATAAATGATTTATCAGAACAAATTAGATTATGGCATGTGTATCGATATATGGTTATTGCTCGAGTCCTACGCAGGTAATTTGCACACCTATTTTGTTTACTGAATGAAATACAAAAACACTAGTGGGTGCTGTCTCGGTACTTATGAGTAGGTCAAACCACCGGAAGTACCGATGGTTAATGCTTTAAGGATTGAATATCGTGTATTTCTTGTTATTTCTCATTACCGGCCGCTGGAAGTCTAGTTCGTTTCTGCGGAGATATAATGAACATTTATTATATTGGGAAATTATAAAAACAAGGACTTTATAGGGTAATACATGTATAAATGATTTTTGTGTACAAAAAATACATTTTCAAATATATTTTCGAAATCGAACAGAAAAAACAAACCTTAATCAAATGTATTAATTCACGCGTGGAATACGGGACTGTTGTGTTTTTTGGCATTATCTTAAACAAAGTTGGTTCTTTGTTTTTATAGTGATTTATTCTTTTTGATTTGATACATAATATGGATACCTAAATATGATTATCTTTTCAAAATCATGTTAAATTAGATATTTGGGACAAGGAATATTTCCGATATAACAAATAGAAATAAAACTAGAATTACTTTCATGAAGACATACGAATTCCCGTCATATCTAACTTTAATTAATCATTCGACATTTTTTGTGTGAAAGTAAACAAAGTGATTGCAGTCGTTTTACTAACGCGTATGTCAAAGAAATATTGTTAAATATTAATTGGTCATACCAATAGTTAAATAAATAAATTCGGAGAGTGACGTCAATTGTATTATAGTATTTTGATTCATCGCAGATCTAGACAACAAGCTCAGGTTGTCACGTATAGCCCCCTGACTGACCAGGTGTTAATTACCCTACTGACCTGTGTCTGCTACTGATGATTCATGTCGATGAATCAGTCTGTTTGTCTAGTTGTGTTTGATTGCATTTTTTCTTCAAGATTTGGAGAAAAGATGAAGACTCAAAGTGAGTGGGTTATATATTATTTTATCAAAGCTTTAAGGAGACCTAACTATTGAGAGTCTGTCTTCGGTGTGTTTTATGGTTGGTTTCTTTGAAACGACCAATATTTAGTTTAGGCTTAAATTCGAAAAAATGACAAATTCAAAAAAAAATCAAAAATGTTAAAAGGAGAAGGAACCCATACATATGTAATACAACAAATCAAATATAAAACCATACATATGTAATACAACAAATCAAATATAAAACCATACATAAGTAATTAAACATATCAAATATGAAACCATACATAAGTAATTAAACATATCAAATATAAAGCCATAAATATGTAATACAACAAATCAAATATAAAACCATACATAAGTAATTAAACATATCAAATATAAAGCCATAAATATGTAATACAACAAATCAAATATAAAACCATACATATGTAATACAACAAATCAAACATAAACCATAAATATGTAATACAACAAATGAAATATAAACCATACATATGTAATACAACAAATCAAATATAAAACCAAACATATGTAATGCAACAAATCAAATATAAAACCATACATATGTAATACAACAAATCAAATATAAAACAATACATATGTAATACAACAAATCAAATATAAAACCATACATAAGTAATTAAACATATCAAATATGAAACCATACATATGTAATACAACAAATCAAATATAAAACAATACATAAGTAAAACGAATCAAATATACTACCATACATAAGTAATTAAACATATCAAATATAAAGCCAAACATATGTAATACAACAAATCAAATATAAACCATAAATATATAATACAACAAATCAAATATAAACCATACATATGTAATACAACAAATCAAACATAAACCATAAATATGTAATGCAACAAATCAAATATAAACCATACATATGTAATACAACAAATCAAATATAAAACCATACATATGTAATACAACAAATCAAATATAAACCATACATATGTAATACAACAAATCAAATATAAACCATACATATGTAATACAACAAATCAAATATAAAACCATACATATGTAATACAACAAATCAAATATAAAACCATACATATGTAATACAACAAATCAAATATAAAACCATACATATGTAATACAACAAATCAAATATAAAACCATAAATATGTTCTACAACAAATCAAACATAAAATCATACATATGTAATACAACAAATCAAATATAAAACCATAAATATGTTCTACAACAAATCAAACATAAAATCATACATATGTAATACAACAATTCAAATATAAACCATACATATGTAATACAACAAATCAAACATAAACCATAAATATGTAATGCAACAAATCAAATATAAACCATACATATGTAATACAACAAATCAAATATAAACCATACATATGTAATACGACAAATCAAATATAAAACCATACATATGTTATACAACAAATCAAATATAAACCATAAATATGTAATACAACAAATCAAATATAAACCATACATATGTAATACAACAAATCAAATATAAACCAAACATATGTAATACAACAAATCAAACATAAACCATAAATATGTAATGCAACAAATCAAACATAAACCATACATATGTAATACAACAAATCAAATATAAACCATACATATGTAATACAACAAATCAAATATAAAACCATACATATGTAATACAACAAATCAAATATAAACCATACATATGTAATACAACAAATCAAATATAAACCATACATATGTAATACAACAAATCAAATATAAACCATACATATGTAATGCAACAAATCAAATATAAACCATACATATGTAATGCAACAAATCAAACATAAACCATA
The DNA here is from genome assembly GCF_025612915.1 of Magallana angulata. Lineage (NCBI taxonomy): Eukaryota > Metazoa > Mollusca > Bivalvia > Ostreida > Ostreidae > Magallana > Magallana angulata. Next base: position 7,108,941 of record NC_069117.1, read on the forward strand.
AATATGTAATGCAACAAATCAAATATAAAACCATACATATGTAATACAACAAATCAAATATAAACCATACATATGTAATACAACAAATCAAATATAAACCATACATATGTAATACAACAAATCAAATATAAACCATACATATGTAATACAACAAATCAAGTATAAACCATACATATGTAATACAACAAATCAAATATAAACCATACATATGTAATACAACAAATCAAATATAAACCATACATATGTAATACAACAAATCAAATATAAAACCATACATATGTAATACAACAAATCAAATATAAAACCATACATATGTAATACAACAAATCAAATATAAACCATACATATGTAATACAACAAATCAAATATAAACCATACATATGTAATAAAACAAATCAAATATAAAACCATACATATGTAATACAACAAATCAAATATAAACCATACATATGTAATACAACAAATCAAATATAAACCATACATATGTAATACAACAAATCAAATATAAAACCATACATATGTAATACAACAAATCAAATATAAAACCATACATATGTAATACAACAAATCAAATATAAAACCATAAATATGTTCTACAACAAATCAAACATAAAATCATACATATGTAATACAACAAATCAAATATAAAACCATAAATATGTTCTACAACAAATCAAACATAAAATCATACATATGTAATACAACAATTCAAATATAAACCATACATATGTAATACAACAAATCAAATATAAACCATACATATGTAATACGACAAATCAAATATAAAACCATACATATGTTATACAACAAATCAAATATAAACCATACATATGTAATACAACAAATCAAATATAAACCATACATATGTAATACAACAAATCAAATATAAACCAAACATATGTAATACAACAAATCAAACATAAACCATAAATATGTAATGCAACAAATCAAACATAAACCATACATATGTAATACAACAAATCAAATATAAACCATACATATGTAATACAACAAATCAAATATAAAACCATACATATGTAATACAACAAATCAAATATAAACCATACATATGTAATACAACAAATCAAATATAAACCATACATATGTAATACAACAAATCAAATATAAACCATACATATGTAATACAACAAATCAAATATAAACCATACATATGTAATGCAACAAATCAAATATAAACCATACATATGTAATGCAACAAATCAAACATAAACCATAAATATGTAATGCAACAAATCAAACATAAACCATACATATGTAATACAACAAATCAAACATAAACCATACATATGTAATACAACAAATCAAATATAAAACCATACATATGTAATACAACAAATCAAATATAAACCATACATATGTAATACAACAAATCAAATATAAACCATACATATGTAATACAACAAATCAAATATAAAACCATACATATGTAATACAACAAATCAAATATAAACCATACATATGTAATACAACAAATCAAGTATAAACCATACATATGTAATACAACAAATCAAATATAAACCATACATATGTAATACAACAAATCAAATATAAACCATACATATGTAATACAACAAATCAAATATAAACCATACATATGTAATACAACAAATCAAATATAAACCATACATATGTAATACAACAAATCAAACATTAAATCATACAAATGTGATACAACAAATCAAATCTACTGTGATTGTAGATCTTGGTCCCCCCCCCCCCTCAAACAAACAGACCGAAATAAAAACCCAAAGCAGGAGTTTTTTTGAATTAATAAATATCGATTGCTTAATTCTATTTTTCAATTTTGCGGCTATACGTTTTCTATGTTGTCCAGAAGAGAGTATACTGTACCACAGCAGTGATTGTGGGGGCTGATTAGCTAACCTACAATTATATGTATGTTTAGCATATATTGTTGATTTGTTTAATTAATAGAAAAAACTTTCATTTCATTTCATTCATTACTCCAATTCCAAAGTCAATTAGAATATGTTTGATCACACAAACACCTAGAATTACTTTTTTGTCAGAACCTTTGCTGGTCTGAGTATATCGAACATATGGTTAAAAATGCATGGGATGGTTGTTCGTTTCAAGAGGTCGATAAATTAGAGAAAGTTCAACTCTATGCAGCAAGAATCATCACTGGCTTACCAATAATATCTTCAAGAGAGTCCCTTTATTTAGAAACAGGTTGGATGCCTTTCTCAGAGAGACAAAAATTAGCAAAATTGAGCACAATGTTTTAAATTCATAATAATTTGGTACCGGACCATTTAAAATTTTTTTTCCTTTTATCAGGACTTTAGAATCGAATTACAACACACGCAATCTAGAAGACTAAACTATTCCAAAATGTAGACTAGAAATATTCAAGAAATCGTTTGCTCCTGACACGATCAGTACATGTTTAATCACCAGAAATAATTCTTCGTTTACAAGTTTCAAAAGCAGTATTCAATTTAAAACCCCTGTCCTATTTTTGGTTCGGCAAGAGACGACTTAACATTATACACACAAAACTTAGTATCTTAAACCTTTTCAGAAGAAATATTCTTGAAAGCCGAAGTTGCCAATGTTGATTACCAGAAGATTCTTTTCATTTGTTTTTAGCTCACCTGAGCTGAAAGCTCAAGTGAGCTATTCTGATCACATTTTGTCTGTCGTCCGTCCGTCTGTCCGTCTGTCCATCTGTCCGTCTGTCCGTCTGTCTGTAAACTTTTCACATTTTCAACATCTTCCTAAGAACCACTGGGCCAATTTCAACCAAACTTGGCACAAAGCATTCTTAGCCTAAGGGAATTCAAAGTTGTGAAAATTAAGGACCACGCCCTTTTGCAAAGGGGGATAATTAGGAATTTATGAAAATTTTCGAGAAATTTTCAAAAATCTTCTTCTCATGAACCATAAGACCACAAAAGCTGAAACTTGTGTGGAAGTATCCTCAGGTAGTGAAGATTCAAAATTGTGAAAATTATGACCCCCGGGGTTAGGGTGGGGCCACAATGGGGGGTCGAATTTTAACAAATGAATATATACAGTATATCTTTAAAAATCTTCTTCTCAGAAACTAATCGGCCAGGAAAGTTTACACTTGTGTGGAAGCATCATCAGGTAGTGTAAATTCAAAGTTGTGAAAATCATGGCCCCCGGGGGTAGGGTGGGGCCACAGTGGGGTGTCAAAGTTTATATTTAGAGTAAATCTTTAAAAATCTTCTTCTCAGAAATAATCAGCCAGCAAAGCTGAAACTTGTGTGGAAGCATCCACAGGTAGTGTAGATTCAAAGTTGTGAAAATAATAACCCCTGGGGGTAGGGTGGGGCCACAATGGGGGGTCGAATTTTTATATAGGAATATATAGAGTAAATCTTTAAAAATCTTCTTCTCAGAAACTAATCAGCCAGGAAAGCTGAAACTTGTGTGAAAGCATCCTCAGCTAATATAGATACAAAGTATGTATAATCTATTATCGTACATTGTCTAGATAGTTGTATTATGACTCCATTAAGCTGATTTTATCATACCTATTGTTTCTCAGGTGAGCGATGTGGCCCATGGGCTTCTTGTTTGGATGTAAGAAGTATATCAACGCAAGAAATGAACTATTTTCAAGCAAACAAACAAAAACAAAAAAATGGACATGTTTTTTTAAAAGTTACCAGAATGATAAAAGTAGGTTTGTTTCTAATGAGATAAAAAAAACCTAATAAACAAACAATATGGTGCTCCGATGGGGCAACTTCGACCTTCGCACTTTCGCCTTTAGGTCGAGGTGCGAGAGTGCGAAGATGCGACGGCGAAGCGCGAAGATGCGAAGGTGAGAAATTGCGAAGGCGAAGAAGCGATACTACTATCTTCGCGCTTTCGCCTTCGCCTTTTTATAATTGTGCAGCTCTCTATCGTTTAAAGACAATGTTAGCTGTATAAAAGGACATCTGAGGCAGACGATGAACTTTTTAGGATTTATTTTCAACAACCTGCGCAGATCTATAACTTTTTCTTGTGGGGGGGGGGGGTCGATGGATAATAATATTTGTCGTTGGGGGGGGGGGGGGGGTCCGAGATATATTTGGAGATTTTATTATATATAATTAATAAAATAAAATTTTACGGGGAGATGGGATCCGGACCCTCTCCACCATTTACTGCATGGGTGAAGTTATTAAATTTTCCGGGGGGGGGGGGGGGGGGGGGCTTTCCCCCTCTAGATCCATACATGAGCAAGTAGTGTCGCATAATGAAATTAAAATGTTACTGTGATCCACGGTAAACAGACAGCTGGTAAGTGACGGGAGTCTGGAAGTGCATATGTATACATTTTGGCGGACATTTTATTTTATGTGGAGTATATAATGATTAGGCATATCCAGCACTGGTAAAAATATATGTCACATATACACATTAAAATATTTTTTAAACATTCATAGTAAGCACAATGGCCTAGCGCATGCGTACCAATAATATCTTGGATTAATAGGAACACCTTTGCGAGTACGGTGCCTGACCGAGACTTTCTGAATGCTATCAAAAAGGCGAAGGCGAAGTTGCGAAAGCGAGAGTGCGAAGGCGAAGGAGCGACAGTAGTATCGCTCCTTCGCCTTCACACTTTCGCCATCGCATCCTCGCGCTTCGCCGTCCTATCTTCGCACTTTCGCTCCTTCGCCGTCACACTCTCGCACTTTCGCCCTCGCAACTTCGCGCTCTCGCATCTTCGACCTTAAGGCGAAATTGCGAAGGTCGAAGTGGCCCCATCGGAACACCATAAAACAACGAGCATTATTCTATACTTGCTATGTGTACATTTATATGTAAGGCGCTTTTTCATTTACAGCTAATACATTTTGTAACTTAAATTTACATTTACATTCCTCGATGTTGAGAATCCTTGTTATAAAGAAAGATCTAAAATGAAAACAGCTATACATGTATATCGTATATGTTGTTTGCATGTTCCATATAAACACTTTTATCCAAAGAAATTAATGATCATAATTCAGTCATTTTTGCATGCTTATAATCATGAAAATAAATGAAAATTTCTTAATGAATCGAAAACAATGTTGATCCACTTAACCAAAAACAGACACCAGAGAGTATAATTATGTTGTCCAATAAAGTGTCAGTTATTGACTTGTGTTGTAGTCTCTAGCTGACAACCTACTTGGAATACAAGGGATAAAACCCCTCCTAGACGTGGTGGAACAGCTGGACAATATTGTGAGTCTCAATCTGTCTGGTGAGTATACTGTATCGATTACAAGAGGGCATGAATCTCAATCTGTCTGGTGAGTATACTGTATTGATTACAAGTCGGCGTGAGTCTCAATCTGTTTGATGAGTATACTGTATTGATTACAAGAGGGCGTGAGTCTCAATCTGTCTGGTGAGTATACTGTATTGATAACAAGAGGGCGTGAGTCTCAATCTGTCTGGTGAGTATATTGCATCCATTACAAGAGGGCGTGAGTCTCAATCTGTCTGGTGACTATACTGTATTGATAACAAGAGGGCGTGAGTCTCAATCTGTTTGGTGAGTATACTGTATTGATTACAAGAGGGCGTGAATCTCAATCTGTCTGGTGAGTATATTGCATTGATTACAAGAGGGCGTGAATCTCACTCTGTCTGGTGAGTATACTGTATTGATTACAAGAAGGCGTGAATCTCACTCCGTCTGGTGAGTATATTGCATTGATTACAAGAGGGCGTGAGTCTCAAAATCCGAGTGGTGAGTATACTGTATTGATTACAAGAGGGCGTGAGTCTCAATCTGTCTGGTGAGTATACTGTATTGATTACAAGTCGGCGTGAGTCTCAATCTGTTTGATGAGTATACTGTATTGATTACAAGAGGGCGTGAGTCTCAATCTGTCTGGTGAGTATACTGTATTGATAACAAGAGGGCGTGAGTCTCAATCTGTCTGGTGAGTATATTGCATCCATTACAAGAGGGCGTGAGTCTCAATCTGTCTGGTGACTATACTGTGTTGATTACAAGAGGGCGTGAGTCTCAATCTGTCTGGTGAGTATACTGTATTGATTACAAGAGGGCGTGAATCTCAATCTGTCTGGTGAGTATATTGCATTGATTACAAGAGGGCGTGAATCTCACTCTGTCTGGTGAGTATACTGTATTGATTACAAGAAGGCGTGAATCTCACTCCGTCTGGTGAGTATATTGCATTGATTACAAGAGGGCGTGAGTCTCAAAATCCGAGTGGTGAGTATACTGTATTGATTACAAGAGGGCGTGAGTCTCAATCTGTCTGGTGAGTATACTGTATTGATTACAAGAGGGCGTGAGTCTCAATCTGTCTGGTGAGTATACTGTATTGATAACAAGAGGGCGTGAGTCTCAATCTGTTTGGTGAGTATACTGTATTGATTACAAGAGGGCGTGAATCTCAATCTGCTTGTGAGTATATTGTAATGGTTACAAGAGGGCGTGAGTCTCAATCTGTCCAGTGAATTTGACCTGCCTTTAAACAATATACTGTAGTGATATCTAACTGTTTTTTATTACTAAATTGACTTCATGGTCAATTCATATACAGGGATCTTTAATCTATCTGACGAGTTACCTTAAATAAATCTGCATATCTTTGCTCATTTTTGTTGCTTAAAATATTGTATTGCAATATAAAATATTATAGCATAAGATTTGAACAAACGTACTAACATCCCACAGGATTCTCACATTTAAATATATATGTATACATGTAATTGATAACTAATGTCGTTTTAAATATAAATGTTTATGCACTTAGCCAACGAAACATATAGAATTAATGTTGTTAATGGTAGATTAAATTATAAAGAAATCTTTTTGGAGAAATGATTTTTTAACTGCAACAATTTTTTCTAAAGTTCATAACATATGTTAAATTATCACTGAAAAGTATTTTTGTGTCAATGATAGATGGTTAGCTTAACGAACCAACACTTGAAACATAACTCAGTTTATTAGAGACCATGCTCAAAGAGCACATTTTACTTTACAATATATACCCACAGATTGGATGCAGGTTTCTTCAACATTGTTCTATATACCGGTATTTTTCAATAGAAGTAACATTGATTCGTTTAATCCATATAAAAATAGAATTGCTTCCTAAATCAGTACCGCTTCATAGATGTAAAATTGCTCCACACATCAACTATTGTTAATAAGAGAAACCATGTTTTCTGTATGAACAGAAATAGCATTGCTTTATTTGACTATTGATAAAAGTTTCTGTTCTGTGTTAACTTTCAATAAAAGCACTGTACTGTATTAATCCATTGAATAAAAATGAATTCAGTACATATCTTAACGAAGTCATGCTTTTTTAATTATTTATTCCTTAGGTAACTGTTTGAAAGAGAAGGATGCGGAAGAATTTAGAGGAATATTTGAGGTATTTAATAGCATACAAAATCTTTAAAATATCAGTTGTTGTTAAATTGCAAATTAACTTGTAAACATACTCCAATTTTATTTACTAGGAAACTCAGAACTTGAAACGATTGGTCCTTAGTCACAACGAGTTCCGGGAGATCGGGGGTGAAATATTTGGAGAACTCATCAGTAAGTGTGTCCACTCTCTACAATGGTAAATGTTTGGTATAGGAGACGGAGAAAGAGTAGAGAAAATATCAAATGAACTTTAACTTTTTATAGTGATGATCGATCTCCCCTATAGGTAAATTCTTTAATTTAATTTCAATTTAAGTGATCCTTTTGTCGAGATCAAGTTTAAGATAACAATATTAATTAAAGACTAATCAAAATATGGTGGAATCGGCGAGTGTAGCAATATCCGCTCAAGGGTTGGGGGTGTGAGACACATTGGGAGTGGAACTAATACTAACATACACAGATCCCCGAAGTCTCTTGAATTCAAGGTAAAACAAAAGTAGGAATATTCATGAGGGATTACTATACCAGTATTTATGATGTTAGTCATTTAATTTGTCGTTTGTTTCTCTCTTTTTTAAAGATTAACAATCTTGATATATTGTTGAAATATTTATTAATAAGTTAAATCAACAGCAAGCCATAACCCTTCCGTAAAACAGTGTTTCACCCAGTGAAATACATCAATTCAAACACATCATACGAATGTTTAAAATACTTCAATTCTGTATAAAGGAGGACAGAGACTCTGCAGGACTATTTGAGGAATTTCAGAGGAAAGAAAACGAGTACAATCATTGTAGTACAATGTTTGGTGTAGGCAGTAGGGGTGTGTAATGTTATTTTCAATCAAAAATTTGAGAATCAAAGTCTTTCGTTATATAAGTGTTTCGTTAAAAGTTTTGAATCATAGATTTCTAAATTTATCTAACAATTTAAGTTTTAAACTGTTAATGTAACATAAGTATAATATTCAATGTATTCAAGTACAATCTATGTATCGCCCATTTTGCAAGCGGATCAAGAAAATTTTAATAAGATAATTTAAAAGTTAATCTTTTTCAACTTATTTTGACGTACTCATTTTGTAACATGCCAGTTTTTCATAGACATTTATGCGTAACCCATTCACTGAACACAATGTAGGGAGGGGAGTTGACTTTCCAAACCATTCACTGAACACAATGTAGGGAGGGGAGTTGACTTTCCAACCCATTCACTGAACACAATGTAGGGAGGGGAATTGACTTTCCAATTCAAATCCATAAGTGGAGGTATTTGAGAATCGAGGACAATATATTTTTATATAGACCACCTGTTAATAACTTACTTCCGTTAAAACAAATAACTTGTTGTTCTTGGATTTGCAGTCAAAGACCTGGCAGCGGTGAAACCTACGCACACTTGAGCTTGATTTCCTTGTTTATTAAATATCCACAAAGTTTAGAATTTCAAATTTTCTGATCTGATAAAACAAAATTCATCATTGTTGAGCAAATACCTAGTCCAATTAATTAATTTTAACCTTTTATTTCAGGGGGTCTGATTTTTGTTCAGTTTTAGTAAAACCAGGCTACCTTAAGCCAGAGGACTTTGATGTGCCGTTGGAACGTACAAACTAAATTCTAATACTATTCATTAAGAAATCTTACCTTACACCAGCAGTATCTATATATTTTGCAACAGAATAAAATTTTTAAAAAAAATACAGCTCAAAATTCTTTACACAATGTGTATCGACATCTTCAATAACATTTCTTCATCTACAAAGTTCTGCTATGCGTCGGTTTCATGCATGTACATTTGATTAATTCAACAAATTAATTTTTGATGACTTAGCGTACTGTGATCCTCTATTTTAAATTAAAAATAATTAACATTTGATAGGACTTGCGACTCCCCCCAAAAAATTAATAAAAATGAAATAATCGGTGATAAACTTTTATGAATAAACTTTTGATAAGAATTCCAGAAAATTATGCATCGCGAATGATTTTAAAATGTGTATTCATATGACGAAAAATTTAAATAAGAACATTTTAACCTACCATCATGCACGAATTCTTCATGGGAAACCTCTGGGGTATCATGTGGATTGCAATACATCATATTCAGAACATAGTCATCTTTTAAGATTTTACAATTAAACAATTTTATCCCACGAAATATTTCAGCTGACAGCAAAGTGGAAGTCCGTTTGGCGCTGTTTTTGCTATGTTTGTCGACATCGAATCAAATATAGTTAGATTTAATTTCAATGTTTATTTTAAAAAATTTAACAGTACAATACAAAATTTGAGTGTGATTTCTTCCAAGAACACAATTAATCCTAAAGTACTAGCAATTCTACATTCGTTTCCGATTTCCCCTTAGATTTATAGGTACTTTACAATGATGTACACTATGATTTATAGGTACTTTACAATGATGTACACTATTTGAAGGTTACAACGATACTATTGAGTCCCTTGATCTCAGTTGGAACCATCTTCGTAACGAGGGAGCCAAGGAACTAGCTCTAGGATTGGAGGTATTGAACTCCCTTAGTGTAACAGCATTCTATATAGAAGTCTTAAGCCAGGCCTAACGCCTTTGTACGATCCAAAATTCAAGAAAAAAATATATATATAAGAGCATCATTGTCAATATCTATCTTTTGAATATATTTTCTTATCGGGTTAAATACAAGTCTGGATTGAAAACCGGTGCATATAGTTTATATTTTAGGCTTTGATCATTGAAGAAAGAAAATTAGGATTAATGATGAATAGAATGTATGAGCGATTTGATATGTGATCATCTACATTGTAGATCACATTTTGAATTTGATTATCATTGATGTACATCTACATCATATTGATCTATGCTTTGTAGCTGCAATTTCCCAATCCAGATTAGTTATTGACAAAACCTGTTTTCGGGGGTTTGTTTTGTTGTTGTAAGACCAAGGACGGATTTTTTTTCATGTTTTTACAATAGTCTTGCTTTTTCTTATTTCTTATTTAAAGCAAGTTAATCGAGATACCGTGACTTTTGTTTTTTGCAGGAGAACAAAGGTTTGCGATACCTGGACCTATCATGGAACGGTTTCTACCTGAAGGGTTGTCAACACCTGGGGGACGCTCTACTGGTCAACTCTGACCTGACCGAGCTGAACCTGAACTGTAACAGGATCAACAAGGACTGTCTGGAGAAACTCCTCAGGGGCTTTAAACAGAACTCCACCCTCAGGACCCTCAGGGTGAGGCAGGCCAACATCAAGGGGCTGAATGGTCGCGGCCATTTTGAGATTATTTTGATCTCCTTGAGAAGAAGAGTTCTATATACAGATATTGAAAATGATGTTCAAATAGATAGAATATGTAAAAAAAATAGTATGCAGTTTAATAAAGAATCATTACTTAAAATTTAAGTTCTACCTGATGAGTAATTTGTTGGTTGACCACCTAGCCTCCTGTCCACTTACTGATCCGTCTGTCCGTCCCTTACGCCCCCTATGCTGGTGCAGTTAGATAGTCTGTCCCATAAAGATTTTATACTTATACGTGTGAATACCATAGTTTATCAAATCATTTTAATATAGCTATTGTTTCTTAACACAAATCACCGAAACCATATCATTCTAATTTTGAAATACGAACAATGCTGTAATTCTTTGATTTCCTTTCGATAGCTGGCCTGGAATCCGATCACGTCAGCAGGTGCTCAGATGTTGGTCAACACCTGTGAGGAGAGACCGGATATAGGGCTCACAGAAATTGACATCAATGTAAGGCACCACGCAAACAATCGAATGCTTTGCTAAAAGCAATCATCATGACTTTGCAATTTTATTTAGTAAAATGAAGATTTACACAGATTGCATGCATAGTGAACTACCGTAAAATCTAATATGAAGAAGTGTAACCTTATAAAGAAGTAAAACACAGGGGGTCAGGAATGGTTTCATGAAGTCAATGCTTACTTTGCAAACATTTGTAAAACAAAATGAAACTGTCCGTTTAAAATACAGTTCTTTTTAAAAAAAAAAAGATTTCTAAACTCCGATGTAGGGCAGTGATAAGTACAAATCTGTTTGATTAGACCCAGTGGTAGAACCATCATTGACATGTAACATTCTGTTTGATTAGACCCAGTGGTAGAACCATCATTGACATGTAACATTCTGTTTGATTAGACACAACTGGTGGAGCCATCATTCACAGAGAGTGCACACAAGCTGCACAGTGAGCGGGGAATCAAAGTCCTGTATGGCCTGGTACGCGGACAGGACCCCAGTGACGGCGACCAGGACGAGGACGGACTGTTACAGGAAAACCCCACCCTCGTTCTGATGGAATTTGCGCGGTTAATGGGCTTCCGACCCATGGATCTTCTCTCAACATTTGACAAGGATAAGAGCAATTCTCTGGATAAAGACGAAATCAAAATGGGATTAAGGGTAAAAGTGAAAAGATTGGTTAATCACTACTTAAAGAGTTATTTATGAAAAAAGCTAACCTTTTCTCAGTGTTGTTAGATTCAGCGTCGGGTTATATTAATAATGACACTGGATAACGATTTCTTTTATTTATGATGATGACCTCACTCGCCTACTGTATTATTTTGACTTTGTACGTGGCTTAATGTCTTATGCATATTGAAGTGTTCATCGTCATGATGGCCTGTTTTGTTATTAATATCTTTCAGTTTGTATGATATTTTCAATTGAATACTTATTTGGATATTCCGCTGTGCCCTGTGTATTGTTTTTACAGTTTTATCGTGTCCTCAAAACTATAGAAACAAAACTCTTGTTCCTGTGGTTTTTGTAATATTTCTGTGTCCTCTGTATTATGTTTTCAGTGCTCTATACTTTATCTGTATTCCTCCTAAAATGCACCTTTGTTCCCTTGTTTTTACAATGCTGATGATTGCTTGCTAAATCCTTTTCCTCTTGCGTCTGTATCAGTTTCACTACGCTAACGAACCTTTTCTATTCCATCATCCACAATATCATTTACCCTATGTAAGCGTTCCTTCATCCTTTTTTTAGTATAATTTAGTATATTCCTATGACCATTGTTTCCCCTTTCCTCTGTGCAGTTGTACTGTATCCCCCTATCTGACCGCTGTCTGGACTTCATGGTGGAAAAACTGGATGTGGACGGGGATGGCGAGATCGATCTAAAGTAAGTAGAGGGTGCTTCAATTTATCTAACCCAGTACAGACTTGCATAAAACCACTGTGGTGACCCAGCATTCATAATAGTGTATATTAAATGTATGTTCAATAAAATTAATAATTAACGCAAATATGCGAGAAAATCAAGAGAACACGTTCACGTTTTGTATGCAGTCCTTATCACAGAAAGATTTCCGATCAAAGTTGCAAGCGTTTCACCACAAATTTCATTTATTTTTTGTTGGTTTTTTTTGTTTCAATCCTTTTTACATACCGCAAAAATATTCACAAAATTTGTATTTTCATTTATTCATTTTGAATGTCCTACTCTAACCACCAGAAACACGTTTTACTTAGGCATGATAAAATATTGTACAAGAAAGAGAACTTTTAAATTTCAAGTTTTTAAGGTGAAGCAAAGATTTATTTAGCTGTATATAATCTCGATCTCTTGACGTACTCTCTATTGACCTTTTAAGTGTATCTGTATATAAAAGTAATAATTATGATGATGATATTTTTTGCACAAATATTAAATTTACAACCCCCCCCCCCTCTGAAAATTATAGATACATGTTTTCTTTACATTGCCATATACATATATAGGTATTCTGGACAAAGGTAACTATTGCAGCCTCAGTAATAAAGCGTTGATGCAGCTTTGTCTATATTTATAGATATATAGATATATAGATATATTTATGTCTATTTAATGCTTCCTGTAATCATCGTTGTGCTTGTTGGTATATGTACGCTAGAGTAACATAAGTACACATGTGTATTATGTATATAGCATGCTTGTACAAGTGCATTAAAATGTTTTGCATAATATATTCAAAGGTGATAATATTAGTAGTAAAGATATTGATTAGAGCGTTTATAAAAAATAATATTAATCATGCATGTAGGTGTAATTAATGATTGGTTAGGATCAAATTGATGTATAGATCAGTGTAATAGTAAATTAACGTGTAATATTATTTCCATCTTCCGAAAATGGTTCCCTCTATTTCTTACGGATATCGAATATAGTTCATAGATCTGTAGAAACTGACAAAACTGAAATCTACACGCCCCATTTATCGATTGGTCAAAACCTACAGCGATCTTAGAAAAATCACAGACTGCACGAAATAATCATGATGATGTCAGACTCAAACTCCCATAGGAGACGATTTGGCTGTTTCTTTTAGCTAACGTACTGAAGTACATTTAAATTTATTTATTTAATTTAACATACTTTTTACAAACAATTTATTAATTTGTTAAAAGGAAGATGTAAATTTAAAAATAAAATGCTTTCTAAAGCGGGTTATGTATTTTTTTTCTGCAATGTCGCCACCTTCATAACAAAGAAAGCATGACAATAGATGCTGGTGAATTAATATTTTTTGAGTGTAAAACATGCAAGTTATTTTTAGTATAATCACACTTTTGTAGGTAAGCTATGTTTTATTTCTAGTTTTATTCACGTTTGCTTTAGTTCAGTACCATCCAGTGTAGGAAAAATAATACAAAACTGCGTCCGATAACTATGCCTTTGTTTAGGTGGCATAGTCACATCATATAACCTATATTAAACGCTCGTAATAGCTACCTCTATATATGCATACCAAAATATAAATCTACATAATGTCAGGGTTTTGTAGGAAACATGTCGTTAAAACTTTTTAAAGGGGCATGGTGACGATTTTGGTCAAATTTTATTTTTCTGTTTTTATTATTTACAATGCTTTAGGAACGCATTTCTAATGATCAAATGAAATTTGGGTGCCCGTCGATGAGTTTTAACCAAGGTACAAGGCTCACAATTCTTCGTCATGTAAACAAGGCTCGTGACCTGTTTTTGTTTACATACATGGTTCAATATACCAGTAAAAATATTTTTCAAGATGATTTGTCTATATTCTTAATCATTTTAAGCATAAATATTTAACACGTTCGTTTTAGGTTTAAAACTGGAGTTTTCACTTCAACGTTCAAAATGTAAACAAAAGCTTTGTTTACATAGCGAAGAATTGTAAGCTCTGTAACTCGCTTATAACTCAATAAATGACACTCAAATTTTGGTTGCCTATTAAAAATGCCTTACTGAAGCATTATAAACATTAAAATAGAAAAAATAATTTTTGACCAAAATCGTGACCATGCCCCTTTAACAGTTGTGTTGTTACAACATTGAATAACCCATACTGTAGTGAAATAGTTTGTAATGCTTGTTGAATAAATTGATGGTGGGATATATTCATGGCTTTGATTAATTGGTGCAGCAATATTCTCTTTGCTCTGGTTGTTTTGTAGCTTGCTGTTGCTTTGTAGGTCGTAATTGTCCCTGTGCATATCAGCTGGGTGTTGTATGAATTTAGCTCACCTGAACTTCTCAAGTTCGCTTTTATGATCATTTTGAGGTCAAGCGCCCGCCAATCTCTAAACTTTAACAATTTTTACTTCCTCTCCATAATCAGCTGGCCAAGAAGATTGAAAGCATTTTTTTTTAAATAATAAAAATAAAAAATGTTCGTTTTGCAATAACTTTTTTTTTACCCTTTCCGCCGCCCATAACACAGTTCTTTTTCACTTGAGTCATAAAATTACCATATAATTCTTTGCAATTCACTGTTTGGTGTCGTTTTTCCAGGGAAGTCATGCAGGCCAAAGTTGAGTACAAAATGAAAGAAAGAGAAATGCACAACGCCTCCAAGAACTGGAACTTCGATATCGAGAACACCGATATTGGACGTGTTCGAATAAAACTCCAGAGGTTGATGCAGAAGAAAATGGATGGGAACCCCACATTCAAAGCGCGTGTAGACTTATTTCAGGAGGCTCTCAAAGAGGGGAAACTTAAATCAGTGTTCAACGACAAAAGAGACAGGGCGAAAGAACGAGAGAAGGTTCTACAGCGACGGATGTCCAAACGAGAGAGTGTCCTACAGGAAAGTGAAGATCAGTCAAAACTTAAACTTGACCTTGGGATAGTTACAGAGGAAGCAGAAGATACAAAATCTGGAACTGGTTCTCGGAGAAGTAGCATGCGTCCTGCATCTGGTGCTCAGAAATCTGTTGAGGGAAGTGAAAGTATCCCTGGTAACACTAACAGGGTGTCACAAAGTGGGTCACGACCGGCGTCCGGTCGTCCAGGGTCTACAAAGCGACCGGGTTCTTCCCATCAGGGGATCGGAAACTCTTCTCGACCTGGTTCCTCTACTCAGGCAAAGACAGGAAGTACCTCCCGCCCAGCGTCATCTACTCAGACAGAGACCGGAAATTCCTCCAGACCAGGCTCTTCTGGTGTGCAGTCCGGAAGAAGAGACTCAAAGACAACAGGTTCCAATCCAAACACGGACAGAAAGAATGGATCTCATGCAAACGACTGGAAACCTCTCAACTTCTGATTTATTACGGAGCAAAAATGGTTTAAAAACACGAATTGATAACTTTCAAGCCTAATTTTATGAATCAAATGGATACCTTAAAATTATAATACTTCAGACATCCTTATAATATAAGGTTACTGTATGGTCTATTTATATACATGTATACAGAAAGTTTATTTAACACGAAATGTCTTTCATACATTTTATGTTTTACGTTGATTACAAATTAATCATAAATATTTTTTTTAATTTTTGATTCACATCAGGTAAAGAAAGTCCTCAGCCTTTTTTTGTACATGGTATGCGTTTCTGTAAGACGAGCACATGGCTTAGGGCCATAGGCGTTAGACCAGTAACCGAAAGGTCGCTGGTTCAAACCCTGCTGTAGACAGTTGGTGTTATGTTGTGACCTCAGACATATTGTCTCAGTCCACCCAGCTGAAATTGAGTACCGGCTTAGGCTGGGAGTAAACCTGCGATGGACTAGTGTTCCATCCAGGGGGAGTCAATGACTCTCATCTGCTTAGCACCATAGAAACCGGGGATAAGCATCGGCCATATGCGCCTAATGGTATGGAGAAGGATTTAATTCAAGCGCCTCTGCAAGCAGATTGAAACTCACTTTTGAGTCTATTTATAATCGCTAGTGGTAGTTCAGAACAACTATAGTAATGAATCGGTTTGATTAAAAATTCTTACTTGGGTTTCAATATATTATCAAATTATTTACTAAAAGATAAAATAAAGAACTATACTAGTGGTATCATTTGTGTACAAATCTTGGAAAACAGAAGAATCATATTTCAATGATAATACCCTATTGAAAAATGAAAGTGAAACATATCCACATGTTACAAGACTTTGTTTATTATAATAATCATCTTTTTAATGATATAAAAGAATAAAGCAGACGCGACAACGTAGAATCGTGGTTCGCAGCCCTCTCTTTTCGTCCACTCTCATATAGTCCTATCAAGACCTCAATTGATAACATGCAACCATCTTAGAGGTACATTCGGATTTACAGGTGGACATGCACTGCGCAATGGCAATGCTGTTGGTTATTATAAACATCTTCAGTTTTCTTTTAATGAATTTGATAATTTTAAAAATATTACAATCGTTTCTACATGATCATGGATGTTTGTGGAATAAATATTTATGTCCAAAAAAAAAAACAAAGAAGAAAAAAAGAAGAAAAGAATGAATGATAAAAACGGAATAAAATTGAGAAGTATGATATATTGTATTGGTGTTTCTTTCAAAAAAGAATTCTCAGACATTTTCAAAAATAATTAGAAGCAAACAAAAAGTTAATGGAAAGCATTTTGTAACGTGGTGGGTACGAGGCTGTAGTGTTTGAATAGGACAATGTAATTTTAATCGAAGAGCGAATTGAACAAAGCCGCTACATACATATAGTTAAAAAAAAGTTTTTATAACGATCTCTTCACCATATCATGAAATATTATATGTGTAGTTTTATATCTTTCATTTAACTTAAGTGTGTAGACAAAATTGGTTGAAAATGAACAAATATGCATGTAAAATTAATTTAATGAATTTAATTGCTATTAAATACATGATGAGTTCATTCAAATAACATTAAGGTGGAATGATAAATCAACATTTCAATTCACAAATTATTCAAGTATCTTTTTACCGTCTTCCTTGGAAGACGGTATAAAAAGTTGAAATAATTTACAGTCTCCGGGCTGTGCACTTCCTCTCCTTTGTGATTGGTAGAAAATTCATGATATGAAAATTTACATTTATTTCATTAAATGTTATACTGTTCGGAGCAAAAGAGATGATTTACTGATGATCTTTTTTTTACGTTTTTAAGTTAAAACAACTTTCGTAGATTTCAAATCTTTAAAAGTGAGAAAACGAAAAAAAACCCAACAAAACAATTAAAAACCAATAAAAATGGCTGTGAATGAAATTCGGGCATTAAATTTTGAGTTCAACTAGTTGAAAGCAATATTCTATATACTGAAATGATTTGCTGGTTTGTTTGTTTGGTTTTTTTTTTTATTTGCTTTCTTTATGCAAAATTTGATACGGTATGGCTAATAAATTTGCATATTATATATCAGTTGGTAAAACTAATATCAGTAAAACAGATGTTGAATGCAGTGGTATTAACTTCGATTTTATCAAAGTAATACGACCCTTCCTGAGATCTCTTTTTGGGAGTTGATTTTAATAAACTCTCCTATGCAGTTTCTCTGGCAAACCGGAAGTAAAACAGTGTTTGGACCCAAGCACAAATCATCACCGTTGACAAAACGTACTACTTGAAAATAATCGATAAATTAATTGTATTGTATTTAGAAGCATCGTTTTTCAAAGAAATTTATTTATAAATACCTTAAACTTAGTCAGATTTCAAATGGAACGAACAATATAGATATTTTTGTAGTCGTATGTAATTCCTCGCCAGACTTAGATTACTGCGATAGCGTCTGGAATCAAACACAGACTAACCAATCAGTACTAACGTAGACTATACTTTATTATCATTACTTTATTAATTGTTTGTTATAAATTGTTTTGATTAAATTTTCAGGAAATATTTCGATTACTGTCAGATATATAATACATCGTAGATTTTGATGGCATTAATTCAATCTTTGAATATTACACAACGTGATTCATATGAGTTTTTCAGTTTTTGTCGGAAAAACCCGAGAATTCAAGAGCTAATTTTTTTGAATATCTATACTACTATATTGAAATAATAGACTCGATTTTTTTAGCTTTAATACCAATTAATCGGAAGAGTACTGTCTTTTGTTTTATATATTCTAAACATCATTGGTTCTTGAAGATTACCAATTTGTTTTTATTTTTTCTCAATCAAGCTTCGCTAATTAATAATTAACGAAAATTCCTAAAAATATTCCGGAAATCATCTGAATTTTTTGGATTTTACAATTTTGCGCATGCGCATTACATTCACGGTAAATCACGGGAGGCTCTTTATTTTATGTTTCCACAATATCACCTTTGCATGGATAAACTCAGACACGATAAAACAAATGCGTATAAGTTTTCATTAGAATTTTTTTGTCTGTTCATCAAAGAAAATAACTCTAACACAGTGCATTTACCATAAAAAAAAATCCCGGGAGTTTTGATTGTCAACATGGTGTGTAAAAATCGTTGTTGAAGAAATGTTGAATTCTGCAATTATAAAATTAAACTTTTCGAAGAAAGGTATTTACAGCTTCAACGTGGTTTGTTATGAACAATTTGACTGTTATTATCAATGCAACTTTATTAATTTTCTCCAAGATCGTTTTGGAGCGATTATGCGATTTTCTGCTACATTACGGGTATATGGGAGGCAGTCACAGATTATATTATTCCAACTCAGCAGAATGTAGTGAAATTAATATCATTATTGTAGGCTTAAAGCTTGGTAATGCAAATGTCAAAAATATACGGTGTGTCAATGTATCTATTTCGTAAATGTCCGATATCATATGCTATGTCAACCCGTGCACGCACGGGTCAAAATCTAGTATATGTAGATAAAGAAACTACTTGCCATGCGAAATACACCCCCCCCCCAAATCATATTAGAAAAAATGCCCAAATTAATCAAATAGAACTATGAAACTACTTTACATGTGAAATAATATATATCGTTGATATCAAAATAAAGATAATATAAATCAGTATAGTCAACTGACATCAGTACTTCAGTAATTTGATTACCTACTGTAGTCAATCCCAACTAACAAGCCGTTCAACATATTTCTCAACTTTAGGCATTAAAACAAAGAATTACATTTTCTTTGTAACTTATTGCTGTTTAGAGTTTGTTCTAAAGACTGTGAGCTTTTTAAAAAAAGGCTTAACTTGTCTAAAAATATGAGTTCATTGTTTAACGGCTTTTTAGTTGCTTAACTGTATCTCTAAGGAAACTACTGGTTAACGGGCCGTAGAGCTGCAGTTCCTTCATTCTCTTACCAGAGGTCGTGGTGTAAGCGAAGCTTTTGTAAAGTAAAACCATCCCTGTGCTTAAGTCTTGAAATCCCTTTATTTTATCAAAATTCGTGCCAGTGTGTATACATGTAGACATTCTTTAAAATCGAAAAAAAACCTGTTGCATTTCTTTGTTACCATGAAAAATACCTTTGCTTTTTCTGTTATCATGAATAACGTTAGAAAAAAAAAAGAGAAGGGGCGTGTTCAGGAGTGTAGGTTTCATACGAAGTCCTTGGGAAAAAGCAGAATGGCGTCACTTTTTGTTTTGAATTACCACAGACGACAGACCCTGTACGTCATCACACGTTTATCACAGACGACAAGTACGTGTTTATCACAGACGACAGGTACGTCATACACGTACACTCAGGTGCCAAAAGTATGTCAATTTGTTTTTTCTTTTTACTATACATTTCATTGAAAACCAACATTTTTCAAAGAATCGTTAAAAAGAAACCCCTTGTCCGATTTTGAAAAGACCTTGATTGATCAGTTTAGAATGTTTAGAATTTCCATGATTTCGCTAGCTTTTTTTTTTTTTGGCTTCTTATTTATATTTAAATATTTTTCCAACCTTCTGTTTCTGAGATTTGATGTAAACAATCCATTTTTCGGCTCGCATATTGCAAACGATATACGGTAGAGCTATCAAAAAATATCTTCTTGTTGTCTTTGAAATAAGAAATTTTACAAATGAGTTGTCAACAACTATTTCGATGTATGTGTCAAAAAGTGCAAATTGAATCTAATTTAATCAATATAAATTTCTTCAATATCTGACAAAAATAACAGAAAACCTTTTAAAAATAAGTCTTGTTTTCATTGAAATTAAAAATTGACATACTTTTTGCACACAAGTGTACGTAAGTAAGAGGGAGGGTAGAGGGTGGCCGTGTTGTTAGTGAGGGTAAATAAAGATATAGTACAGAAAGGTTAAAGGGCTGATGAAAATAAATCAAAATATGGTGATATATACGAGGGTTGTCCCAAAATAGCGTAGCCAGAACACATAACTTAAAATCTGTTCACTGCTTCTCTGTTTTCTTCGATGGCCCTTTGGCTAACTGAACAAGTGAAAAGCTGTCAATGTGACAGCAAACCGGGTTTTCTTTTATGTGAACTGTATCCATAATCCATGTCAACCCTGAATTGATAAACACTACCTACTGTATCCAGTGAAAATGGAGTACTCTTTATGCACTATTTTGCCAAAAAATGAATTTATCTACATTTTGTTGCATTATTTAACTGACATGCATTATTGAAGCTCATGAGAAAAATATCAATAAAGTCAACTTTAAGGTGGTATGGGACATCTGTCAATATTAATGTGGATTAAAGTACAGTATAATGAAAATACGTTCATCGACTTAAAATTTTCAAATTTTACAATATTTCACCAAAAAAAAAAAAAAAAAAAAAAAATACGCTATACGTTTAAAAAAATGTTTGCGCTACGCTACTGTATAGGTGACAAATCTGGGAAAGAAACTCCAGATGTATTTGTAAAATTAAACTTGATTTTATGGTTTATTTCGATAAATAGTACGTCGCAACATGGATGTGTCCCATACCACCTTAAATATGAGCGTGGCAGTGTATGTTTTACATTCATTGCCTTTTATGGAGAGAAAACCGATGAAACTTTTCTGAAAAACATGTTTACATGTAAAAACGCTGATTACTGAGCAGACAGCTGGCGGCTAATTCCAGTTCAAGGTCATCTCTGCCAGCAGAGGTTGCATAGTAAGATATTGTATCGATATCTTTTGAGATAGAATGCTCATCATACATTTATATTTGTAATTAATATGAACAATACGAGGGTTGTTCAGAAATTATATTGTGACATTTACTCTTACTCCCTTGAGAAAAAGATAAGTCATTGAAAGTCAACCAGGATACCATTTATTAACGTGAAAATTCTGAAGTTTTTGAGATCATTTGTTCATTCCTGGTAAGCAGTCAGATTTCTATTGCTCGGTTCATATTTTTGAATTATTACCATACTTCAAATCGAACACAAGTGGAACTTGCCCAAAAGTTAGTCTTTCGGAATTCCATCTATAGCTCAGAATTCTTGTCGGAAAAGCCCGATAATTCATATTAGAAAAACTTAGGTAATCACAGACTACAAAGCTCACCCAGACGAGGCATCAACTTTCTGAGACCATCTTCATCATATTATATGAAAAATCATACTTTATGATCTTGGATATTCATGGATACTGTTTTGACACAATATCGTCATCTGATAAAATATTGTATGATAATCACATGCTCATTTCATACGGTATTATAAGATACAATGTTTATCAATATAATAATATAAAATACAATATTGCATCCTATTATACTTACAACATATATCATATAATACAATAAAATATTGTAATAAATAATGATGAGATATGATATTGTAACATGATATGACATTGTATTGTGTTTTACATGATTGTATTTGATCACATTTTGCAATATCATAATACATAATACATGATATGATATAGTATTATATGATACAATATCATATCACATAATACATCACAATATTGTACTGCATGATATCATATTGTATAATATAGTATGATATTCTATTCTATGATACTGTATCATATTTGATACAAAATATGACATTGTATCATATAAAAAAACTTGATACAACATTGTATCATATCATATGATATAGTAAAATATTATATAATACAATAACATATTATACATATTGTATCTTATGATACAATACCATATATTACAATATCATATAATACAATTTCATGTGGTATAATAATAAACTATCTAAACCAATATCATATTATACAATATCGTATGATTATTATATAATATACAATATTATATCATATGATACAATATTATATATTCAATATCATATGTAACAATATCATGTGATAAAATAATATATTAATGATACAATACCATATTAAACAACATTGTATCATAATA
Source organism: Magallana angulata (assembly GCF_025612915.1). Lineage (NCBI taxonomy): Eukaryota > Metazoa > Mollusca > Bivalvia > Ostreida > Ostreidae > Magallana > Magallana angulata. The sequence continues at coordinate 7,131,862 of NC_069117.1, forward strand.
TACAATACCATACATATTACAATGAAACATTATCATATCATAAAAAAAAATACTATATCATATGATTTTTTACAATATAACACATGATATAATATTGTATCATATTAAACAATAACATATCATATCATACAATACTACATCATAGGATTCATGTTATATCATTTAACAACAAACACATCTATCAAGCTGGTTTGAGTGAAGTATGAGATTTTTTTTAGCATACTTAATATGGAGATCAGGCTCTGCATCTGAAGCTACCTCTACGAATCATTTATATTATAGTTAATTAAATCATCTATGCAAGCTTTTATCTATAAAACATGTGACCTGTTCCAAAAAACTAAACCTCATCCAGCATCCGAAACCTATGGGTCAGATTCAGCATTCTAGCCTGTCAGGTGCATCAGTATCATAGGATGCATCATCCATGCAAGTTAAGTGAAGTTAGGACCAGTAATAACTAAGATATATTTTTAGCATCCTTGATAATGGAGATCAAGCTCTGCATCTGAAGCTACCTCTGGGATTCATTCATATTATAGTTTAATCAACTATGCAAGTTTGAAATAGTACTATTATCTATTAAATATGTGACCTGTTCCAAAAACATTAACCTTTCCTAGCATCCAAAACCTACGGCTCAGATTCAGCATTCAAGCCAGGTGCATCTGTATCACAAGTCACACCATCCATGCAAGTTAGGACCAGTAATAACTAAGATATTATCATCAGAGGGCACCTGTTTCAAAAACTTTAACCAGCTCTAAAAACCTTAACCTCCTCCAGCATCCTAAACATATGGCACAGATTAAGCATTCATGCTCGTCTGGTGCATCAGTATCATAAGATGAACCTTCCATGCAAGTTTGGTAAAGTTAGGACCATTAGTAAATAAGATATAATCATCAGAGGGCACTTGCTCCAAAAACTTTAACCAGCTCTAAATACCTTAACCTCCTCAAGCATCCGAAACCTATGTCTCAGATCAGCATTCAAGCCTGTCTGGTGCATCAGTATCAAAAGACCCACCATCCATGCAAGTTTGTTGACATTAGAACCAGTAATAAGGAAGATATATTCATCAGAGGGCACTTGCTCCAAAAACTTTAACCAGCTCTATAAACCTTAACCTCCTCCAGCATCCGAAACCTATGTCTCAGATCAGCATTCAAGCCTCTCTGGTGCATCAGTATCATAAGATGCACCATCCATGCAAGTTTGGTGAAGTTAGGACCAGTAATAACTTAGATATTGCTATCAAAGGGCACCTGCATCAAAAACTTTAACCTGCTCCAAAAACCTTAACCTCCTCCACCTGAAATTCAGGATTCAGTTTCAGCATCCAAGTCTTTCAAGTCCATAAGTAGGTCCAGATGCATCATCCATGCAAATTTGGTGAAGATAGGACAAGTAATAACTTAGATACAGGACCTGCAACAAAAACTTTAACCAGGTCCGGATGCCGACGCCGGGGGTATAGCATAATCTCCCCATGACTTTGTCTCGGTGAGCTAAAAATGTGTGTAATTCTTCAAATATAGCTATTCGAAATTATATATCAATAAAATCAACTCCCATCAGTTCTTCAGTACTTTGATTTCAGAATGGGATCTACAGACCTGCAGCTAAGCTGTAAGCATTGAACAAGAAACTGTTAAACAAATATACAACACATGAAAAATTGATGGAAGTAAACTGTTTTTGAACAGTAAACTAGTATAGAAGCATCTCGGTCACACCACAGAGAGAGAGAGAGAGAGAGAGAGAGAGAGAGAGAGAGAGAGAGAGAGAGAGAGAGAGAGATTGAACAAATACTCATTCCTTGTAGTCAATAATAAATTAGAGTAAGTTTTCGATAGTGTCAATCAACAGGGTCTCATTACTTTTATAGTATCAGCAGAAATAAAAAAAAATCCACGCAAGATCTTTTCCTTGAGGGGAGGGTGTTTCTTCCTTTTCTTCTGACTATTGAACATATCAGTCATGACGACTGATTTATCTACAGGTCTTTACCATTTCAAGCAGGATGATTAGATGCCCAACTCATTTGTACCATCATCATTTTATTTTGCATGATGGGCAAAACACATTCAATTATGAAGTATAGTAAACATATAGGACGTTTACAGATAAAAAAAACCCTAACAGAATAGCTCATCTGTTACATACATGTAATATTCAACATGTAAAACAAATCACAATAACGATTTACAATGATTAAAAATTTGATTTAGCATGAGCAGCCTCCTGACAGTGCACTAGGAAAACAGAAAAACACCAGGATAACACTACAAAAAAAAAAGATATTAAAAAGCACTTCTTTGGAAATGACGATCAACTGTGACTGGAATAAGTGTCAATTACACATCCCATACTGTTCTGCTATATCTAAGTTCTAAAAGCTCTTTTCCTCACACTGCCTGATGTCACACCCGAGTGCTACTGTTTTGGAGGGGTGGGGGTGGTTCGTTTTTTACTCTTGGGTTTGGCCACCGACGATGACACAGCAGCCTGGGGCTGACGAATCTGTATTTGTTGTAGTTGTTTGTAAGGAAGTTGCTGTAACTGGAGCAACTGTTGCTGAGGCACAGCACCCCCTTGTGTTGCGCTAGGTTTGAACTGAGACAGGGTAGCTAACTGGTGTCCTGTAATGGTCTGTGCTGTTAACTGAACTGAAACCAGAAAAAAACTGTTTTAAAGTTACTGTGTAATTATTTTATCTGAATATGACCTGTAAATACCCTTTATTTCCTTAATCAATTTAGCCCTGTGCTAAGCACCCGCCTTCAGACAGACAAAAAATGGATAGACAGAAAGACAGACAGACAGATGAACAGACAGATAGACAGACCTGTTGTTGGGAGGCCTTGGCCGGGCTTGCCCGCTGAGGGAGAGGACACTGACCCAGATTTCCCTGGTGCCCTCTGCTGAGGAAGACCAACTAGCTGTATACTGGGCTGGCCTTGGATCTGTCGGATACAGAATGACTTATTTACAAAACATACAGGTAATGATTAATAAAATGAATATTGATAGCTAATTAATAGATTAACTGGCTCCAAGATCAAAAACTTAGAATAGACTAAAGTTAAAAATTGTATTTTACTAGTTTTTACATGACTAGTAAATGATAAAAGGTCACCCTTCTATTCAAAATGTAACCATACTAACCCACAACACAAATATGTGAAAGTTATATCGAATTTAGATTAAATATATTCTCTACATTTTATTTTGATGCCTTGCCCTATAATGTCAGATACGGCTGAAATGATTTATGTTATGGTTCACCTGAAGGAGCGGTACAGAGGATTGCTGTCTGATGTTGGAGCCAGCTTGGGTCTTCAAGCCTCCCTGAACAAAGGGAGCTAACCCAATGAGAGGGGATAACAGTCCTCCTGAAAAAAAACCACAGTAAACTACTGCATATTGTGGGTACAGCAATTTTTGATAAATACAGCACATGTACCTGGTACTGATGAGAAAAGAGGTTTTTTAAAGCAAACTTTACTTGATGTGTATCACAGTCATCTGTTACTTCTTTACTGATCTAGATACCCTGTATCAGCTCTAGATTTTGTGGACCTTGGTCCACTGTTACCTGAGGTCACTGTGACTGTGGTTGATGAGGGTGAGGATGTTGCCGGTAGTGATGAACCAGAGGTTGTAACCATGGTAGGCATTGAGGTCACCATGGTAACAAGGGTTGGTGCTGACCCAATAGATGATGATGTCTACAATAATTATAGAATGTTGAAAACACAAGTCAACCAACTAGAAATCTGCATTATATTCATTTTGTTAACAAAGTGAATGGTTTAACAAATTCTTCAAAATTTAAGGCATTTGTGGCTAATGAATCAGTCTATGCAGTTTAAGGAATTAAAGTTATTCAATAAAAGATCAGAAAAACCTCACAATAATACACAGATAAGGGATGCTATTGAATCGTTCAGCCCCATGGAAAGATTGTATACAGAACTTGAAATTTTAAACCAACCCAACATACACATATTAACAGCATTCATTTATGTAAAAAAAAATACACCATTTTAAAAAAACAGACAGAGACAAGAGCAGAAATCTGGGAAACATGCCATTCTGAGGATCATCTGATGCTTCAACAACATCAAAAACAAAGCCTTTTTTTTAGTTTAGATATATCTTTGCATTGAAAAACAGCAACCACAATTAATCCATCTGTCATTTATAAAATAAATAAAGCATCAAGAAAGTTCTTAAAGTGATTCAACATTCATATCAAAATTTCTTGATGATGGAATCATTCCAGTAACATTTATTTTGAATCATATTGCACAAGTTAGTAATGCATACCGGTATAAATTCCATTCTGTTGCTATTGTCATTTTAAATAGCATCCTATGTTATATTAATTTGATTTTATCTCACTCTATTTTGGGCAGAAATAGGAAGTGGGATTATAAATCAATTGGCTTCATACTTGCAACATTCTTACTTGTCTAATGCTATGTACTGTCATGCATTGCTTATATCTGAGGTTTTTAATGAGCTTCCTTTGATGTAAGAAATGAACTACGGCAAAAGTTTGGGGCTTTCTGGGTCCGTGGGATATAACCCTGATATTAGTAGACTAACACTATTAATAATTGAACATACTTCAATGTGAACACTATGCAATCTGATCAATTCATGCCCCTTGCATCAACAAAGCAGACTTTAAAAAACATATTTCTCAAACCATTTTACCCGTTACCATGCAGTGAAATATAGGACTGTTGACATCTGGTTGCCATGCATACGTACAAGTTTTCTACTCACAGAAACAGGCACGGATCCAGTGGTGGTGGATGACATAGAACCACTGGGCAGGGAGCTCACAAAAATACTCTGATTCTGTAAAACACCTGGAATTGGAAGACATTCTTAATTCACCATAAACAGAAAAAGTAGATCAAGCAGTATGGATATCTCTGACATAAAAAACCTCTTGTGTATAGGCCTAGAATAATGAGATACTCAAGTACCACACAGGAAAAGAGTGATCATATGATGTTAGTCACAGATTGTAAAATAATCTTTAATAATTTTGTATAGAACATCTCCCCTTAGTTTAATTTTTTTGATAAACACTTAAAATTGAAAAGTAACGTCACTGTGAACATAGGGTTAATACATTAGTATCCCTACAAAGTATCCCTGCAGAGTATGCTAAAACTACTGTTAATACATGTACCTGGTATTTGGAAAATCACTTACACTATACTTATAGAATGAAATTATGATCACAGGAGCTAAATATCAAAGAAAATAAAGATGGATGGTCCACCTTTTATCAACAGTTAATAATAAAAGAATTCCAATAGATAGGGTAAGAGATTCCTACCTGAGTTGGTGTTGATGAGGCTGATGGGAACAGGGACAGCAATCCCTCCCCCAGGCATGGACACCCCAGTCAGTGACACCTGCATGTTCTGGAGACCCTGGAGGTTGGCGATGTTGACCCCGGGAATACCTGTAAGATTCTGGATGTTGATGTTGGGAGGGAGTCCAATGTTGGTGATGTTGATGTTAGCTATACCCTGTTGCTGACCGCTGGAGCTGCTATCAGGGTCTACAAATCAAATCATGGTTAGCTCACTGCAACTTCATTACCTGTCTAAAACCTGGTCACAGTTCTAGCTCCACAGTCTTAAAATTGAGAAGAGCTCACTTTCTATATCAGTCTCACTTTTATAAAAGGAAAATATTGTATAAAATTAAGGCTGAGATCAAAATCAATCTCATTTAAGTTTCAAGGTCCCATGACTTGCTCTTAGCTAAAAATTTGTTCTCGTGTTTGCATTTTTGCAAATAATTAAGATAAGACAATAGGAAGCACAGATTCACTTAATTTAAAGCTTCATTTCTTTAAAGATTTTAAAATTCTCATTTCTTACTTTGTACAAAGGTGATGTTTCCCTGTGGGAGCCCCTGACTGATCTGCTGTACAGTGGTCGCCTCTGTGGAGGGCTTCCTCCCAGGGACATTGGTTGCTGGGGGTGACGATAAAGTAGTGGCCCCTTTACTAAGCTGCGCTGATACAGGGGAGGGAACTAGACCAGGAGAAAACAGCTGACCTGTATGTAGAAAGCAGTGCGGGATTTAGGAAGTTATACAAAAGAATTATATTATACTTGACATCACTAATCTAATATACATAATGTAAATGACATTGAATCATAAACTCTGATAAAACATATAATGAAATCATTCATCCATCGAGTTGAAAAGGAAATCTATTCTAAATACAAGTACAGTAGATCCCATATATTGCACCAGTACTTATATCACTGAAACTGCTCTTTGGCATCAAATTGCAAAAACCTCCATATTAATCTTTGTATGACAAAGGCTTTCAAAATAAAAAACATATGATCAAAGACAGTAGGACCATGTATAAAAGCTGGACTAAAACACTTACCTGTAGCGGATGTTGGTGTGTTAGCTGGACTAAAACACTTACCTGTAGCAGATGTTGGTGTGGTACCAATAGATGGACTAGGACGTTCACCTGTATCAGATGTTGGTGTGGTAGCTGGACTAGGACACCTACCTGTAGCAGATGTTGGTGTGGTAGATGGACTAGGACACTTACCTGTAGCAGATGTTGGTATGGTAGCTGGACTAGGACACTTACCTGTAGCAAATGTTGGTGTGATAGCTGGACTAGGACACTTACCTGTTGCAGATGTTGGTGTGGTAGCTGGACTAGGACACTTACCTGTTGCAGATGTTGGTGTGGTAGCTGGACTAGGACACTTACCTGTTGCAGATGCAGGTGTGGTAGCTGGACTTGGACACTTACCTGTAGAAGATGTGGTTGTGATAGCCGGATTTGGACACTTACCTGTAGCAGATTTGGATGTGGTAGCCAGACTAGGACACTTACCTGTAGCAGATGTTGGTATGGTAGCTGGACTAGGACGTTCACCTGTAGCAGATGTTGGTATGGTAGCTGGACTAGGACACTTACCTGTAGCAGATGTTGGTATGGTAGCTGGACTAGGACACTTACCTGTAGCAGATGTTGGTGTGATAGCTGGACTAGGACACTTACCTGTTGCAGATGTTGGTGTGGTAGCTGGACTAGGACACTTACCTGTTGCAGATGTTGGTGTGGTAGCTGGACTAGGACACTTACCTGTTGCAGATGCAGATGTGGTAGCCAGACTAGGACACTTACCTGTAGCAGATGTAGGTGTGGTAGCTGGACTTGGGGTGGAGGAGGCTCTAAAAACCAAAGCATTAATTAATACAAAATATCAAAACAAAACATGTCACTCAAATATTACAACTATAAATGAAATTTATATGTTTTTAATTAAAAACATATCATTATTTTTTCAGGCAAAGTTTAATACTCCATCAAACTGATGAAAAATTGTTCAGTTATATTTGATATGTTGTAGTGTTATTATATTAAAATTCATATATATATAAATGAATTGGAGGGTATCAATGACTTCTCCCTACCTTTGGCCTGCAGTCTGTGACAATGACTTCCCCCTGAGTGCAGCCTGTTGAGACTGAGATTTCTGTATGTTAAGTTGTAACTGGTTCCCAGTAGGCTGGGTCCCCTGAGCTAAAAACCAATAACCATATCATTAGTTTTTGTCCAATATCTGATATCCACAATCAATGGTTTAAGCCACATGTACATATAACACTGTCCAGTTCCAATTGACATAGCCCCTCAAGGTAACTGCACTACATGTACTACTCTTTTGTAGGACAAAATGACATAATGTGGTGAAATTTGACATACATTGTAAGTAACAACTATTGTTTAATCTACTTCATCTTATTATCTACCCACTAAAACTTCATTAATTTGCCTGTAAAGTAGTTGTACTAGTAACTGATTTTGGGGATTTAAAAAATTAATTAAACAAAGATTCGATATTGACTCCTCTAAAAACTCATATTGCTAGTTTCAAATACAACATGGTTCCTACCCATTGGAGCCAGGGTGAGGGACAGCTGGATGGGGACGTTTCTCTTGGCGGTCAGTCCCGAGGAAGAGGTGGTGGCTAAATCCGCCTGTAGGTACATGTACTTACATTATAAAACTACTAGTACTGAAAGTGGTTTATCTTATAAACAAATAAAATAAATATTGTATACCATTTGTTTATATTCTATTTTTTCTACAGTCTAACATTAAAACCATTAATAAACAGATGATTAACAGAAAGTCAGGTCAGACTAATGTTCTACAACCAAACACTCTGTAAAGAAATTATAAGCAGTATCAACCAAGTAAGTGCTTATCATCAAAATTCATTTATACTGGTGTCTCATAATATAGCGGTACTTATTTTTTCCAAAAAAAAAGATATACCAAGTTATCATTTTCACATGTCATTAGTGCTGTTTAAAAAGCTTGTATTAGACTAGCTTTTCTGAGGAACATCAATTTCCCAACTTACTTGTTTATTTTGTGTGCTATTTTTAAATCACAAGTCTTATTCACTTTCAAAATTAGAGAGTTCCATTGTATCGCGGCATTGGAAATTTGGTAGCCTGGTTTAGTTATAACGGACAGTTTTTATTTTTTCAAAATAAAATACGATTCTTCATGAAAGCAAAGTCACTTAAACTGGTTAGGGAATGAAATATAAATTCTATTATGCTTTTTATGTAGTTTTTTTCATCATATACATTGTGGACTTTTGAACTTGCTTTCTCTCCGGAAAAAATTTTATTGTGAGAAAAATTTTATTTGCCGATATATTTGACAACCTTCTTTGCACTCATCCTGAAGTTGGTGCATGAACTCCTTGTGGAAAATCACGGGAAAAAACTGGAATCCTACTTTTTGGAACATACCGCGATACAACGGAACCCGCGATATAATGAAAAGAGAGTATACAACCAAACAGAAGTACCTGTGTAAATTGCCCTTTAATTGCAGCTGTAAGAGCCGGTGCATGTGCACTAAGAATGCCTTGGGGTCCTGTCGGCCCGGGTGTGGTGGGGGTCTGAGAGGTCTGGGTGAACTCTACATGAGGGGGCTGTCCTGGCTTCTGAGTTGTTATTTTTACTGCCCGCCTTCCCTCTTCTGTAAATATTTCCTTGAATTGTTCCAGATATCTAAACAAAGAGCAAATTCTCTTTAAATCCAAGAGGGGTGATACCTGACACTAATATTACATGGTTTTATCTGTATGTTCACTTACTTGTCTACCAATATTTTCGTCCCGAGTAAGAACCTGTGGAATAATGAAAGGTCTATTAATTTCTAGCTTTACTTGATACTCTTAACATGCTATGGACACCTGTACAATGAGCACCTTACACATCAGTGTAAATGCACATGACATAACATTATTGTAGCTTTAACTTCTACTTTCAAAACACCTTTTGATATATGTCTTACACATGCTAAAATCTTTATTTTCACAAAAATTCAAATCTATGGAAACAATGATATGAGACGTACATGCAGGACGTGCCCTCACTGCCCTCACGGTAGTCGTGGTCCAGGTACAGCTCCCCGTAAAACTCATCGTCCATGTTCCGTTTCTGAATGGTTAGTTTGGCCAGGATTTTCTTCTCTGCACTGACATCACGCTCCAGTGTTATCTCCTCAATGATTTCCTTTTTATGAAGACAAAAGCTTAATACCAGTATATGTATATGAACAGACTATGTCATAATTTATAAAGCCTGGGATCCTTTGTTAAATTCAACCATTTTACAAGTAAATGTATAATCACAGTCTAAAATTCAAATATTTTATAATGCTTAAGATCTTCAGATTGTCAAAAATTATTTTCATTTTTAAGCTAAAAGCTTACTGATGCAGTGATTACTGGCGTCTGAGTTTATCAGTGTTAACTGAACCAGTCAGCTGACAGAAGTCACACTTACAAAAGAATTATCTGATGCGGGTTCTGGACCTGGTATTACTGAGGCAAACTTGCTGACCTTCAATAGATAAAGAATAAGAAACTCTAAAACAAACACAAAGCAATATATCACTCTGCAACAGAAGATTTTTTTTTTGTTGTTGAGAAAAATCAGAATCTGATAAGTATGAAACAAGCAGACCAGCATAGAACAAAATATCATTCTTATAAGCAAGTTTACTTCCATAAGTCAGTGTTGATGAAATTTTAATGATGAACAAAAAAATCTATGAAGAATTTGCTTTGATATCTCTGAAAACAAAATCACAGTTACCTCAACTGTTTCAGGGGCAGATAACTGAAGAGGCTTTTGTTTCCACATGTCAACATGCTGAAAATAATACAAGTGTAAAGAAAAGAAGTCAAAACTTGTAAGACATGTTCATTTTTATCTACAGCAACAATGTGTTAAAAATCAATTCTGCTTTCTTTTTGATTTCAGTAAAATAAATCTTCTCTTTTTATTGCCAGAGACTATTTATTTATCTACCTGTATAAATTCAGTACCTTATTTGAATATTTATTGCATACTGAATAATTCCTTTTATTATGACATACCGTAATAATTTCAATTGTTTTCTTGACAAATTTACATGACATAATAAACATACAATAAGTTTGACTACATTCCCAATAATCCTGCCCTTATTTTTCACAGAAAGCTATGGATACTCACAGGCTTGCCCACTTTCAGGTTGACAGGAGGATTAGACTTGGGTTTCTTTTTGTGGATGAAGTCATGCAGCTTCAGTTCCTTGGGAGCAGCTGCACTGGCTAACTTCCTCTTCCTGTTTAATGCTGCCTGGTTAAAGCGTTTTGCTGATCTGATAAAGAAAATATGGTATCAACATATTAGTCTATATTAGTTTTGTTGATAAATTGCAATTCAGAATCTCCAATTTACTGTATCGCTTGCTAAATTTTAATGACACAACAATAAATCAATGAAGGAGAGCAATGGTTTCAATGTAAAAACATAAAACAATGTTCTCATTTGCAGAACTGCTAAGAACTACTAGCATTATGAGACCTTCTGTCCAACAGTTTTGGGGGATGTTAAGTAATGAAACAGCTATGTGTACTGGTACATGTACCAACAGAAGAAGCCTTATGTCCTGCAAAAGATGAGGAGATTAAGTAGTTGAGCACCAGTAAGGGGTTCGAACTCTGACCTTTTCAGTATGGGATTACATAGACTTTTCTGTTCATACTGCAGTTTGTTGTTGACAAGTAAAACTGCAGGTGATGGGTCGAGACAGAGGGGCTCTTCTGTTGCCAATAGCAACTGACTCTCCAAGGTAAACTGGTCCTCTTGTGTCCACCTGTGTCCGTCATTGATGATATTGTACATGTCTGATAGCAGTGACTGAAAAAAGCAGAAACTTGATTTAGAATATAGGATATAGTTCCTAAGAGCAGGAATGAATGATTTTTACACAATGTTGTTTTTGACTAACAGACTATATTCATCTGAAAACTTTAACAATGAAATATTGATATAGACATTGTTTTTAGTTCAATGCTTTGATGACACACTGTTACCTGTGAGGTGGGCTTCAGTAGCACATACTGGGTGTCAAAGGACCCGGTGATGGAGCGGCGGTAGTCACGCACCTCTAGAATCACACACCCACTGTAGAACACGTTCACCTGAAACCAACATTTCCTCTGTGAATATCATAAAACGGACATTTGCAAATATAACAGTACTTTCGTACAAGTGACAGTCAGCACATGTATTGATTCTCAAGTAAAAGAAATTATTGAAAAAATTTTACCAGCGTAGTTAAAAATGTTAAAACTGAAATATTTAACCCTTAATATGAATAAAAGACCAGGCTGCGACGAGCTGCATATTTTATATTCAGTGGTATTTCTCACATTTCAGTTAATGAATTTTCACTGGCCTGACTGCATCTTTACTCACCTGTGCTTTTTCAAGAAGGTCAACAAGGAAGGGAGGCAACTGTAAATAAAAAAGTAAAGAGATTCTTCAAGATCAAGAAGGCTAAAATACATGTAGATTCCAGCAGACGTATTTGGTCTTTGGGATGTAAACTACATATACTTCAGAGTGAACCATATTTATTTTACTGTACTTTAACCTTTCAGTCAAAGAAGAGTGCAATATAGATTTCCCTACCTCTGAGGAGTCCACATAATCCAGAAGTTCTGACACCTAAAAACAAAGAATGATATTGCATGTAATGCCCTTCATTTCTCTATCGACTGGAAATGTTATTTGTAAATGCAAAAAAGTTGTATATTCAGAAAATTAAACCAGTTCTTTCCAATTAGAGAAACTTAGTATTCAAATTACTTGTACCTTGGACAGATACTGACCTCGTACGGGAGTTTGAGAGTCTCCAGCTCCACCCCGCCACGCCCCCTCAACATGATTGAGTAGCCCTCATTCCCTGGGTAGAGCTTCAGCACCAGACAATTCAGTTTGTCCCTCCTGACCAGCTTAGACAACAGGTTGGAGGACTGGACAATGTCCTGTCAAAGAGATCCACAGTCATTACCTGTGTCATTCTGTGTCTTATAACACTCTACTAGAAGTATGAACAGATGTTTACCGGTACTCTGATATTTTGCAGGTATGTTGATTCTTTTTTAAGGATAGCCTCCTCCTTGGTTTTGAAACCAGCATGTGACTTGAGTTAGGAGCATAGAAATATGTTTTTGTGCCAATGATTTCAAGAATACAATGAAAGATGAAAAAAATGACTTGCAATCCTTGCTAAGGAAATAGAAAAGTTTATGCTAAAGTTTCCATGATGACTGGACGAACCTTAAATTTTTCATAAATTTTAAAATGGAAATCAGCATGCATTTGTACATATCATAAACAAACCTTGCTGTCATCTTGGTTCTGACACGTCTCTAGGTAGAGCTCATGTAACTTCTGGTGAATAGTCTTCCTAAAAAAATTAAAGCATGCACTCATTTCAACCTCTTGCTGATAAATTAATGGTGTATGAATGTACCGTACATGTAAGACATTTCCACCCAAGATTTGTGAATTGCAATACTATTTCATTACAGTGCTCTGAGTTTTTCAAGTTTTCTTTATAAATGCAAGCTTTGAAATAAGACTACAGATGATATAAGGTATGTAGCGGAGAGTTGGGACTGAGGGCGGCTTACACTTTGCTGCTGACTGTGGATCTACACAGGGAGTCGGGTCTCTGCTTGGCTGCCTGCACCAGGTACTGAATCACAACATAAAACATTGTATTTATCAATCTTATGTACATCAGTGACTGTATATTTTCATTATTTCATTCTATCATAAATTCATAATATCTATCAAACCAAGTAAAACATCAAATCAAGATACATATACATCAATGTCTTGTTCATGTTCTTATTTCATTAAACAAGGTATATGTACTGCAGCAAAACAAAGCATCTACTGGTACTCAACACAGGTTATGTCTGGCTAACATTCTTATTTAATATCAAATCATTCTAAAATAATGTCTTCCATAGATTCCTTACTTGTCCAGTAGATTGTTAGGTTTTACATAAAAGTTTAAAAGATACCTACTAAAGCTGATTTATGTATGTTTCATATCCCTGATTCAGAGTGTATATTATGGGTTTAAAGCAATGATACACAAATATTTTACACAAATAAACATCAACATGAGTATAAATATAAGCATTAAATGCTTATTTTTAGGATGTTGTCGGTCCTATAACACACCAGGCCATGCAGACAAATTATCTTAATGCACTAACGCGTGGTATGAAAATTTTTTTTTGCAGCCTTGGTGCATTATAGGACCGACGACATCCAAAAATAAGCATAGGCTGGAGATAATATTTAAAATCATCCCAGGATTTGCCTGACTGACATGCATATTAATTTAAAATCTTGACCCATGGCCTAAAATTGTAGAAAATACTTACAACCCAGAGAGATAAACATTATAGCAGATTATTACCTAAATTATTAGTTATAAATAAGAAAGAATGTTTTCCTTCATAGAGTTAAGACATCATCACTTAATCTCCAAGTACATGTAAACCTACAAAGGGGATAAAGCCGTCATTTCATATTGTACTACACCGAGTCTGAGATTGGAGTGCTACTGTACCTCAGCATACTCCACTGCTCTGGAGATTGTGTCCATTCTCACTTCGTATTAATCAATATTCCTTCCACATAATCAAACATCTTCAGTTTATAAGGAAATTCTGTTTAAAAGAAATAGTTACAAACATGCAATTTTATGCCTATTTCTTATAAATAAATACGTTCATGCAAAACTGCATGTAAATCGTTCGTAGAGCTTTTTGGAATAGCTTAATTAAGTTAAAACAATTCGAGAGATTGCATTGGACGTATGGACCTGTTCAACAGTTCAACAGTAACAACTCGTTTTCTTTGTTATCAGACTGTAGTAGCCATTCATTGGACAATACCACATCATCGTCAATCTGGAGTCCACTACTAACATCTTCACCGAAAACTAGTAATTCAAGAGTTATACCTAACCATCAGCGTAAAGGACTCCGCACTATCATCACCAACTTCCAGTCAATCAAAAATAAAGCGGCCGAGCTTGAAGTATTGATAGAAACCACAGCACCCGATATCATAATCGGCACCGAAACGTGGACAAACAAAGACATACTGTCATCAGAACTTTTCCCTGATACCTACACAGTGTACAGGAGGGATCGAGGCACAGACAACTATGGGGGAGTACTTATAGCAGTCCACACCTCACTCACATCATCAGAGATATTCTCCAGCAAAGCAGTTGAACTGATTGCTGTAAAGATTGACCTACCTAATGGGAAACAACTGATAGTATCATCTTTCTATCGACCACCAGGCTCTGGTGAAAGTTACCTTGACAGTTTTAAGGAAGACATTACATCACTCAAACAGCAGCACAAGAAGGCAATCTTCCACATTGGTGGGGACTTTAATGCACCCGACATAGATTGGAAATCACATAATGTACTCAGTGGGAACAACATCTACCCAAAGTATATCAGTGAGTCCATAGTGAATACCAGCGAAGAACTAGGCTTAGAACAAGTAATAACCTGCAAGACAAGAGGGGATAATATCCTAGATCTACTATTTACTTCCCACCCAACCCTGATAGAAAAGATTAGGAGTTTACCACCCATTGGCAAAGCTGATCACGATGTTATCTTATGTGATGCAGCAGTGGAACCAGTAAGATTGAAACACCAAAGAAGAGAGATCTTTCTGTGGAAAAGGGCCAATATGGATGCCATCAGAGAAGAAATAAAGAACAACTATAAGGAATGTGACAACATCAGGGACATCAATCTAATATGGGCCAAGTTCAAGGGTATGATCAATGACTTGATGAGGAAACATATACCAACTAAGTTTACTAGATCAAGGCCATCACATCCATGGATTGATACCCACCTAAACAGGCTCACAAGAAGAAAAAATAGAGCACATCAAAAAGCAAGAAGAACCAAAAACAACAGAGACAGAAATCGATACAACAAACTGAAAACATCATGCCAGCGAGAGATACGACTGGCAAGGGAAAAATATCTACAGGAAGTGATAAGTGAGGATTCAAAGAGATTCTGGTCCTACATTAAACATCAAAAACAGGACTCCAGCGGCGTGTCTCCACTTAAGGGTCCAGATGGACTGCTCCATAGTGACATAGTGTCCAAGGCAGAAATCCTAAACAACCAATTTCATTCGGTTTACACAAAGGAAGACCTAGCAGACATGCCATCAAAAGGAGATAGCCCACATCCTTCTATGAACAACATCCGCATAGGAAGAAGTGGTGTATGCAAGCTCCTGAACGGCCTAAATGTACACAAAGCAACCGGACCAGACACAATTCCAGCGAGATTCCTCCAGGACTTTGCACCAGAACTAACCCCAATCATGACAAAACTGTTCCAACTCTCACTTGATACCGGAAAAGTGCCAGATGACTGGAGGGAAGCATCTATTGTCCCCATATTTAAGAAAGGAGAGAGACACTTAGCCTCAAACTACCGCCCAGTCTCCTTAACTTCCATATCATGTAAGTTGTTGGAACATATCGTACATAGCCAAATCATGGATCACTACGACAGTAACCATATTCTGGCAGACCAGCAACACGGTTTTAGAGCAAGACGATCATGCGAGTCGCAGTTGTTGATTACAGTGGACGAGGTGGCCAAGTCACTGGCCCATGGAGAGCAAGTAGACATAGTGTTGTTGGACTTCTCCAAGGCCTTTGACAAAGTGCCACACCAGCGCCTCCTACACAAATTGCACTTCTATGGTATCAGAGGTAACACATGGAACTGGATCAAGGATTTCCTTGCGAAACGGACACAGCAAGTCAACTTAGAGGGTCAATCCTCTACCAGAGCTGATGTCATCTCAGGGGTTCCCCAGGGTACTGTGATGGGACCATTACTATTTCTCACCTATATCAATGACTTGCCGGAGCATACATCATCAGACGCAAGATTATTTGCTGACGATTGTCTGCTTTATCGGAAAATAAACTCCAGAGCCGATGCTGAGCAGCTCCAAAAAGATCTGAAGTCACTAGAGAAATGGGAACGAGAATGGCAAATGGAATTCCACCCCCAGAAATGCACAGTCATCCATGTATCCAGGAAACAACGTCCCATAACCAACAACTACCTCCTCCATGGCCACACCCTCGAATCAGTCAGCAGTGGAAAGTACCTAGGTGTAACCATAAACAACAGGCTGAACTGGACGGAACACATCAACAATGTCCGAGCCAAATCAAGCAAGACCCTAGGTTTTCTCCGTCGCAACATACAGGGATGTAGAGCCGACATTAAATCAGCTGCTTACAGTACAATCGTCAGGCCCACCCTGGAGTATGCAGCGACTGTCTGGGACCCATATCAGCAAGCCCAAATACAACTGTTGGAGGGTGTCCAGAGGAGAGCTGCAAGGTTTGTCAAGGGCAACTATTATGTAAGAACACCAGGCTGTGTAACATCTATGATGGAGGACCTACAATGGGAGCCCCTCGAAACACGCCGACTAAGATCACGGCTCATCATGATGTATAAGATCAGGAACGACCTCATCGACATCCCAGCAACATCATATCTAACACCAGGGGATACTCGCACAAGGGGCAGCAAATACCGTCAGCCACCAACATACAAAGACGTGTATAAGTTCTCCTTCTTCCCAAGAACCATCAGGGACTGGAACAGCCTGTCAGATGACGTTAAAGAAGCCAGTACCATCGATGGCTTCAAGAAGCAGCTAAACAACACCTTAGCTGTGTCCTATGACCCTTAAGTGACATGCAGACCATTGTTTTTTACCCGATTTTAACTGTAAATAGGAGGCTTTTAGCTGTGTTCGATGCGTGCTATAACACTCGGAAACCGAGGCCAGCACATTATAGGAAGAAGAAGGAAGAAGAACATGATCAACATACCTTAGCTCAGATTCAAAACATCAGTGGTTGGAAGTCACTCCTTCGTGTCAATTACTTAAAATACAATATGATGAATGGAATTCGTAGAAAGATCAGTGACAAATTACTCCGTTAAAAGAATTAAAGTAGAATAAAACATCACCATTAAATTATTAACGTCTTTTTTGTCTTTGTTGTTGACAATTGGAATATCATACACATCGATCCCGATCAAAAACCAGCGGCCCATGGGCCACATCGTTCACCTCAGCAATGTTCAAAAGGCGTGATACACTGTAAAATCAGCTTAATGGAGTCATAATACAAACTGTCTGGACAACGTAGTACAATACGCGTAGATCCTGTAAAAATAAAAATCCATTGGTATTCTTATGTTTATAATTTCACAGAGACATAAACATATGTTCTTTATGTCTCTGAATTTTAAAAGTCACGTACTTTAAACAGATGATTTTATAGTCATTGCAGTTCTCAAAAAGATCCTAAAGAGTAAGACTATAATCAATTGTTTATATATGGGATATAAACCTACATCAAACTCTGAACCACGTGTGGGGCCCAAGAATAGTTCAGGGACCAAGGTATTAACCATGTTAAAGCTGAATCAGCAATACTGACATGTACATGTATATCAAATGCTTGCATATGAGTAAAATCATATTATTACATTTCAGTTTTTGTGAATAATTAAAACGTTTTCCTTTGTAAAAATGGAACCTCAAAGTGGCCCCACCCTACTCCTCAAGATTTTGATTTGAATGAATATGAATCTACATTATATCTGAGGTTGCTTTTGCAGGTGCTTGAGGACAGGAACCCCTCCCGATTTAGACCCCCGGGGTAATTGGCGCCTTTAATTTTTATATCAAACTATTAATAACAACCCCAATCTGCAGATAAAAGGGGGTGTTTTACATTAATTGTTTATTTTCCGTTATATATTTTTTTTACTAGATATTTAAAATGGAACATGTTGTGTACATGACTTTAAAGGAATTATTATTAATAAAAAGTCAACTTCCCCGGGGGTTTTAACCGGGGGGGGGGGGGGGGGGGCTTGGTCCCGCCTCAAGCACCTGGCTTTGCTTTCATTAAATTTACAGCTTTTCTATGCAAATTGGTTTTCAGAGGAAGATTTTTCTTCATCAATTCCTATAGAAAAATGTGCCCCCCCCCCCCCGTTGTGACCCCATCCTTATGATTTTCTTAATTGATCGTACAATTTCAATTTTCAATTTCTTTATTAACCAATTAAGGACCCTCAAGGGGCAACATGAAAACTGTTCATACAACATCCAATGAACATAAAACATTCAATAAACATATACAAGAGGGAAAGAGCTGGATGATTGAAAGAGCTAGGACAGACATGAACAATTAAATAGTATATATATGTATAATTATGTATGTTTCCATACATTCAATACAGTGTCTTCTATATATTTATGTTAAACGCCATACATAAATATGTCAAAATACAAATGCACATGTATACAAATTTGAAATAGTACATGTATAAACGATTATCTAAACTGTACATTATATACTGTGAGACATTTTTTTTGGCAGATGTAAACTATTCATTATAGACACTTTTTTTCTAAACGCATATCTAAACTTACTTAATAACCATCAGATTCTATCTATCAAAAAAAAAATAACTAAAATAAATTGTTGTATCTTACGTTTGGACCAGTTATTTTTATGTCTATAAACGAAAATTCTTAAGTAAAAACTATTTTATTCTACATATATGATCCCCAAATTATGTGGTTTGGTTGCCCAATAAGCAGGTTAATTAAGTAAAGAAATTGTAGTGTATCAATATGCTTTTTCTTGAAATCGTGTCATAAATCGCAAATGTAGTTTGATCATTATAAAAGATACATACGCAGTTTTCGAAGTTTTAAAACTGGCACCATGCCAAGGAAATCACGAAGAGTTTTAGGTACAATTTGGAAATGCTTACCCCAAATAACGAATCTACATGTTCGATGCAAGCGTATAAGGACGTAAAAATATAAAATGAGAGAGAGAGAGAGAGAGAGATAGAGAGAGAAAGAAGTTCGCGGTGATGGACGGTGCTTTTGATGTCACGTGACAGACTAGGAACGGCCGTAGAATTGTCAATTGCACGTGTTATTTTCGCGGTGCATGGGAAGTGTACAGTTATGTGATCTCAGATCAGATGCTGTCGTGATCGAGAGCCAAAGAAAATGAGAACCAAACGTACGGAAGCCGATATGGATGAATTTTTACTGAAGCTAGGCTTATGGCGAAAGCCGATAGCAAGAGACGGGTATTCCCTGTTCAGAGCGGTATCCGAACAGGTAAGATTTGCGGACATTAACTTTTTTCTACTTGATCGCAAAGTTTAATAGAGGAAGTCTGAATTTTGTCAGTAGAAGTTCTACATCGCATTCAAATTCTAAGTGAAGAATATATACTGAGAAAAGGGGTTCGAAAATAATTTTTGAATTTCGGAGAGTTTCCATTTCTGGAAAATTAATACGAGTATTCATAAAGACACAAGCGATAACGAAACAAAACAACTTTGGAATCGGTATGGCAAGTAATACAGTCGGTATATATATGACTCTCCCGCTCTTCTTTTGTTAGATTTACCTGACCCAAGCACATTATAAAGAAATCTGTGATGCCAGTAAGAGTGTTTTTACAAGGATATTCAGTCAAGAAGACTATGCAAGTATTATTCCTTAATTTTAATTTTTTTGAAGTAGACAAAAGTCATCTTGTATCATATACATAGAGGTAGGACGGGATTGAGCATGATATCCTACCTGTAATTTAGGTACAGCACAGAACCAGACCATTGGATACTGTTGATGAAGGAGATCACCTACACCATAGAATTTTTGAGGAAAGTTTTGTCTTGTCTATCATATGGGAAGCAGCAACTAGCCAATAGTTTTTGTTTATTTTGCAATGAAACTTTAAGATCTGACCAGAGATAATATGGTGAAGAAGTGGGGTTGATCTCTGTTGATAGTGGTCAGTCTTTTGAAGACTGAAAAGTAAAAATAATTTCAATGCAATGTCATTTCCAAGTTCCCATGCACATTTTCATTAGCCAAGAGTGATAGTCTACTTTTCTTCAAGTAATGGATGAAGATGAGTTCAACTTTAACATTGGATGGGCAGATGTTTATTTCATTGGATAGAGTTAGTGCTATGGTCAACAATCATATTTAGCTGCAGAATGATAGCTCTTTGGGTAATACTGAAGAGCTACTATTAGTTATCCAGGTTAAATGCCTCAGGGTTTATGGAATACAACCATGGGGGTAAATCCCCGTACACCCTTGATTGGACTTGGATAACAAATTTATTTCCTATATAAACCAAATAAATCTGTTTCCATATTCCAATTTAAGGGTGTATAACACTTTCAAGATATGCCATCTATGCATCTAATGCATTGTGATGTCACATTTAATGCATTGTTACATTGTGCTTTTTTACCGTTGGCTCAAGATGGGTGTATGCAAATTTTATACACCTGGCTTAGTAGCCAAACAAATATTGTGTTACAAGGAAATACAGTTCCATGTACATGCAAAAAAAGTTGCAAAATATTGTGCTAAAAATGTACATACTATAGTTGTGGAACAATTTACTCTAAGCTTTTCAACGGGGTCTTTTCAACAAGGTCAATACAAATATTTAACAAAACTCAACTCCTCAATTGTCGACAATTTTTATTGGTGAACAGAAACCCTCCTAATTTTCAAGATCACAGTCCCTGAAACATTTTACTTTCCCACTTAATGGTGAGCGAACGATTAACGCATGCAGAAAGGAATTTGGTGAGTGCCTGTGAACGCAAACAGAGCGCAAAGTGAACATTGAACGCAAGATGAACGATTTATTTAGAGTTCTTTGGGAGTTATCCTTACATTGTGTTTTGTCGGTAATCGGGAAAAAATAACCAATAAATTAATGTACTACTAGGTATTGTTATCAGCCTAAATATAAACTTGAAAAATAAGGTATTCATGTATATTCAGGCATTTTTAACTGGGTTTTCCAACGGAAAAATCCGGTTATTAAAATGGTGAAAATGGCGGGCTGGCGGCTGCAAAAAGGGTACCCTCATTGTACGGATATCTCCTTCTACAGTTTTCAAGATAGGAAAATGTTCTTTTGCAGATCAATTGTACATATATCAGAGGTGTGCATATTGCTAGGATTTTGATTTCTGATGATTTATTTAAAAAATGCCAGCTTTTGAACTTAGTCATTTTTGGGCAATATTAGCATATAGGTTACTCCATTTCACTGGACATGGTAGGTAGTGTTTATCATTTCAGGGTTGACATGGATTATAGATATAGTTTACATAAAAGAAAACCCGGTTTGCTGTCACATTGACAGCTTTTCACTTGTAAAAGTTAATTTGCAATTGGAAAACAGTTATAATTTTGAAATATTATTGATAAGACTGATTATACAAATGAAGAAAAGAGATAACTTGATAGTATTGTTTACCTTTTATTGTAGTACTGGAATGAACATGATGTAATGCAGACGCTCTCCCACATGTACAGGTAAATATTGGTCGGAGTATTGCAGAGTATCTGAGCATATGATTGCATTGTGTGTATTTAACCCATAAACAAAGTTTGGGGGGTTTATAGAAATGAACAAAAATAAGCCTTTTTTTTAGCTCACCTGAGCTGAAAGCTCAAGTGAGCTATTCTGATCACATTTTGTCCGTCGTCCGTCTGTCCGTCTGTCCGTCTGTCTGTCTGTCTGTCTGTCCGTCTGTAAACTTTTTACATTTTGAACTTCTTCTCTTAAACCGCTTACCCAATTTCAACCAAATTTGGCACAAAGCATCCTTATGTAAGGGCGAATATAAATTGCAAAAATAAAAGTCCGATCTGTATTCAAAGCGGAGAAAACCTTGAAACTGTAGAAAAAGGGGGGTGCATTTTTAAAAATCTTCTTCTCAAGAACTACTGATTCCAATTCAACGTAGTTTAGCATAAATTATCCTTATGGGAAGGAAAATATAAATTGCAAAAATTAAGTGCTAATTCTGTGTCAAATTTGAGTTATTACGAAAATAATAATAAAGGAAATGGGTGTTTCAATCAGTTTAATAGCTTCGGGCTCGGCATCCGGTAATCCGGCATCCGGTAAAATGGGTAGGCAAGACTTGGTCTGGGCAAAACAAAGATTGGCAGATATTAATCTGCCAATCTCATTAAAATATCAGGATATTTGATGGACTAGTATATTTGTATTCGCTGTAAATATTGCTGCAAAATAATGCGTATTTGGAATTGACGATTGTCGATCTGCCTTGGCTTTTATTTTGCCACGGCCCGGGTTTGCATACCCATTTTACCTAGACTCGTATTCCATACATCTAAAACGAGGTTCTTTGTTTAAAGCAGCCATGACATTATAAGAAAAAGGGTCGATCTGACTATGATGAATTTGCTTGTTGTGCAACAGTTCGCGTATGAAGGGAAATTTTTGAAACATGCAAAATATATCGTTGCCGATTTTGTGAAGTAAATTGAGGCTAAATATTTCAATGCGTTGACAGTTTTCACACATGACGTTGGTGTTAGCTTGTTCCGATTTTCGTTTCGTTTTCATTATTTCTGCTTGTAACCTGGGAACAATCGTCTGTATTATTTCGTGATTTTTACGTATCAAATCAAACAGAGACTTTGGTAAATCAAACAGTTAACTGTTTACCTGCGCAAATTAAGCAAAATCTGATGTATTAAAAAATAATGAAATACAATTCATTCTACCGGTAATTCGATCGGCATTATCTTTTGCGTAATGGTAGATTAATGCAATAGGTTTTGTTGCGATGCTCGGCATTTTCTTGAGTTTATTCAATTTAAATAAAGTTTGACATTGCTGACGGAAATATGTAGGTATATACATGTATCTATATGATTCATTTCGAAAAAATAAATTGTGTTCTTTATTTGTTATAGTGAATGTTTCTTGTGTTTAATTGTTTTCAATTTCTAATAACTAACCATATTTGAGTGTTAAGCTTCAAATTATAAGCAAGATACAGAGATTTGCTCACAATTCTATTTTTGTACACAGATCTTAAAAACTAATTATATAAAAGATTAAAAAAGTAAAAAATTTGTCAATATTTATTGAGAAAATTTTCAAAGTCTGTTCGTTCAGAAACCAACTTTAACATCTTATTGTATTGTAAACTTAACATTTTTTCGTCATTATTACTCCTACTGTACATGTGATCCTTCACTGTGTTTGTGTACATTTGTATAAACTGATTTTGAACCTCAAATACCAGTGAACTGGTATTGAGTGAATAAAAGAATATAAAATCTTAGGCCATTCTTTTTTTCCATTTTAAATGCTGAATAGGAAATACCAAGTTAAAAATCATAAGCTGAATGTAATAAACTCATGTGAACAAAATATGAATCAAACCTAGGCGAACTGTGAGCTCTGTATCTTGCTTATAATTCTACAATTGACGCTGAAATTTTGGTTGAACATTAGAAAATCTCTATGAATTAGAGTATGTTAAATACTTGTACAAACAAAATAAAATAATGATACTGTGAAATCATTAGATTTCGTGGTGGCTCATTTTTCGTGGAATTCTTGGGTACCTCTCATCCACGAAATAACATCCTTCACGAATTGATGAATTAGGGTAATAAAGTCATATTCCCTTTTGTAGATATATATGAAAACACGAAATTACGTCCCCACGAATCTGTAAAATTTAAGTCATCCACGAAAATTGGCCCCCACGAAATTTAATGATTCCACAGTATTCTGTATATATCTACTCTCCCTCTCTTTATACAATAAATAATGTGAAATCTACATCAATTTTGATAGTTTTTCAGACACGAGTAAATAAAAACGACATCTTTAAAACAGTTTCCATATTTCTGACACATTTCTGTTGCGGGGATAAAGTAATTATCGCTATTCCTAAGAATATCACAGCGGAAAATTATCCTGGTTTGTACGCGAAGTAAATAACAGTCATTTAATTGTAATGGAGAAGACAAATAAAATTTTTGAATGTTTTTAATTTGAGAAATTGAGCACATTGAGGTACAATTTTCTTCTTCACATCTATACATGTAGGGTTTTTAAAATAAAAAACAATAACTATTATTTTTTTTTTAAACAATAACTAGTAAGTAGTGAGTAGTTGATGAAAAAAATGTAACTATATGCACTCATATATTTTGATCGCTTTACAAAGTGGGGGGGGGGGGGGGGGGGCAGAACGAAAATATAGGGATTTGGAAGTTAACAACTTAACAGTATACCTCTACCAAATGTTTAGTTTTATATCTTGCGTAGAATTTTCTTATTCTGGTAAAAAATAGTATTTCATGAAGGTACAATGTCAAAGATTACATGTATACAAAAAAAGTGTAAAATTCGAATACTTTACAATATTTATTTTTTGTTTTTCTACCGAGGGACCATATGGCACAATATCTTTTGAACGCCCATTGTTGCTCAGGTGAGCGATGTGGCCCCATGGGCCTCTTGTTTTTTAAATTATAAATTACATAGTAAAGAGTATAGCTGGACTGTTTAATATGGTTTACAATTTGGCATACCAATTATCATGTTGGGTCTGAATCTTGGTCATGTGGTTACTCAATTGTTGATTGTTATTTTACATCCAACCCATTCATATTGCATAAAGAAAACCTCCAGAACATTCTCTCCTATTGTTAGTTATTTTGTTCACAGTTTTTAGCTCACCTGAGCTTTTGTGATCAAAATTTGTCCGTTGTCTGTTGTCGTTGTTGTAAACTTTTAACATCTTCTTCTCAAGAACCACTGGGCCGATTTCAACCAAACTTGGCACAAAGCATTACTGGGTGAAGGGGATTCAAGTTTGTTTAAATGAAGGGGAAATAATTTAGAATTATTAAAAATTTGTTGGTATTTTTCAAAAATCCTCTTCTCAAAAAGTATAAGGCCAGAAAAGCAGTAACTTGTATAGAAGCATCCGCTGGTAGTGTAGATTTAAGTTTGTTCAAATCATGGTCCCCAATGATAGGGTGAGGCCACAATGGGAGGATGGACTTCTACATAGGAATATATAGAGAAAATCTTTAAAAATCTTCTTCTTAAAAACTATTTGGCCAAAAAAGCTGAAACTTGTGTTGAAGCATTCTCAGGTTGTGTAGATTCATCTTTGTTTAAATCATGGACCTGGGGGTGGGGCCACAATGGGGGATGGTCTGAAAAATAATGTTCATCTGGGATTTTAGAGGATCAGTTCTGTTCAGAGTAAGTTAGAGAATATTTTAAAAATGTATTATTTGAAATAAAATTAAACATGAAAAAATAAATCTTTTCTAATTTTGGCTTTAAAAAATCTTGGGAAATTCTTTTCCTGGGAAAACCATCTTTTGCATTATGGTGCCTATTTTCCTTGTGCAGTGTATATTACTATACCCAATTAGAAACATTTTTGGGCTTTGACTGCTTAAATAAAAAAAGATGATAATATTCCGCAATAAAAGTTGCCTATAAAGTGCAATTGCATACTAGATAAATCTCATTTTATTGTCATACATCTAGATTCAAACCTGATGTCATTTATGGTAGACCAATATGTATAGCCTATTTGGCATTCCTACAAGGTATTGAAAACTCTACCAGTATTCTGTAATTCACTGAAAGCTATAGGACTGGATCATGATTGAATGTACTGTTGAATCATTAGATTTTGTGGTGGTTCAATTTTCTTGGAATTGAGGTACCTCTCGGCCACGAATTAACATCCTCCCCAAATTGATATATAAGGGTCAAATCACATTTTCTTTTGTAGGTATTAGAAAATACATAAAATTATGTTCCAATGAACCTTTAGCAATTTCAGTAATCCACGAAAATTGCATGGCCCCCATGATTTTTAATGATTCCACAGTACCATGGCGATATGCCAGTATGCCTCTGAAGTTAGTTTAACTTTCTTTATTTGGTACAGGATAGACTTCATTGTGTATGAGGTAATAGGGAAACCCCCTGTTGATCTAACGGGCAATGGATTTTCCAGAAAGGTGAGTTATCTAATTTTGCATATTTTTGAACAGGGAGGTCGGGCAACAGTTGGATGTGCCCAATGTAAGTTGGGGTTACTCTTTCAATGCTTTGTTGTGCAAAGATTGTCTTAATCACGGCTAAGTAAGTTGTTGCTTTATAGGAAATGATTGGGTCAAAGTTATTATACTCCACAGTTGGATGGGATATACTAGTAATGATTTTGACCTATCCATCCATTAGTCCGTCTGTCCTGATTTTTTGTCAGCGCAACTCTTAAACTTCTGCACAGAATTTTGTGAAAAACTTAGTAGGTAATAAGCACTCAATTAATGTGTAGATGTGCATAATATCAGGAATCTGTGATTTCATTATTTATTTTTCTGGGAAGTTTAAACCTTTTGAACTTAAAATTTTGGCCATTTGTTAGATATATCAGTAGTATTGAACAGTTTGTCAGAACAGCTCCTCTTAAACTAAATTTCCAAAAACATTGTATGTGATAAGGACACTGATAATCTACGCATTGAATATGACACTGAAATATTTTGTCAGCGCAACTCCTCTTAACCCTAATAAAATTTCAAGAAACTTTGTAGTTGTTAAAGAAGTATAGATGCATAAGTATGTGATGATGTTCTGGGAGTATTGCCCCTTTATTCAATTATTTTCTGTGTTTATTCATACATTGCCAATCATTATATGTACTAGTATTGTCAGCTAATGAAGGCCGAGCTTTGGGTATATGAGCTTGTTCTCTTTTTCTTTGATAAGATGAAACATACTGGTAAACCATTATAGATATGAAATGGTCTTGATTTACTCTCTCTAACCGTTATATATACCTTCATCGACATAAAAAGACAAAGATGATTGACATCAGAATTCTCTCATAAAATTATATCCAAGGTAGAAATCCTGTTACAAAGAACAAGTAATATACATTTTGTGATATCAATGTGGAAGCACTGACCAGTAAAGATGAAGACTTTGCAAGCTGTTATTGGTTATGACCTAACTGAGTGAACAGATTGTGAACATAATGGAGGGTATAGAGAGTGTTACATATTACTAGAAAGTGTGATTGGGACTTACATTTTAAAAGTAGGACGTCTTCTCTATTTCAGATTGTTCTTTGTCGTCTCAATAGTAATCAGCTGGACTGTGTCTACACGAAATCATACCATGAAGAACTTGCTATTTGTCAGTGTAAGTTCTTTCTTTTTTCCTCATTAGATATTAGCTCTTTGGCTAGTATTGTGTGCAGCCTTTTAAGCTTAAATGAGCTATTTTTTAATCCTTATTGAAGTTTATTCTGCATCTGTAGGCATAAACATTTTACACATTAATTATATCCCCACTCCGAAGGAGAGGGGAGTATACGGTTTTAACCTTGTCTGTCTGCCCTTAACAAAATTTGTTACTTTTTTCACAGCAACTATTCAATCATCGTAGAAACTTGAAATTTGAACTCATTTTTGTTTAGGCATGTCTATGGTGGGATCCATTTTTGTACGCATTGGATATCCACTTCCTGTCAAATGACGAGTTTGTTTATTTTAAGCCTAAAATTTAAAACTAATTTCTTTCAAAGATTGCTCAGCAACTATTTATAGCAGATGCTTTAATTTTTAACACATTCTTTGCTTAGGCATGCCATATGGAGAGATCAATTTTTGTACCAATCGGTTGTCACTTCCTGTTAAATAATGATCGTTTTATTTTTAGGCTAAGTTTTCAAACGATTTC
The DNA here is from genome assembly GCF_025612915.1 of Magallana angulata. NCBI lineage: Eukaryota > Metazoa > Mollusca > Bivalvia > Ostreida > Ostreidae > Magallana > Magallana angulata. Next base: position 7,160,057 of record NC_069117.1, read on the forward strand.
TTGGCAACTACTGGTATTTATTGCCGATGCTTGAAATTTTAACACTCTCTGTTTAGGCATGCTATTCAGTAGGATCTATTTTTATTTTTGTACCAATCAGAAGTCGACTTCCTATTAAAAGTCGACTTTGCTTATTTTGTATATTCACATCAGAGCTGTGCGCCGGGGGGGTTACCGGAACCACTTTTAAATTTCAAGTAGGCTTACAAGTTTTTTTCAGGTGAAAGGGAAACAACTATAACGAACCATGAAAATAGGTGGGAAGTCATTAAGAAATTAAGAAATGTTTAGAAGATGCACAAGAAATGCCCATCTTTACTGGAGAACTTCTTTAAAGGACCCCATATTTAGGTATTAAGTTTGTTGAAAGCATGACACTAGAAAGAATAAAGCAGCTGAAGGAGGACAATATTCAGGGAGAAATCTTTCAATAAAGTCTAATCAAATGTACAAGGATGCTGTTTGAGATATTATGCAAGCCGCTGTATGCAGTGTATAATTAAACTGGGTGTACTGAGTTAGTTCAACTATCAAAAAAAAAAAAAAAAACAGAGATGGCTGGCCCATACTCTTCAACAATATTTTTAAAACTTTCAAAGTCTATAAACTTGAAGAAAGTCAGCAAAAGTCTATCACAGGGGTGACACACTTTTTTTGGGGGGGGGGGGAGGGGGGGGGAGGTAAGATGGGTTACGATCTGAATCATAATTGAATTACAGCAATTTTATTTAGATTGCAAAAATATTCGCACAATGAAAATGCTCCCAAAATTTTCCTATTTAGCCCTGTTTGGAGGTAGCTTTAAACATTAAAATTTTTTGAAGGAATTTTTTTTCTCATGAAACTGAGATATTCAGGGGAAATTTTCTTATGAGGAGAGATATGAATATGCCCTAGATTAATCCCTGTCTATGTATGGGATTTTAAAAAAAATCAATTTTAGAGGCATATATGAGTTGAAACTTTTATGCAATGAAATGAATATTTATCAGATGTGATTGAAGTTCCAGTATGTTGAAGTTAAGACTCATTAGAGTCAATATATGGCGACAGTTCATGAGAAATTGTGAAGGTGCTACAACTTACTTTAGTAGAAACTGTGGCCTAGTTGAGCAATGTGGCCCATAGGCCTCTTGATTTCTAATGTATTTTACAAATTTGAAATGTGGAAATTTTAGCACAAATGTTATTTTCATTAATTCATATGAATGTACCCATTTTTTCAGCATTCAAAATAATATATAAAGAACAGATTGAATATCATTTGAATAAATACTATAAAGACCAAGTGATTGGCTAATATTAATGGCATTTTGGAAAGAGATGCTCTTTTCTATAGATATTCATGGTTGTGAAATTTTTAGTCAATGAGTTGAAATTTCAGTTGAAAAATCAAAAGTATTAATAAGCAAACAAGAAACTCCAAAATACTGGCATCCGTGAATGCTACCCAGTGAGCAGGTCAGTTATACATGAAAAGTTAAAGAGACAGTATGGCGTATCTTATCAAAAAACCGACTTGAAAAAATTTTCTGATCGGGTTCAGTATTCTTGTACTACTCGTGAATGTATAAACTTTCAGAAAATTACAAAGTTATCCATGAATTAAATCTAATATTTTCATTAAAATTAATAATTACATATAACCTATCACATATTTACATCGCAATGTGTTACAATCTCCTGTTCAGCCTTCTATTACTTTTGCGTATATACTGTAAGCAAAACACATGCAGGGCTGGGGAAGATTCTCCTGGACATTTTTCTACATTTATCTACTTCTCTCAGGTATAAATTGTTCAAAGTTTTTAAAATAACCACAATTATTATTTTGCAAGCATGTATTTTTCTTGTTTTTCATAGGAGTTGCTACAACCTAAATCCATTTGTGTAAATGAGGCCCCTTGAGGGATTATTTGACGTATTTATGTCTGTTAATTTTAAAATGAACCAAAATTGGTAAACCATTGATAAATTATCGAGTAAGTGACGATGTGTTCTGTTTAGAGAGTCCCTTTAACCTTGTATACCATGATGACTGTAGTCGGAGGAAGATCTTGTAGTTTTCAGCATGTGTCAATTACTTTCAATCAAAGTCCACGTGGTACAAATAAACGATAGAAGATTATTCACGGTTTGTACAACCCTTAAATTTCTGGAAGATCATAATTACGTTAATTAAATATGTGAAAGGGATTTTTATGTATTTCAACTGTTACAATCAACGTTATTTCTTATTTCCTAACGATACAATAGGTAAATCTGAAGTTATTCACACATGTTTTCAGCTGTACTGTCTCTTTAATTGAAAGATGATATTTTCAAAAAAAGAATTAATGATAGTAAAACTGTTAGCAAAGACTAGAAGTAGTATGATATTTAAAGTTTATATATAAACCAAAAAAAAAAAAAAAATCCTTTTTTTTTCTTTCTATTTCTTTTCTTTAAAAAATAGTGTATTTCATAGTCTCCTTGATTGCATTTCTTGGGAAAACTGATTAAACTGAATAGAAAAGAAAGAAAATGTGTTATGTATAAACTGCTGGATGCAAGGGAAATTATATATAGGCCACAGGGTAAATAAATATATGATTTCTATATTTAAATTTGTAGTTTATTTATGTTGAAGGTATGAGAATTAAAGAGATTAGGCACTGTAATCTCTATCTGTTTAGACAAATAAAAGTGCAGAGACATTTTCTCTCTGGTTGTTTATGTACACCTGTGGATGTAGAACTAAAGATGTAGAAAGATTTTCACTGTATTAAATGAAAATAAAAATGTACGCCGTCTTCCTCTTATAAGTCTGTTCATTGTGATCTTATGGATTTGGCTGTATATTATGAACTTTCAAAGTGCTTTAATTCCATCCCTATTAACGTGATCTGCAGGCGTGAAGAGAATTTGCATTTGAAAATCTTTAATTGCGTTAAATCAGGTGTTTCATGCTAATTTGTCTTTTTGGTTTTTCAGCAATTGTTTACGAACTTTTGTACAGGAACGTATTCCATCTTCACACAGAGCTTGAAGAGGCTGTTCAAATCATTCGTGAACAGAACAAAAACAAAAACAGGAATGGTGTTTTCCCTGTTGTTGAGTAAGTACCGGTATATTTAGAAATTTTCCGTCATTGATGAGGGGAAAGGGATTTTAGGATGTGAATGTTTGGTTTCTTCTTTCTTTAAAATATTTTTTTCTAATTTTTTGTTCTGAAACAATGATAAAGAAGAGATTATCAGAAGCTCAAAACACAAATCAATAAAAATGAAAAGCTATGATTTCACAATAAAATTTGAATTGAAGTAAAATTCATAGATAAAACACATAAACAAAAAAACAATATATTGATCAGTTTAACACATGCTGTAGTACAAGTTATCAATTTCTATCTTATTGAACAAGGTTTTTACCATCTTGCTAAGTACATGACAAGATTGTATTGTTATAAGAGGGTTTGTGACAGTGGAACACATGGAGGATTGGAGGAAGTTGCCACAGCTGTCATTTCATTTCTGAAGTTCCCCCAGTCTGATCAATAGTGTGAGTTTAAGGTGCATTGATTCACTGGTGGAGATTCACCACATCCTGTGTTGTATCTTTGTAGTGCTGAATCCAGTCCAGACTCCAGCAACAGCGGCGAGGACTCTTTCTCCAGGGTAAGTTGATCTCTCAATCACTTCTCTTTCACTCCGTTACTCCTGTGAAGATGTTTTGAAGTGCTGTAAGTCTTTCTCATATTTAAGTTGGCTTTACTAACCCTGGGTCTGTATACCCCTTCACATGTAATTATATGTGGTGCATACCGTATATTGTAGATATACCTCCCAAGCTTATAGCTAATTCTCCCATTTGACTTTACAAATACTGTGCATTGCTAGATAGGGAGAGCCTTAAAAATTTGATGTTCTAATTTGATCATAGAGGCAATTTCAGGGGTCATATTATTTCATATCCTTATCATATAATAATGCCCCATGAGTTATTCATACTTTTTTATGGTAAATATTCATTTTAACATTTTGCAGATTTTCAGTTGATCAATCAAAAAATGTTTCTGAGCGATTTTCATTTAAGAATTATAAATTAATAAGCAATAGCTAAAATACAAACATGTTTTTTAATGTATTGGTTTGCTATTGAAACTAAATTGTATCAGAAAATATTGTTGATTAGAACAGTATTTGATTAAGAGGAAATGTTGCACAGAGATTTTTGGAAATATGGATAAATGAATAATGATGTTACCGGCATTTTATTTTTAGATGTAGGCAATTTGTATTTGCATTATTTTCCTTAGGGCTTTCTTAGTAGCGAAAACAGATGTACAAGTTCATGGTTTTATGTTTGATATATAATCATTGATGTGTTATATATTATAGATATATACATATATATGGATATAATGGGAGAGAGAGAGAGAGAGAGAGAGAGAGAGAGATTTATTTTTACACAGTCAACTTAAAAGCAGTTGATTTAATTTAGTGCTTTTTATATAGTTAATAATAAGATGATGTCAATTATAGTTGCTGTCAAATCTGCTAGCTGTTAACATCATACATGTTCTAACAATTTCTTTCACAACCTGCTGTTTAAGTGAATGGGTGCGAGATCATAAATGCGCTTTGACAGTAAGTTCTATATTTTTTTAAGAATCAAATCAAACAATTCTGAAATATTCAGGGTACATGCCAGTGAAATTGTGATGAATAGTAATGAAAAAGAAACTTTGCTAGTATCTAGTCAAATATGACAACCACAAAATGCAGTATCAGCAGATTTGTTTTTTATATGAATTATAAGATCATATAAAAAAAGTTCAATTGCTCTAGGATATAAAAAGAGCTTGACAGATTTAGAGGAATACTAATCTTAAGTGAAAATAAACTGTATAATGAAAATCAGCCTGGCTGGAGGCTGTATGTATGCATGTATAGATGTATATTGAGCATATTACATTGATCCACATGATCATATCCCAAACAGCTGTTAGGGTAGATTTATTCAGATTCTCATAAACTTTACTTTTATCCACCATTGATTTAAAATACTAATACTAATCTTAAGTGAAAATAAACTGTATAATGAAAATCAGCCTGGCTGGAGGCTGTATGTATGCATGTATAGATTTATATTGAGCATATTACATTGATCCACATGATCATATCCCAAACAGCTGTTAGGGTAGATTTATTCAGATTCTCATAAACTTTACTTTTATCCACCATTCATTTAAAATAAATTTTTGGGTGATAAGTCTCAATATCTTTTTCTTCATTTTCATCATTTTTGTGTGTTTTTCTGCAACTTTAACCTGGGTAGATTATATTGAACTGTACACACCTGTGGAGATTCATATTTGATAATAAAAATGTCAGATGTCCATTTGAAAGGTTAAAGTCTTTGATAGAGGCCAGAGGTTAAATTTGTTTGTATTAAATGTCGGGGATGTGACGCGGATTTCAGCAGCTTTGAAAGTCAAAATATAGTAATTTGGGGGATCAGTACAAACCTTTGACTGATTTGATTTACTTTTACCTCCTCTGCCAATCACAATTCTCAACTTCATTTTCATCATTAATATAGTATTCTGCAAATGAAGAATTGAATCGGCCTGAGTAATAACAGATTGTGTTTCATTTAATGAATATCTGAGGTGTGTGATCCTTGCATAGGAAAGGTCAATGTAATGAGGAGGTTTGTCTTTGAAGCTTCTCAAGGTACTCTGTTTTTCAGCATGAGAAGTTTGTTGGCAGAAGAGTGACTCCCCCTGTGCCGTACAGAATTGCCAAGGCCTTGGACCCTGTTATTTATAGAAATACAGAACTCGATATTTGGGAGGAAGATCAAAGAGGTATGAATGAGACAGAATTATCCTCATTCATTCTGAGTGCTTGAATGCTTGAAAGAGTTGACTGCATAACAAGTGATGCAAAAAATAAAAATGTTCAAAGGAATCTACCAACTTGACTTAAAGTAATTTTTAAAAATTGAACTTAGGTATGATAGGACAAGTACATTTTTATTTTATTTTTGCCAATGGGAGGAAATTCTAAGCAAGGTTAGTTTAAAAATTTAAGTATTTGAAGATTAGCTAGTGTTATTTAAGGTGACTTAATGTTGACCTTTGTCCTTATTAATGGTCAGGTTCACATTTATTGCTATCTTTCACAGTATTGACTGTTTGTCTAAGGAATTATTCCCTTCATTGGTAGTCTCTCTGTAACACAGTGTATTTAAAGGAAATTCCAGTACCAATATCCAAGCACTTGTTATTTTAACTTGAATGAATAAAACAGATTAACTCTAAATTAACTGATTTGTTTTCACAATTACTTGTTAATTTAAGTTTACATTTGAAGGGAAAGAGAGGCTAAGTTACACTTAGTATGTAGTCAAGTAAATTGGAATATTTTGCACAGAACTTTACAGTCATGAAGGTTCTAAAATCTACAAGAGACAGTGAGTGGTAATAGCAGATGGAGAGATCATTGATAGATGTGATGAATTTGATTGTGTTAGTGTCACAAGTTTGTCTTGTATTTTGTAGAAGCAATTCACCGGGAGCGCTACAAATCTGTGACTTTTGCTGCTGGAGACAAGTGTCAGGTAAGAGTTGTTTCCCTTTACAATGCAGTCAGGCTATGATGAATAAGGCCTGGCTTTTATAGTACCATATTGAAAGGATTGTAGCAACCCAAACCATAACCTCCTGCCAGATGTTACCAGGTGTAGGTAGAGAGGGAGGTAATATTTTTGGCTCATGTATCCAGGAAAAAGTCCCTCAATTAATTGTATTAGTGAATTCAACTATTTGTGACAAATAAATCACTGAAGTTTCAATGTCCAATACATGATTTTTAAAAAAGTTATTGATATAACATAATGCAAGTGGGGTTTTTTTGGTGGAGGGATGCTGTTCCATTCTGTTTTTGAGGTTTGATATTTGGAATATAAATATTGTGGTTTTCCAGTATGGGAATGCAGCATATGCTTGAGAAAGATGGATACTTTAAGTGTCTCTACAATAGTTTTTAGTGTCTCTACATTAGCTATTAGTATCTCTACAATAGCTATTAGTGTCTCTACAATAGCTATACGTGTCTCTACAATAGCTATAAGTGTCTCTACAATAGCTATGTGTCTCTACTATAGCTATTAGTGTCTCTACAATAGCTATGTGTCTCTACAATAGCTATTAGTGTCTCTACAATAGCTATAAGTGTCTCTACAATAGCTATGTGTCTCTACAATAGCTTTTAGTGTCTCTACTATAGCTATTAGTGTCTCTACAATAGCTATGTGTCTCTACAATAGCTATTAGTGTCTCAACAATGGCTATTAGTGTCTCTACAATAGCTTTAGCTGATTTGCAGAGTATTGACTTCACACATTTATATCTCAAAGATGAATGATGGCCACACTATAAATTATCACTGGCAGCGATTTACTTTAAGTATCACTACAATACAATGTAGCTAGCTGAATGGCAGAGAAATGACTCCATATATAAGTAGAAGATGAATGATGGAAATGCTGTAAGGTACATTATCACAAAGATGTAGTCTGGTGGTTGAATAAATTTATTTTAGAAAGTTTACTGTGTCACTTGGTATTTAAACTTTTACAGTACACTTGAATGATTTGACCGTTTGGAGGATGGGATGGTGAGGTCACAGAAGGTCTCTCTAATGGTTAATAGTGCAAATGGTATTCATAAAAATGTGTGTGGCTGGTGATCCATTGATATTTAATAATTACAGTAAATTTTCTCATCAAACTGTACAAAAGCTAGAAGCAGGAAGAGGGTTCTCTCTTTAAATGCATTACTCTGTCAACTATACTTCTAGAAAAGCTTGAGTTCTAGGAACATATTCATGTCAATGCATTTTGTCTCTGGTAAGAACTGCAGCCAACATATATTTCATCAGTTTTGATCAATTATATCAAGGAGATGCAAATTTATAAAAAAAAGACTTGATGTTCATTTTATTAATGGAGCTATCTAGAGGTATTGTCATTCAGTTGGCCCTAAAATATGAATGCATTGATATCTAACTTGTTGATCAGGGTAGCATATGGTCAGCAGTTGTATGGCCAAAAGTTCATGTTTTATCATCAGAATAACAGGGTTTACTGAAGCTGAACTCAAGAACATAAGCAATCAACCCTACTCTTTATGTAATTAACAATTTTTATAGCTCAAATATTTAAAGTTGATTTAAAGAATAATAAAAAAAACATTAAAAATTTTCTGTACATTGTTTGGATATTTGAATTATGTTGTAGGGAATTAAATTGTCTCAGTTTATTTTTTTAACATTTGGTAGGATTTATAAACTATTTATATTTGGTTGATATTTGTATGTATTTTTTTCATGAATCGTTTCAGAGGGTACTCCACCCATCTTTTGAATGGTTAATATGATAGGTGTTTTTCTTTGGCTGAGGTACATTAATCTTCAATTGAGGGCTGGTGATTGAGGCGAAACTGTCTTGGTGATTTGCGTTGACTCTATAGAATCACCGCCTTGCATTTTCTTATCTCTACGCAATCAACCCATGACGCTACATCAGTGTGTATATCCCAGTTTGAATGATCATGTTTTAATGCATTTAATCTGAAGTCTCGATAGAAAGGATGTTACAGGAAAGGAAAGTTGTGGGATGACTTGAGATTTAACTTCATAATATTGATTATTGAGCGAGTGAGATGAGATTCTGATTTTCTGGTAAGTTAGTGGAGATTGCTATAGTAAGTGTATGATATTGCCATCAGGAAACCTCCAGTAAAATGTTCATTCTTTTTAATTCATGCTAAAAAAATTTCTAGCTGTCTGTGGAAAATGCAAACGTTTACCTTCAAAGGACAGAGTTGATGGCTTTTGGGCTGTTAACTTGTACTTAAAACACCCTGCTTTGGCGATTTAATTATCCACAATTTAAGCGGAGAGATAAAATATGACAATTTATTAAACAAGCTAAACAAGCCTGTAAAAAGATTTTATCACCCATATGTTGCTCGTACTGACTCATCAAATCTTGAGTTTAAAAAAAAAATGCATTTCGTCAGTTTGTGTACCTATGATCTGCAAAACAAAATTGGCAATGAACAAGTAATTTTTATTCCTTCAAATCTGTCTTCTATACCTTCTATACCTTCTCTAAGTGGCTTAATGTATTTTCTTTGACTTCTTTTATCACAATAATTGTTAGCCATATTATAGTAATTGTTAGCCATATTATGATAATTCAGCCATGTTATAATAATAATTGGCCATATTTTACATGCAATCTATTGTTTCTATATAGATGTCTACATCTTTTTAAATTGGTTGATAATTTGCAGGTGATATTTTGATATCCTATCTAAATTTGTTATATATCCATAAGTTTTTGCAAAGTAAAGTGCTTTGCCCATTTGGCTTTTTGCCTATGAATTGGCTCTTTAATTAATTTGTAAATTGTTTAAATTCTTCAAGTTTCTAGTTTTGAAATTAACATGTGAAAATGACCCCCAAAAAATAAAGGAGGACATTAAGATATTTTCAGTTTTCGTCCACCGTCGTCCGTCTACGTTAACAATTTTACATTTTTAACTTCTTCTTAAAAACCACAAGGCCAATTGTTACCATTTTTGGTATGAGGCATCTCTATAGTAAGAGAAATTTAAATTGTGAAATTTGTGGCTCTACCACCCCCAGGGTGCCACATGTGGGGCCAAATATGCAACAACAAAAAAAAGCCAAATTTTCAAAAATCTTCTTCTCTACTCCCACACTTGTGAGGAAAAAAACTGGTTGCATGGTTATGATGTCCATTAAGCCCTCTACCTGAATGTTGAAATTCATGGCCCCTGGGTCAGGGGTTCTGGCTCTAGGGTGGAGCCAATATGGCCAGAGAGTAAAAATGTATTAAATCTTCAAATATCTTCTTCTCTACTCCCATATATATTTGTTAAAAACTAAATGCATGATTATGATGTCCATGAAGCCCTCTACCAAAATTGTGAAATTCGTGGCCCCTGTGTCAGGGTATTGTGGTGATTGCCTCTATTACAGGTATTGTCCTCTGTTACAGATATTGTCCACTGTTACAGGTATGGTCCTCTGTTATAGGTATTGTCCACTGTTACAGGTACTGTCCTCTTTTACAGGTACTGTCCACTGATAGCCCACTCTATCATGGTTTTGTACCTGGGCTTCAGTGTATTATTGCAGTGTTTGCCTAAAGTTTGTTACAGGTATTGTTCACTGACGGCCCACTCTATCATGGTTTTGGTACCTGGGGTTCAATGTGTTATTGTGGTGATTACCTCTGTTACAGGTATTGTCCTCTGTTACAGGTATTGTCCACGGATGGCCCACTCTATCATGGTCATATACAACAGATAGGTCCAGACGAGTCAGACCCAGCTGTAGTCTACATAGAGGAACTCGGACAGAAGTAAGTGCTCAGGCCTGCCCATGGATATTTCCGAGATCTTTGTGACATAATAGCTTTTCAGTTTGTCAATGAGCTGATTTTTATATATCTGCAATACATGATATTTATAAGCTGAAGTTGTAATCACAGTGTGGTCCAGATATGTTTTGCTGTAGTCACATAAAATTTTAAACGATCACAAATAAAATCATCTTCATCATCATAATACAGCTCTTTATGTTGTGCAGTATTTACCTTGGTATAAGGTTTACTTTAAACTCTTAGAGTTCTTTTTCCCACTTTATATTGCGTCAATCTCTCAAATGTTGTTTTATTTGTTTTAATAAATAATGTCCATAAACCCTCTCTCCAATTGTTTCAAAATGTGCTCTAGTGTTGAAAATCCAAATTTTGTTAAGTTCATCATAATTTCACAGGAATTGTCTCAAAGATTATCTTTAGGAGTTATCTCCCAAATCTGAGCAGCTTTATAATACAGTAAAACTCGGTTATAGCGAAGTCCTAGGGACCAGTGGATTTACTTAGTTATATCCGTAATTCGTTGTATTCGTATAACTAATTTGCAAGAATAACTATAACGTATTCACTATATACATGTATTCTTTTACAAGACTATATCTTTTTGTTAATTGAGGCTTTAAATGAAAATACATTACTTTGATACTTAAACAATTGGATTGTGAATTGAAAAATTTATATAAAATTAAATTCATTCAAACTATTATGTTAAATGGTAGTGAAAACTTTTTAAACTGTAAAGAAATTCGTTATAAAAGTGTTAAATTTCATTATTACAGACCCTGAAACGTGCTACTACACCAGTTGCACGGTTCGGTTCGTTACGCTTTATGAACGGTACGGTTCGCTTTGTGAACGGTACGGTTCGTTTTGTGAACGGTACGGTTCGCTTTGTGAACGGTACGGTACGCTTTGTGAACGGAACGGTTCGCTTCTTGCACGGTACGCTTTGCTAAAAATAGCTGCACGCTTTGTGAACGGTTTGCGCGCTTTATTAATGAGGTAGGCGTGGCCTGAACGCTTTGATTTTTCTCCATATAATTTTGTTTAGTTTTTGCCCGATCTACTTCAGCAAGGTGGTAATTATGACAAGAATTTTTCTTTTTTTATATGATATATTACAAAAGAATTTCAATCGATCTATTTAAAATCAGAACGTCCATCCGTTCCCCCGTTTTTTGATACGTTGCGTGAACCGTGTACTCAGTGACAACTGGGAAGCGGGGGTAATTTTAATTTTGATCAGTCTGTTATTATTAGTATTTAATTTAGATTTATGGAATCATTCAGATAGATTAAAAGAACTGTTTGACTTTAATCCGATATATTTTTGTTAATTCAGCGAGCTGTCGATAATTTTACAAAGCATCTTGAGTTTTTATTTCTATACATGTACTTGAGTTGAAGTCATTAAATACTTCTAATCCATTTAAAATTGCTATGAAAAATTGCCCCGACTTTATTCCGATATTTTTTTAGTTTAGTTTCCTTTATCGTTGTCTTGATTCTCGGCTAGTTTTTATTATTCATAATTCGTATGATCATTCTTTATTGCGTACTACTGTAGTACTATTGCCGATCGCCGATTGCCTTAGTGAATAGACAATGTAAAATTAATGGATAGATAAGAAATCTTGAAATCAACTGTTATATAGTTTTTTGACATGAATTTTTATTCATTTAAATATTAATTCTATGATTTTCTGCACTTGTTTGTATACATAGATCATACCTACATCTAACCCGTCATCGCCTCTCTTATCTGCATGAACTAAGATCGCGTGTATAGTCAAAATATGACTATTAGTTTTTGTTTTTCCGTTAAACTTTACATGTTCATTTACCATATTTCATACGATATGTACACAACTGGATATACACAACAAGTCAATAACTTTTATTTATATAATGGCGATATTTATCATTCTGTTGAACAAGTGTCCGCTCTTCACTGTATGCATGCGATTTAGCTGACGTTATACAAATGCTGACTAACCTGTTTATATTTTATTTACCTTTTTACACACATACTTGTTGTAAACAGGACACGAAAAAATACCCGGTAATCAACAAATGAATGTTAAAAGTTATAAATATATAAGAATTTATCTAGTAGCAAAAATAATACGACAGCGAGGGAAAACGACTCTGATCGCCAGTACATGAATTATAATCATGAAATCGGAGAGAAATTATTGTTGAATAATTTAAAATGGGAACACTCTTTTCAACAGGGATATAAGAAAACATAAAACAAAAACGTTTCATTCGATAATTTTCTTCTAGCCATACAGGAGGAGCCAAGTAGCACGCGGCGCGTGTGGCGTGATCTGTACTGTTATACTTAAACTGATTGACAGGCGAAGCACGTGGAGTACTGAGATAAAATCCCGCTCAAATGACCAACTATAGAAACCTAAAGCGAAATTTTAACTAATAACGTTCAGTGATGAAATTTTAATTTAAGTATTATAATCAACACACAAGTTCTCTCTCTCTCTCTCTCTTTCTCTCTCTCTCTCTCTCTCTCTCTCTCTCTGAGGGTGTATGTGATTGTGTGCAAACCATTTGGAATTATTAGATTTTTATTTGTATGAATTGAATTCATTTATTTTAGACTCATGGTTTACACAACGATTTCAACACAATGACTAAAAGTTTGTACAGCGGACGATGTACATATAGATTGATCTCGACGGTTAAAATTCGACGCTATTTCACATCACACATATAAGATTGAAAATAAATTTTAAAAGAGCTGTGTTTGTGCTTACATGTACTTGTTATCTCATTCAATTATTTATGATTTAATTAATCATTTTTTTGGTACATTAATGTACCCGGTAAATGATATTTTTATCGCAAGTTAATATGTGAAAATCCCGCATGTATAGAGTCGCTGAATTGTTCCACGGATCCACGCGCCGATAGTCTTTCGTGTAGTTGTATGTGTCCATTTCTACAGACGGTTATTTTGTTTTTTAGAGATTAGGAAAAGCCATGAAACTAACAAAGTAGAAGTAAGATATATTCAGACTATACACACGACAGATTGTGATGAGTAACCTAACAGGTGCCCGTGGAAAGGTGCGAATACCGGCATCTCGCGTCCAAATATACAGAGTTAGTTGTAAAGTACAATAACTGCTAAAAACCAAAGAAAGACAATAACACCTGTTGTGTATAGAACTGTACACGTGTTTCGCACGAGTGATTTTTGTTCATGTGAAATCACGACGCCATTACCAGCTATGCGGGAAATAAAGTTGAAAGTTATTTTATGGAATGCGTGTACTTTTTTCCGTTCAATGCTTGCATTTAATGCATTAAGATTTTGTAAATGTATTTATTTACAATTCATCATACATGTATGAGTGATTTTTTGTTTATTTATTGGTGCATAAATAGCTCAAGAACAAATCACTCGAGTCACCGGTAATATGTGGTTGTCATTTACATTTTCTGGGTCTGCGTAACTTAAGTCGACTTTTTTTTTTAATTTAAAAAGGATATAAAATTTTATACAGATATATTTCAACCTTATTTAGTCATAGTGTATATATATTTCTAAACAAACGCTACTTTTCTAACGTTTCGGGCAACGAAATCTCTCTCTCTCTCTCTCTCTCTCTCTCTCTCTCTCGATCTCTCTCTCTCTCTCTTCCGAGAATCACTTAAAGCTATGTAAAGTCCAGTATGTACCCAATGTTTCAAACATTTCATAAAAAATAGTATAACCACGGATTGTGTGAACGTTAATAGTTTACAATGTTTAAGAAATCGGCGATGCAAGTTTTGTCGAAAAACAAAGAAATGGTTACGGTCTAAGAAAGGAAATATTTTTGTGACTGTTTTAATAAGAATAACAGTTTTAAATCTAAGTATGTGTTATCTAATCCCGTATAAAAAAATCTAGCAAAATATTGAACTTATCTGGTCAGCGATAATCTCCGTCCGTTTTCATCGAAAGACATTAGGTCAATAAGCCATATATGGAAGTTGCACGCTTATTGCACGGTACGGTACGCTTTTTTGTCCGTCTGGAGGCGGGTCTTGCATAAATTATCTTGCACCCTTTTTGCACGGTACGGTTCGCTTTGTGAACGGTACGGTTCGCTTTGTGAACGGTACGGTTCGTTTTGTGAACGGTACGGTACGCTTTGTGAACGGTACGTTTCGTTTTGTGAACGGTACGGTTCGTTTCTTGCAGGGAACGGTACGGTTCGTTTTAGAGGTGTAGTAGCACGTTTCAGGGTCTGTATTCACCTATACGGGACTCAAAATCAGTTGGCTATATCCGTAAATTCTTTATATCTGAATTTGTTATAACCGTAATATTTTGCAAAGATTTGTTAAGAATTTAACTGGAGACTCACAAAAACATCGCTATATCCGTGTTCGTACTAAATGAGTTTTACTGTATTAGCCGTTTAGACCACTATAAGTAAGATATACAACAGCAGCAAAATTGAAAAACTTTACAAATAGGCATAATATTCTCCCCATTATGTTTAATTTGATTGCAGTGATTATCTGCATGCAATTTTGCCACACTTGTAAATTTCAAAGTATGAATGACATATGGAGCGTTTCAGGAAGATCAATTTACTTTTCCTTGAACAAGCAAGGCTTTATTGATGTGCCATTGCATCATGATAATAACCAGGTCGGAAGTTTATAAGACAGTATTTTCTTTTAAAATTTACGACAAAGTATTGATATTTGAAAGGTTGTTGGATATTGATCAACTAGTGATAAGTAGGCTTTTGTTGGTTATAACACAAGATGTGCGTCTACTTAACAGATTGTACTGTATGTCCATGTATTGTTTTCAGACAAGAAGTCAGTAGAGATCGACTGAGGCCTGCAAAAGTCTCAGGAAGATCAGGTAATAACAGGAAGTATGGCACAGCTTTACACATTGTCATAGGGATCTGAAAAGGCAGATTATGGTTTGCTCAGATTTATTAGAAATTTATACAAGTGATTTAAGGAATGAATTTGATAGCCGCTGGTGACCAATAACTTAAGTATATTCCTTGTTTTTCGTGATTACTTGAAATAAATTGAATGAATGTCATAATACTCACAAGTGTTGAGTTTTTGCTGAATTTATGTAGTTTAAATCTCTCTGAAAAATTATTAGTGAGATTATAAAGTTAGTAAGCGTTGCTCTTAGTGGATTTCATATGGATATAATTAATTCGTGAAATATAATCTTCGGTACCATTATTGATTACTTATAGTAACTTTTTCAGTGGTTTTGTAGAATTTGAAATGCATTTATTTTCTGCTAAAAGTCTCAAAAACGATTTGATTGTTTATGCAATGCCTTGTTAAAAGTTGACATTTTCAATATAGCCATATGATGGACGTGTGTTTCTAGAACGATTGTTGTTCTTTTTCAGAGTGGTTTCTGAAGCAGTTGAGGAGAAAACGAGTAAGAATATAAGCATCTAGAGTTTGTTGAAGTTGATAAAAGGGGAAAATAAATCAAAGATTTGGTCATTGACACTTCAGATTTTTTTTACTTGGAGATGTGAGCACACAAACTAAAGTTTATTCATCAAAACACATTTCTATTTTAAGAATTTAAGATACATGTTTACAATTACTGTATAGCAGGAAAATGTCTTTCATGAAATAAAGGTTCAGTAAATTAATTTAAAAATTCTTGAACTGTTTAATCATGCTTAACTTCACTGTGTTTATGATTTGTATACAAATTTAAAAATCATTCCAAATTTTTACTAATGGAAAATAAACCCAATTCACTATTGAAAGGTTATATTTTGATCATGAGAAGAAATTGAAGAAGGGTGAAAATAAAATCATAAATGTTTTAAACTTCTCCGAGTCATTTTCTGGTTTTGATGACATGTTGTTGGGAAGGATCACAAATACTGATTTTTTTCTATGTTGAGTGTTAAAATGGATTTAAAAAAAAAAATTAAAATTAAAATCTTTCAGTTTTTATGAATTTAAATTGCTGGTAGAAGTTAAGAGGGTGTAAACCGGTCTTAAATTCTTTACCAACAATACAATGTGATCTCCAAGACCATCCAGTGACAAATTCTATTTGCAGTTACAAGAGATGACTGTAACCCAGGAGAGAATACCCCCAATGATGCCTCAGAGTCTTCCGCCACCCCCCATACAAATCATTCCCCCTACATCTCTCTCTCAAGGTAGGTACTATAGATTTTGCTTTCTTCCTTTGAGATGGGTACTGAAGTGTTGGAGAGGGTTTATATAGGTTATGCCTTATACCCAATCTATTTGAATTTTAACAAGATATGTTTGAAATAGAGGTGTTGGCAAAATGCTTCTATATTTATGATTATTGCGTCAATTGAATACATTGTGTGGGTGACTGACTAGATAAATGAATTGAGGCCATCCTTTAGAAAGTGTTTCATTGGAATAGCCTTGCCTTGGGATTTCCAGACCCAAAAGGGAGGGCATTTTGTTTATTTTTCAAACTGGAAGTTCAACTAATTAAAAATTGGTGAAAAATAAAAATCTGAATGAACTTGTTACTATGTAAACACTGAAAGACACACATTTTTAAAAAAAAATATTCTTAATTTTTTGCTAATAGAATTTTATCTGTTGGGGGTATTTCAATGAGGCGGGAGGCAATTCCAAGCAAACAATAATTTTATTTTGGCCCAATTTGGAATCTTTTGTAGAAGTAATGAATGGTGGAGTTATTATTCCAAAATGGCAGATTCTAGGATCCAGTCCAAGTCCTGTTGGTCCAAATAAACTAGAGGTCAGTCGAGATACAAAAAAGCAACTTTTTGGGGGAAGGTTTACAATGAAATGTTTCATTCAATATGTTGTTTTCTACTGTATTTGATAATCACAATTTGGTTCATTAATTATTCTTTCTGGCTGAAAGACTATCCAAGATATCTTAACTGCTAAATAACATACTGAATAATCACTTGGAAAAACAATTTCTATGTATAAAACTAATGATTTTGCAAACTAAAAAAGAAGTACCAATAGATGTGATTAATGTCAAGTGTTAGCTTTTATGTCAACTTGAATATTCATGTGTGTGTGGCTTTGTATTGCTAACTAAAAAAACCTGTGATATGTTAAAATGCAAAATATACAGTCAAAATTGTTATTCTAAACTTAAAAGAGTTGAGAAAAATATAGATTAAAAATAATGAAGTCATGATAAATAAAATGGAAGCTTGAATTTATAGTTCAAGTATACATGATGTTCAAAATGCCCAAGTTTGAAATTTCAAAAACTACTAGTTGACCCTGTATTTTTCAGTCTCCCTGTTCATCATACTGATAGAACCATTTTAACAAGAGCTTGGACTTTGGGTAGTTGTGTCAAACTGCCTTGTGACGTAGGCCTGTCTATTTCATTGCTGGCATTACAGCTACACTACAGCCAACGCGGATCCCGTATTTTCCCGCGACACCGTGATGGTGTTTTAATCCTTTCCGTGATACACCGTCGCGGTATTGTCATCGCGGTGATCGCGGGGCCACGATTTTACCGCGATGGTGTAAGACACCGTAACAGGTGTGTTATCTGTATCAGGGAATAAACCAAGAAGGAGAAAACAAGCGCTGTTTTAATTATTGTTAGAATTTAGATATAAATATTATGAGAAGAAAATTCATTATTCTCTTTGAATTGTTTTTAACAAAAATTTCGAGAAAACTATTGCTACATGTATTTTTTTAATGTTGTTCAAGAGTCCCAAACATAGCAATGTATTACAAAATCATGCATATACGTGTACTTGAAAAATAGTAATATTTTAAAGTATTATTTTTTGCATATGATGAGTTGAAAATGTGCCACAGATTTAAAGAAGACAAATATTCCGCGATGTACTATTATATGGTCGCTACCGTAGGCATCAACGCAACGTGTATGTTTTCCCTCAATCTTACTCTTATTTAACTCATTAAATATTTTCGGCCTCTCTCTCTCTCTTTCTCTCTCTCTCTCTCTCTCGTTTTAAATAAATAAGATTATATGTACATTTAGGACGATCGGTGTTAATTATAGTCTAGGCAACGGTATGGTCAATCATGGACAATTATCGCCTTGCAGGACAAGTGTCACCTGAAGAAAATCCCGTAACACAGGTCCTGCGTCTAATGCCTTGAGCCATTTAAATGACAAAGTAGGTGTTAAAATTAGGTAACACTTGCATATTCCAGCCACTTGGAGTATCGAGAGTAAAAGAACAACAGATTATGAATAACGGGACTGCAGTTTGACTTCGAGGGATCAAGGGTTTTGAGAGATCAAGAGAGTAGATTTACTTGGTAAATTTGGGGGGTAGAGGATATGATTCGGAGACTCACTTTGAGGGAAATAATGCATAATTCAGACAGGTACATTGACAATCAGTCATCCCTGTGTTTACGGGTGTGTAACTATTACATAACACTTCCTGACCGTGGCAGCACCCGTGCTCTGACCACGTGCCGTAAAGAATTTTATTGAATGTTGAGACTCTCCCCCCCCCCCCCCACCCCTCTCTATCATTTCAAATAACTAATGTTTTATATGAACTGCTAACTATGTAGTACATGTAGCCGTAACGGCATTCTGATTGAAATGCACATAATAGCAAACGTTTTCGTAACGGGCGTTTTTAGAAAAATCATACAAGGGACGTAGATATGAAAGTCCCTGATCATAGGCGCCTTCTATCTTAACTGCATGAGATAAAATAATGCCTGATTCAGAGAGGTATATAGAAAATCACAAGTACAGCACAATTTATAGAAAAGTTATCCCTGTGTTCACGGGTGTGTATAACTATTACATAACACTTCCTGTCTGTGACAGCACCCGTGCTCTGACCACGTGCCGTGAAAAGTTGAGACAACTCTCTCTCTCTCTCTCTCTCTCTCTCTCTCTCTCTCTCTCTCTCTCTCTCTCCAAAATCAAAATATATAAAATTCTAAGAAAATTGAAATTAAAAACTTTCTTAATTCTTACATGGCTAGAGGAATAAATGATATACCACATATCACGTAAAGAAGATTTTCTGTACTTATGCACACAAACACACATCTTTGTTCATATGATTTCCATAATGATTCAAAACTTACATTCATTCAAACAATCACATTTTTACCATTTTAAAAAGTACAAATACTAGATGAGTATATAACATTTACTTTAGCTGTGTTTTCAATTACTCTCTCCATTCTTGATTAACCCTGATTATAGTCTGTTCGTTAATTGTATTTCAATGGAGTGTACAGTATATCATTAAAAAGTAATTTTATGGATGTATTTTGTAAATACTGTGTTATGAATACGCAGAATAATTCCCTTTCATTTAAATTGAAAAACAAATTTTCATTTGTTTGAAATTAAATTATTCTATCAAGAAAATTTTGCTGTTTGAAAGAACGAACTATTACTTCAATTAAGCGGACCCCTAGTCACACAAATTGCTGCAGGTCACCCACCCTGACGGCAACCACCAAAATTCTATATACACATACTGTATACGTAATGTTACGCATTTACCTTCCTCTGTTGGTCAACTGACACTCCGAAATTTTAACATGTGATGGATACCCCAGAATAATGATCATTCATATTTTTAAATCCCGGGTTTTGAACGACAAACATATAAATATTGGGCGACCCACTGAACATCATACTTTTGCTAAATCGGATAGGAAAGTCAATTTTTAAAATACACACGTTTTTAACATTAGCATTTTCGTAAACTGATTGAACCGTTTTTTATTTTAAAACGTTTGATAAACAAGTTATACAAATTATATTAATAGCTTTCGTTGGCACGAATGTTAGCGTGAGGGGGTCATCGATGTGGAAGAAAGCTGGAGTGCCTGGAGAAAACCCACGTGTCCAAGCGGGCAACCAGCATGTTTTTTCAACTAATGTCGATCGCAGGATAGAACTCGGGTCGCAGCGGTGATAAGCGAGTGCACTTTAAAACATTCTATATCTACATGTATTTTGTTATTCATTAAACGAATTGTATTTAAGAGAAATAACCAAGTGTAAGGTATGTTTTAAAGGTAAGAATTAAATATGAAAGATTGTAAATGAAATGCTAATTAACGTCCCTTTCTCGAGGCGAAATAAGATATTTTGGTGAAGTGTTTATAATCGGGTATATAATTATCAATCAAATTAATTAATAACCAAGAATTGTCAGCGATGAATGTGCCGAGATTAATTTATATGTAAGGCCATCGAGTAAACAAAATAGTATACAAAGTTCTGTATTAGCATAATTACACATTCTTTTTATTTCTCCCTCTTCTTTAAAATAATAATGAATTGTAACAATCAACTTCTTTTATAAAATAAAGGAATATGAATTAATATTTATTAAATCTCTCAGTCATATTTCCCGTTTGAGAAGAAATTGGGGGAGGTAACTCGCGTTAAAAAACAACAATAGTTTTCACCTGGGACTCGTTTCACAGTACCGCGACGGTGTGGCCAAGGTGAGAAGCCGTACCGCGAGGATGCACGGTTTTACCTGAGCTACCTGTGCTAAACCGCGATCAATTTCACACCACGAGGACTCGCGGTAAATACGCAAACCGCGTTGGCCGTAGTGTATGGCTCTTTGAAATCAACAAGATTTGTCTAGCCTTTGAGCTAAGACTACGCAATCGGTGTGTATTTCGCTTGAAACCAGCGTCATTTAACTTGTTGTGACGCAAGAAATGGATGGTTACATTTTACTGAAAGTCCAAGGTTGTGTTAAAATGGTTTTATTTTTCAGTCTTTTTTCTCAACGGTTATTTTACAGTCTTATCCCACTGTTATTTTTCAGTCTACCTGCTTATCACGTTTTTTGCTTTTTTTTTGCAGTCTCCCTGCACATTTCCACAACTCCCTCAGCCAGAGATGACCATGATCCCCATGTCCCAGGTTCAGGTTCCAAGGATATGGGTGCCTTACATGGACAGTATTGCACTGTCTAACGTAGACGTCAATATCATGCCCTCCCAGGACCCCATGGGTCATGACCTACCGCTGAATGGTAAAAATGTCTAATAAAATTCAATACAGGATGTGCCAGTGAATTGATGGTCAAATGTGGGGGGATATTTTGAGAATGAGAGAGTCAAAAAATCATGCAGGCACTACCCATATATGGTTTCTGATTTTAACCTTTAGAGTTATTGTGATATTATTTATGCATTAGGAAAAGTATTTACTGTTACCCGGTAATCACTGTTTATTTCAGACATGAATACTTTGAGGTTTTTCTTCAATGTTGGTGTTGCTGTAAGTATTTTATGTAAATAATGTTTGAATGTTCTTAATATGCTAATTTTGTGAAGTGGTGTTGGAACAGGGCTCGACATTAACGCTTGTCCGGTACCAGTTAAAAAAAAATATGGACAAATGAATATTGCTGGCCACTTGTCCGACTGGACAAGTGCATTTTTATGTAAAGAAGTCTCTGACATTTAAAAAAGAAAATAAAAAGAAAGTTTTGTGATAAGTTTATCTGTAGTCTCGTTATAAGTTTATCGATTAGTTATTTTGAATTTCGATCCCGACATCAAATTGCAATGCATTTGAATTACTCTTGATCGGGATTGAAGTTCACTAATTTCAAACAACTTTCAATTGAACTGTAAAGGTGTGGATCTTAGTTCTTACAAAGTACCAAACACACATGTTAAGAAAAAGAAAGGAAGAAAAGGTAGCAAAGATAAAGGATTATGGAAAGAATTGTAATTTATTTAAGGTTTCATTCATCATTGATAGACTATAATGACTTTCCATGTTTAGTTTAAAACACAGCCAAGAAATCAATATGACAGTTACATGTATTTTTAAACCTGATGCTAAATTTTAATATGTCTTGAAATTTGTCATGACAAAGCTACAGCTGACAAATCATGTTTAATGTTATATGGAACAAATACATTTAGGAGAGACACTTTAAGTTTCCATTTAAAAAATCAGGTTAATTATTAATGTATAGCTAGAATAATCAATAAATGACTTTATTTTAGTAATACAGAACTGTAGTTTTTAAGTTGACAATATTTGATCTTTAATATTGAAAAGTTTTCGGACAAGTGAAGTTGAAGTTCGGACAAGTAAATATCTTGGTCACTTGTCCGAAAGGACAAGTAGGGAAATAAATTAATGTAGAGCCCTGTTGGAAAAAGTATTAAACTGTACATATAGATTATCACTGGTAACATCAGTGGGAGTAGATTTAATTAATCCATTTTGTAGTTTCAACTCATGAGATATGTTTTTTCTGAAGTAGGAATATGAATATTAGAAACTTGTTATCAATCTATTTGCATAGCATTATGGGATTGTGAGTCAGCAGGCCCTGGCCAATGGAGCAGCTTCACAGGGAAACATCCAGCCTATTGTTTATTGCCACGCAAAGCCGGCTACGAGTCTGGAGCCTGTTCATGGACTCGCTCAAATTGGTAATTCTGCCTCCCCCCTTCAGTCCCCTCCCCCAACGACGTCCAAGTCTGACGACGAGAGTAGCAATCTGTCGAATGACAGTGGATGTGATGCTGATGACATGGCTCCTGGGCAGCTTCCCTTGGTGAGGGACGGAGACAGGCAAAGTGTTGCCAGGGTCAAAGACAACTCTCAAGAGAGTGAGCTCATGGACAGTAATGTGGCCCCAAGACAGAGCTGTGACACAGAGAGTCACTGTTCAGACATGTCCCTTACTGACACTTGTGAGAGCAGTATCGCTGTGGAAACCCAGGAACAGGGTGGGGCTAGACAGTACAAACCGCGCAGAAAGTATTACATGTATGGCAATCTCAAACTCGTTAAGCCCATTAAAGATGTACCGAAGCGATTCATGGATCTTCTGAAATCCATGAATGCAGAGAAGTCACGTGTTGAGGGAGAGCCAATCATATTGGCTGTCCCACAACATCACTTCAAGGTCAGCAAAGTCTCCAACAGTCAGTTCAATCCTAATGCCCCGACCTTTGTTCCTGGTTCCCATGGTGACAGAGTGTGTATCAATAATAGTCAAACGAATGTTTCCCAGTCCCCTTCCTCATCTAACTTAATGTACACCCAACATTTGGTATCATTGGCTAATTCTAATGCTTCATCATATCATCTTACTAGTAGTTCTGTCATCAGTACCCACCCACAGTATCATCCTAATCCTCTCTGCACAGGTTATCCTCCACCCCCTCCAGTGGCCAACCCCACTCCTCCCAGCTTCCTGGCCATTAACAGCATGCCGCACTAGTAGGGGTCCTCCAGCTGTTGACAGGTGATGGGTGTCCAGAACATTACCTAGAGCCATGTTGCATGCACCAACCAACAGTAACCATGGCTTGCAACATTATAACAGCTTGCTTTTTTATGAACAAACTTTGAGCTGAAGTATCAACTTTTCTGAAATTTTCCCAATTTGTTTTAGTTTGATGTTTTTGGAATTTGCTATGTTCTTGACCATTTGATTTTAGGATACAGTATGTGTGATTGTCATGCATTGAAGGATTTTGATACAGTACTGAAATTGTATTGTGATAACATCATAAAAAGTTAATCAACCATGAGCTTGACAATGATCAGACAGGAACAAATTGTCCTGTGAGCTTACTGTAAGAGTTCTTTTAATCAAACAATTTTGTAAGAAGTTTGCTTTTCTGATTTATTTTTATTAGATTTTCATATTTTACGAGTTGTTTTACCCTGCTATGCAGTGGGATTCACAGAGTCGTGTGGTGGATGAAAAAATAATTTTCAGAGCAGTGAAATTTGTTATGTAAAATAAAATTGGTCCAGCAATGGATGTCTTAAAAGATTTCCATTAAACATTTCATAACTACATCAAATAGGATTGTTTAAATCAGTTACAGCTTGTTCCAGTCTTTTAAGGCATAGATTGCTGTCTAAAGGTGCTCTCTTTTGAGTGAATGCCAGTCCCATCCATATTTTCAGAGAAGTGTACTGATTAAAATACCATGGTGATGGGATCATTTTCCTGGTGATGGGTTGATATTGTACATGTATGCAAGTTGTATGTATTATTGTGCCTTGTTCACAGGCTAGTATTTTGTGAATGTGTTTATATATGCCCAGATTTAACAAATTAGCAAAACCTTGCACTTTTTATAAAAACTATGCAAAATAATGCAGGGATTTTTAAAAATATTTTTAAGCTAGCTAGCTATGCTTTTGAAAAATGTTAATCTCAAAAATTTCTATTAAAGCGAAGAACCCTCTGTATCTATTATATTTTCCAGTTTTGATTAAAAACTCAAACTTTGTTGCATTTATTTTTAGTAAACTTATTTTTGTATTTGGAAAATAAATTCCTTAAAGATTTGTACACCAATGGGGTCAATGTATTTCACTGATGCATCTGGCTTTCTGTTTACTTAGCATTTTATTTCAAGATTTCTAATTCTCTTCTCATTGGTGCTATTTTTCTAAGCAATTGCTTTATTATCATATATTTGAAATATAGATATGTATCTCGTTGTAAAATGGATAAAGCTAGACTAGAAATGTTTTTGAATAAACTGCAAAATTACAGCATATCTGGGATCTCAAATAGTGCCAGCTATGATTTCTTTGTGAATGAGAGATGCTTTTACAGCTTTTTTTTCCTTCAGTTGAGCTGATCATTTTTTTACTACTTTGTAAGGCTTTTGCTTGTTTTAGAGTGCTGCTCTCCTGTTGTGGATCAAACCACTGCATTGATGTACTTAATCGTTAGGTTGAGATGTTTGTTTTGCCTTCACAGTTATGTTTTTGTGATTAGAGTTTTGATAAGGTAGATATTCTACATGTATTCCTTTTTGAATTCTTGGACGTATACATGAATTTTTTTTATAGTTTATAGAATGTTGATGTCTTGAAACGAAGTTAATTACAGTAAATCAGAGTGATAAACATTTCCATATCTTTGTGATATCTTCTGACTAGTAACCAATATATTTGAGAAACTTTTTTTTAAAATTTAAACTTGAACAGCAACAGTGTTTAGCAACCATATACTTCAAGGATCTAGATTTTGCTGTATGTTTAAATCTTTAATTTAAAAAGATAATATAGATTATGTAATCTGTATGCCACATTTATTTTAGATTAAATGCTTGTTTAAAAGTGGAACACGTGAATATTCTCTGAAAATTTAACTAGATTTTATTTTTTAGAACAGCAAACAACCATTTTGAATACTAACGTTTGTCAAATACGTGAAGCTGTGTCCCATTTCTTTAGGGATTTTCTAATGTCTGTTTGTACATATTTGAAATTATAGAGTATCCAGGAATTTTACAAGTAATATCTGGGGTGATTTTTATTGATGTGTTAGCTGAAATCCCCTGTGTATTGCGTATGTCTTAAAAGAGGAACGCTGACATGTTTCTCGCATTTTAACGTTTGATAAGATTTTACCTACCAACCCCATTTTACTTTTAATGGGAAATTTGCTAAAATTTTGTGATTGTTTTTGTTAATAGTTCTATAGAGTTGAGTTTTCTGGGCTATGCAAGGATTGTATGAAAGTTTACAGTGTTCCTTCGAAGTTTGATGAGACGACGCCAGTGCATCGTTTTCTGAAGAACTGCTAATACTAAAGCGTGGCCTTTTCTCTTTTGGATACTGTGAACATTATTTACAGTTCTAACAAGATGTAAATTTATTTAAAGCAAAGTTGTTTATTCATTGTTATTTCTTTAATAAAATTTAGTGTTTTTGAACCTGATTCTTTTTTATTAGGTCACCTGAGTAAACTCAGGTATCTGTCCGTTTTCGTCCGTCGTGCGACGTGCGTCGTCCCTTAACAACTTTACATTTTTAACTTCTTCTTAAAAACAACAAGACCAATTGTTACCATTTTTGGTGTGAGGCATCTCTATGGTAAGAGGAATCTAGATTGTGAAATTCGTGGCTCTACCACCCCCGGGGCCAAAAGGGGAGCCAAATATGCCCCCCAAAAAAGCAGCCAAATTTTCAAAAATCATTTTCTCTACTCCCATACATGTGAGGAAAAAACTGGTTACATGGTTATAATGTCCATGAAGCCCTCTACCAAATTGTGAAATTCATGGCCCCTGGGTCAGGGGTTCTGGCTCTAGGGTGGGGCCAATAAGGCCATATAGTAAAAATGTATTAAATCTTAAAAAATCTTTTTCTCTATTCCCATATTTATTTGTTAAAAACTAAATGCATGGTTATGATGTCCATGAAGCCTTCTACCAAAATTGTGAAATTCATGGCCCCTGGGTCAGGGGTTCTGTCTCTAGGGTGGGGCAAATTTGGCCATATAGTAAAAATGTATTAAATCTTAGAAAATCTTCTCGAATTTTTTATCTTTAATACCGAGAAATCGGAAGAATACTGTCTTTTGTTTTATATATTTTAAACATCATTGGTACTTTAAGATTACCAGTTTGTTTTTATTTTTTCTCAGTTAAGCTTCGCTAATTAATAACCAACGAGAATTCCTCAAAAAATCCCGGAGATCACCTAGATTTTTTGAATTTTACAATCTTGCGCTTGCGCAATACATTCACGCTAACGGGATCTGTAGTTTATGTTTCCACAATACCACATCTGCATGAATAACTCAGAAATGATAATACAAATACGGGTAAATTTTCATTGGACTTTTGCTATATATTCTATTCTGTTCATATATATTAATGATTTCTTATGAGAGAAAGTATAAAATAACAAAGATACATTTTAACTAAGTACTGACTTATGTCTTCGTGATGACAAAAAATATTTGATTACATGCAAAATAGTTACATTATATTTCTTAGGAGATTGAAGATAGAATATGTTATATCGTGAAAATGAATAATGTCCTCCGGACCCAGTTTTACAAAGAAAATACGTGTACGTTGGTGAAAAGAATTCTCCCTTTCTTTGGATTAAATTTTTTAGTTGAAAGGTATTTGCAGTCTCAAAAAGGTTTGTTGTGATGAATTTGACTGTTATTTTCAAGGCAACTTCATTAACTTTCTCCAAAATCGTTCCGGAGCGATTCTGCAATTTTCTTTTACACTTCGGGTATAAGTGGGGCATTCTAACTGTGGTAAGGGCCTTTCCTGAGACACAGTTAGATGATTCAAGCTAAGGAAAGTGTAGTGAAATTAATAGCATTATTGTAGGCGTATAGCATTGTTGTGTAAATGTCAATAATAAGGTGTGTCGATGTACCTATTTCGTTAATGTCCGATATGCAATGTCAACCCGTGCACGCACGGGTCGAAGTCTACTGTTTTAGAATCTTCTCTATTCTCTTACTATGTATGAAAAACTGACTTCATAACTATGTTTACCAGGAAGTCCTCTACTAAAATTCTAAATTTTACGTCCCCTTGAGTATGGGTTTTGACTCTAGGGCAGTGCCAAAATGGACATATAGGTGTTAATGCATATAATGTTTAAAAATTATCTTCTTACTCCAACACACCTGAAAGTAAAACTGAATTCATGATTTTGTAGACCAGATCTTTAAGTTTTTCGCCAAAGTTAAAGGTTTTTTAGTTCTTTTTGAAAGATTTAAGGCAGGGAGGTGGTCGTCATTACAAATTTATAATTTTTCTACTCCAGAATGAAACCCAATTAAATGAATATATGAGACTACTCGACAAGTTTGTGTATGGGTTATATGCTACTCAGGTGACCTTTAAGGCCTATTGGCCTCTTGTTTGTATAGCTCGAGTTGTCTCGCCTTTTAGGTAATTTGGTTAAGTTGACTGATCTGTGTTGAATTTTGCATCCCCTTTGGGTCCCCAATTACGACCATGTGACTACGGATTTATGAATTTTGAGTCTTTATAAACAAGGGCTTCCTGGTAGCACATATATTGACATTTATGGTGCGGTTCATTTTTACTTGAATGAAATGAAATATTGAGTGTCCTATCATTAAATTTATAAGTTTTGATTGTATAACCTTACAGTGTATATGTATTGTTAAGTATGTTGGCATATCTCTGCCCCTTGTGTGCAAGTTATTTTTCTATCAAATATGTCGACATGCAAGATAAATATGTTGACATGCAAGATAATTATGTCGACATGCAACATAACTATGTTGACATGCAAGACAATTGCAATTAGAAAAGAATTATACAAATTCTCAAAAAATTTCAAATATCGCCCACCTGTGACATCCAAGATGCTAGATGCTACCTTTTTATGTCGACATGCAACTTCTTTATGTTAAAATGCAAGATAAAAATGCTGATATGCAACTTATTTATGTCAACATGCAACTTATTTATGTCGACATGCAACTTATTTATGTCAACATGCAACTTACTTATGTTGACATGCGAAATAAATATGTTGACATGCAACTTAGTTATGTTTACATGCAAGATAAATATGTTGACATGCAACTTATAAGTTGTATGTCAACATAACTTAGTTGCATGCCAACATTTTTATCTTGCATGTTAACATAACCAAGTTGCATGTCGACATAAATAAGTTGCATGTTGACATAAAGAAGTTGCATGTTAACATAAAGAAGTTGCATGTTAACTTAAAGAAGTTGCATGTTGACATCAATAGGTAGCGCATCTAGCATCTTGGATGTCACATGTTGGCAATATTTGATATTTTTTATAACTCTTATTTGATTGCAGTATTCTTCCATGTCACCATAGATATGTTGCATGTTGACATACCTATCTTGCATGTCAACATATTTATCTTGCATGTCGACATAATTAGTAGAAAAATAACTTGCACACAAGGGGCAGAGATATGCCACCATAGTTAAGTTTACATTCATCTAACATCTATAGGCGTTTTTTATCCCGTAGAAGTAAGAATCCAAAGTCATTCGCTAGATAGTTTCTCATGTTTTTGCGCAATGGATAAATAAGCGCGTTCAATTATGTGAGATGTTAAAAAATCCACAGGTGCTTGTGGACTGGACCGTGCACTACCACCCCTCCCCCCTTCTATTTTTTTTTTCAGTTTTTTTTTTAAATTTCTTTTATTTATTATCGTTAACAACCCCTTATATATGTCTCCAGTCGAAAAATAACAGAAATATCACGACTCTGTGGCATTTTATATTCACACTCGTTTTCCCTATATATAAAAATCAAGTAAATTATTGATATACTCTCGGTCAATCATGGCCTAGCATTGTACATACCTCAACATCATTGGGGAGCTAGAAGTGGTCGAATGTTCAAGTTTCAAAGGGTGTTTCCCCTCAGTGTTCAAATTGTGATTTGAAGGTTTTCTGTCTCATTACCACACCTTTTTATAAAGTAATTCAATTATCTTTATAATTATTGAAATTCACATTGTTTATTCATAATTATTATATATGTGTACATGACGTATATCAAATTAAGTGTCTATAGGGCCGAATACATTGTAAATGGTCACCTTGAACATGGCGGAGTTTCTTATGATACATGTGCGTATGTCGTAATAAATTGAAGAGAAGAGGTTAGACAAATCCCACAAGGTAATTTCCTTATCTATTACTAAATTAACTAATTATAGAAATATATTATAAGTGGTGGAATTCTTTTACTTTTACTAGTTCTCTTGACTAACACACACACAAATATATATATATATATATATATATATATATATATATATATATATATATATATATATATATATATATATATATTAGCTTAAATAATAGTGTAGGTTTTGACGGGTTGCAAATTACATGTATTTTCGTGACTTTGTTCCTTATATCGCTTTTTTTTTTATTGTTAACTCATTCCTTTGCCTGTCTCTCCTATCTATTCTCAAGATAGCGCAGTGTTTACCTTATCTGTAACGATAAAGCTGATTCAGTGAAACTTGAAACAATTTTTTGGACGAAAGGAATGGGTTTTTTCAAAAAGCACCTTCCTCATAAACAAAGCACCAGAAATGGAAATATTGAGGAAAAAATCTTCAGTATATAGTTTACGACTTCATTATTACATGTAGCTCACCCGTTAAATGAGCGTTTCCTCTAATCACCTGTCGTCCGTCTGATTGTCTGTAAACTTTTCACGTCTTCTTTAGAACCACTAGGTCACATGGGAAGAGGGTGTTAAATTCTTAAAATAGTGTGAACCCGTTTTCAAAGTGGAGCTGATTACCAAACAGTAAAACTTAGGAGTGTATCGTGTAAATTAAACCCTCTCCTCAAAAACCACTGCAACAGACATTTCAATTATTACATCAAGTTATATACATGCACAAGTTATATACAGTGAAAATACAAAACTGATCAGACCGTGGCCCCTGTTCTAATACTGGGACCCAAGAGAGGTTCAAAGTTTAACAGAGAAATATATAAGAAAAAGGTTTAAAATCTTTTTCTCAGGAACTACAATTTTACAATTTGTGATATAATTATGCAAGCATCAACATATAGTGTTGATTCTAAATTGTTCAGATCATAACTCCCAGGCCAATACAGGGGCCCCAGGAGGCCTAGAATAAGATTGGTCGGTTGATGCCAAGTAGAACTTGGGATATTATGTTCCAAAAGAGTATGTTTCAATGATGATTTATATTTTAATTTTAGAACTTTTGTGAGTTTCACAACTTTTTAGGAGACATTCCTATCTAAAACTTCTAAATGATATACAAAGTCTGGTGTCAAGTAATAATGTTATATCTACTTGAACCCCAGCTCTAATGTGCTTATACTTCCTGGGTTTCCAATCTTTTTGGAAATTTGTGACACCATAGACATTAAAAAATGTATACCATTATAACCTCTATTTGAAAATGTTTAAGTATTGAAGTATATGTAATATCATTATAATTCAAGTCTCTTTGCGGACTACGGACCGTGTCCCCTTTTTGGTTAACCCTTGTCACTTTTTAAAAAAAAACATCGGGCCAATGATTTGGGATGAAAGCGTTATTCCCCATCTTGTATGAATGAAAAATATACGGAATAGAGCACAATTCTTGAATTTGACATTTATGCTAAGTATAAATATATAGGGAAAGACAACTTTAGATAGTACTAGGAATTGTGAGATTAGTTTATCTACTAGGTATGTTGTTTTTCGATTCCAGTCTTTTTTCTGCATGCATGATTCATCCCCATAATTGTTTATCTGTTATAGAATGTACGTATTGTACCTGATATACCATCTTCATCATGGTATCCCATGAATAAAGGGGAGTGAAACACCATAGCATATAGATGACCGTTAAGACGATTAAGACGAGCTTGGTGCAATGAGCTAGGTGACCCGTTAAAACGGTTTTGAGATGATGTTCTAATATTGGAGAAGAAATAACGCTGGAGTTCGTGTACAGATTGTATATTAGGTCTTGTATTATGGACTTCGTTGTTACTGAATTGAATTTTTTAGATACCCGGGTATTCATTTTTTATCCCCAAACTGCAAATTTTTTGCTTATTTGACACATGTACATTGACTTTATTTATCATTATATATCATTATATATTTCATAACCAAATAATTTACTGAGTGACTATTTCCAGGTGTGTTGTTCCATCTTTAGCAAAAAGCACTCAAAATATTAACACAGTGTGTGCTTTTTAAATTCATTCAAGAAAACGTAAAATGAGTAAGGAATAATTAATCGAGTCAACGTACAAAATAATCGAAATTGAGTCTCGACAACCAGAATTTAGAGAATTTTTCGTTGATTTATTCTCGTCCTCGATGTGGCATGGTTTGGAGAACTCCTTACGGTATCCGTGTTTCCAGGATAATCTCGTTCTGTTGTAATCCGTATGACGTTCTTAAATGTTCAGAACAGATGATATAAAATTCCAATAAAACTTTGAGGCGAAATACCACACAAGGCTGGAGTTTTCCTCCGAGTAAAAGACTTTTCTTGGTACGCTATTGAAGTCGATGAACATATCTAAAGCCTTTTTATTCTGTCTCTGGGGGCATGCTAAGAGCGCCTTTAAGACAATCAATGCACTGTGTATTTACTTATCAAACCACAGAACAAAACGCTTAATCAGTCCACTTCATGGGTCTTACCAATGGTTATCTCTGTGAGCAGAGAGTACGGAATCCCCGATGATCCCTGTGAAGGGGGTCGGGGATTTAAGCGGCCCGAGGATTGTCAGACCCAGGGTTGGGAGGCCACGAACTAGGAATGTTGGACATGGGCTTAAACGGCCCTACAAGTTGTTAATAGTCCTCGGTGTCAACATGCTTAGAAATACATGTATTCTTTAGCTTGTAATTTTATGTCGGAAGAAAGTTGAATGTTAACGCGTTATGGTAGTGATAAGATTGCAAGTGACCTATTAAAAAAATAAAGAAAGAAAATCTTGATATCAATTTTTAATGGGAAAAGAAAGACCGCTTGAGATCGAGGTCCACCTGGTGTTGAGGCCATCGCGCCGAGTTTCTCCCTGGGGACAGCCGTAGCGCCGCTCACCTGTCCGTCGGTTGGTCGGTAGACCGTTTCCTAGTATTTCTCGACCATTGCATTTCCAAAAACTTTCAAAGTCCATCGGTGTTCATTAAAGCAGTTATCAAAGCCCACGGGGTTGTTCTTTTACAAAGTTACATTCTAGTATATATCCATAGAAACTGATTATTCGGGAAGAAAAGATTAAGTAATCGTATATTGTAATTTTCACACTGATATTGAAAACAGTTTTTATCTTCATCAAAGATTGATGCTATAAACTGGTTTTTACAATAAATGCATTTTTTACTTAAATATAATGTAGAGTGAACATCGGAAAGTATTCCCTCATTGTGTCACATTGTAATAAAAATCGTTACAAACTGAATCAAGTGCATGAGAAATCTATTTATTATTTTTTAGTCAGTTTTATGTATATTAACGTTTTGTTTAAGTTTAATTTTTCCAACATTGTACAGAATCTACAAGCATTATTACATACATTTTAAAATCGGTAAAATAGTTAAATATGCACATCGCGAAAATGTTAATTCTCAAACAGCCTCCGGTCGCTGCATCTTGGATCTAACTCGATCTTGGATATAACTCGATCTTGGATCTAACTCGATCTTGGATATAACTCGATCTTGGATATAACTCAAACACAAAAGATTCCTTTAGAAAAAAGATTTTATCTGACATGGCCTGGTTTGTAAATCATTCTTTCGTTATTTTCGGATTAAAAAACACTTGTAACATTTTGTCGGATGTTAAAATCCCTGAGGTATTTTAATCGACTCGTTGTCTATGCACGTACTAGTGTTTGCATTCACAAACGTTTCATTTCTCCCGACCCAAAAGACCCGATACCTCAATTATAAACGGCCTTAAATATTGACAAACTTTCTTGCATTATCGCGCTACACTTTAAGCAAATCATTTAGGACAAGAGTTGTTAAACAACTAAGGTTCAAAGTTTTGCTAAGATATCAAGGTTTGAGTTAAGATGTAATTATTGGATTAGCGCCTGTATCGTGCGTGGAGAGGTCTCGTTATCGGTCTGAGGGTGCATGAGGCGTGGCCCTGGAGTATCCTCGCGTTCTGACCATCAGGTGAGAATAGTATTTAAAGACCCTCCTTATTTACCGAGGGGACGGACTACTTAACAGAATTTCTGTCGCCACAGCGGGGTACAGTTAAAGGATTATCATCAATGAAATTGACTGCATGGTTAAAATGACTTTTTCTTAAAAAGGTGCGAAAATTGAACTCGAGGGCTTTTGCTACTAAATCGGTAAGAGGATTTGAGCAAGGTGCTTGATATTAAGGGTCCTATAATTAGCGTCCGATTCACACTTCCGATGGAATAGTGAAGATTTATGACTGTTGATATTATTTATGTGACACTCAGAACTTTTTGAAAGAATTTGTGCGTGGATTTAATTCACACAGGTCGCGGTACTTGTGTGGTATTCAAGGTCTTCTGCTGTCCGAGATGATTTGTAGGGCAAGTCCTGGGGTAAGGATTTCTGTCGACCAAATCGAAGGATAAGCGTAAACTTATAAAATTCATATGTCAAAATATTGTGAGGGCTTAATGGCGAATACACAAACTATCTCTCATTGTTAACTGGAATTAGGAGATTGAGTGAAGAATGGTGGGTCCCCGCAGTGCGGATTATTAAATGATTATTTGGACCCCAATAAAGCCCGGATTAGTCACACAGATACGCACTTACTTTCCGTGTGTAAATAGTACATAGTAATAAGACAAAAACACAAGTTATAGATGGATGGCTGAGTGAATTTTTATCTAGTAAAATGTGTCTC
Source organism: Magallana angulata (assembly GCF_025612915.1). NCBI lineage: Eukaryota > Metazoa > Mollusca > Bivalvia > Ostreida > Ostreidae > Magallana > Magallana angulata. Next base: position 7,194,720 of record NC_069117.1, read on the forward strand.
TTTGATGGTAAGGTAATCGGATAGCGTTTGAATTTCGAGTCCTGTGTGAATGTTTCTGTCGTGAATTCACATGTGAATGATTACGGGGAATCTTTCCATTGTTTTACCTGAACGCTCGCTGAATATTGGTTTTATTGGAAATCAATTAAGATGGAATAAATCGAACGTAAATGTGACAGTGCACAGAGAGGTCCCGGCCTAGGCGGAAATGTTCGGCAATAAAGCGGACGAAACTGCGCGCGGGGATTAGCGCTACAAAGGACTGCTCCTATACACACGGTCCACTGTTTCTACACATTGAAAATCGAACTCAGGAATTGTTCTTTAAACTTTTCAAACTGTTGTGAATATTTTAAAAAGTTAACTTTTTCTTCAAACAGTAGTTGTCTGGATCTATAATGATTGATCGAGGGGCAACCTAGAGTGCCCGAAATGTGTGAGATAGAGCACGGGACGAGCGTTGGGATCACACCAGAGCGGCGGATCGCCGGACTCTGAGACAGGAAACGGAAGTGATCGATCACCAGGGGGCATGTTCGGTCTGCAGGTGCCCCTGTCCCGGGCCACGGAGGCGTCGGAGTTTGACAGCGTCAACACCATCCTCTCTAACAGGTACCCGGCGTACCCCTCGTAGCGGGGGGATAGAGCCATCGATAAGATACTCTTATTTAACGATTATTGGTAAACAGAGGTAATCTGTAGTGTTTAGGGAACGGGACATTAAGGCCTAAGTGACGAGAGGAGAAAGTCGTCTCCCCATTTATAAATGTCCACTGCGGTTGATCCCCAAGATTCCGTGGAATGCTAACCCATCATTAATTACACAACGATTGATAGATGGTAAAATCGTATCATGAAACTTAACCAAGATTTCATTGAACCTAAGTAGCAGTGCTGATACGGTTATATATATAGTCTATCATATTGATTTGAATTTCCTTAAGTACGGGAATAGATGAACCCCCCCCCCCCCCCCCCCCCCCCGAGACGCTTTCTTGGCCATTTTCTTTTTTATTTTTCATTAAGAAGTAACAGATTTTTGGAATGTAAAAGGATGGAAAGGAGACAAAGGGGTCGCCCAGTCATGCATTAATCTAAAATCTCCGGCTGGTTTTAAGTGTTTTTAGTGAAAACACCTCATTCTTTTGATGTATTCTTCCACCGAGTCGCTTTACGCTCGTAACAATGTTGGATGCGTGTAGACAAACGAATATCAATCAATCAATCTATACATCTGAATTTTCATACCAACGTGTGCCCCAGGCAAGTTATTAATAATATTTCGGGAGTTTTTTGGTCGATTTTATGTAAATTGTCGCTCACACGGTATGCAAGTCATTTCTGTCTTATTTCCAATAACTGTTACACCCAAGCTAGGATTTCTCTCGTCTTAATGGGTGATCACCGTAAATTCTCTCCGCTTTTGTCAGTTTTTGGGTCCTAATGTATTTGCTATGAACCAAATCGTGTCCCCACTGTCAGCGAAATAGCGATTGTATCTTGGATCTCGGGGAGTTCCATGGGAGACCCAGTAATGCGGCTGTAGGGTAGACAGAGTCCCGTCCTATCAATATCTACCGGTACATCCCGCTGAAATATCAGAAATATACCTACACTGATCAAAGACCCGCCTGTCCTAGATATCACAACCCGATGTTTGCGGTGATTAGTGGGTCTGGGTGTCTATTATATCCTCATTTCTGTGTCGATTTACATCGCTATTTGCTCTTAATGTTTTGAATCTTTTGTTAAAACAAAATCAGAGAGGAATTGATCTAGATGCGTAAAGAAAGACAGTGAATTCAAAGGAAAATAAATTATGAACATCTGAATAATACATATTTTACCCATATTTGCTGTTGAAATTCAGTTGGTGTCCTTATTGACACCTGCCCGACAGTTGCTGATAATTGAAGTGTTTTAGAATTAATAGGATTAACAGTTTCCTTTAGTATGGTAATGGCGAGTTTCGATAACATTAAATAACTCGCGGGGCTTCATTTAGATCCCCAGCATTATTTACATAGAACCTGCTGTGCCTTAATGAATGAACCCAGGGGCGCGCCTAAACTGCCACAATCGGTTTACTTCAGACAAATTTAGACAGGTTATTTGTTGATTTTGTTGTTCAAACTATTTTTCTATTTGGAAAAATATAAACGGAAAGCGAACAAAAGCTCTATTGAGGTCGAGTTCTAAGGTTTTAAGTCTGTGGCAACGTTCTGGACCCAGCTTTCTGGGGGAAAGGAAACTTTCATTAACTTAAGACTAAATAAAGTAAACTTTTGTAGTTACATGAGTAAACTTTGGCTTCAGAAATCTTTGACAATTGGATCAGATGGAACTACTGTTGCAAGAGGAAGCAGAGAATTTGCGTGCATACATATCAAACTGAAGTAGGGGTATCAATAAAGCACAAGGTTGATGGGGAGGGCTTGAGACCACGCAGGGAAATTATGTAATGCATGTATCCCTAATCTTTGTTATTATTTTTTTTTTTAAATTTTCCAACCGGTAAAAATATATTTATTAAAATTCCGACTACCCATTCCAACTTCTCATTCAACAAACTAATTCGAGACTTTTTATTGGTTGGGGGGAGGGAGGGGAGGGGGTGTTATGTGTAGATGATACAATCCGGATCCGTGAACGTTGCGGAACGGTTTTATATTTACCGAGCAATCTTTAGAAAGATGGTGATGAGTTGACCGTTTTTGTCTGTGTTAACGTTTACTAAAAAGGTAAAATATTTGTATTAACACGATTAAGCAATATTTTTGTGAGTAGTCAGCATCTAAGCAGCTTGTCTTCATCATGCAAATGTTTTATTCATGTCAACTAGATTTGCAACTCCACTAAGATGTTTTTTTTTTCTATCTGTTGTATTCATGTACTCAGAGACATAAATAGCAAAAAATGTTATTTATGTCTCTGATGTACTCGTAAAATACTGAATTGTAAAAGATGACGCCTATTTAGGAGTCAAATTCGGTTTTATTACAGATAATCTGTTGGGAGAAAACCCATAATCTTCATACAATGCAAAATTCTTGCAAGTATTCCAGGGGTTGTCTCAAAATATGTTATCAATTACCATTTTAATTATGTATTTTTTTTTTTCAAAATCTATGTAAAAGATGTTTAAAATTTTAACAATCGTGATAATATTTATATAAAAAGTGATGAAATGACATTACATGGATTTAATATATGATACTTTGATATTTGGAAAAACTATTTAACAAATTTTAGATTTACAAAAAATGTGCATAAAGAGGAGAGAATTGACCTAAAATCTACAGTAAATACACTCTGTCCCAACAGGATTTTTATTTCCATCACTTTTCGACAATTTTCTGAATAAATGCACATACTGGTAAATTATGATTGAATAAACAAACAAGCAAACATTTATATTGGGGATGAACAATTAAAATCAAAACGGGGTCACTATAGTGGAAGTCTAAGATTTTATTTGTGACATGCCCCCTCTTTTTATAAGGAAAAAATTTATGTTTGAAGAAAAGTGAATTTCTAATGGAGAATTGTGCACTTTTTCAAATTTATCGCCTCTATACTTTCACATCATCCCCTTTTTCTTTTAAACTGTTTTATTCTTTTAACTTTAAACATTTTAATAGAGGGACATTTAAAAACAGAAATTTTGGACTTTTTTCATTTTATTGAAAATATATAGAAATAGTACTGATAAAAGAAAGGAAAATAAAACATCAAAGAAAAAATTGACGTAAAAGACTGCATGTTGTATGAAACATATAGGTGTCTGATGAGAAAGCATTTCAAATTCAGTTGAATAATTAAGGATTTTTTATGGTTTTGAAACTGCCTTGGAAATACAATAATTATATAGCTTGATCTCGGTATTTTTAAAAATTATTACTGGAGTTTCATCATTCGTAGAACACCATGACCAATTCTTGATTTTGTTGTTGAAATTAAATGTTCATCAAATAATTTCATTGATAGGGCCTCTGCACCTTCATAAAGATAAAAAAAATTAGAGTTAACAATAATTCATTCACAGCAGGTATCTGAAAAGTTCCCACATAAAGGTGATCTATTATTTATTATGTGGGGAAAACTTATTTCAAAGAAGGGTTGAACTGTAGTTTTAAACCCAAAATCATTGTTTCCAAGATGAGTATGCAGCTCTAAAATTCACAAGAAAATTTATAAGGCTGAATGCAATTGTATTTTAAAGATTGAAAGATTAAAATGTCAAAGACATTTTCTTTTTAATATGCATGAATGTGACCCTAATCTCTGTTAATGTAAACCTGCATAGAATACAAAAGCTTTAATACAAATTCTGGAATATAAAATCATTAAGGACTTTTTATTGTTTGTTTTTAAAGAAGAAAAGAAGTTAGGATCCCATCCTTTTCATTTACTCACTGGCTTTAAGTAAACTTAGCTCATATGATAACACAAAGAAATACTTAAGGTAAATTTACATTAAGATAATGGGCGATAAGGCAGAACGGTAAACAATCTTTCCAAATAAAGTCTACACATCATCGTGATTATCACTCTACTGTTAGGTAACTTGTTAAGTCATGTAAAAACAAAGTTGTGAAAAAAACTTTTTTTCTACAAACATTTTCTGATAACGGGTTTTTGTGTTTTTGTAGGATTAGGTTTTTGCCTGAAGTTGAATAACAAAATCTTCCTGATTTATTTTTATTAATAATTTCTAGAGCTGAATTTCATTCAAAATCTTATACATGTATGTGAGATACCTATAAATATATTTTGACACTTTTACGGCCTGCTTAGTGGTTGTAAAAGTTTTAAGAACCTCTACTAGTGGTTTTAAAACCCTAAAGAATGCACATTAATAAGAATACTTGACTCCTTTTGATTTTCAGTGTGTACAAAAGCTCTGCCTCTGTTAAGCTGTCGGAATGTAACAAAAAGGACAGGTTGTTTGTCCTAGAATTATTCAGAAACCAGAAACACAAATGTGAGTACCTGCACTGTCCCCACAATGGGCACTCCACAGATGACACAGGATATGGAACGGACAACGAGGATACAGCGGGGGGATCAGAGAGTAATCCCGACTACGAACCTTTAGATATAGTGGGGGAGAGGTGCTCACAATCCACTGTGGATTTTACTAGAATGGATAGCATCCGCAGAGTCAAACTTAAAGTCAAGAAAGTGAATCTGCAGAGTTTAAATATTTCTGACAAGGATAGAAAACTTGGACAGCTTGGGCGAGCTTTATGTAAGGAGCTGATCGGAATCATTCCTGGACACTTTCCGTCCAAGTCCAGATCCGCCTGTGGTCAGCGGTTGTGTATCCGAGGATTGGTGCCTCATAGTCACGCAGCCAAATATTCCAAAATACAAATAGGTACTGAAATTTGTTAAGTTAGTTGACTGCTTCATTGCTGATTGCTTCATTGCCTTATATATGGTTGACGTTGCAGACTTCACAAATCAACTTTTAAGGATATTCATATAAACTAATTTTTGCATTTCTCCTGTGATAATTTTGTCATACTTTCATTTTGAACAGGAGACTGTCTGCGATTGATCAATGGTAGAGAGGTTACCTGGGACAACATTGACGATGTTCTGCTTAAGATTTCTCAGCTTGAAGAGGTAGGAATACGAGTTAACATGCAGTTCTCATGTAGCAATAATGCAGTATTTAGAGTCATTTCATTTTAAATATATACATTGTATGTACTATGTAACAGCTTCACTGCTTATCCTGTGTTATGTACATGTATATATGTATATATGACCATCAGCCAAAGTTTGATTACTTTAATCTAACTGTACATAAAATAAGTTGTTACTGGTATATATGTGTTTCTTTGTTGTAGGTGTCTGTTGTGATACAGCAGGTCATCAATAAACAACCCAAGGTCCCTGTCCTGAGTCCACTGCGAGCCACCGCTGCTGACCAACAACTGGTTCAGCTTATTGGTGGTCAGTCTGGTGGGACAGAGACGGAGGGCTCCACCCCCGGGCACTGCCTGATGTTTATTGACCTCCAGAAACTTCAGTCAGAGACCGAGTCCTCACAGGTAGACCACAAGCTAAAGGGAATCGTAAGCTAAACAATCATTCCCTTTGTTATGAGATATTAAAATCCTTGAAGTCAAAATGCATATTAGTTATATTTCAAAAAGTCATGTCAAATGTATTGCAGGACGACCTTGTTTACCAATTTCCTAAAACGACCTTGAGTGATCTCAGGGGAGCACTAATTACCCTATACCACACAGCTCAGGAGTGGTCCCACACCAAACTACAGCAGTAAGGCTCCACCTTATCAATCTACCAGAACACTTATCACTAATATACTGATTGTTTATTATGTAATTGTTAATCAGTGTCTTCTTTGCATATACCAGAAGGTTTGGAGGTAATCAGAGTCATTTGTAATGTCAAATTTAATAATTAAAGTTTGTTTGATGAAAGTTTTAATTTTTTGTAGAACGAGTTATGAATGTAATGGAGAGAGGTACACAGTTGCTTACTACAAGGAGGAGACAACACTACTTCTTCTTGTCTTCAAAGAAGCTCAGTAAGATATTGGTTTTTTTAAAGATGATTACTGGTACCTATGTATATATCTGATATTGTAAGAAAGGGAAGAAAGGATAGATTAGAAATGAACATTAAATCTTGTTGGTTTCCAAAACTCTTTTACATTTTGCATCAACATCAAATACCGTAACTTATTTTACAACAGGTTTCTTTTTTTTTTAAAAGGTTGTCGAGGATGAGTGTTTCCATGGTGATCAGAGATTTACTTCGTTTGATGCGAGTATTGTACGGCTCAGTAATGGATGCATTCATGAACTTCAGTAACCATAGTGAACTGAGTTGTCTGTTAGCTCTCTTCTTCCACAGCCTTGGTTTGAGTCAGCCTCACTCTGAAACATTGTCAAGGAAATTACAAATATCCTTAGACACAAGTTTATGTAGTCACATACCATATCTACCTCTCTCTACCCAAGACAATGTAAGTACTTTTTGTTTTCTGAATACAGTAAAGTACGCTTGTAGTGGCCTGGGCAATTGGAATGACAGTTAGCTTGAACTCATTAAAAGGGTGTTCGCTGTTATCATGTTTTACTGTATAAATATATGTCATTTGTAAGTTTACCATACATCTATGTTATGGATATTGTGAAAATTCGAGAAATATATTAGTCCTTTTTTCTTTGTTAGGTAAACATTGACAAAATCCTAACTTCATGGGAGGCTCAAGAATTTTCAGACATGGTAAGTACATAATAGTTAAGTAAGTCACTTAAAACCAAACAGAAAATATTATTCTAGTTATATTTCATTTGTTTTTAGTCTGAAAGTAATTTTGGATGTCGACGTGCTTTCACAATACTTGGATCCTGTATGTTTTACAAGGTAAGAATTATCTTCCATTCTCATTACTGGCTGGTACTTTGAATGCTCACCCTAGCCATTATAATGAAATTACAAATGTTTTTTTTTGCAATTAGGATTAATAAGTACATTATCTTACATGACAATGTTGTTTTATCCGTAGTCATCACTGTTGTGCAATCATCTACCAAAAGAAGATTTAAATGACCTCTACCTTTACCTCAAATACCATTGCCTCCTCTCCTTTTGTTGCCGTGACAACATACAACAACTCGTTGTGTGGCAGGAAGTGAACTCTACGAGACAGATGTATGACCTCGGTGAGGAGCAGGTGTTCGGCTACACGGAGCCAGTGGGAGCCAAACTTATCTGGCTCATCGTGGGCTATGTGAGTGATTCCCATATCCTGATCATTTAATATAAGTAAAAATTGTCTTCAAGTTCCACATTTTTAGAAATGTAGTGAATGCTTTTGTAAATTAGTGTGAAGGATCAGCAATTTGCTCTCTCTTTTATTTTCATTCTCTCTTTCTCTCTCTCTCAATGAATCATAAACATATACCTGTATCAGTTCCACATACAATAGTCTTTTTTTGACTAGTACATGTATAAACTACTACTGTACAATTCATTATATTTGAAAGATTACCTTCTTTCTGTAAATCTTTAACTAAGATATGAGTTAATGCCATCCATGTAATCAGCCTCATAAGTAAGCCCTACACTCTCCATACTATCTCTTGTGCAATCTCAAACCTTCAATTGGGTCATTTACATATTGCTGGTAATGTGTCACACATGACTGGATTTTATTGTTCTGGGTGGTGGGGACAGAATAAGACTGCTGCATTAATAACACTGTCGGTATTGATTTAGAAACACAATCACTTAATGGGGCAGTGTTTTATCAAAGAAAACCTAAGACGCAGAGCAAGAATGCATTACTGTTACTGATGCCAGGGTATTGCCTTCAGAGCATGAAATTGATTTAGTGTTTTATGTGAACTCAATGAAAATTCATGAAATGAACTTGTCCATGAAATTACTATTTGATTAATTAAGAGAACAACACTATGTAAAGTGTGTTTTTAGGTAAAGTTGCAGTCAGTAGGAAGTGAATGGACATAAAGCATTGTTAGAATGGTTGGACAGAATTTATGAGTGTAATAATGAGCAATTAAATCTAATGTAGTCAAGTAATTATTCCAAAACACTAAAGCTAGACCAGTGTACTCTTAGGCATATCACCCCTGGCTATCACATGCCAGTTTCCTGGTTCATTATAGAGCAATTCTAATTTGCATACTTTCTTGATCTAAATGATTAGAACATCATTACAATTTTCATATTTCGTGATGATCTGTATTAATTTAAATTTTTACTGAATTTAACAATATCAGTGCTTCCTCTTTTCATAGAGAAAATAACTTACCAACTTTGTTATACCTAATATTTTTTATATTTTAATAAAACTTGTTTCAAGATTTTACAATGCAGATGCATACAAACTATTTTTTTTAGAAGAGAAGCATTCTGTGCACTTTGCTGGAGATTAAAGGTGGGGCCTTGAAGTAAGTGACACCTTCGTGAATAATCTCACTCTTATCTTTGTGAAATAATTCAGTAAGCTTAATTTACTCTTTAAAAAACTCTGTATAAAGTCTTTGTTTCTGACATTTAGTGACATTCTTTCAATAAAAACTGGTATAAGAAGATGCATGACTTTAGTGCACATTAGAGATGACATGGGAACGTACAAAATTAAATTTGCAAATAAAGCTTAACAACCTGACATTATCTTTCTTTAATACTATAATCTACATGTACATATAAAGGTTAAAGTGTCAGTGTATAAATATATTTTTGATGTTTACTTGGTCACATAGATTTATCAATGCTTTTGCATTAGGATGATATTGGAGTTGATTTTCTGTTGACATTGGAGTTGATTGACATTGAGGTTGATTTTCTGTTGGTATTGAAGTAAATAAATATATTTTTGATGTTTATTTAGCCACATAGATTTATCAATGCTTTTGCATTAGGATGATATTGGAGTTGATTTTCTGTTGAAATTGGAGTTGATTTTCCTGTGGTTGTGTTACAGGAGGAACAAGTTTCCGGGTCCAGATCCTCTGTACATAGACCAGGCCAAGGCTGTACTACTGCAGCTCAACTCACTGGACCTCTCCCAGATGTGTAAACAGAGGTAGGTTAACAAGCACCTATCCACCGTGACAGAGACTTAGGGACTGTACACATCAATCTAAAGAAATTAGGTATTTCTAATTGAAATTTTGCCCCTCGTATGAGAGACAGAATGTATAATTCATCTCTACACATTTGTAGGTTGACATTCTATGTATTTCATTTTAGGATAAACCTTATGAATAGAAATAGGTGTTTATTAATTCAGAAATAAACACTTCAGAATGATGTGGTCTTGCAAACAGTTCCCTTCATTTCACAGAATGTCCAGCATCTATAGTAATATGAGCAGCAGTTGTAAAATGCCTTGAAAAAAATGTCACCTTGTCATGTGTATGTGTTATCAATCTTATTTAAGAGATCTTCATCTACCTGTATATCCATTGTATAGTGTGATTTCTTTCTCTGTAGAAACACCACCCACAGGATTCAACTGGTCCCTGGCCTGGAATCAACTCAGCCTGTCCCCCACAGTAATGCTGGCTACCCGGTGACCTCCAGTCCTAAACTAGGTAACACTGCCCCCAATATCCTGTAAGCTAGTTTTCTTAATGTGTTAAACAATCCATTAATTACAATTTACTTACAATTCAGTATTTTATTACATTTTTTTCCAATCAGAATTGATTCAAATTATTATCGTCACTCAAAACTTGTATCAAGTAAGAAAATTTGTTTGAAGGAAGTATATTGACTTAGAGCAATTCAGGACCCCTAGATAGTGTTTGTGTAATATTTCTAGATGTGGGTAGCCTCTTGACCCGGGGGAGGCAGATACCAGCCCTGGTGCGGAAGGACTCGGTCCGATCAGATGGATCCCTGGAGAGTAACTCCAGTGCTGGAAGTGACAGGGTAGGCAGAGTTGTCTCTCTTGGTAACATACAGGAGCATTGATATAGATGTCATTCCCAATTAAAATCATTCATACATGTACTTGATTTTTATTGAATGTAAAGGCAATACTGTGCACTGGAATCATTTAGAATTTGTGGGAGCCAATTTTTTGGATTGTAAATTTTTTTTTAGTAAGGTTTTTTTTAATGTAATTTTGTGGATCTATTTGGAAATTTAATGAATTTAGGTTTATTCAAGTTAAAGACAGCCACAAAATTTGAGCCCTATGAATTCAATTAATCAACAATAATTTGCAGATCCACATATGACCACATTTTATATCATGAATAAATTTTTGATAGTATTTATGTTTGATTCTTACAAGCATTAAATGTTTTACAGGCAAGGCAAAGAAAGGGGAAACTATTTGCTGATTTACAGGAAGAGAAACAAACTGATTTTACATTTCCTCAGGCAGACAAAATCAAGTAAGTCTTATTTAAGATGTTACATACACCTGGACCCACCGTCACCAACTTTCCTCAAGTCAATACTCGGCCTCAAGTCTGAGATTTGACCTCAAATTAATGCACTTTTCATATAAGGATGTGAGTTGAGGACTGAGTGGAATGATTTGAAAATTTTGGTTACGGCGATGCCTGTATTCTGCCAATTTGAAGTATTATGATAGACAGAACTACATATAACATTAAAATACCGATTTAAAAGACTAAAAAATTAAAAGAATGACTTGGTAAAGCTTCAGATTCTAATGAAGTAAAAAGCACTTTTATGACTCTTTTTAGAATGACAACAGGGGCAGACAACTGTCTTCTTCACTTCCTTCATTTTGATAAGTACGAGGGAGTGATTATCTCCCCTGATCCTTTGTTGGGTTTGGCTGAGATAGTTCAGAACTTTCACCGCAGCTGTTCACAAATCAAACACATGTTTGAAAAGTACAGATATAGACGGGTAAGTTTGATTGACAGGTGTCATTGGATTGTCAGATGTGGAGGTATTTGTAACTTACAGTATTGATGTTTCATTTCCATGCTGTTTTCAGAAGCCACCTCCTCCCCTGATACCAGATATGGAGACAAAGGTTCCACGTGTGGAGGACACAACATTTAACTTTATGAGGGAGGAGGGGATCATGTTTGCAGTCCCCACCCCTGGAGGGACAGCTAGATACTGGGTCGTTGGGTAAGTAATCTGGGATCCTCAATTAAAACCATTGTTTATTGCTCCACTACTAGATATTAACCTATTTAACTGATTCAGAAACTGATTGAAACAGTGGTATACTGTTTATTTTATTAAATAGTTAGCAAAATGGTGGATATTATATTTCAATCAATTTTATTAATGAATGCTGAAAGGAAGACCGTTTTTCACCATAACTTTTTAAACCAAGTAAATTAGTAGTCTTTGATGCATGTTATTGTATTGCGAGATGGGAACCCATGTATAGGAATATGAATTTAGGGTAACTTGCTTCAGTAATTTCAGAACCATGTAGAGCATATTAAAATCAATGAAATCTTTTTTTTACAGGCGCCAAAGATCAAAGGAAGAGTTTTATGTGTGTTTTCAAGATGGCATACCTCAGAACATGATAGAACTGACTTTTAAGGCAGGATTTGGGCTGAAAAGTTGATAGAGAGCTCACCAGATTATTCAAGGATAGGCTGAACTGTAAATAGCCAGTAACATGGGACCAAGTACTGTGGAACATAGTTAATGCCTTGTGCATAGTTAACCCGAAACACGAGCACTTTTCTATTTGCTTTATTCTGCGTACTTGTGTATGTAGGTAAGAAGCTACAATATTACAAAGGAAAAATATCAATACATATATCATTACCCAAAAAGCATGTTCCGCAAACACAGAAAATACTAAAAATGTTTAACATTAATGCAATACACAAATAACTATTATGTGTGTTTACTCGTTACAATACTATGCAACTTTATCGATACTTATAAAAACTTCACTTAAGATGTAAATACTACGATATCTTAGAAAAGACTTAAATGTTATTACAAATGAGAATTGATATAATAATTAGTAAACTTTGATTAAAACAGCAAATAATTTGTAAACTTACATTTGTGACCTGACTGCAAACTACAGATACATTGGCGGTAAAACTGCACGGACTAACGCTCTTCAGTAAAGAAGTCAAATATATATACCCTAGAAATTAATTGAATTTCGAACCCGATGGAAAAAACAACATTGCCTATCGTAACAGCACACTCCCCGCCTAATATTAAGTAAATATTACCAATTAAAAAATTGTATAAACTTATAGAATTCATAGCGGAACGCTTTTAAACAAAGATAGTTCAAAAATTTCATGGAACATGAATGCAAAATATATTCACCATGGAACATGAGTAATATTCATACAAAGATACTTCAAAAATATCATTATGGAACATATATGCAAATTTTATATCTTCACCATGGAACATGGTTAAAAACTTAAGTTATGGACACTTGCAATGATCATATGAAATTTCACATGGTTTAAGAACAATCATTCATTGTGGAACACAATCAAAGATACACTATGGAACATAGTTACCAGTCATCAGATGTGGAGGTTCATTATAATTTTGTGGAACACAAATTTCACAATCAACAATTCAGCATCACCATTTCACTAATAGGACGCGTGTACATCACATTTTGTCCGTCTTTATGGACGCGAACGCGAGCTTTACGAACTTTACCATCACTGCTTTGGTATGTTTCTGTTATAACACCAATAGGCCAGTCTGTTCGATGTACTGCACTGTCTTTTAAAAGAATAACGTCACCGACTTTTAAGTTAGGTCGATCATCTCTCCATTTCCGTCTGGGTTGAAGGTTCTGTAAGTAATCTTGTCTCCAGTGTTTCCAAAATATTTCGGAGAGAACTTGTACATGTTTCCACTGGGCGCGGTACATATCTTTGATGTTATCACTTTCTGGTATCACAGGTAAGTAATTCACTTTTCCAGTTAACAGCATCATAGGGCTAAGAACTAAAGTTGAATCCGGGTCAGATGAAATCTGCACTAAAGGTCTTGAATTAATAATAGAACACACTTCTGCCATAAACGTTGTCAAAGTTTCATGTGTTAATTGTTTGGAATTTAGATCAAGTAATATCGCATCAAGGATTCTTCTTGTCAGACCAATCATCCTCTCCCAGGAGCCACCCATATGCGAAGAATGAGGAGAGTTAAATATCCAAACTGTTCCATTTTCACGTAGATGTTTTTTAATCGGACCATCTTCAACATTCAGAGTTTGTATTCCTAATTCATCTGCTGCTCCTACAAAATTTGTACCCTTGTCTGATCTAAATACTTTGACCGGTCCACGTATTGCTTCAAAGCGTCGTAAGGCGTTGATAAAGGAAGAACTAGACATTTCTTCTATTACTTCGATATGTATGGCTCGTGTGGTTAAACAGCTGAACATGATTGCCCACCGTTTATTGTTTATTACTCCACCACGTGTCTTCCTTGCTAAAACTGTCCATGGACCGAATGTATCCACTCCTACTGTGGTGAATGGAGGACCCGGAGTAATTCTGTCAGAGGGTAAATCAGCCATTTTCTGTAATTCGAATTTTCCACGAAGTTTTCTACACGTGACACAATTGTGAATAAATGAACACACCTCACGTTTTGCACCAATAATCCAGAGGCCATTCTTTCTAAGCGCTCCCTCGGTAAAATGTCTTCCTTGGTGTCTAACTGAATCATGGTAGAATCGAATCAGGAGTGTTGAAACATGATGTTTATTTGGCAATATTATAGGATTGATTTCTCCAGTAGGTAACACATTCTTCACATTATTAAGTCTCCCACCTACGCGAAGTAAACCTTCACTGTCAATGAATGGGGAAAGGGTTGAAATCCGACTATCCTTTGAAACAGTTTTTCCATTTTGTAGAGAGAGTATTTCTTTGCTAAAACACTCTTTCTGTATTTCTTTCAACACAAATTTTTCAGCATCCTGACAGGATTGTACACTGATACTGTTTTCACACATATGCCATCCAGAACAAGAATGAGTTCTGTGCTTGAAAGACTTGATGACATGTCTTAAACAGGCGACAAATTTGATAAAGGTTTTCCAATTAGAAAATTTCTCTGCAAGTTCAGTTATACAGTTCTTTGACATTTTAGTGGTGGTTTTCATGACTTGTACATCTGGACGAATTTCCTTGTCATCCTGTGGATCTATTAATGGGAAGTCATAGTTCTTATTAACCTCATTTTCTTCATGTTGTTCTAAAAGCCATTGAGGTCCTTGTAACCATTCACTATTCTGTAGCTGTTCACTCGAAAAGTTTCCTCGTGTCGCACAGTCAGCAGGATTTTTATGGGTCGGTACATAATTCCACTGGTCAGTAGAACTCACTTTTAAGATTTTGCTCACACGATTTGTCACATATGTATAGAATCTTTTCGATTGGTTGTAAATGTATCCAAGGACAACTTTACTGTCGGTGTAATATTTCACAACATTCGGTTTTACATCCAATTGTTCTAAAACAGTTTGTCCGATTTCTGAAGCAAGGACGGCTCCACAAAGTTCTAACCGTGGTATTGTATGTCCTTTCATTGGAGCTAGTTTGGCTTTTCCCAATATAAATCCCAAATGGCTTGCGTTGTCATCACCAGTGATTTTCAAATATGCAGTTGCTGCAATCGCTGTTTCTGACGCATCACAGAAGACATGTAATTCAATGTTGTTAACACAACTTAATGAAACAGGTAAGTACATCCTAGGAATTCTCAAGTCTTGTAAACGCTGTAGAGATGATTTCCACTCTTTCCATTTGTGATCTATTGTGGTTGATAATGGTTGATCCCAATCGGCACCAACTGATTGTCGAAGAAGGATTTTCCCGGACAAGGTAATAGGTGACAAAAAGCCCAACGGATCAAAAATGCTATTCAGGAATGAAAGTAACCCTCTCCGAGTGTTTGGTTTTTCACTGTCTTGAATCTCAAACAAGAAACTGTCATGATTTAAGTCCCATGATAAACCGAGACTATGCTGTAGGGGTAAGACTGAGTTTTCTCCAAAGTGTACATCTCTAAGGTTCTTGTTCAAGTCCTCTTCACCGAAACTATTCAAAATCTCTCTATCATTCGAGGCAATCTTGTGTAACCGTAAATTGCCATTTTCTTTAAACACTGTTTTGGTTCTTTTAATCAAATCTATAACTTTTTCACGGGATGGTGAGGACACTAAACCATCATCTACGTAAAAGTTTCTATTTACAAAGTCTTTAACATCAGACCCATAAGTGTTTTCACAATTCTCTACAGTTTTTCGTAATCCATATGTTGCTATGGCAGGAGACGGTGCATTTCCGAACACGTGAACGCACATTCGGTATTCAATAAGAGGAAGATCTGGATTATTGTTTTTATACCAGAAAAAACGAAGAAAGTCCCTGTGTTCTTTTTTCACGTAAAACTGGTAGAACATCTGTTCAATATCAGCAATCACAGCATATCGATCTTGGCGAAAACGCAATAATATTCCTATAAGACTGTTTGTAAGATCAGGTCCAGTCATCAACACTTTGTTCAGAGAATGTCCTTCATAGACTGCGGACGAATCGAACACTCCTCTCACTTGATTTGGTTTTTTAGAATTGTATACACCAAAAATGGGTAAATACCACATTTCATTGTTGCTTTCATGATCGAGAACAGGAGCTATTTCTGCAGCACCACTATCAAACACTTTCTTCATAAATTCAATAAAATGAGTCTTTTTCACTTCATTTTTCTTTAAGCTAGCATCCAAAATTTGAGCTCTTCTCCATGCTTGTGATCGGTTGTTTGGCATCATGGGTTTCGGAGAACGAAAAGGAAGCGGAGCAATCCATTTTCCATTTTCATCCTTCTGAAATTCTTCATCCATAAGTGAAAGAAATTTACGGTCTTCTACAGACAAACCAATTTTGTCATCATCAGGGGACTTTTGAAACAAAGTGTCATATGTGTCTAAAGCTTGATGTTCTTTCACTTGAAAATGATTTTCACATGGATTGAATCGTGTCGTACGTCCATTGTTAAGAACGGAGGTTTTCATCACACGAACAAGGTCTGGGCGATGAACTTTTCCGAGACATACATCTCCGATTATGACCCATCCTAATCCTAGCTTTTGAGCGAATGGAGTTTTCTTTGGTCCAGTAATCTGATGAAACACATGATGTGCTTCTGGAACATCTCTACCAATCAATAGTTCAATGTTTACATCTTTTTCTATTGGTGGAAGCTCATTGACAATTGAATTCAAATGATAATGAAAACGAGCAACATCTGGAGTAGGGATTTCTGATCTTTCATTTGGTATATCATCACATTCAATAGTTATTGGAAGTTCATATTGACAATCTTCATGCACTGATTGAACACACAGTCCTTCGATTCTTCTTCCTGTCATAGTTGTAGTTCCTGAACACGATGACAGAGAATATTGGGTGGAAGGGCCCTGAACATCCAGACGATCGCAAAGTCTAGGAGAAATGAGTGTTCTATTGCTTTGATCATCCAGTATAGCGTAGACTTTTATGGCTTTGTTAGGATCTTGACGTAGAAACACATTCACTAACACTATTTTCCCACAAGAACGTCCTAAAGAGGGTTTGTCACACAACACGGTACATTTTGAGGCAACATTTTCTGATGCGTTATCCTCCCCGCCATTCTCTCTGACAGTTGAATGTTGGTTTTCAAAAGAGTTCGTTAATCTATCAACATGCATCAATGCTCTGTGATTATTACTGCCACATTTTTCACATTTCACTTTAACGTTGCAGTCTCTGGACATATGATTTGTTGATTCGCAACACTTGAAACAAATGCGCTTTTCTTTCAAAAACTTTCGTCGTTCTTCAAGTGGCTTTGATAGAAACTGTCTACAACACAACAATGAATGTTCAGCTTTATGAATAGGACAGCGTTTCATCGTTTCTTGCTGAACATATGTTTTGCGGTTCAGAATACTGTCTCGTCTATTTCCACGTGCAGGTGCTGAACTTGGGGCGATACGCGGGTTGTCATACACAAATGCTGGATCATTTTTCACTTCACTAATATCTCTAATGAAGTCAATAAACACAGACAGTGGTGGAAATGGTACTTTATACTGTTTCTTGTACGTTGAGGCACGAGTTGTCCATTTTTCCTGAAGACCGTAGGGTAGTTTGTTGACGATAGGATTGATCCCGGAAGAAGTGTCAAAATATGACAACAGTTGTGAATAATGAACATCAGATTTTGTAGATTCTAACTCTGACAATATGTCCAATAAATCATAAAGTCTGTTCATTTCTTTACTTGAAAGTTTTGGAAAGCTGTCTAACTTTTTCTTTATAGTTGCTTCAACCATCTCTGGGCGCCCGTATCTGTCGTGTAGACGTTCCCATATCCTCTGAAGTCCTCTTTCAGGTGCATGAACATTGGAAGCACGGATACTAGAAGCAAATGTGCTGGAGGTTGGCCCCAGCCACTTTACAAGCAAGTCCATTTCTTCAAATGGTGAAACATTAAGTTCATTCACAATGCTCTTAAAACTAGTTTTCCACACAATAAATGTTTCAGGACTATCATTGAACTTGGAAAATCTGGTTAATAGTAAGTCTTTCTTGAGGAGAAATTGCACAAGTCCTCCTAGAACCGAGTCGTCCTGTACTTTGCTGTGTAGTTGAGAGTTTGGATTGTTTGGAACAGGAGGATCCTGATCATAAAATCTATTTGGCTTTGGTGTTGCCTGAACTTTCAGTTTTTCTCTAGGTTTTTCTAAACACAATGATTCGGCATAAAATGGTTCCTTTTCTTGTGGGATTTTGTATTCACAATATTGTTCTTTATTCAATTTTGTTTTCAAATAGAGATCTTCAATTGGTTTTGGATCACTAAAATGTTGCGACACATATTGTTCTGTTAAGTCCTTTTTGTTAACAAAGGATCGTTGAGAGGATGCACTAGATGATTCACTGTCTGAAATTCTCTGTGATAAAACTTCAGCGGCTTCTAATTTCAATGCTTGAAGGCGAGTTAATACTGAGGTAACTACAGTCTCTTTTCTTTCAAACTCAATTTCACTTTTTCGGATCATTTCTTTGTCACTATTTCGAGTAAGAAATAACATAAAATCTTTGAACACAGCATTGTGCTTGGTACGAACTCTCTTCAACTCATCTTCTATCTTCCTAAGTCTCTGTAAATCACCAACTTCAGCTTTGTCCAGATTTATCAATAAATCTTCCATCTTTGTCCAATGTTTTTGTAACTTTTTTTGAAAATCATGAAGTTGACTTTGGTAAAATCCTTTACCTGCTGCCGTTTTTGTTCGTGCTCTTGCTCCGAGTGATTTCGGGATGGCATCGATAGTTTTCTCATCTGCTTCATGAAGAGATTGTTGATCTTTTTTATGGTCTAACTGTCCTATATCAGGATTCTGCTGAATTTCAGTTATCCCTGGGTCAGGATCTTTGACGTTACCTGGATCAGGCTGTTCGTTATGTCCTGGATCAGGCTGTTCGTTTTGTCCTGGAGCAGGTTTCTTTTCCTCCAACAAATCTGGTTCCTGTACAGTATCTGTTTCTCCTGGATCAGGGTTTGATGCCATGGTATACGAAATCTTCTTACTATAATGCCTTGTGCATAGTTAACCCGAAACACGAGCACTTTTCTATTTGCTTTATTCTGCGTACTTGTGTATGTAGGTAAGAAGCTACAATATTACAAAGGAAAAATATCAATACATATATCATTACCCAAAAAGCATGTTCCGCAAACACAGAAAATACTAAAAATGTTTAACATTAATGCAATACACAAATAACTATTATGTGTGTTTACTCGTTACAATACTATGCAACTTTATCGATACTTATAAAAACTTCACTTAAGATGTAAATACTACGATATCTTAGAAAAGACTTAAATGTTATTACAAATGAGAATTGATATAATAATTAGTAAACTTTGATTAAAACAGCAAATAATTTGTAAACTTACATTTGTGACCTGACTGCAAACTACAGATACATTGGCGGTAAAACTGCACGGACTAACGCTCTTCAGTAAAGAAGTCAAATATATATACCCTAGAAATTAATTGAATTTCGAACCCGATGGAAAAAACAACATTGCCTATCGTAACAGCACAAGGCTGAACTGTAAATAGCCAGTAACATGGGACCAAGTACTGAATGCAGGGCATTTGGTCCTGTTGTTTTGTTGATATTGTTGTTACAATGACAGGAGATTAGAATTGTTATTTTGTTATTGTTTAGTCGGGATATCTAGTCTGTGTCAGTGGTTGAAGGAAGGCAGATATTCTGCTGTGAGTGGTCAGTAAAGCAGGATTCATTCCTTCAAGTTCACAGTGTGATGCAAACACTTCATTATACTCACTGATGAATAAAACATAAATATTGAATCACTGTGTTATGTTTGTCTTTTTTATTAAACAAAGATTCTTTTTTGGCTTAGACACCCGTTATCGTTTGTCTGAAATAAAATTCTTAGTTCATAAAACTTATAAACTACCGGAAGTAAGTGTGACAGAGAAAATGTTAGCCAAAAATTCCTAACAATAGAGACGAACTAGAAAGACAGAAGGTCTAAGAAAAACCTTGTGCAACTCTAATGAAAAGATAAACCAGATTATCTATGAAACTTTAAAGATGCATTAATTTTTGTTCGTAGGCATTTTTATTGTATACACAGTTTCTAGTATTTTGATGCCCTCTTGCATATAGACGTGTTATATGCTGAGATCTTGATTTTGCGTCTATCCTGATTGTTGAACTGAAAATTGACACAGAACTTTTTTTTGAACGAGTTAATTTTTGATCGATTGTACTGACGTCACAGTTGTTTTCTGGCACTCTCCCACTCAGACTTACAGTAGTCCTGTTGTGCAGTCCAGGATCGGTACCGAATTCTTTGTATATTGTCATGCCCATTAATAGGATTGTAAATAACAGACCATTTGTTTGTTCATGCCACACTAAGTAGATCAGGATGATGTATCTCTGTACAGACTACCTTCGTTAAAACATTACTAGATAGATGATTTGCCACAATACTGAAACTACTTTTGCAACGTGTATAGAAACCTTTAATACTAGTATTATAATACTTTCATCATTTGATGGTTACCGTATCTTATTTCATACGTTTAAGTTTACTGTGCTTCTGGTCATTTCGTGATTGCTCAAATCTTTTGCTACATTAAAAGTTCACTGCACGCCAGTCGTCGGAATATGGAAGAATTTGCATGTTCTTTTTATTTATCTGGAAAACGTTCACAAACACGACAATTTACACACTTTACCTACTTTACATTGACTTATTGAGATTAAATTCATTTATAGCTATTAATACATATAGTAAAACGATTTCTTTGGTGTTTCGTACGGGTGTAAGGGAAGCATTTATCTACTAAAACTTTCTCAGACGGCTATTTCTTATAAAGTTAGTAAAATTGAATACATCTTCGTTATTTCTCAACCTGTTGAATCCTGTTCATTGTCATGCTTGTTTAAAAGAAAATTAACGGTAATGATTATAATTTCATGTAGATTTTTTGTCGTAAAATATAAGCAAGCCAAAACGCGTGCATTTAATGTTCTAGCTTATTCGTCTGAGAAGAAGGTCTAGAATACAAGCGCCCATTAATTAAGACGTCTATCATACAATTGATGATCAATTTTTCTTACATTGGCTACAACTTGGCATTTTTGGCTGTATGTTGCTGCTCGATCCAAGCAACCACAGGCAACGCGGCTGTAGTCTATTTGTGTCTAAAATCTTCTCTAGTTTTGTAAATCAAACCATTGTTTTGAACCATGTACTTGTATACATATGTGCGTATATATTATAAATTATTATATATAAATTTATGCCTTAATTGATGTTTCTTTTGATGTTATATGATTGTATAAATTTATTCTTAATTGATACAAATATTATCTGTACCCTTTATTGACACGTCTTAACGTTTCAATAATTCAGTGTGTAACAATTGTATTGAATATAAACAAGGAAATAAATATAAACTTTTGTTACAGAATTAATATTAATATCGATGTTTAAATTCAGTGAATTAATGGAAATCGCAAAAAATAAATTAGACTTTTAAAAAGTGGATGCCCAATTTTAAGGGTGGGTAATTTATTCATGAAACAAATTTTACAATTGTCATCCATTTTCTGGACAGTCGTCACAGAGTGGTTAATGGTTCGGTTAAAACGCATTGTAACCGATGCAGTGAACACAAAGCCGATTACCTATAAGACCGGTGCACACAAATGATTGACCACTAAAGTCTGTAAAGTACTTAATAAATTAAATTCTATTCAATTGTTGACCCAATTCTTAAAACCTGACATTTTGGTTAAGGAACTGGACGAACTGGACATTGTAAAATTGTGATGATGGACTGTCCATTTCACACCAGATATAGTGAGTGTTTTTATTCATTGTCAGTTCCGTAAAATATTGGCAAAAAATATAGAGTCACTGGTCCAACGTAACAGTTAAATATGGCGTTAAAGGATTCCTTCGTGAGGGAAGTCTTGCCCTACTTGATGGCATCCTGGTGTGCTTTGACTGTTTTGCTGAATATTATTTTCGGAGTCCTTACAATACATTTAATCAACAAACAACTGTCCTTTACTCCAGTTGCGCAGAGTTTTACGATTCAGTTTATAGTGATTGACGTCATCTGTGACATTTTGGTGCTGCTTCCGGCGGCCGTCGTGAGCGTAACGTTATCCTGGATCCTCACTGACTTGGGCTGTCAGGTGTATGGTGTGGTTACCATCTTTGTGTATCTAGTGACGTTCAGTATTCTCTCCTTGCGTTGTTTTGAGAGAGTCATTAGGATCCGACATCCGGGTCTCCATCGTAAACTGTTCGGCTCGCACCGTCGTCTGGCTGTCCTGATGATGTCAGTCTGGGTCATTGACCTGCTGGTGTCCGGTATACCACTGACAGGATGGACCACCATATCCTATGACTACTACCACTCAGGCTGTTACCCAGTTCTAGAGAACAACCTATATCACCTGATTGTTGTCGCCTTTCTAGGAATCGGACTAGCCCTGATTTTGTTCATTGTTTCTCATGTTGTTATATATAATTCAGTAAACTCACAATCAAGCCAAACTAGAATTGAACCTATTGTTATTAAAAAAGATGACGAGAAAGAGGAATCCTTACCCAGAACCTCATCACAAAACTGGATACATGATAGCGAAGATTCCGACGATAGTGAAGGCAGTGCAAATAGTGAATCGACAAATAGACATAATAAGAAAAAGTGGCTTGAGATTAACTCCTCTCATAACTCGAATAAACATAATATCGAAACTGATGACAAACAACATAGAAGATCCCCACAAAATAAACCAAAACGAAGTGGATCGTACTTGAGAAAACAACAAAAAGAAAATCAAAATGGCGGAAATGAAAAAGACGAGGTTCGCGAGAAGCTTACAAAGAAACATACTTTATTTTCTATCCTGTACTCGGTCTCCACTCACTTTGGGATCTGTTTATTTATGATAATTTTCTGGATGCCTTACTTTGTCGTCGCAATCTGTAGAACTGTAGACACAGAAGTGTTTCGAGGATATTACAGTGTATCTCTCTGCTTTATTTTGCTGACATACACGATCAAGCCTATTGTGCATTACATAAGACTTTATCGTCTTATAAAGACAAAAAGAAGAAACAGGGTGCAGTGGCATAGAGAAATCAAACAGGAGAAATTAAACTCAGAACGAGCAAAAGTACAAAAAATGAATAGAAGACACAAAGGATATATAAGTGACGACGAGGGTTATAGCGAGGAGAGTTCCATAGGATTTGTAACAGATTCATCTGACGACCAAAGTGAAAGACACCAAAAACGTCACCAGATACCAAAGTTGAAATTGCGGGGAAAACTGCCTTCATATGACGAGACTTTAGGCACCAAAAACGAAAAAGGAGAACGCGAAAACAAAAATCATCGTAAAAAGCCCGACAAACGAAACAGTGGACAAAGAAAAACACAGAAAGAAGCACCAATTAAAGGCTTACCAATGCTGAGTAAGAGAAACTGGCACAATGACCTTGACAGCATAATAACCGATGAATCTGGCTCCGAATTTGGCGAGTTTGTAGACGAGACTGTACCGGTTGCTGGTCCGGAGGCTGAGAAAAAACCGTACGGAAGTACCCACAAAAACAAAACGATTACAAAGAAAGCCGTTGAAGAAACTGAAAAAAGAACAACCGTTGAGAAGCAAAAAGGGAACAAAGTTAAGAGCTCTGAGCAAACTTCTGATAGTTTATCCGATGAAAGCCAATATGATGCAAATATTGGGAGTGTTCACATAGCTTTGAAAACTTCCAGGAGTGCGGTATCTCTTAATGACAATTTGAAGTTTGATGACAGAGAAACAGGCAACAAGCAGAATGATGTTGAAAATAATTCAAAGCACACTGATCTAAAGAAAAAAGAAAATGGGAAACCCAGTGAAGTAAAATACAAAAACAATGCAAACACAAGTACGAGTCAAACTGATAATCAAACTTTATATAATAATGAAATCTTTGGTGCTGAAACTAAAATCAAACCCTTACGACAGACGAAGAATATTAAGAATACCGTACGGACAGATGGCTCAAGCAATACTAATAAGGAGACATCGTCTATTAAACACAACTCGACTGAAGGGACTCGAAGAAATTCGGACCAGCAAACAACATCAAAATCCGTTGTACAAAACTACACTATGAACGAAAGAAGAAAGACATACGGTGCTTTAGATACAGAAAAAGAATACACCCTCTATCATTCAAATTCAAAAGAAACAAATTACAATCAAAATATCAGTGCCAGTCTACCAGATAGGGAAACATATTTGAGGAATTCCGATTGTGAGGATTCTGCTCCATTGAAAGTCAACAAGGAAGACAATGAAGTGAAGAAGATTAGTATGGTAAAACAGTATGATGATAACAGTAGTAATGAGAAAGTTGTGAAGAATACGAATCCGAAGCAATCAACAAAACAGCTGGAAGGAAACAAAACTAAAAACAAAAGCAAGAAAGGAGAAAATACTGACGAACTTTTACTGGGGAAAGTAGAAATACAAAATTCGAAAACTGTCCCACAAAAATACAATGATCAAAAATTAACAAGCGACCTATCTGCTCCAAAAACAAGCATTCGAAATAAAAAAGTGATTACAGATGACAGTGACGAAAGATTCTCGGAAAAGGATTTCATCAACAGCTCTGATAAAAAAAACACAGAAACGAAACAACAGATACAGGAAAAGTCCAATATCTATAAATCGGAAAATTCTTTGGAACAAAATTCTTACGACCATAAAAAAGCTACACATATAAACTCAGAACTTGTTAACGAAAAACTTAACGACCAAGGAGAAAATGTTGACATGGACATTCTCGTTGAAAAGAAATCTTTGAATCAATCGTCTCCACTCAATCAAACGGGACATTTATCATCGAGTAAAAATCCTTATGGTAATAAAAAAAATCCAGAAAAAGCTAACGCAAAAACAAATAACCACACAAACGGTTATCCCATATCAGATAATGAAAACAGCTTGGTCTTAAACAGAGACGGGTTAGCAGATACGTATATCAATGGGTATCAAGAAGACACAACGAATCATCAGGAGAAAGTTGAATCCTTTCTCCCGAAAGAGAATCCTAGTGTTAAAAACAAAAGAGGGTTTACTACCAAAGTGAATTCGAAAGCCAACAGAAACACAGAAAGCAGTAGAACTGCTACCGATGACCAGCCATTCTCGAAGAAAAATTATCATCCAAATTATATCAATGATATAAACCAGGGAACTCATGTCAGAGAGGAAAGCGACATTCCTTCTGTGATCCTTAATAAAGACCACACCACAACTCAGCATTATTTATCTGAAATGCCTAGCGCACTGAACGCAACTGACCAAAATAAAAATTATGATAAAGGTAACAATGTAATATACAGGAATGAATCAGAGACCATTGGAAAGAAAATGTCAAATACAAATTTGTCCGATTCGATCGCGGGAAGAAGCAATGAAGCGGATGGTATTGATGAAGTGGACTTTGACAAGGTGTTTCTAAATAGGGATGAGTTACCATCTCAAAGTGTACCCATAACATTAAAGGATATTAGTGAGCTTTCATCCCCAGCAGAAGATAAAGGAAAAAAAGATAATAATCATTCAGCTGAATTGCAAATAAATAAGAAAGAAAAAAAGGAATTGAAAATTCCTGAAAAGAGAGAAAACAATACTTCTGTAACACAAGTCAACAGCAATCCGAGAAAAACTTTTAATATATACGATCCCGAGGAAGCAGCTCCAATTTCCTCACGTTCACTGGACACCAAACCGTCTGAAAACTGGTACAAAGTAAAATCCAAAGTAACCTCGTATTTAGCAATATCAAAAAAGGACAAATTTTCTGCCATCCATGGAGATGACAACCAGTATGACCGCTCTGGAGGACGGGAAATTCCGATATCACACATCAAGGACGACAAAGTCTGGAAAGACAAGTTAGCTGACGTTCATCTTATGTGAAAAATTTGAAACTTGTATTTGATTACTGTTATGCCAAATTATTGTAGCTTCATCATTTCTCTGATTCAAATTATTGTATTTTGTATATGTTTATTTCTTTATCTTGAATTTTAAAAAATCACAAGAGAAGTCAATATTTTTTTTGTGCTCTTACGTTAACAAAGTTGAAAAATTTATCGATAATACCGGATTCTTTAAACAAAATCATTGATTACTAGTTCTTAATAATGCTTGATGCAAAGGGTATTATCTAGAAGTGCAATCAATCCACTCTTTCCCATGGTATATATAATAAATGCACTTCAATGCAAAAGTCATTATTTTAAATTAACACTTTGATGAGCTCAACTTAAATGAATTCATTGTTTAATTGTACTTTAAGAACACTAATGTCTAAACCATTTGAATGCAAGAAAAGTAAACCAGTATAATTTATATTTCATTAAAGTGATTGTCTTAAATTTTGTTGACACGGTATAATAATTTTCCTTTCAATGTCAGGTAGTCCTAGTATACGACTGTTTAATTTGATGTGTCTATATATACGAAAGCAGGACAAAAGTTCTTTGTATATACATTATAGTGATTTTTGTTTGTATTAACGTTTTTTGTTTTTTGGAATTTTTTTTACCAACATTACGTTCTTTTTGAACACGCTATTTACAATTCTTTTTAATCTTCAAAATACAAAAAAAAAACTCTCAATAAATTGTTTTAAACGATAAGGGTGTAATGTATATTATTACTAAAACACCTTTTCACTAAAATATATAAAAATGTAGAATTAGGAAGACTGTTTCTCATTTATAATTGATCCCTCTCTTCAACAATGCTTTTTTTAAGGATAAAAATGTGCTGTTGTTATATAGCAGCATTACCCTTATAACACACACACACACACACACACACACACACACACAGTTCATTCATTTCTTATGATTCTTTCTTAATCAATCCTTCAACAAAATCCCTATGGATAGAAGATTTGAATTGGCAAACAAATGAAACCGAGTGTTAAAAAAAATTGGGCCTAATTACATGAAGTGATTTACTTTAATAAGCTTAAGATAATGAAATTAAAGTTCAATCTAAAATAGGTCGATCATTACGAAATGGTGTATATTGATCTAAAATAAGTCGATCATTACAAAAAGTTGTATATTAAACTTTGGTGTGCATTATGTTTTGTCCGTATTTAATCCTTTATAAGGCATTAAGTACATATGGATCTCAGACGTATCACATATAGCCGATATTATTGGCGGATCACAATTTGTGGATTTTGGCCTTTCAGATATACATTTAATTTTGGCGGATATAATTTAGGTGAATCCATTTCGAACTAAAATATAAAGATAGTAAATATACAACTAAAGAAGTATACCATATATAAACAATCAATATTGAGACAATAATGTGCACAACACATACCAACACTCCTACCATTAGGGTTAATTACATACCTGGTGTGAGAAAAGTAGGATGGTGATTTAAAGGTCAAATTCTAATTTATAGTTATGTTAAATAAAATTTACATTTGCCTATCTTAATCAGCATAATGATGAATATTTTTTTGAATTTATATAAATCGCCAACATAGACCAATATTTTATCCCAGCCGAAAGAATACAACTATTTTATACGATAAAGCATTTTTTAAAAAATGTTAACTGACAAATGAAAAAAAATATTAGAACATCCATTGTAATTAAATTTAAAGAGAAGTCTTGGTTTTTTAAAGGAGGTTTGCACCTGAAATACTAGTAATGTCAATCATCTGAAAACCAACTTGATATAAAGATGGCGACTTAAAATGATTTTATGATTTTATACAGTATGACTATTGAACAAATGTAGTGATAATAAAAGTAATATTTAGGTCAAAGTTTGAAAAACCGTGTTTTACTGGTGGCTTCAAACACCAGTGCATAATGAACACAACATCAGTTGTTAAGATTGTTAAGATTGTTACAGAAATTCGGAGTATTTAAATTA
Organism: Magallana angulata; assembly: GCF_025612915.1. Lineage (NCBI taxonomy): Eukaryota > Metazoa > Mollusca > Bivalvia > Ostreida > Ostreidae > Magallana > Magallana angulata. Next base: position 7,222,799 of record NC_069117.1, read on the forward strand.
TAACGCAAATAAAAAACTATTAAAAATGTCATTTTTCCAAAACTTTGTATACAAATAGACTTACATTTAATGTCAAAGAAAAACAAATGTGGGGGTCACACGGCAAAAATTGATATATGGCTTAAAATAAGCTAATTTAAGGGGAATATTAGAGTGAATTTATACTTATAAACTAAATATGCCTGAATACTGTGGAATCATTAGATTTCATGGCCACTCAATTTTCGTGGAATTCGTAGGTACCTCTTGTCCACGAATAACCACCCTCCACGAATTATTAAATTAGAGTTATAATGTCATAATTCCATTTTTAGATATAAGAGATTACACGAAATTACATCTACACAAACCTGTAAATGTTAATTAATCCATGAAAATTGGCCCCCACGATTTTTCATGATTCCACAATATATCGATAGAAATATCTCAAAATATTATTCAAATATGTTTTTCGGAACAAAAGGAAAATATCGTAATACATAAACTATATGGAATTATGGTCTGCGCTGATAATAAGGAAACTAAGATAGCAGTACTCTAAAACTACTAAATTATGTAAATTGTTCATTTTTCCTTGAAAACCTTTTTGCCACAAACACATTTAAACATCATTTGAATAAGATCAAAGGAAAAATTTACATTGTGAAATAAATCAAGACATATCAGTTTAAAATCGCATGATTTGAAACAATACGGCTTATTATTTTTAAAAGATTGATCGCATTAGAGAAACTTTACGGTTGAAAAATTTAAGAGGGTTAAAACTAAAAGTTCACTAGTTTAAATTTCAATTACACATAAAACAATTAACGATGGGGATCTACGAAAACTGAAGGCAAATCTAGAAGTATGACAGGGGAAAGCGTTTCTTAGGATGTCTTTGGAAGAAATTCTCTTTTGTTATGCTGAATTGAAAAGGAAGGATTCTATATGGTCTTCTTTATTCTCAAAATTCTGAAATAGGTTAGTGAGAGAAAATGGCGGACGCGTACTCATATCTGGTTGCAATATTCCTCATAGCGACTGTTGTTGTGAATTTTATCATAAACGTAGTCGTATTGGTTATGATGAGAAAGAGAAGACTATATGTCATCGTGGCAAACAGACTTTTCCTTCAATTTGTTCTGATAGACTTCATTGCCTGTTTCTTTGTGTTCATCCCGGCAAGTGTCACAGCTATTTTGGAGTCCTGGGCTTTCTCGGATCCTGCGTGTCATATCCATGGTGTTGTCTCGACCTTAGTATACATTGTGATTTTTGGACTGCTCATCGTTAGATGTGTTGAGAGAATTACAAAAATCAAGAACCGTGAACTACATAAAGCAGTTTTTTGTTCCAATTGCCGACTAATGCTTGTTTCGTCAGTGGTATGGTTAGTTGGAGTAGTGGTATCAGTAATTCCACTTTCAGGATGGGTATCTTTTAAATACGACTACTATCACTCAGGATGTATTGTGCAACTAGAAGAAAGTGCTTTGTACCTTTTTTTAATATTTCCTCTCGGTGTTGGTATCACTGCTGTTTTTGTGATTATAGCTTTTGTCATTATCTTAAAGGCAGACAAAAAAATCGGCGATATCGAAAGGATAAACGGAGGTAGAGGGGGTTGGTACATGGGTAACGGAGGCAAGCCTGATGAAAACAAAAATCCGAACATGGCAACAGCAAGTGCTAACCTAATTATCACCACTGTCTCAGTGATATTCTTCTTTCCTTATTTTATGATAATGTTCATCAGATCAGCAGGAGTAGATATGTGGAGGGGAGCATACAGTATATGTCTAATACCAATTGTGCTAACATTTACTCTACGACCTTTTATTTATCTATTTCGACTTAGAATGTCCATAAAAGCAAAGGAAAAAAATACACCTCGTCTTCCAAGTGATAAAAAGAGAATACTGGCTGTGTCAAGAAAAGGAAAGCGACGGACATTACCGAATGATGAGAAAAAAGGAGATCCCGGTGAGCCAAACTATTCATCTGACGAATGGAGCGAGTATGATGAAGAAAAAGGTAAAACATGTTGTTTCTTTCCAAAATCAAAAAGATATGATGAAAAGCATGCCTCTCCTCCTCCTTATGTATCTGTCCCTGAGAAAGCTCATCCAAAACCTTCTCCTCTAAAACGGATAAAAGACAAAGCCAAATCAGATAAACTGCCTGGCGATCCCGTGTTTAAAAAACCAAGTCTTCATGACACAAAACCTAGAAACGACGATGTAAATGATGATGAAATGTCGGAATTTTACTTAGATGGTAATTCGTCTGAGAATGAATTTGGCAAAACTCCTAAGAATCGATTATTTGATAGGAAAAATAATAATTCCAGTTCCAAATCTCAGTTAAAAAATCAAGATGATCCCAGTGGAACGAAAGATGGTGAAACGTTACAAAATAGAAAAGATTCAAACACCGATTTGGAAAAAGTAGGAAATGATCCTGATTCATTTTTATCTCCTCGCATGATAAACATTCAAGAAAAACCAAAAAGGAAATCAAAAAAGCAAACTGATAAAACGGATGAAGAAACCCTTAGTAGCGAAAACTCTGAAAATGATAGAAAATTAAGAAGAAAACGAAGACATCGAAGAAAACCAAAAGGGCGACCATCTGATGATGAAAGCGATTCTTATTATTCATATAGCGAAGATGATAGACCATCAAACAAAAGAGGAAAAACAAAAATTATTGTTATCAAACAACGGGCAAAATCATCAGATACGAAAAGAAACTCACCTAAAACTAGAAAAAGCAATAAAATTGAACCAAAAGAGAGCAAGGAACCAACTGTTGGTGAAACCCTAAGAAAACAAAATAAGTTAAACCCTTTCTTACGTCCAGGCGTAGATAAATCCGCCAATAATGATAAAATCAAGGGTGAGAAAACCCATAATTCAGGCTCAAACGATTCGGATAGCAGTTATGACTCTGATAACAGTTCTGAGAGTGATGGCAGGAAAAAGGCGAGTAACAAAAAATGGTCAGACAAAAATGAGAAAAGAAAAAGTTTAAAAAAGGACCAAGATGATCAAAGAGATGAAGAAAATAACAAAAGGAAAAAGCAAAAAAGGAGACCAAAAAATCATTCAAAATCTGATAGTAATGATTCTACAGATGATGCAAGAAAACGTAGAAAGAAACATAGAAGAAACAAAACAATCAGCAATGACGAAGATTCACAAACTAATGAAGAAAACGAAAGGACGGCGGGCAACAAATCTAAACGAAAACCTATGAAACAAGGAGAATACAAAGACGAAATTCTCTCGGATGATTCAAAACAACCACCAATCAATAAAATACCAAAAAATGTTGACACAAAAACGTTTGGAAATACAAAAGACGATATTCCAAATGGATTAGAAAACGATATCAACCCGGATATCGACGGAAACACCATGAATGAAATGTTACAGAAAAATATTGATTCTCAAATTGTCCCCATTGTTCAAAACAACTATTATATAGACCCAACTCGAATGGGGAATCCAGTCAATCCGACTCAAAGTAGTATGTCAGCTAGCATGAATGGACAACCGCAAAATCAAAAAGGAAACATGAATCAACCAAAAGCAGAATGGAATAAATCTGACGCAAACAACCATCCAGTATCCATGACTCATCCGACTGAAACGAAAAATGCTTTACCCCGGACTTATAACAATGCCCCAGTAAATGTGGATAATCTACCAGAATCTAAATCGTTGAATCCGATGAACGAAAATGGAAACATGAAAGATGTTAATGAAAATCTCGGTAATGGGGACCCACTAGAACCGTACAAAAGAAGAAAACTTGTTCCAAATGGTTCAAAGGGTAATGGTACTACTTTTGAGGATGGTTCCTCGGACAAGAAATTTAATCCATCAGAAACAATGGGTCTGGGTGATCCTATCATCCCACATAATCCAGACGATCACTTTAAATCAAAGCAAAACGATTCATCAGATATCCATAAAAGCCCTGATAATACAAATTACAAAGAACCAGAAAATGTCCTTGACGTTATGGGCCCTGGTGAAACAATTGAACCGTACAATGATGGCAAATACAATCCAAGAAGTCAGAGAACTTTACCCAAAAACATGAAGAACTTAAACAGAAATAACACTCCATCTGAAAATCAGATTAATGACGAAGATTTGACACCAATGCAAGGCAACTTCAATAAAAGCAAAGATCTGACAAATATTCTAGGACCTGGAGATCCGATTATTCCTCACGAAAATAGTGAAGAAGATGTAACAGATTCTGAAACTGATATGAACTTCCCAGCCACTGGGTTGAAAAATCAGAGAAATCAGAACCCGGAGTATATTGTTAATAACCCACCCTATAATAATATTGATCCCTATGAACATCATCCTTTAAGAGAAAACAGGAGCTATCCAAATTTTTCAAATCCCTACGATGAAAATTACGTTCCACCACAGAATCCTTACCCGTACAATCCAAATTTTAATCCTATTTACATACCAAACACCATTGGTGGTCCAAAACAGCACCAGAATTATCCTTATGTAGCAAACGGAACAAACAACAGACACAATCCCGAAGAATTTGCCAACTATCCAGATACTCAACATCAGTACAGTCCAAAGGGTATAAGACCACATCTGAATAGTGGTGATAACCCTTTTCAAGATCAAAATCTTTCAAATCATAGGGATAATCAAAACAATAGGAGTTATCCTCATGTAACAACAGGACTTGACAATGATAATAATGGTGTTTATCCTAATAAAGGTCAAAATCATCCAAATCCTAGAAATATTCCATACGATAGGAGTTATCCCAATATAACAACAGGAAGCATGGAAAGTGGACTTGGAAATGCTAATAATGGTGATTATCCTAATGAAGGTGAGACATTTTCAAATCATAATCCAAACAATAGGAGTAATCCTAATATAACAAAAGGGAACAAGGGAGGAGGACTTGACAATGTCAATAATGTACCAAATTACACAAGTAAACCTTTGCAGAAAAAATCTCTGAAAGACCCAAAATACTTTGATCCATATACTTTGAATGAAAATGAAAAGATACCATATCAGCGCCATGCAGCACCAGATATGCAGAATTCTTCTGAACGTAACTCCGGTAAGGGTAGACCTAATCTTCTTTCCCCTGGCTACACCGATGATTATCCAAACGAAAGGATGCCTCTTCCCTACCATGACAAAAGAAATTTAGGTGAAGAAAACCAGCCCCCCAAAAGAGAAAAGCATGGATTTCCTATTGAAAACCAGAGAGAGAAAGCTACAAATCCTAATAATGATAATAATAATAATGGAAAAACTACCAATTCATATTTTCCACGAAGTAACATGAATTCAACCGATCAATCAAACAAATTTTCAAATGATCCTTACCAGGAACCTAACAAGAAAGATAATCCTGCACAGTTTCAATACATTAAACCAGAGAACGCTGATGATTATCCAAACGAAAGGGTGCCTCTTCCCTATCACAGCACAAGGAGTTTAAATGAAGAAAACCAGCCTAAAGATGAAGAGAAGCATGGATCTCCTTATGAAAATAACAATTTCCCCTCTGCAAACCACTCTGGGAATACCAAACCCACTTTACAGTCTAAAACAAATCAGAGCGGTCAGTCTGAAAACCCTGATACATTGAATAATAGTCAAATACCTTACAATGCAGATCAAAATGATTTCGATTTATCATTTCCAATTAAACAGCCTAACAAGAACAACAACAAACCACAAACTAGTGAAATAGGTCCTCCAAAAAGTTACAGTTCTATAAATCAAAAACCAGTAAAAAAGAAAGCACAACCCTTAAATTCCAATGTTACGTCAAACCCACAAAAGGATGAAACGCAAAAACCCACAAGTAAAGGAGTTTCTAATAGATTACATTCCGAACAAGACCCAACAAGAAGGATCAGCAAAAACAATAAAGAAGCAAACGAAAATTCAAAGGGGGTGAAACATAAATTGCCAGAAGATAACCAAATCAAGTCAACTCAAGATAATCAACCCCAACCTAGAGTGAATTTTAGTGACCCAATAGGCCTACCACAAAGTTATAGTTCCATTCGTCAGAAGCCAAAAGGAGGCCAAGCCGTTAAAATTGGTCAACAGCCTCCCAATCTCAGTCAACATTCTACGGGTACTGGAATCAATTCAATTCCGCATTCTAACAACCCAAACCAAGTGAATCCTGATATACACAGCAAACCAAAAACTGATGAATATTCAAATCCTCTAAAATACAAACCTACGAAAAACACGGTTAGTGCGCCGCGATTTGAACCTTCTGAGTTACATCACTACTTGTCTAATGATGATTATCAATCCAAAGACAATGCCAACACTCCTGGACCAAACAAGAATGCACCAGGCAAAACTAAACTCGGTAATATCTCAAATCCCAATCAATACAACTCTGATGTTAAAAACAATGCCCCGGAAAAAAATCCAATATCACACAACATGGGTCCAAATAACCAGAGTGTGGTGCCTGAAGATATTAACGATGGAAGACACAATCCTATGCACAAAAACTATCCACCTGTAACAAATTCTAACAACGGGGATAATAACAATCAGCAGCAGCATCATACAAATGATTCACAGGATCAATATATAAACGGACACCCTCTTCAAAATACTCACCCTGGTACCAGAAAACCCCAAGCAGTATTCCCTAATAGCAATGGACAATATCCGAATAGTTATAGAAAGGATCAGCATATTAATAATTCGGCTTCACGTGGTCTGGGTAATGGTACAAATGGAAGAGGGCTTCAGGATCGGCATCCAGATTACAATAATCCTTTAGCTAATCAATCTAAAAACATAAACCAAAACACTTTTGATCGGTACAATGTCGATTCACAAAACGGCCAAAGCTCAGACGGTAATAAAAATGCACACATGTATAACAAATCGTCAAAAGATAATGGAATGCCAACAAGAAGTTACAATGGTAGTAGTACGCAAAATGAAAATGATCCATCAAATGCAAATGCACAAGATCAAAACGGACACTTGTATAACGAATCATCAAATGACAGTGGACAGACAGCTAGAAATTTCAACGGAAGCAATACTCAAAATGGCATTGATCAATCAACTGCATATAATCACAATAAAACGCCCCGTAGTCAAGGTAAGCAAAATTCTGACAAAAAAGTAACTTTTGAACAAAAGGAAACATCTTTAAAGGAGAACAGTTTACCAAAAAATGAAATAGAGCCAAAACGATCGACGACCCTTAAAGGAAAAGAAATGTGGGATACGGCCGACAAGAAAATGGCTGCGTATTACCATCTGACTCGCATAGATAAATGGGACATGGTGCATGGATACGACAACAAATATGATAAGCATGGAAAACCAGCGAAATCTAATAGCGAAAAAATGAAGAAGCAAGTGAAAGACGTCGACCTTTTGTAAAAGCCATAGATTATTGAAAGCCAATCAAGGCATGAAACTAAAATGTACTAAATGTACTCGAAGTGCATTTTTACCGTAAACAGTTTAAATACTTCGAAAAAGATGACATAAATATATTACAAACCATATCATTTAAAATGATATATTTTAGTTGTGAAACAACAACACATGTATTTGATTGTTCGTAGATATATTTATACACACATTGAGGCTGTCGGAGCTATCTTGGTTTGACCATGTTTCTGTCCATTTGTTTGTTTTTATTTGTGGTTTGTTTTGTTTTGTTCCGTTTTCTTTTTGTTTATAGCAGTTTCTGTACTATAGTTACAGGTTCACAATCCCACTGTTATATGAAATTTTTAATGAAATATAAAATATCATGTGACTTTATTTAATAGTTATTGCCTTTATAACTCAATGTTTCGTGGGACTGGTAGACAGACCAAGGTAGAGTTGTCTTTCTTTTAAGATGATTAGTCAACGAATTCTTATTTCTGTGCAATTAAAAAAATGATCACACTGCCACAACATTGGGGGTCCTATCTACTATAAGATATAATTTAAGCTAGTAAAGAAATAAAGAATAATTCATACAAAATGCGAAAAGGGTATGTCCGCCTGATCATTTTTCATACGTTTGAAAATGGCGTTATAAAACGGAAATGATTTCTAGACTGTTTCTTCCAAATTATTCCAATTCTAAATCTGGTCTGTGTAACAACATTCCTTAAATATGTAATCCTACCCTAAAGAAACTTTTGTGACGTACCAATCATTTTACTTTGACGGAGGGTTCGACACTTTTCAAGTTGTGATAACGCGCGGTCTCCTGTAATCCTGATATTCATATCAGATTTTCAGTAAGTCCGCACGTATTCCGAAATGAAGTTTTCTGTTTTATTTAAATCACAACCCAACCGATTGATTTACAAAGACAAAAACGGAATTCAAAGTGTTCCCTAAAAATGAAGCAATGACTTCAATTCAACTGCAGATCAAATTGTTCTTAATATGTTTCGTGAATTTAATGGATGCCAATTATTTGGGAGGGACAGTAAGCTGGATGCACTTTAGATCTGTAAGTGAATTTCGTTCCCAAAGACCTTTTTTTATACCTTTAACTTCCCAGAACGCTATTATTGGTAGATATACATTAATAACATGGTTTTGTAAATTGCATAGTTTTTCTTTTATTATAAAGTCTAACATGTTGCACAAACCTACAACGTATTTGACATCTTATTTAACTGTGTCATGTTGACAAATAATTTTTTTCAAAAACTTTTCATCTTTTTAATAAGTCAAGTAACCAAATACTTTAATAAAGTACAAACAACTTCTAATGACAAAAAAAACTATACATAGAATTAATTGCTATTCGCTATGGAGATGAGAAAATGATTAACATGTATGCATACTTATAAATAAGTAACCAGCAAATTAAAACTATTTTTAACTTTAAAGAGTTTGGAAGAAGGGTTTTTTCGTTCACCATAAACAGAAATTTTTATTTTTAATGTTAAGATTATTTCAACATAAATGTATTTCAAATAACATGGACCTAAAGTAACGATTAGTACGCGTCTAACCTGGAGAATATCAAAACATCACCCGACTATCAATAATGATAAGAGCAATGCAAGATAATCAAATATTTTTCATTGTCATATGATCTTCAAAAAACTTTATTACAATTAAAAGCTGTAATCAGATTTATAAATTAGCTGACAGATATTAACAATCAGTCGTCAAACTTTTAATTCACATTTATATTATGAACGAAGCCTATATAATAATAAATTATTCTGTAGACTTGTCTGGTGATTTATTCATACGCAGTAAGCTAAGATATTCTAACTTCATTGATAGTTGGGAGGCGTAAGATTTACATACCGTCTTACCTGGGTGAAGGGAACTGGGCCGTGTGGACAGGGGTGCTCACAGAATAACCTTTATACACAAGGGAATTTACCGTCATACTTGGTTGGACTCAGCTGGGTTTGCATAAGCGGTTGTGCAAATGGATCTGTAATCTTGCATGACGTAAATTATATTGTGACGTCAGTCAGCACTAATTCTTCCGGTTGGGAGCAGGGAGAAGGATTCTTTTTCTACAACTTTGTCGGTTCTGGGCCCTTCACAGTTACGTATGTTATCTACTTAAACAACAATAAAGGTATCCTTAAACACTATTGTAAACATTTTCCTCATGCTTAAGCTCGTTTCTGTAAAGGTTGGAAGGTGTACCATGGCAAGGGACACCTGGTACAAGTCGGCTAGTGACAGTGGTAGATTTGGGGATTCGTAACGATACAGCCACCAACCAAACCAAAGCATTACCGAATGCAAGTCCCATCGCCGCTCTTCAACCGTATGTAGGGTAAGTCTACAATTTTTTGCCATTTGTATTGCTCTATTAAAGTATCATAATACAAACTAAGCAATTTTGGTCATGGAACGTAATTTGTATTAATATTCTTTTGGCTTGTGAAATCTTCATCATGTTTAAAATCATGAGTATTCCGGATTGAGAAACGATTACAACATCATTTAAATAATATTTTTGTCCATGAGATGGAATAGAATACATGCAAACTTCTATCCTCTAGATATAGTATAATATCAACTTAGGATGCAACTAATTTAATGATTTATTTTGCAAAGCCAAGAAATATTTGATCACTGTACAACCAATATCTGTCATTTTTTGGTTAAAAATGAATTAACGAATCTATGGCATTGGACTCCCAAATAAACATGGGGATTTTCAATATAGACATCAAACGTAATTTAGATCATGAAGGTATAATTGCAGTGTTCAGTATTCATGTACGACGAAAGTTTTCATTCCGGTATCCGATCCCGATGCTGATACAATCAAATGTCGCCTTGCAAAGGCAACAGAATGTGGAGATGTTTGCACAAACCTGCCATCTTTAGGATTCACTTTGGACGAAGTATGAAAATTATCATGTGTCTTCAGAATGACCCTTTTCAAACAAATATATTGTTTGAAACTAACGAGTTATTTTATTTATTTTGTAAGGTTGAATGTACTGTGGTGGTTTCTGCTACTAGACTGCATGGTTACAGACCTGACAAGGACTATCAGATTACCCTAATGGTCGAAGACTTTCCAGATTACACCATTAAGGTTGGATCAGAAGTCAGATCCATTCATAAACCTATCAGCAAAATTCCACTACAGGTTAGTTTGAATCCTGTCATTACATGTATTTCGTCCTCTTTGTGGCACCATCAGAGCAACAAATCATTTGAGAGGTGTTTGATTTGATCTATTTGTTGACAGCTTACGGTGAGGGTGATCTACGATCCGAGGCCGTGTGGTTACAATCAGCTTTTGGAGAAGTTTGTCGAACCCACTAGAGAAGATAAGGTCAGAATTTCGTATGGAGGGCCTGCATTTGGACTGTATCAAAATGGTGTTTATCTTCATACTGCGGATATAACGTAAGATGTAGTACTTTTTGATGCTACAGTTTTGATGCTACTTTGTATGATATGGCCGTAGACCTACAATGATTACAGAAACAATTATTGATTTTTTTAACAATATTATTTTGCTTCAAATTTATCCTTTTAACTACATATTGCACTATGAAATTTAAATATCAGAAGCTTTTTATATGATTGTGTTCTTAGAAATACAGAGTTCATGGTCAGTGTTCCCGCCAGGATGGAGTACGATTTGCTCAATGACGATTATTTGCAACGCTCTGACGTCACAAGATTATATTTCAATATGACACCCTGGTTCAACCAATCGGGAGATACTATGTCCTGTGTCTGGGGAAGACAACATAATGGGTATATGCAAAAAACAAATGATATACATCAATAATATTCTACGAAAGCTGTCACCCTTTCCTTACACAAAACAACATTACACTCATTACCGTATAGAGTGTCTCCTGCAGAAAGAAAAAATAATCATCTTCTTTTTTTTTAAAATTCAGATTGACAACCACAGACAAACGCTGTGTGACTTCTATAATGTACGGTAAGTACATTAATAAGGAAAAGAAATCACACATTTTTTTAACTGACTAGCGCAGAGATAAACCATGTTTTACAAATTTTATAGATTTAAACAATTGCCGAGGACATAACCCCTGCTTTCATGGAGGGATTTGCTTTAATCTGTACGGCCGCTGGACATGCAAATGTCCTCACGGATTTAAACCAAGAGACTGCTTGCAACGTAAGATTGGTCATTTGGTGGTTATTGATTTATCTTCCGATTTAATAAATTCCAGCCAACATGGCTTTCTTTATACGCGAATAAAACATTGTGTTTTTAAACCACACCGTCCAGATAAGACATTGTGTCCATCAAAAGTTTTTTTTTTCCGATTGGTTTAAACAAAGTTACGGTTTTAATGAAAAAGGTGTAAGAGACTGAGGAATTAAGAAAAATAGATGTTTAGATTGCGTATACATAGAACTATGTAAAAATTTTCCGTACATGAAAAAAAACCTTATCTTATGACAAATGAAAAGATACAATCATATATTTAGATCATAATGATGCAATAAACATTTACCAGGTGTGACGTGTGCCGACTTCCCATGCAAAAACAATGGGCGTTGTAAAGACACGGGGCAAGAATACATCTGTCAGTGTGACATTGGTAAGATCTCTACTGCCATGTAATATCTTTATTGCTCGACATCTTTTAGCTTAAACTTTTACAAGTAAAATTTGCCCATGTGCATACTTAAAGTTAATCAGTTTAGCAGTACAAAAAATTGTTATAAATTTGATTGACGCATCTATTAACAGTTTCAATTTTCGTTATACGTCCAATTCATTGACTTTTTTCTGTAACACTGCATAAGCAGAGAGAGAGAGAGAGAGAGAGAGAGAGAGAGAGAGAGAGAGAGAGAGATGTAAGAGTCGCGAAATGAAGAATGATAAAGTTTGTTATGATTTTGTATTTTTCTCCAAAGAATATAAAGGTCTTGACTGTGAAGAAAAATACAATATTTTTGGCAAGTACATTTTTAAACTACTTGCACTGTTATCTTAAGTTTATTGAATGCTGACATTAATATTGAAATAAGATATATTTATCTCTTAAAGTATTGGTTAATGAGACACACAAAACCTTGTGTACTGAATTTTTTGCACAAAAATAAACCTACGCAAAACGATCTATTTATCAATTTACCTATTAATATTTTTTTAAATTTTAATGTGTATTTCAGAATCATTGGACGGAAAGGTACTGTTATTTGAATTGAAATGAAATATTGACATTTAAAAGTTGCTTTAATATTTTCTACTAATAAATCCATAAAACGTTTGACTGTAAAAGCATTTCGATTTTGTAGAAAAAGCAAATAAAAGAAATAAGAACCTAAAATTTAGTGTTACACGTCAATAACAGCTATAAAACAGTATTTCTATATAAGTTTTTCTTCAAATAAGTCGTGAACTTGATGACTGGTAAAATAACTGATGTGCATGTATAACTGTATAATTGTTGATTGATTCCATTCTCAGATTATAGAAGTTAATTTTACCCACCGGATGCTGTGGCCATTCGTTATTTGTGTGTTTGTTGGAATTGTTATGTTGGGACTTGTCTCATTCTGTTGCTGTTGCTGTATGTCTGGAAAATCTATCAATCAATCAAACGGCGTAGAAGGACAGTTAACCAATGGGGAGCCTTCACCCGATCACATGGGTACTACGTGGACAAAGAGACTACGCCCACCGCCATTGAGACGGAGCAGAAGCATTATGTCCTTGGACAAATGACTATTCATTAAAATTGCCAATTTATAAAGTCCAGTGTAAAAAGTTGTAACCCCCCCCCCCAAATATATAATAATAATAATAATAATAATAATGATCAATTAAAAACTAAAAAAAACCCCAATGAAAATAGATACACAACAATATTAAATTCAACATTCACTAATATCTATAAATACAGGTAACTTTTGCATTTGCACCTGATGGATTGAATAAAATTGAAATGAAAATGATATAAATATCATGTTGTCAAATTTCAAATTTTCTTTAGTGAAATATCAATTAAAAGGGACATATCTTATATGTAGGATATTGCACAAAGGTATTTTAACCATTTTATCTTGATTTGTTTACTCGTAATGTGCATTCAAAAGACTGCTAAACGCTTAAATGAAAAATCTAGATAGGTTGTTTATTTTAGTTGACGTACATCCCCGAAAAATCTGAAATCGAAAATAAAGTCATGATGGCAGAATATCAGTCATTGAAAACGTTCTGTTTACATTCAAATGTTCATTGTTATGAGTCAATGTACACACAGAATCTCGGTAATGTTTTGATTGAGTCAAATGGATTGGTTCAGCTCTCAGTAGTAAACTACAAGTGACATTTATAGTAGCTTTTGAACTTGTGAAAGTCAAAATGAAATGTTTTGGAATCGAACTATTTGTTTTGATTTTGTGTTTCAAAAAAGCAGAGAGTGGTAAGTGCAATTTTCACTTATAACATACGTTTATAATATCTAAAAATGATAATAAAAAAGTGATTTAAAAATCTATTATCTTTTAAAATATTAGCATTGTAATAAGTAAGAATAAAAAAATATGTTATAATTCATAACTGAATGGTTACATGCAGTACTGTGAATTTACATCGTGTTGTAGCAATATCAAAAATATAAAGAAGTTAATATTTTGTCCAGATATCATTGAATGTTAAGTGTACATACGTAATATTCTGACATAAAAAATTAGGGAAAGAGGTAGATTGAATACCGCATCATTCTAAGGTACTTCACGACACCGAGACTTATACTTTTTAAGACACTACGTCACAAGATGGCGATTTAAATGTTTTATTAAACTGTTTGTATCAATCGATTCAGATGTATATCGTCATAGCTCAGTGATTAAAGTATCAGGCTTGTGAAACGCAGGTCATGAGTTTGAATCCCCCTGGGGCTTTTGTTTGTTAACTGAATGAAATTTTTGAAAATATAATTTTTTATCTAAAATTGCACAGTTTTTCGCCTATTTGACATATATACTTCTTATCCATTATGCTTTCTATCATAATCAAGTAATTTTCTGCTGATTTGAAAAACTATTTTAAGGTGTAGTGAGGCACCTTAAGGGGACAGGTTGCCTGGTCCCACCACCTTTTGCTTAAAAAGTTTGTGGTTTCTTCTTAACATTACTATACAAAAAATAAACGTATAAGTCAAGGAAAAACGAAACTAAGTATGTAAAAATATTAATCATGATTCAAATTGAGTTTATTTTTTCCGATACTTTTAGTCACTGGGGAGGGGGAGGGACCATTTCTCTATTTAAAAATGTATATTTCATTTTTGTTTTCAGGGTTTTTCTTTGGTTCCAGGCTGTTAAACTGGGAATCAGCACGTGACGATTGTCAGACTCGAGGTAAGCGGTTGGCCTGTCTGAGGAACGTAACCATGTATAACGCAGCAAAATCCTATCTGCAGAATACCATCGGCAGGTAACTGTGTCTAAGGCCAGAACTCTTGTCCATTTATCAAAACCTCACATTTTGTAGGCAGTATATACAATAAAATCGGGTTGAAATTTGAATTTTCCGAAAAATATATGTACAGCAAACGTTAACATCGAGTGGGAAGACAGACATATTGCCACTATTTCCTTATCATTTAAATCAAAGACATATTCTTTTACAAGATCATTACATATTGACTCTTATATTATAAACTTACAGATAAGCATATTAAAAATTTGTAAAAAAAAAAAAAAAAAAAAAAAAAAAAAAAAAAAAAAAAAAATGAAAATTGAAATAATAACTGTATATATTCTTTCTTATGATTATCTTTTTCAAAACCATATTCTATGCGACAAAAACGTTTCGAGAATGTTTATCGTATTAAGAAGAATAACTCGTTTTATTTTACTCCATGCATTTTTCTTAAAAACACAAAGCATTTTTAAACTTTATAATTTCAAGTCCACGTATCAAAGACATATTTCGAATATAATAAAGAGATAAAATACTTTGCAGTCGTTCTTTTAATGCTGATATTAATTTGCTTTTTGTTTTTTCCAGTTCAAGCTTGTCAAATGACATATGGATTGGACAACGGACACTCTTTGCATTACCACCCTACATCTACAAGTGTATGGATAATGAGCCAGCCGAATACACTCCCTGGAATTCAAATTTTGATGAGCCGAATGAACAAAATACCGACCTGTGTATTAGAATATACAGAGTATCAATTACCTACGGAACGTGGGAGTGCTTAGACAAAAATCACTATTTATGTGAAGGTTGTAATTGTTTCTCTTTCTCCTATCTATCTATCTATCTATCTATCTATCTATCTATCTATCTATCTATCTATCTATCTATCTATCTATCTATCATCTATCTATCTATCATCTATCTATCTATCTATCTATCTATCTATCTATCTAAAGATACATACTATGAGGCTGGATTGTACAGTGAGCTAACATTGCGAGCTGTTTAGCTCGCTAGCAGTAATACATTTACTGTATTCCAGTAATTCTTATACAGCTAGAAGGCTATAGTGATGCAGTATCTACCAATGATAGAAAGTTGCATAGTGTACAGAATGCTATCATGAATGGTTGAACTTCACATTAAATAATGATATGAAATACTTAGCGTAAAATAATTTTATCGTTGACCAATATTGAGATATTTCTATAGCATAGCTGGAAGGACTTTAACCATTAATGATACGATCCTTTATGAAATATAAAGTACTGTTTTAAGCATTTTTAGAATGGAATGCGCCTTTGTCACAACCATCAAGCCTTCTTAATATTAATTTAGATGTGCCTGTAAATGGCAATTGGTCGGAATGGACCACGTGGTCTGCTTGCAGTGTCACCTCTGGTGACGGATCTCAGTCTCGATTTCGATCCTGTGATTCTCCACCCCCGTCCAACGGCGGCACTGATTGTATGGGAGTAAATACCGAGGACAAGTTTTGTAATGTAGTCGTTCCAGGTATGTTTAAGACAATTTTAAAAGTTAATTTTATTTGGGTATGCATGCAATGATAGTTCTTGTTAAAGCCTCCTCAATGATAGAGCATTGCAATTTTAAAAGGAAAATAAATTCTATTAAACTTATAGATAGAGGATGTTTTGCAATTTGATGTTTTATATTACTTTGGACTTGACTTTTTAAAAAAATTTCGCTCTTTTTAGATTTTACGCAACCTTTTATATAGAGCATATGTATACCTATCTAGAATGAACGGTTGTTTGATTACCAGATATTAATGTTTTTTTTATCAATTCAAAATCATGTTCAACTAAAATCTAATTTAAAGAAAATAGTATCTTCTTTTCAACAGTCAAAAATGTTAATTTAAAGTGATATAATTGTGGGCTATACCAAATACTTTTTTATCAAAGCTTTGATAGAAATATTATTCTCCTTTCAAGTCACGATTCAGCTTAGTATGTGCAATTCTAAAATTCCATTAAGAGCTAAAAACATTGCTTTTAGTTGATGGAGTTTGGTCTGTTTGGGGTGAATGGTCGAACTGCTCTTTTGTCATGTGTGGTGTTGGAAATCGAACGCGCTCCAGGTCATGTGACTCCCCTCCGCCGTCAGTTGGCGGTAAAAACTGTGAGGGGGAGCCAGAGGGGAGCGAGGGATGTGATGACCTAGTCTGTTCATCAGATGAATGTAAGGATTTTTGCATGAAAGTAATAGATATACCAAAAATATCTTATTAAGAAAATGAATCAAAATTCGAGCATCACGTTTTATTCATTTCAGTACAATGTAGTCTATTCAAATTACAACCTGTGCTAAAATAACTGATTTATTTGTATTTTGTAGATTGGATTTGTAGTCATTTTCAAGAAATAACCCCCGTTGTTTTGCAAGAAAAAATTGAAGAAATGATTAAAACATTGGCAGTCAATAAGAGCACTCTTTCGTCGGAAGTGCGCAGGAAGACATGCGCAGAAGATCCAAGGCCGTCATCAAAATACATGGGATTAGTAGCAATTGTATTTCTTGGGGTGTCTTTTGGACTTCTCTTTATGGTAGACTTTTCTTCATCTTTGAAATTGTGTTTTAAAAAATATTTATAGTCCTCTTAATGCAATAATTACTTCAGTCAACGCAAAATACAATAAGTAATTTGGATTTGAGCTAAATGTGTTTAAACACACACAAATCATTTAGGAATACATTAATTGAGGAAACCTATTGTAAGAGATTTATTATTTTATTTTGATATGTTGGTTTGAATATATATATGCTTATTCTTTCTGTAAATATAAGTCTACAAGCAAATTTTGTAAAAACAAGGAATTCAAATATGTTCTTAAAGAGACACTACTGCTCAGTTTGCGAAAATTCCATGAAAAGACAACTTTCGCATAACTTAATTGAATTTTTCTGTGAAGTTAAAAGGATGAACTTTGCAAAACTTATGCTTTGTAAAATCTAAAACTTCCCAATTTATCGCTAAAACTAATAAGAATTTTGACGTTTTATTTGTCATGAATGATCCTGTGTATGAATGATCTTTACTACTTGTTATATGAATTCGGTCAATTAATGAACCTCAAATTGCTGTCATTCAAAATCACTTGATGTAAATAAAAATGTAAAGTTCGAGTCGATATGATATAAAAATTCCGGTAAATCTTGAACACAAATATGAAGGCTTGATAATGCATTAAAAAGATTCGAACTTTCAGAACATGCACAACTTCTATTCGTTTATAGAAATGAGCTTAAAAAAGAAATAATAAAGATGAGGAAAATTAGCCGTAATATCTTGAACTTTATTGGGAATAAATTTGTTTGTCGTGTTCACTTATTCTATTCATATTCAATTCCAAGTACAGCATTCTTGTCAACCGAACCATATAGCATGTAGCTGTACTTTGTCAATTGTACATCTTTATATGTTATAACCTATGAGAACATTGTATGCTCATATCGAAGTCAATGTGTTTTTATAATACATGTAGTTATTGTCATAAACTGTACATTTGTTAAGCTCTCTTTTTTAAAAATGATAATCCTGGATATTCCACTCGGCTGTAACTGAGGAATAAAATATTATTATCGTGATTTGTAACTTAAATACAATTACCAAGGTCAATTAGAATGTGACCACATGTAATAATTTATCAACATCTCTGTGACTCGAGTCACCTCAAGCAATAAATGATTAGTTGACTTAATTTAAGTTATACATTTAGTTTAATTGATTTTTGAGTTTTATTCTTAATTCTAACAAGGCTTAAACAATCAAATAATCTGTTGAATAAATGTAGTTTTTTTTCTTTTTTTCTTCTTTTTTCTGTTATTTATTTCGTAAGATGTTAATAACGTCTTATTGCATTTGAGCATTATATATCAATATATCAGAATATCATAATATAGACCCTCAAATATTATTATTGCTCTACAATTCACAAATAATACACTTAATAATATGGTGTTATTCAAATACTTGACTAAAGTTTGACATGTATATTATCCTATATAATTATAAAATTTACTAAACTTTGACCCGTGCGTACACGGGTTGACATTGCATATGATATCGGACATTTATATACGAAATACTAACATACATCCACACACCGTATTGTTGACATTTACATATCCAAGCTTAAGGCCTGCAATAATGCTATTAACTTCACTTCACTTTGCTTAGTTAGAATAATCTAACTGTGTCGCGGGACAGGCCTTTACCACATTTAAAATGCCTCCCATATACCCGTAATGTAGCAACAAATTGCAGAATCGCTCCGAAACGATTTTGAAGAAAATCAATGAAGCTGCATTGAAAATAACAGTCAAATTATTCATAACAAACCATTTTGAGGCTGTAAATACCCTAATTTCATCTAAAAAAAATTCTATCCAAATTAATAAAGAATTCACCAACGTTTTTTACTCCCTTCGAATTTACACCCATGTTGACGGGATTTTTCATATTAAATGAAATGAGTTAGAGTTATCTCCCGTATTTCCATTGATGAACAGAATTTATGACAAATTTTCAATGAAAATTTACACCTATTTGTAGTATCGTTTCTGAGTTGATCCATGCAAATGTGACATTGTGGAAACATAAACTAAAGAGCCTTCCGTGATTTAGCGTGAATGCAATGCGCAAGTGCAATATTATAAAATCCAAAAAATCCAGATGATTTCCGGATTTTTTAAAGGAATTTTCGTTGATTATTAATTAGCGAAGCTTGATTTTGAAAAAATAAAAACAAATTGGATATCTTTAAGTACCAACGATGTTTAAAATATATAAAACAAAGGACAGTACTCTTCCGATTTATCGGTATTAAAGCCTAAATATTCGAGTCTATTATTTTAATATAGTAGTATAGATGTAACTTGACCTATTTATACAAGGAGTTGATATACATAGACTATGCCTGATGTCCAATCCTACTGAATTTATTCAATAAAATATGTTTAAATTATATAAATATAATAATATATGTTATATAAAACACCAAACAACTAAACAAACACACCAACAAAATTGTTAATGGGAATCATCATCCATATGCAAAAGTCAGTTTTGTTTGCCTTTCTATATTATTTATCACATTATTCAAATTTCTGTGTCAGGTGTACCGATGGACTGAAAAAGCACAGTTATACATGCATTAAATAATAAGAATTTTACTTGTATGGAAGAAAAAACTCTTTAAACGATTACGAGTATTACCTGTAACATGAAAAGATGTATTTCTTAATTACAAATGCCCGTTAAATGATTTATGCCAGTATGTTTCCCGTTTTGGGAAGTCAATCAGCTGATCTTAACTGCAATAGTGTATGCACTGAGTTATTCTTCGGTCAATTTCTGAAGACACTAACTTTAAACTCCATGGACGCAGATAATCGACGGATAAATGGGCTGACCATAGATCAAATAAAGCAGGCTGGTAAATTACGTTTACCAAACAGGGACAAGCCTACTGGGCATTGATTCTGTTTGGTTTGATAAAACATTGCAAAACGATACTCTAAAAGACGTACTCCAATAGCGAATTTCAACAATGGAAGCACTTACCAGGAGGAAGACACCTGTTATGTAACATATCACTCTAAACAAATGCTATTCGTTCACCAAACTTTAAAAGTTTATATCAACACAATTAGCAAAACGCCGGTAAACATTTTAAATGTTTATTTATATCATATATATCGATAAAAAGACATGTATAAATGTAAAGAGAATTTAGAAAAAATTCTGTGTAATTGCGGCTTTATAAAGGGTATAAGATCAAGTATGAAATGCTTCAGGATCAAATTTATCATATTTGTTTGGTGTGTGAAACAGGTAGAGAATGGTAAGTCTCTCTCTCTCTCTCTCTCTCTCTCTCTCTCTCATATTACATATTATCTTGTGAAAATCGGAGACTTCTAAAAAGAGGCTAGGGATTGATCGACTACTTTCTCAGATTTCTAAATTTACTTAGGACTATAAACTTTAATATACATCTACATTGATTGAACTTTGTGATTGTATCCTATGCGCAAGAACCTTCGATTTTGTATCCTTTGGATAGTCCGTCGTTCTGGGTTTTGTTTTTTTTTTACAATTTATCTGAGTCAATCAGATAAAGCATATTAGCACAATGCTGTAACAGAACCATAAAACTTCAGTAAAATCATCTAAAATGTTGCATGTCAATTTCAACAGTTACCCTCCCAAACAGGCACTAATTATTTTATTATACTGAATGTCTTAATTTTAAAGAAAATTTTACTGCTTTAATAATAGAAATGAAATGAATTCTACGGCGAATCGTACGCGCATAATTTACGCGCATGTAGCAATTCGTTGTGTTACCCGTTGCCAAGTGTGCTGCTAATGCTGAGGGTAATAGAACAGATTACCAACTGCGTCTAAAACAATCACATTTCAGTATTTAACATGGAACTATAATACTATAATAACTTAGAATAGTTTCTACTGCATTTCATTCTGTTCCAGGTTTTTTCTTTGGCTCTAGTAAGCTGGATTGGAAGTCTGCACGTGACGATTGTGAGGGGAGGGGAATGCGATTGGTCTGCCTAAAGAACCTTACAATGTATAGAGCTGCCAAGTCCTACTTACAAACGCTGACCAGGTAATTTTCTTATGTGAAATCTACTAAGAAAATCAAAGTAGTAAAACTATTTTAGTACGTTTATTTATTGCCTATTGTAGAACAAATTTCCTACCATCGCCAATTCAGTGTTGGTTTGCGCAAATTATTCAAAGAGATATATTCCAAAATTCATAACTTTGTTAAATATTTACCTTTTCCCACAGATAAAAGAAAAACACGGTACATTATCTACAGTTTAATGAAACGACGACATTCTAGACATGCCTTGAACTTACGAGAACCCAACATTTACATGTTTCTTCTAACAAATTTATAAATTAAATGTTAAAAGTAAGTTAAATTAATTTAATTACTGTTAATGTATACCAGTAAGCAACCTTAAAGAGAAGACCAAATTATCTCCTTTGAAAATTGGAGTCTGATATCATCACGATTATTTCGTGCAGTTCGTTATTTTTCTTAAGTCGCTGTAGGTTGTGACCAATCGATAAACAGGGCGTGTAGATTTCCTGTCAGTTTCTATAGAGTTATGAATTAACAATAAGTTTTCATATGAAATAGAGGAAATAATATTCGGTGGATGTAAATATTTAAGAAATAGGGAATATTTCTTTGAGCATTATGAGGCGATAATCTAGGTCGGGGCGTGGTCAAATCCAAAAAAGCCTGAAGGGCTTTATGATAGAATTGACCACACTACGACCGAGATTATCACCTCTTAATATTCAAAGAATGATTCCTTATTACTTATATTTATTGTCACAATTTATGTCCATGCTTACTTTCCATACATGCTTACTTTCCATACATTTTGTGCTACGTTTATAATGTTACATTTATTGTCAGATCTAGAGTTGCTTTCCAAGTTCACTCAGCCGGTTTTACTTGGCGGGTTCTAATCCCGTGCATTTTGGAATTCAGTCTGGGCGCAGTGTGGTCAAATCTATCACACCCCTGCGAATGTTATTGTCATTCAAATTTTAGACCACGTGGTTTTATTTAACCCTTTCAGTTTCACAGTAACAATCGTGCCTCGTGTTTATAGTCTATTTCACAGAATCTAGGTTCTTGTAGTCAATTATAAAATCTAGAGGTTTATTGATTTTAAACTTTATCTTCATTAATTGGTGAATAAAATGTGGTCTAGAAATAAATGTGACAATACAAAGATTAGTTTTTGTCTGCTGTTGCAACAACTAACATGCTTTAAAGAGATCCCTTCTGAGGATTAATTTTCGATCCGCGCCTGGCCTAGTAATAACATCAATAGTGAAATAGACTATACTATTTTATGCTGAATGTTCTTTGAAAATGGCTCGATATACTAAGTTTTTATGCAAAACAGAGACCCATTATTTTTTTAAAACATGGTATTGCACAATACAAGCATCAAACATGGCTATGATTTTATTAAGCAACACAATGTTTATATTTTCAATCACTCTACACGTGTTTGAACATGTACGATAACTCTGTTCTGAATATTATCGTTTAATATAAAAAACTGTTAGATGGTGGAATAAGACATACATCTTAAAAGCTTTCCACGTTTTAACATAAATCAAAGTAGGATATGATATGAAAAACGACCAGTACTTACGTATTTTGAGAATTTTATCCGTACACTTATACTTCCGCTCGAAATTTCACAGGAATTGAACACATCTCGGTGAAGTCTCGTGAACTTTCATTCGAGCACCTCTGGATTTATCACGTACTTAGCAACGATAAAGAAAACATTCCGAACACATTCGCAGGGGTGTATCATAAAGCCCTTATGTTTTGTTTTCTTGGAAAAATAATCGTGGTTAGGGAAATGTCGGGCTAAAACGGGCCACAAATTTTAGTCTAAAATGTTGATATATTTTCTGGAATTTATATTGCCCTCAACTTGAGTAAATGTTCCGATCCCATTATAGGAAATATAACCCCCAAAACATGGCAGAAAACTTACGGTTGCCTCGTAGCCCCAGGCACTCAGGTCGGCAGACTTCGTCAGCTCTCCTCCAAACATATACTCGTTTATTTTGGTCAACCACAACTTGTGTTTCGTCACTATAAATTACTTTTTTCCAGTGTCTATCCAAAGTCCATCCAAGTTTTGATCTACACCAATCTATTCTCTTTCCGAACTGTTAATGATTTGCGAATTTTCCTCCTTGTATAGCCAGAAAAGTTCAAAACGTAATCTTCTTCCAACAGTTCGGCTAGAAACAGAAGAGGGTAATACATGTACATTGTTTGCTTCATTCGTTATTTCAGCTAATGTTTGTGCTGTTTAAAATTAATTCTACGTTTGCCGTTACCCGCGCGCGTAGGTTTCGGCGAAATTGTCGTTTTGAAAAAACAAACAAACCGGATTTGAAAAAGTTGTTCCGGTTTGGGCATTTCATTTAGCGACTGAATTCTACATCCTGTATGAGAGAAAAACGTGCTCAACGACAGCATTGAGGTATTCAGTTTTCACAATACGAAGAAAATGAGAGTCTACACCACTATCAAAGTAAAAAAAACAACAATAATGGATCAGACAAACACATGATCGAAGTTGGCAGTAAAAATCTTATTTCGAGATTGTTTAAAATCGGTTGTCAAGTGACAGAGCCTGAACCATGCGCTGAACCAACTTCTTCTTCTTCCAGTAATGTGCCTGGCACCAAGGTTGGGCATTATCGCACATTATTAAAAGGTTAAAATCATGCTGAGGAAGGCCTCGTTAAAATCTGGTTAAACTCTTCAATTATTAAAATGGGTAGGATCTGGGGCTGATTCGGGCTTTGAAGGCCTCGAGTGAATCAGCTGTCACTATGGCTGGTGAAAGTGAGTTCCAGATTACTACTCCGGCTGGAAAGAAGGAGTCCTGATAACATTTTAAGTGGCAAAATGGTTGTAGGAACCTCATAGTATGTCCTCTAGTATTACTAATATTACAGCTGTTTACAGGATGTAAATGACTAGATGGTATGTCGATGTATTCATTCACAATCCTGTACATCATGGTGGCTCGTGATGTTATCCGCCTGGACTGCAGGGTATCAAGATGGAGATGATTGAGCATGGATGTTACGCTGCTCTCCCTGCTATAGTCGCCCATGATGTATCGTGCAGCTCTTCGTTGTACCGCCTCTATCTTATTGATGTGGGTCTCGTTGGTATGATCCCATACTGTAGAGGCATATTCCACCTGAGGTCTCACTAGGGTCTTATAGCTGGTTGCCTTGATGGACCGTGGGCAACCAGATAGGTTACGACTCAGGAAAGCAGTGGTGTTGTTGGCTTTCCTGGTAATGTTGTTAATATGTGGTCCCCAGTTGAGCTTGTTGTCGATGGTAACACCCAGGTACTTTGCTTTGGTGGTGAACTGCAAAGTTTGGCCATGGATGGAATAATTGGCCTCGATTATACGCCTTTTGTTGGTGATGCGTATTACTTCACATTTCTCTGGGTTGAAGCTCATCAGCCACTCAGACTCCCATACTTGTAGTTGGTTTAAGTCTTCTTGAAGAGTGATTGTGTCCTCCTCATTAACTATCCTGCGGTACAGCAAGCAGTCATCAGCAAAGAGCCTTGTTGTTGATTTGACTCGGGATGGTAGGTCATTGATGTATACCAGGAACAGTAGTGGACCAAGCACTGTGCCCTGGGGTACTCCAGATGTTACAGGAGCAGCTGATTACATCTCTCCATCAACAACCACTTGTTGGCTTCTGTCAGATAAGAAGCTACTGATCCACTCCAGGGTCTGTCCTCATCACACCATACACTTCCGCCCAAAAAGGCAAAAACGAGGTTTGTTGTATATATTTATTTAAGTGGTCCATCAACAACTGAAATGACTACCCATCTTATTTAACAAAAACTCAAAATGTGTACGGTTAAGTTATTTTGGAATTTTTTTTAAGAAGGGGGAAGCTTATAAAGCAATTTCTTACCACCACTGTACTGAAAAGATAATAAAAAGACTTAAAAAATTATACCGTTCTCTATAGACTTCAATGTTAGCTCCAAGATGTGATAAATTTGTTCCTTTTTAACTTTTGTTCAATTTCAAAGGTGAATGACCCTATAAAATCATACTAAGATTTCAGTGTTCGAACTACCAATATTTGGTTTTAAATATAATAATTATGGATGTAATACCTTGAAGTGAAGCAATGCATTAAGTCAGCATAATTTACTGATTTAGATAAGAGTTTTGACACGACCCTTTCATTTGAAATGTATCTACATTTTAATAACATTTTCAGGAATAACAATTCATTCATTCAAAATATATAATAGGAAGAAACCAAAGAAGCTAAAGTGGAAGAACGGAGAGAAATGGAATACACTTGTAGGGTGGCAGTTATTTCAAGAACCCTGTCTTGAGTTCTTAGAAGTAGGTACAGTGAATCTTACAACACAACTCTGATATGTAAAATTTTAAAATGTGTCATTATGAAAATGTATGAAATAATGTCATTATTTTGATATTAGATAATCTGTGAATCACATGTGTTGCGCAACATTTTCCCTGAAAAGGAAAAGTTTTCCCTTCGGTTGCTATGTTGATGAAAATCCATTGGATGCACAGGGGCTTGGTTGTTGGATAGTGAATTTCCTAATTATTTGTTCCCGAAGAAAAAAAATGATTAAAATTGGTTATCTTATGTGTATTTCTGTGTATTGCAATAAATAAATTCACTGAAATCCCCCGTTTCAGTCATGTTAAAAAAAGTGTATTCATTGTACATTAAAAAAAGTAAAGGGACGGCACTCGCCATCTTGGATTTATAGGGGGTCCTCGTTTCAAGCTATGTTTTAAACAAGTTCTTCCGTTTTTCCAACGATTTCTGACGAGATCTAGGTTGGAAAATGTTAAAATGACTTATTCCTATCGTCTGACTACATCTGTACGCTGCATAATAAACACATCGTTCCAAAATGTACTAGATACTCGCCAAACTTATCGAAAGCAACGGAAGTTGATGCAAACTCTCCATTTAATCACTGAGGAGATCCGAAAGCATTGGATAAACCAAGAGGATAATTTTTCGCGGGATTTTTGCTCTCTCTAGATTTATCATACATTTTCGGAACATCTCAGTGATTATATGGAGAATTTACGTCACTCAAAAGTAAACTTCCGTTGCTTTCGATAAGTTTGGCAAGTATCTAGTACATTTCGGAACGATGTGTTTATTATGCAGCGTACAGATGTAGTCAGACGATAGGAATAAGTCATTTTAACATTTTCCAACCTAGAACTCGTCAGAAATCGTTGGAGAAACGGAAGAACTTGTTTAAAACATAGCTTGAAACGAGGACCCCCTATAAATCCAAGATGGCGAGTGTCGTCCCTTTACTTTTTTTAATGTACAATGAATACACTTTTTTAACATGACTGAAACGGGGGATTTCAGTGAATTTATTTATTGCAATACACAGAAATACACATAAGATAACCAATTTTAATCATTTTTTTTCTTCGGGAACAAATAATTAGGAAATTCACTATCCAACAACCAAGCCCCTGTGATTGGATGTACCACTTGATGTGCTTACAAGTCACTCCACTTCTCGTCCAGTATACATGATGTACCCACGGAAAGGATATAAACATGAATTACACAAAAGTATATGCTTTGAAAATGCAAAAATTAACATGGACTGAATCCTACCATATGTATTATATGACAGTGTTGATGTATTGATAACTGAATGGGTGACTTTCAATAAATGCACACTTGTTTGAAATTTTTGTTTGTTTATTTTTTCCTCCCTCCCTCGTAGGTTTTTAATTTTCATGTGACGTTAAACGTAGAATTAATTTTAAACAGCCTAATGTCGTCTGTCCGTTTTAACACGACATAAAATTTTCCTATCCCCCCTTTCATTCGTTTTTCGAGGCCGTCCACTTTGAGGTAAATTTTCGATGTTTCCACTTCGATTAAATTTACGAAGAAACTTAGTACTTATGCACGATTGACTTACTCCAATAATGTCAGCAGTTTTATATTGACTGAATCCATCTCGACGTAAAGATATAACCAACTGTTTCTGTGGTGTTGACATTTCCTTTCGTTTTTCGGTTATGTTTTAGCAGACGATGTTTACAGTTTAGAAAGGTCAGGGACATTTGACGTCATCTATAGATTGGCCTCTATTAAAGGGCTATGATTTAAATTTTTTTCTCTGGCTACATCATAAAGACCAAAATTAAAAAAACAACTGAGACATTTGTAACAATGAAAAAAACACCGGCGGCCGTTTTGATGACTCACTTAAGTTATGGCCATATACTGTACTTTCCGTTCAAACACGGGTGTAGACGAAATAATGGGAAAAGACGCTATTATTAATAGCTCTTTGAGTACAGATCATCAATGACGCAAATAACTTATATTGTAGTGTTGGGGAGCACGTGTAGTGCGGTTTGCATGACTATATGAAATGAAAATAACGTTAAAATGTCAATTATTTAATATTCAATCGTATAATTGCTGACAATTATACAAAAATAAGCAATGAGGAATCTGTTTTAAGCCATTTTAGCTTTAATAAATTTGATCACGTCCCGACCATAATAATCACTTCATAATACTAATAGAATGATTCTTCAAAGTTTTAAGAAATATTGTCAATTTCAACCAATACAAGAATTGTGCTTGTTTGTTTACAAACTATAAGTAATCTTAATACAAGTGAACTTTATGTTTGTGCATGAACAACGTCTGAAAAACATAAATATGCTTTGAGAAAAGTATGTACACCTTTTTATAAATATGTAGTTAAGAGAAGCTTTGATACAGATTGTCAATATTCATATTGAGACATTACTAAACTAATCAATGTCCGTAAGCACTTTGCTAGCTACAAAGAACCGGGAAATGAGTCCCTTTTCATTGTTTGCTTGCCTTTTAAACCTGATCATATTACGGGAACCTTTCCAATGTGGAAACAATATAAATTGAAGTCCCTTATCTTTGATAATATTCCTAAACCACTTTGTTGCACTTACTTTATTATGAAAATAATTCATAGTAGGCCGTAGTACATGTATGTAAAATTAAACTATATGACTAATGTAAAATTTAAAATTACATTAATGACATAAACTGTTAATTAAACACATTCTTTTTTTTCTTTATTTCACACACTTTGAGTCTGTTGGACATCATTTAAGAAATAAATATTTTACTTACAAAGATGATTATTTTAAATTTTTCCCCTCTGTTTCTGCCATTATTTTTGGATTCTTTACACATACGGCAAAAAAGTCGGCTAGATTATAGCTCCAATCCGATTCACTGATGAACATTTAAAAAACCCATGCTATTGATATTTTAACACAAAACCCAAATATAACGATCATTTTAAAATAAAAAATAAAGTTATAAGACAATAGAACACCACCACAACCACTGTTTCTAGCATGTTGTACTAAAAAAACACATGCAAAATTAAATTTCTATTTTTATTGCCTGCATCATTGATTAGCAAACCTTTACACTGCGTATCCGCGAGTACTTGACATCTCTTATAATGTATTGAGCACTAGTGTTTTACAATCGATTTTGCATACCTTAAAAAACTTTAAAAACCTAATATGAATCATTGTAGTGAATTTGTTGATACCACATAAAGATGTGAATGTCATTCATTCATTCATTCATTCAATCTTTATTTCCCCCTTGCGGAGATTTCATGTTGTAAATTACAATATATAAAGAAAATCAGTCAATCGTACAAAAATAGGAAATAATTGTGAAGACAACGTATATACATATATAGTAAGGAAAATATTTATAAATTGTTACATTTGCTCTAAGAATAATAGAGCTCTATTGTAGCATGCTGCTGCACTACATACAAATTTTGCGCAACTGCAGATAAATTTTTTCTTGTTTTCTTTATCAAATAATGTTGTGGGTTCAAATCCCCCGAGCAAAATATAGTATAAAACTTCATCTCTTAGCTGTGAAAGTTCTACATATAAATGGACATCAAAATTATTGATTAAACTGTTGTAAAACGAATCCCTAACAAAAGCTGTGGATGGACACCCCAATGCAGCATGCTGAAATTGGTTGTTGTAAGTGCATTGACATATTCTGCAGTTTTGGTCTATATACATGGGTGGAATGGTCCAGAGTTTCGCTAGTAATCTAATAAATGGAACTTCATCGAATGAAAATTCAAATTTCCAGAGTCTGATAGGAGAGACTGTATTGTGAAAAACTTTAAACATTCGGAAATCTGGGTCATTTTCCGTGCGACTTCTCCATTCCTCAGTATGGTGATTATGAATCGACTTTTTAACTATAGTTTTCCAATCCTTTTTTTTCAGGGAAATTGCCAGCTTCAAGAAATAAATGTAAATATTGAAGTAAATTATATTTGGCTAGAATTTCGTAAATATCCTTTAGAAATCCGGAAAATGGTTTGTTGCCGTCCTGTAAAAAGTCACATAATCTAAGTAAGAAAATATTTTTCGTCAGACAGTTAATATCAAGCTTGCACAGTTTTCCAAAAAAGGCTAATTTTCTTTTATCTATTTCCGAAACGATGGGATGTAGTCCAAGCATACTCTCACACATATCTGACCTTGTTGAGATTTTTAGACCTTGGATGTCTTTTATCACGAAATGTTGAAATTTATTTAAAACTTGTAAATCTGTTTGCTTTAAATTGTTCCACAGTTCACATCCATACAACACAGTAGGTAATACTATTTTTTGGTAGAGTCCAACAAGAGTTAGAGGGTTCGTATTATGAGACAGGTCGTTCCGTATTGCGAAGTATGCTTTCCTGCCTTTGTTACAGCTTTCCGTTGTTCGCTCACCAGACTTGAATTGAGAGTGTTGGATAATACCTAAATGTTTGTAGCTATCGTTGATTGAGATGTCCTCCTCTCCTAATTTCCAGGCATGCTGCGTTGGGGGCCTTCCCTTACCAAACCTAACAACGCTAGATTTTTGCGCATTAAAGGAAAAGCGCCATAAACATGAATATCTATATGCAACGTTTAGCATCTTTTGTAAGCCCGTCGGACTTAAACTTAAACATGCAATATCGTCGGCTAATGCTGGGTTTGTTGATTTTACATTGTAAACACCAAAGTTACTGCTTACATTTTCTAAACAATTCAATAAATCATTGATAAACACACAATATAAAAATCCAGACAATACACCTCCTTGACGAACACCCTGTCTAATTTTAAACCATTCAGAAATTGTGCCATTCACAGCTACTGTGCTTTCATTATTGATATGACAATCGTCTATTATTTTCCATATCTTGCCCTTTAATCCCAATTTGTGAAGTTTAAACATGAGCGCTTTTCTCCAAACTGTGTCATAAGCTTTTTTACAATCTAAAAATGCCACATATACAGAACTACCGTGGTCATTGTAATGACATATAGTCTCTTGTAAATTAAAACCTGCAGTAATGCAACTCAAATCCTTCTGAAACCCTTGCTGCTGGGGGTTTGGGAACCTAATTTCGCTAGTTATTACGTTCGAAATTCTATTGTGCAGTATTTTTTCAAAAACCTTTAACAGACACGACAACAATGATACTGGTCGGTAGCTATCTGGGGAGTTTTTTGTTTTATTGTCTCCTTTATATATTGGGACAACAATACCTTTTTTCCACTCACTGGGTATCTCCCCGCATTTGATAATTCCATTGAACAATTTGCATAAGTTAAAGATTACTTTATTGCCCCCATATTTTAGATGCTCTGCTTGAATACCATCAATTCCCGGCGCTTTACGCAGTTTAAGGGATTTAACGGCTTGGTCTACTTCCGATACGGAAACGTCGTATTCGAGACGTTTGTCACATTCGTTATCAGATTTAACGTCATCATATAATTTATTTATGTACAGAAAATTTTCTTCGTCATAGATACCATTGTTTTGAGGGGTATATACATTTTCAAAGTACGTTCCAAATAAATCGGACACACTTTGGGGGGTATTTGCAGTTATACCACCGTACTGAATTTCCGGATACACCCTGCTTTTGCGGGGTCGTTGTTTGCTAATCAGTTTCCAAAACAGTCGAGTGTCGCAGCCGGCTGCGTTATCTATGTCGGTATAGGTTTTCTTGATATACTGCTCCAATGCTAGTGACTGGCATTTACGAAAACGCCTTTTAGCGCGCTTATAGTTAAAGTACGATGTGTGATGCATCCCCCGGGGTCTCCCTTCCCTAACCCAAATGACCCTCATTCTCCGTTCTTGGGCATGAGCTTCCTTGACCTCCCCTGTCCAGTAGGGCTTACAGTGGGGGTTAAATTTAGACCTGGGAACGACAGTATTCGCACTTGCTGTTATACATTTAACGAATGCCATACAGAATTCGTTAATTTCGGGGTGGGTCTCTGGTACATTATTCCCCATTATATTATCTAACTGGTGAGTGACCTCTCTTTCATAGGCTTGTTTGGCTTCATTTGATATTTTGTGCCATGCTGGAGTTTTGCTAGTAAATTCAATGAGATGATGTTGATTGCTTTGTATATTGTACACAGCCAAAACGGGAAGGTGGTCAGACGTGCTTGAGAACGTCCCTTCGGCAAGGATTTCATAAGAACTGAGTGACATGTACATATGCGCATCTGAGAATACATAATCTAACATAGTTTCTGTACTCGTAAATGTGTGATTACATTTGGGCGCTTTATCATTCCTTAACATATGATTAAGATGGTTTTCTTTTACAAAATTTTTAAGCTCCCTTGATTTGTACAAATTGCATCTTCCGATGTCTACCTCCAAACAACTTGCATTAAAGTCACCAGCTACTACAATATGACCATATCGTGAATAATAATTATAAAAATCTTGTAATATCGACAATTGATCTTTATATGCTTCAATATTGTTTTCTGGGGGAAGGTAAGCCCCTACTATGTACAAGAGTTCGTTGGTGTTAACTTTACATTCTATTGCAACAATTCTAGAAGAATTAACTTCTATTTCTTTAACACTAAACAAGAATGACTTTTTTATCATAATTGATACACCAGATTTCCCATGCAATTCATTACTGATTTGAGATTCACACTTTGTGAATGAAAAATACTTGTTGTCTACACTGTCTAAGTAGTTAGAATACATTTGAGGAAGTTTGTGCTCGCTTAGGATCACAAAATCACAGTCTGTATCACGTAATAGGTTCGCTAGGCACATAGTTGAGGACATTAGCCCTCGCACATTCCATGTCATTAATTTTAGTTGCATAGACAATAATACAAAAAATAGGAAAGAAATCATTGCAATTGCAATAGCTTTTGCTCTGGTTTGGGCTTTATATTTTCTAATAGTTTCCATCGTCATCATCGTGTTCGTCATCGAGTTCTTGTTTGTCACCATCTTCCCGCTCGCTATCGCCTTTCTTCTGGTTTTCGCTTTCGATCTTCTCCTTCCATGTTCTTTGATTTAGCCATTTTCGACAGCTCACTCCTTCAGGCCAGAAGTCTCCCGATTCCAGTAACTCCGAGTCCTTAGGCGATACGTTGATTTTGGCCGTCAGGCGTGCCCCCGGGTATCTTGGTTTAAATAGGATAAAGTGAGTTATCTTAACCCCTTTCTTTGATACGTAATTCATAAGCCCTGTTCGCGTGGATCGAGAGCTAATTCCCGCAATATAGTAACGAGCCTTACGCTTGTAGGTCACACCCTCAAAAATATCGGGTTCCGTCTCGTCCCCTGTATGCTCCCCATTGTCACGTCGACGTAAAACACCTTCGTTATTGCTGGACGCCTCTGTTCTTGCTTCGCCCCTGTATTGGGTTTTACTCGACTTGTTCGTGTTTGGGTAGAATACTTGTTCGGTACGGCTATGATCATTTTCTGGAATCATAGGTCCAAACAGCGACTTCTCGGGTTCTGTGGATGTCCCACTGCATGCCACTGTCTTTTTGGGTTGATCTCTGTGCCCACAGTGAATCTTACAACACAACTCTGATATGTAAAATTTTAAAATGTGTCATTATGAAAATGTATGAAATAATGTCATTATTTTGATATTAGATAATCTGTGAATCACATGTGTTGCGCAACATTTTCCCTGAAAAGGAAAAGTTTTCCCTTCGGTTGCTATGTTGATGAAAATCCATTGGATGTACCACTTGATGTGCTTGCAAGTCACTCCACTTCTCGTCCAGTATACATGATGTACCCACAGAAAGGATATAAACATGAATTACACAAAAGTATATGCTTTGAAAATGCAAAAATTAACATGGACTGAATCCTACCATATGTATTATATGACAGTGTTGATGTATTGATAACTGAATGGGTGACTTTCAATAAATGCACTCTTGTTTGAAATTTTTGTTTGTTTATTTTTTCCTCCCTCCCTCGTAGGTTTTTAATTTTCATGTGACGTTAAACGTAGAATTAATTTTAAACAGCCTAATGTCGTCTGTCCGTTTTAACACGACATAAAGTTTTCCTATTCCCCCTTTCATTCGTTTTTCGAGGCCGTCCACTTTGAGGTAAATTTTCGATGTTTCCACTTCGATTAAATTTACGAAGAAACTTAGTACTTATGCACGATTGACTTACTCCAATAATGTCAGCAGTTTTATATTGACTGAATCCATCTCGACGTAAAGATATAACCAACTGTTTCTGTGGTGTTGACATTTCCTTTCGTTTTTCGGTTATGTTTTTGCAGACGATGTTTACAGTTTAGAAAGGTCAGGGACATTTCGTCATCTATAGATTGGCCTCTATTAAAGGGCTATGATTTAAATTTTTTTCTCTGGCTACATCATAAAGACCAAAATTAAAAAAACAACTGAGACATTTGTAACAATGAAAAAAAAACCGGCGGCCGTTTTAATGACTCACTTATGGCCATGGCCATATACTGTACTTTCCGTTCAAACACGGGTGTAGACGAAATAATGGGAAAAGACGCTATTATTAATAGCTCTTTGAGTACAGATCATCAATGACGCAAATAACTTATATTGTAGTGTTGGGGAGCACGTGTAGTGCGGTTTGCATGACTATATGAAATGAAAATAACGTTAAAATGTCAATTATTTAATATTCAATCGTTTAATTGCTGACAATTATACAAAAATAAGCAATGAGGAATCTGTTTTAAGCCATTTTAGCTTTAATAAATTTGATCACGTCCCGACCATAATAATCACTTCATAATACTAATAGAATGATTCTTCAAAGTTTTAAGAAATATTGTCAATTTCAACCAATACAAGAATTGTGCTTGTTTGTTTACAAACTATAAGTAATCTTAATACAAGTGAACTTTATGTTTGTGCATGAACAACGTCTGAAAAACATAAATATGCATTGAGAAAAGTATTTACGCCTTTTTATAAATATGTAGTTAAGAGAAGCTTTGATACAGATTGTCAATATTCATATTGAGACATTACTAAACTAATCAATGTCCGTAAGCACTTTGCTAGCTACATAGAACCGGGAAATGAGTCCCTTTTCATTGTTTGCTTGCCTTTTAAACCTGATCATATTATGGGAACCTTTCCAATGTGGAAACAATATAAATTGAAGTCCCTTATCTTTGATAATATTCCTAAACCACTTTGTTGCACTTACTTTATTATGAAAATAATTCATAGTAGGCCGTAGTACATGTATGTAAAATTAAACTATATGACTAATGTAAAGCTTTAAAATTACATTAATGACATAAACTGTTAATTAAACACATTCTTTTCTTTCTTTATTTCACACACTTTGAGTCTGTTGGACATCATTTAAGAAATACATATTTGACTTACAAAGATGATTATTTTAAATTTTTCCCCTCTGTTTCTGCCATTATTTTTGGATTCTTTACACATACGGCAAAAAAGTCGGCTAGATTATAGCTCCAATCCGATTCACTGATGAACATTTAAAAAACCCATGCTATTGATATTTTAACACAAAAACCAAATATAACGATCATTTCAAAAAAAAAATTAAAGTTATAAGACAATAGAACACCACCACAACCACTGTTTCTAGCATGTTGTACTAAAAAAACACATGCAAAATTAAATTTCTATTTTTATTGCCTGCGTCATTGATTAGCAAACCTTCACACTGCGTATCCGCGAGTACTTGACATCTCTTATAATGTATTGAGCACTAGTGTTTTACAATCGATTTTGCATACCTTAAAAAACTTTAAAAACCTAATATGAATCTTTGTAGTGAATTTGTTGATACCACATAAAGATGTGAATGTCATAAAAGTCGCGGTTATATTGTGAAGATTTAAAAAAAAATTATGAAGGTACGGCTGTATTTTTACAAGAATATTACAGTAGTGTGAAATTTGATCAAAAGAACTATTAGATGATGTTTGCATGTTTCTTTACCATGGAATCTTGTTGTTGCTTTCTCAGTTTATCTGATGACGTGTGGATAGGACTCCGCACATACTCCACCTCTCCACCTTATATCTACCAACATGTTGACAACGAACCTGCTGATTTCTTTAAATGGAACACCAATATTAACGAGCCCGATGACCAGGACTCAGCTTTGTGCATCAGACTGTATAAAAGTTCACTGACCTACGGGACGAAGGGATGCTCTCATAATTACCACTACTTATGTGAAGGTGAACAAACTACTCTCTCTCTCTCTCTCTATCTCTCTCTC
Source organism: Magallana angulata (assembly GCF_025612915.1). Lineage (NCBI taxonomy): Eukaryota > Metazoa > Mollusca > Bivalvia > Ostreida > Ostreidae > Magallana > Magallana angulata. The sequence goes on from NC_069117.1 coordinate 7,259,010, forward strand.
TCTCTCTCTCTCTCTCTCTCTCTCAATTCTAAATACTCTCTAAACTGATTTAGATGTACCAGTCAGCGGTCTTTGGTCGGAATGGACCACGTGGTCTGCTTGCAGTGTCACCTCTGGTGACGGATCTCAGTCTCGATTTCGATCCTGTGATTCTCCACCCCCGTCCAACGGCGGCACTGATTGTATGGGAGTAAATACCGAGGACAAGTTTTGTAGTATAGTCGTTCCAGGTATGCTTACGACAATTTTAAAAGTTAATTCTATTTGGGTATGCATGTAATGACAGTTCTGGTCCAACGATAGAACATTGCAATTATATAAGGAAAAGAAATTCTATTTAATTTATAGAAAGAGGGTGTTTTACAATTTGATGTTTCATATTACTTTGGACTTGACTTTTAAAAAAAACGCTCTTTTTAGATTTTACCCAGTCTTTCATATAGAGCATATGTATACCTATCCTGAATGTACGGAAGCATATAATTGCTACATTAACACTCTTTTCCCGACACTTTAATGAAAAGTTAATTTTATTTGGGTATGCACGTAATGACAGTTCTTGTTAAAGCCTCTCAAATAATAGAGATTTGCAATTTTATAGGGAAAATTGTATTTAACTTATAGGTAGGCCTAGATGATTTTTCACAATTTAATCTTTCATATTAAGGGCATGCCTATAAAAATATAGAGCATATAAACATGTATATATATCTTGAATGTACGGGAGCATATAATTGTTACATTAAGACTCTTTAATTTTTTTTCGAAACTTAAATGAATAAAATTTACACTTAAAACTGTAAATTTTATACTTTAATGAGTAAAATTACTCTTTAATCTGTACAATCGACACTCTAATCTGTAAATTTTACATTTTAATGTCTATTTGTATAGTGCAGACAAAAATATTAAAAAAGGACACAACAGAACACTTGAACAAGATATTTTTAACAAGGTAATTCAGATGATGCGTACATGCTTTTTTATTCAAATAAAAAAATTCAATATTTCAATTCTGTTACAAACATTGCATTTGTTTAAGTTAATTTTAATCATACAAGTATTCTGACGGCAAACAAATTTATACTTTCACTAGAATTACATGTAAGCACATAGATTGATATTTTCTCCAATTGAATAAATTGAATAAATCCGGTCCATATGCTTCAAAATCACTTGATAAGGTATGCATTACAATAACTTGAGAGTAAAGATGAAATTGTGCATTTTACACATGAAAGTGTTTGATTTACAGATTAATGTATATTTTTTTAGATAAAAAGTGTACGAATAAAAAGCCAGATTTCCAGATTAAAGTGTACAATTTACACATTTAATTGTAAATTTGATATATTAAAGTGTTAAATTTACAGATTGAATGGTATGTTTTTCAAATTATTGGGATAATTTACTTATTAGTCTGTATGGTTTACTTTAATGTGCGGGAATCAAAAGATAAAACAATTGACCCCCCCCTCCTCTCTCATAAAAGTTTATATGATTGGGTCTATTTTCACTATTTTATATACACATAATTCTTTTAAGTTAATGGAGTTTGGTCTGTGTGGAGTGAATGGTCGAACTGCATACCTGTCCAGTGTGGGGTTGGAAATCGAACGCGCTCTAGGTCATGTGACTCCCCTCCGCCGTCAAGTGGCGGTAAACACTGTGAGGGGTATCCCGGAGAGAGCGAGGAATGTAATACCATAACCTGTTTATCAAATGAATGTAAGAAATTTTGCAAATGCATTGAATATGATATAAGAAATAAAGTTGACCAAAGTTTTGTTTTGTAATCTGTAATATCTAACCAACTGCTTAAATATTTCAATTGAAACTAATTTATCACGTTTACATTTTCTGTCAGGATGCAATTTGATTTTGACAAGATATTGCGCATCAATTTCTGTAGATTTAACCTGTGATTATTTCGAAGAAGTAAGTACCGTTTCTTTGGAGGAAAAAATTGAAAATATAACGAATAGACTGGCTGTGAATAAGAGCATCCTTTCATCGGAAGTACGCAAGAAGACCTGCGCAGAAGACCCGCGAACGTCATCTAAATACATGGGATTAGTGGCCATTGTGTTTCTTGGAATATCATTTGGACTACTTCTGGTTTTGGACTTTTCTTCATTTCTGAGATAGGCTTATGAAAAATTCAATGCGAAATAATAATGTTATTAAAACTATTCTTTGCAGTTACAAAACAGTCAAACTTTTGACATTGTTATTACTTAAGAAATAGGGTATCATTTTTGCATGTATATCAGGATAAAAATACGGGTTGGTCACGTATAAAAATCTCATTTAGCTGGAAGGGCTATTCAGAATTTATGGAAGACTTGATTACTTACCAACCCGTATTCATGCCCTAATATTCATCCAAATATGATACATTTTTTTATTCTTACATTTGTTGCAAATTAATGCGATAATATCGCCCATACTTAATGTTTTTGTTTTGACCTAGCACAAATTGTTCAATATTAATGAAAGTATTAAAAATTTTGATTAACATAATAAATGTATATAATAACACAACTTCTGACAAGACAACACTTTTGAATTATTTTTTCAAATATTTAAGTAAAAAAGTAAAGATAATTCACCCGTGCAATTGAAAAGAAAAAAGGTTGTCTCTCGGTGGAAATTTACTACTACCGTTGTTCAAGTCACAAAGCAGTTGAGAATCACAGTTTTTAGGTCACCTGAGTAAACTCAGGTGAACTATTGCTATCCGCTTACGTCCGTCGTCGTGCGTTAACAATTTGACACTTTTAATTTCTTCTTAAAAACTACAAGGCTGATTGTTACCATTTTTGGTGTGATCCATCTCTATGGTAAGAGGAATCTACATTGTGAAAGTCATGGCTCTACCACCCCCATGGCGCCAGATGTGGGGCCAAATATGCAAAAAAGCCAAATTTTCAAAAGTATTCTTCTCTATTCCACACATGTGAGGAAAAACTGGCTGTATAGTTATGATTTCCATGAAGCCCTTTACCAAAATTATAAAATTCATGGCCCCTGGGTCAGGAGTTCTGGCTCTAGGGTGGGGCCAATATGGCCATATAATAAAAATGTATTAAATCTTAGAAAATCTTCTTCTCTACTCCCATATATATTTGTTAAAAACTAAATGCCTGGTTATGATTTCCATGAGGCTCTCTACCAAAATTGTGAAATTCATGACCCCTGGGTCAGGGGTTCAGACTCTAGGGTGGGTCCAATATGGCCATATAGTAAAAATTGATTTAAATCTTTAAAAATCTTCTTCTCTACTCCCATATATATTTGTTGAAAACTAAATGCATGATTATGATGTCCATAAGGCCCTTTACTACAATTGTGAAATTCATGATCCCTGGGTCAGGGGTTCAGGCTCTAGGGTGGGGCCAATAAGGCCATATAGTAAACGTTGTCATGTTGTAAATTTTGTATTTATTGTCACCCGGTAAATTCAAAATTTACAACATGACAATGTATTGAATCTTAGAAAATCTTCTCTACTCCCATATATGTTTGTTAAAAACTAAATGCCTGATTATAATGTCCATGAAGCCCTCAACCAAAATTGTGAAATTCATGACCCCTTTGTTAGAGGTTCAGGCTCTAGGGTGGGACCAATATGGCCATATAGTAAAATGTTTTAATTCTTGTAAAATATTCTTCTCTACTCCCACACATGTGGGCAAAAAACTGAATACATGGTTCCTCTACTTAAATTGTGAAATTCATGGCCCCTGGGTCAGGGGTTCAGGACATGAGGGGGGTGGGCAATATGGCAATATAGTGTTATGCATATAATGTTTAAAAAATTTCTTCTCTATTCTCACACATACATGTATGTATAAAAAAAACTGACTTATAATTATGTTTACCAGGAAGTTCACTATTGAAGTTTTAATTTTCATGTCCCCTGGAGTATGGGTTTTGACTCTAGAGCAGGGCCAAAACGGATGTACATGTATAGGTGTAAATGCATATAATGTTAAAAAAATTACTCCCACACACCTGAAAGGAAAACTTAATTCATGATTTTGTAGATCAGATCTTTTAAGTTTTTTGCCAAAATTATTCACAGTTTTTTTTTTAAAGATTTCAGGCAGGGAGGTGGTTGTCATTACAAATTTATAATTTTTCTACTCCAGAATGAAACCTTATTAATTAAATGCATATATGAGACTCCTCGACAAGTTTGTGTATGGGTTTAATGCTACTCAGGTGACCGTTAAGGCCAATTGGCCTCTTGTCATTTTTAAAAAAATTAATTTTTCTTTACTTTCGGTTGAATATTTGTAATGGACAGTTTAAACTGAAAATAAATTGTTCTTATCAAAAATAAAAAAGAACTATAACAGTATTTAAATATCTGTATTTGTAAGCAAACAAAACATGTTAAATAATAATAAAAATATGAAAAAGCTTCTAATAAAAACAAGATTTGTAAAACAAGATAGTCTTTTCTAGACAAAGGTTGATATAAAGTGATATAATTCTGTACTTTACCAAATGCTTGGGTTTTTCTTTCAATTCAAACTTCTGTGAAAATAAACTTTGATAACAATGGAAATTGTCTTCTCCTTTGAGATCACGATTCAGCTAAATATTTACAATATTAAAGTTTCCACTATAAGCCAATAGATAATGCTTTTAGTTGATGGTCAAACTGCTCACTTGTTCAGTTCATGTAGCATTGAAAACAGACCGCGCTCTAGGTCATGTGACTATCCTCCGCCGTCTGTTGGCGGTAAAACCCGCGGAGAGCGAGAGATGTGGTAGTCTGCTCATCAAATCACTAGTCTGTTTATCAGATCCCTAGTCTGTTCATCAAATGCCTAGTCTGTTCATCAGATGCCTTGTCTGTAGATCAGATGCCTTGTCTGTAGATCAGATACCTAGTCTGTAGATCAGATGCCTATTCTGTTCATCAAATGCCTAGTCTGTAGATCAGATGCCTAGTCTGTTCATCAAATGCCTTGTCTGTAGATCAGATGCCTAGTCTGTTTTTCAGATCCTTTGTCTGTTCATCAGATCCCTAGTCTTTACATAAATAAAAAAAATTCTGCCTGCTGATTTTTTGTAAATAAAATACTCAATATATCTGCAAAGTTTCTGATTGAGGTAATGATATTCAAATTTGTTCTTGTATTGCTTTTAAATACACCGTTATTCATGCAAAGTAAAATCTGGAATATAAAAAGTGACCCATTTGTATTTGTGAAGATTTGGCCTGTATTCGTTTTGAAGAAATAATACCCGCAATAAAAAGCTGCAAGAAAATACTGAAGAAATCATCAAACATTGGCAGTTAAGAAGAGCACATTTTCTTTGGAAGTGCACAGAAAGACCCGTGCAAAAGACCCGCGGCCGTCATCCAAGTGTATCAGATTAGCGGGTATTGTATTTCTCGATGTATCTGTTCGACTTTCCTTTCTAATAGACTTTCATCATCTTTAAAATTGTTTTTGCTCTTAATGCAAGAAGTATTTCAATAAAAAATTCTAAAAAATTATTTGCATTTGAGCTAATATGGGATTTAAATATTCAAAATGCTGTAAAACTGCAAAATATTATTAAGAAATACACAAAGAAAGGCGCGGCTATTTCCATGTGAGTCTAATCTTTAATGCAAGGTAAAGAAACTTCTGAAAAAAAAATTTTCGAGTGCTATCTATAATCTTTATTAGATTTATATCTTAATCACAAATGCCCATAAACAGGGTGAAAATATTGAAAATATTTATTATCTTCTTTTGATGAGATAATAATTGATGAACAGATGGATGCATTTTTGAATACTAATAATTTATTTTTCTTTGTGGACGCCAAAATATTTAATTACATATATTTCAATTTGCGACATAACTGTATGAGTTAAACTAGTATAAAACAATTTTTGACATTTCTTTTCCCATTTGAGACACAGTCATATCTTGAAAATATGTTGTATTTAACGACGATGTCTTCAATAATTTTTGTTCCAACAGAAAACTTCAAAACAATCGAATATGAAATAGCTTATATAATTAGTGTTTGTATCCTGTGTTGGTGGTCTAAACAGCAATAGTAAATGTACTAAGTAACTCTCATGGTGCTAACTTCAAACTCCATGGACGCAAAAAATCGACAGTTGAAATGTGCTAACCATAGATCAAATATAGAAAGCTGGTCTTAATGGAATTACGTTTACCTACAGGGGCAAACTTAATGGATATTGATTTTATAAGAGTTTAAATAGAAAAAGCAAAACGTTTTTTCTCAAATACGTACTCTTGTAGCGATTTTAACTATGAAAACACTTTCAGGAAGAAGGTACATGTCCTGTAAAATGTCGCCCCAAACAAACGATCTTCGTTTACCATACATTAGAGGGCTTGTATATCATCACAGTTGAAAAACAAACGTTAGTAAACATGTTTATTGTTCATTTATTTTATATATCGATGAAAAGACACATGAATTTAAAATAAAGTGTAGAAGAGATTTATGAAGGATATAATATCAAGTATGAAATGCTGCGCAATTAAAATAGTGATTTTACTTTGGTGTATGAAACATGTAGAGAATGGTAAGTCAGTCTCTCTCTCTCTCTCTCTCTCTCTCTCTCTCTCTCTCTCTCTCTCTCCAAAAACACACCATTATCTTGCGATCGCTGGTTAAAACTGAAAAACGGGGGTAATGATAATATGCAGAGAGCTTAATGGTTGTCACCATTTTAATACTATGTTAATATGCTGAAGAAGAAGAGTTTTGTATAACAATCAGGCTAAACTTTCAATTTTTAAAGAAATAATTTATGGAATTTCTCTTTACTGAATGATATTTTGTCGCTCATAACGTACTGCTGTCACTTTAAGTAATAATTTTCATGTTGAAATTCTTTTTTACAAAAATGTGTTTTCCTTCTCAAATGACAAAAGAAAATCATGGTTTTAAATTTCTGTAAGCTGTATTTTGGGGGAAGAGCCGTTTAGAAGCTTTTATTGAAACAAAATTGATTTATTGTCGTCCTGTACAAAATTTATTATGATACGCATTCCTTATAACATAACTCTTTCTTCTGACAAAAGTTCATGAATTTTTCAAACTTTATTTACCATAAAAGTTTAAAGTTACATGCAGACTTATCATATAAGCAGGTTTCTGCAGCAAAATAAAATTCTAAGAAATACAGCTCATATTGCTTTAAATACAATCCCACAGTTTAAAATATAATATTAGTTAATATTAGTGACGGATGTAAGAACTTTTTTCTAACTACGTTTCTGGGAAACAGGGTTTTGATATCTTGACAATGCGAGGTCTGAATAATACAAATCTTACGACAGTCACTTTACAAGTTACCGAATACTAATTAAAACGAATTCAATTCGCTCTTTGATCACTTTTTCATAACTTAAGCTGCAAAGACGAATTTTCAAGAAAAAGCCGGGTGTCCATATTACGATATCTTGACAACGCATTACCCTATTAGACAAATTGCAGTTTCAATGTATCTCATTGTAAACATACAAGGCATGAATTGTGATTTTGTAATTAGACAAACGTTTCAAATAGTTTCTACTGTATTTCATTCTGTTTCAGGATTTTTCTTTGGCTCTAGTCTATTGGATTGGGAGTCGGCACGTATCGACTGTGAGCGAAGGGGAATGCGATTAGTATGCCTGAAGAACCTTACCATGTATGAAGCTGCCAAGTCCTACCTACAAGAAACACTGGTCAGGTAAACCCTTGGTGTGCAATCTACTTAGACAACCAAAGCAGTGAAACTACATTAGTGAGTTGATTTTATTCCTTATTGTACGACAGCTATCTGATCATCGCTAAGTCAGTGTTAATTTGTGCAAATATAGTAAGGAGTATAACTGTATTGTACATGATGTCATATTGTAAAATAATTTTTTTTAAAGTTTACCCTACCACTGATAAAATAAAAACATTGCACACTATCTCCAGATAAATTAAGCAATGGTCATCTCACCTAACTGTGGGTACATCTATGACAAGACTATCATCATGCGGTCCTGTAGCTTGAACTCCTGGCATGTTTCTCCGTTATACGGATATGAATGCCAAATATTTGATGCGAAAAAGAGTGAACATTGAAACACAGTTATAAGAAACGTGGGGACGAGTCTACATGTATAAGTGATGTTCGAATAGCCCGGAAAGTTGGTTCCAGACCGTTTTCTAACTAAGACACATCACACTGTCAAACCTCGAAATTTTCTTTTTTTAATTTGGGAATATGCATTCAAATTATACATGTTCATGTAGTTTTATACCTTTCGGGCTGGTCGACAAACGTAGTTGCTTACAATTTTGTATTTTGCAAATGAATTTGCTCGTTATTTATAATAATAATGTTTATATGAATAACACACTTGACTTTATGAACGATTTATTCAACGTTACGTTGCGGATTGATTTATAAAATGAATGCTGAGGTATGTACTACTTGCCATAAATCAGCAGAGACTCGTTGTTTAACTTCAAAAAGTAACGTATCCTTTTATAATCAAGCAAACATAATGATTATTCTGAGATGGATAAAGATGAATGCATCCATGAACATTAAAGAAAATTCTTGTCCACTTCAACCAAGAGAAGAATATCGTTTGATTGTTTGTTTATGAACTATAAATAATCGGAGTTTTTTTTAAAATAAGCGCAGCGCTTAGGCAACGTCTGGAAAAAAATAAAAATGCTTTAAGAAAAATATTAACCCTTTTTCCAATAAAGTTAGGGCAACTTACACAGGGATTGTCATGAAAACATTAAGATAATGCTAAACTTATTGGCCAAACAGTAAGCACTTTGCTAGACACATAAAACCTCGAATCGAGTCCAAATTTATTGTTTGTTTACCACTTATACCTGCTTACTTAACAGAAGGATTTCTTTGTGGAGACAATATGAACTGCGTCCCTTTGTCGTATCTAGGATAATTTTCTTATAGCACTTTGTTGCACTCACAATCCTTTTATCATGATGATAGTCCGTAGTAGATATGTAAAATATACTAAATTACTAAAATAATAACGTATAAAGTGGTATGGTCAAATACTATTTTTCCATCATTATTATTTACAATGCTTCAAGAATGCATTTCTAATGATCGAATAAAATTTGAGGGTCACTATTAGAGTTATAAGCAAGATACAGGGCTCAAAATTCTTTGTCACGTAAACAAAGCTCGTACCCTGTTTTTGTTAACAAAGATTCAATTTACCAATAAACAAATCTTTTCCAAGCTGATTTGTCTATGATCAGGCGAAATAATTAGTTCCTTACGTTTAACAGATTTATTTTTGGTCTAAAACTGGAATTTTTACTTCAACATACAGAATGTAAACAAAATCGTCTTTGAATAGATAAGAATTGTAAGATCTGTAATTCGCTTATAACTCAACGAACGAGACTTACATGAAAATTGTGGCTGCCGATTAAAAATGCCTTACTAAAGCATTGTAAACACTAAAATCGGAAAAATAATTTTTGACAAAAATCGTGACCATGTCCCTTTAATTAGAGAACATTAAAGACAAAGAGTCTTAAACAGGTTCTTTCTATCTTTATTTACCGGCTTGGAGTCTGATGGACATCAGTTAAGGACTGCCCATCAAGTTATTGGAAGTTACAGCTTTTCTAACCAATCGGGTTTTAAAAAAAGATTATTCTATGTCTAAACCATGATTTCTTGTAGATTGATAAGAATAAGGCACTTACGATTGGTCTAAACATTTCCTTAGTAACATCATAAACAACATCTTCACAAATAGCTTAAACCGATGTACAAGTAGCCGGTCAGTGCTGTAGCTTTTTATCAGTACTTCACGCTGTGTTTATTTTTTGTTGTGATAACTCGACATTAAGAATGAAACTTTAATAATTTCTGAATAGGATATCAAAATATTAATAATTTTACTTAGAATACATGTACATTTTTTATCTGTTCCGGTGAGCCTTCCTTACCATTAAATCCTTTGACGATTTCCCCCCACTAAATAGACAAGGAAGGAACAATGTAAAAACGGATTATCAACCGTCAACAAAATATATTCCCGGAATGCCAATACTGCTCAGAAAATTACAATGATAGGTTTTGTGAGCGTTAATTGTATGTATTCTAAGTTAATTTTAGTATTGTAAATTAACTTACTTTGATAACGACACATGTTTACAGAGAAGATGAGATATGTGCAATCATAATTAAAGATTCAAAAGAAGGTTAATTTTCTCCACAGCTTATTCTGGTAATAATTTTGATAATTCCAAATATTTTCTTCGACAAATATACCTGCATCCAGTGACTTAATTAAGTAAATTCCAAGTATAAAGCCTCTGTAAGGTTTGGTAATTTTCACATTGACAACATGTTATTGGGTAATAGATAGGAAAATGCAACAATCGTTTAATATTTGTCAAAAATATTTGAGAAACAAATTGGAACAAACTTTTGTATTTTTAATAAGTATTCAGAGAAAACAGCTCAGGTTTATTTCTAAAATCTTACTTTGTTTGGCTTTAGTAATGATTCAAAAGCTGGGTTTATTTGTTAATTATATGTTATTAAATGTTCTTAGAAGCACTTTCTAATTTTTTCATTTCTGTTTTGAGGTCAGGATATCAGCTGGTAAGAGCATCATAGCTTATGGTTAATTGGTATTTTAATTAGGAAATATCATTGCTATGCTTTTCAAATAATTTGCTTACTAAAATTCATTCCTTGAAAAACCTTTTATTGATTCATATTGGAATTCTTTCAACCTAAGATGCAACAATGTTTTTCAATTACCTATTCTTTGCTGATTATGGCAAAATTATTATTGAAACAATAATTTAGACACTGTGCCATGAACCTTGGACCAATTTATTTGTATCAGAAAAATGAGAAAACTATCGGTTGGCTGTGTGCGTGTACACTTTGCAAAGTAGGTAAATCTTGTTGTTGCTTTCTCAGTTTATCTGATGACGTGTGGATAGGACTCCGCACATACTCCACCTCTCCACCTTATGTCTACCAACATGTTGACAACGAGTCTGCTGATTTTTTCGCATGGAACCCCAATACTAACGAGCCCGATAACCAGGACGTGTCTTTTTGCATCAGACTGTTTAAAACTCCACTGACCTACGGGACGAAGAGATGTTATTTTGAACATCACTTCTTATGCGAAGGTTCTCTCTCTCTCTCTCTCTCTCTCTCTCTCTCTCTCTCTCTCTCTTACACACACAGACACACACACACGGAGGGTGGTTATGCAATATCACCGGCGTCGACGTCCAGACCAGGTTAAAGGTTTTGGAGCAGGTCCTTAATATAAGTTATAACTTGTCCTTCCTTCGCCAAAGTTGCATAGACGGCACAATGGGACCTACTTATCGACCTTAAAGACTTTGATGCTGAATTTCGGTCATGGATTTTCGATGCTGGAGGAGATTAAGGTTTTTGGAGCAAATTGAAGTTTTGTTTGGCGCATTTGCCCTTTTGCTTGCATTTATCTACGTTACCACATGTCCTTTCTTTACCAAACTTGGATGGATTGTGTGTTTAAGATGTTTATGCATTTGACAGGCTTGAATGCTGAATCTGAGCAATAGGTTTTATATGCTGGAGGAGGTTAAAGATTTTGGAGCAGGGTGAAGTTTCTGGAGCAGGTGCTCTGTGATGGCCATAGCTTAGCTATCACGTTTTAAATCTTCACCAAACTTTCACTTACTTATACAATTTTTAGAAAATGCTTGAATGCTGAATAGTTTATTTTTGGATGAGGTTAGGTTTTTGGAGCAATTTATAGTTTTTTAATGGTTGCCCTTTGATAGACAAATTTTAGTTATTATTGGTTTCATCTTTACTAAATTTACACAGATGATGCATCTTATTATTTGCTCAATGAATGCTGAATCTGAGCCACAGGCTGGCTTCGGATGTTGGAGGAGGTTAAGGTTTATAGAGCAGGTCACAAGTGTATGTAAATGATAGTTCTTACTTATTCAAACTTGCATGTAAATAACTTAAATCAAGAGGTAGCTTCAGATTTGGATAAAGAGTTATCTTGATCATCTAGATTCTAAGACAAATTTAAGATTTTTCAATAATTAATATTGTGTTTGGGTCTTGGGGTTAATTACAAAATAAAATAAATACTGTCCTTAATTTAGGCAGACTTAAGTACGTAATATAACTATGGGTGTGTAAATAAAGATAACTTCATATACACAACTTCATTTCGATTATCTTGATGCTGGAGCAGGTATAAGTTTTTTGAGTAGTTAAATGCAGGTTTGAATGTTGGAAAAATGCTGTTCTGACCAACATTCATTGTCCATGTAACTTATGATTTAAAACATAAAGCTATATTCAGATACAGTGCCTGATCTCTTTTATGCTAAGAATACTTTGCCCTATCTCACTCAATCTTTTTTAAAAAACGTGATATATCATGATTCCTTCTCCTATGATATTGAATCAAATAGTATAGTATGATATGATATTTTATGGCAAGATGTCTAAGGGATTTTTCTAACAAGAAAGTCAGACGCCACTGAAATGCAAATATGAACTCTGAATCGTTGCATTTACTTTTAAAAAGGGCCGGAAAAATTGAACACTATTTCATCTTTATCATAAAATGTAACTAATGATTATGCCATGTTTTCCTGATTGATCAATCACATTTAACGTGGTGACGTAAATTTACCAAATCAAGATAATATCCCAATTTCATGATGATGATACTTCTGTACCATGGTAATTTTATGATGCGCTTACCCGGCGGACGCACCGTTAATTATATCATATTACAATTATCATATGTAAACTGATTTAGATGTGCCCATAAATGGCAATTGGTCGGAATGGACCACGTGGTCTGCTTGCAGTGTCACCTCTGGTGACGGATCTCAGTCTCGATTTCGATCCTGTGATTCTCCACCCCCGTCTAACGGCGGCACTGATTGCATGGGAGTAAATACCGAGGACAAATTTTGTAATATTGTCGTTCCAGGTATGGTCTTCACAATTAAATAATTGATATTTGTGAATATTTTATAAATGTAATGGCAGTTTCATCCTAAGCCTCAACAATTACTTTGTTGACAGAGACTTCCACTTCTATACGGAAATAATTCTAAGATGGAGGATGTTTCATTAGTTTGGTGTAACACATTTTTTTAAAAATGATATTGGAAAATAACTGGGTTTTCCTTCAGTCTTAAAACTGTACATACTAATACCTATCTGGAATGATCCTTTCTCTCTCATAAAAAACGAGAACAATTCATAAAGTCTATTTTCACTATTTTACATACATAATTTCTTAAAGTTGACGGAGTTTGGTCAGCATGGAGTGAATGGTCGAACTGCAAACTTGTCCAGTGTGGGGTTGGAAATCGAACGCGCTCCAGGTCATGTGACTCTCCTCCGCCGTCAGGTGGCGGAAAAGATTGTGAAGGGGAGCCAGAGGGGAGCGAGGGATGTGATACACTGGTCTGTTCATCAGAAGAATGTAAGAATTATTGCAAATACATGTAATATAATAATTCGTTTATTATCCTACTATGAATGAAGTTGACCAAGGTTCTTTTTAACTGATCTATTTGGTTATGCCCAAGTAACAACTTTAGTATTTCATTTGCAACGAATCTAACACATACATATTTTTGGTGAGACTGCAATTTGATCTGATAAATGCATTTTAATTTCTCTAGATTTTACATGTGTTTCTTTCAAAGAAGATACTTCGGTTTCTCTGGGGGAAAAAATGGATAATATCACCAAAACATTGGCTGTGAATAAGAGCATCCTTTCGTCGGAAGTTCGCAAAAAGACATGCGCACAGGACCCGCGACCGTCATCGAAGTACTTGGGATTAGTGGCCATTATATTTCTTGGAATGTACTTTATACTGCTCCTGCTTGTCGACTTTTCTTCATTTCTGAGATGGGCTGTTGAAAAATGCGGAGCGTAATACAAATGCTGTCAAAAGTCCTCTCTACAGTTCCTAGCTATTAAACTTTTGACATTCTCCTTATTTCTGAAGAACTAATATTGTTCAATATGAAGTTAAAAATACCAAGCTCTCCACCATTGTACATATCACAGTGTATACCCCCCCCGGCTTATGATCAAATATTGTAAAATTTGAAATTTTTCGATTTGCCTTTATACTTTGATTTGGTGTTAATGTTCAGGAAAACTCAATTTGATCTTAGTAATAAAAGTTTGATTTTTAATTTTTGTTTTAAGTTCATTCACATTTCGTATTATTTATATAATCTTTAAATCGGATATGATACTCTCCCCATGAAATTTTTAGTGCTATATTTTATCTTGAGCGTATTGCAAAATGAAATTTAGTAATACACTTTTTCCATGTAATCTTTGATACACTGGCCATTTTCTAAAACAACATTTAGTGTTCTACATGTACAATAAATTGAAATCTCAAAAATAAAGAATAAAAATAAATGTAGCAAAGAACAAATTTTTAGAAATAAGAATGCTTCTTTTTACCCCAGTGAACCCCAATGATACCCCAATGAACCCCAATGATACCACGTATGTTCATTATTGGTACACTTAATGAATATTTTGTACCAACATGTTAAACAAATGAATTAAATTTCAACTACGCCGCGTTTTTTCACCGATTGATTACCCAGTGAACCTAATAATATCTGAACCAAATTCCGTTGATACCCTCAACGAACCACAATAAACTTGAAATGAGCTCTGTTCAATGATTCATTCACCGATGAATATTAATTTTCCAAATGATACAGAAATAAATCTCATTCATTCAAGAATATACATGTACTTTACATACTAGTACTATACATGTACATGTACTCAATCAGACTCCGATCAACATTAACTTACATGTACCAGTGATACCGTATTTTAGCTGTAATTATACCTAAGTAAGCCACAAAGATACTTTGATGAACACCAATAATACCTAGGTATTATTTGAAGGCATACTTTTTACCCCCCTCCCCTTCAACAAAGTTTTTTTGGGGAGAAGGGCGAGGGGGGGGGGGGGGGGGGTTACAGGAGTCACATTGTCCATCCGTCTGTCTACATACAAACATTGCTTATAACCTGAATGTGTGTCATGAACTTATCATTGGGGTATTTCAAAGTTCATTGGGGTATCATTGGGCATCATAAGGTATCATTTGGGTTCATTGAGTATCATTGGGGTTCATTGATGTATCATTGGGGTTCATTGATGTATCATTGGGGTTCATTGATGTACATGTATCATTGGGGTTCATTGAGTATCATTGGGGTTCATTGATGTATCATTAAGATTCATTGGGGTATCATTTGAGGTTTCAATGGGGTTCATTGGGGTATCATTGGGGTAAAAAGACGCACCCTTCTGAGGATATTTAAAAAACCAAAACAATAACTATAAGACAATGCTAAAATACAAAATAAAACTTATCAAAATGTTCAAATAGTTGATCTACCTTGAGAGACAGTTTTACTCAACTGTGTAAATCGAATAAGTGAAGCGCATGGGTTATTTTTTTTTATTGAATTGAACAATCGAAACAATTGCACAAAAGGAAAATATATTTAAAATCAGTGATCAATGAAAAAACACCAACAAAACACTGTTATGACATACAATTCCCTTGACACAGAATTTAATGTGAATGTTCTGGTCTATCATCAAGTGGGACCGATTCTTAATTAATCACAAGAGTTGAAGACTACCAGCAAATAGCAACACAGGGAAGTGCATCTCGAGAGGCTACACACCGTAAATATCTCCTTTTTTTATTTTGTTTATTGACGAACATTGTGTCCAAGTTTACAATATTTATTCGCGTTTAAACAATAGAGAACTAGTAATTTATTGATTAACGTTTATTTAAGAACGTTCACCAAAGGACACCATTCTAAGATATAGATAGGAAAGTTGAAATCACGCACCCAAACAACGTACCCACTTTTGACATCGTAATCCGTATTAACCTATTGACAAGGGCTGAACAAAACTCGAAGATTAAGGGCAAACTAAGCAGTATTTATTGCTAGTTATAACTAGATATAATTGTGTTAGTGCCAAAATTTGGGATACTTATATAATTAACTTTTTCTATTTATAGTTTTAATGGATTCTAATGATAGAATTAATGTGGGTAAAATAATATAAGCATCTTATTCATGTGTAAAATGCATTTACCAAACATTAAGGAATTCAAGTAATATTATCTAATGAGAAATTCCTCATGACTCATTGAAATATTTTCATGGGAAAGATACGATTATCAACCTGTGTATTTGAATATTTTCTTTCTTTGCAAAAGGGAGGGGGTTTTGATCAAAGTTTGTTTTGCAAAACTTGCATTTGGTTGTAAATCTCATTTATCACACAGCGTTATTATTTCTGTTGATTATGAACTGTTTTGACTTTAACAATATAATCGACCACGCTGTATATGCACATCACATCGAATAAACTGAGCGCATTATCTGTGGATTGTGTCCGGTTTCTCTTCAGTTTAGAATTGCTTTACAGAACACTGCATGAAGAAAGAATTATTTCAAGCTCAATACGACGTAGATTCACTTTTAACTTGAGAACAAATTATGTCGATTTGTTTTTAATTTATTTGATTGTTTTATATTTGACATAAGAAATCAGTGTGTAGTGAAGTTGAAATAAATTATATGAAAGATAATTCAACGTGATAAGTTACAAGCGACAATGATTCACTATTACCATTACGCCATGGAAGGCATTAAACAAATGTAGATCCTCTTCGGTCATTACCAGCAATGAAACTGGTAGTTTCACATATTAACTCCACATTTAAAATAAACCATAATAATTAAGGCCACAGTGTGTGAAATCTGGCAGGATTTAAACAACGCTTGACACGGTGAGATCGCAACGTTAATTTCATAATTAGTTAATATTTTAAAGATGATAATTTTATTTATTTCCTTCAGATATTTGAAATGATATGTGTATTTTTATCATATACATTTCATATAAAGAATGTAAATTTAATGTTAATACATTTATTGTACGCCTGCTGTGTGTTAATTACTATAGAGAACGCTATATTAGATGAATAATAGGAAATATTTTAAAATTAAAATAAAAAGGTTGTAGTCTTTGCTTGTTACTTACATGTACTTCTTGTTTCAATAAATCTTGGTGAGTTAAAAACCTAAAACATTTTCACTTCTTTTACAGACATCAACATGGAAATTGAATATACCCAACACAGTGCATCGCCAGTAAAACGTGTGATATCGGTGATCCCAGAGGTGATCCCAGAGGACTCTGAACGGTTACCAGAATTGGAATTTACCGCTTCCCGTCTCAGTCGCAATGAATCTCGTGCGATGATGTCACGTGCTTTATCCCGGAACCTGACACGGGCATCCTTAAAAATCCCGTCATTTGTTGGTGGACGTAGCTCTAAGACAATCTTCGTTGATCCGCCCACCAAACCACAGTTTGATCCCGATGATGACTACGACTTCGACTTTGAAAGTGACGAAGGTACACACCGTCTCCCTCCTCCCCTCCGCATCCCCCCCCCCCATTTTTTAGAAACTGATTACAAAATCTACTTTGAGAAACATAAAATTCTTTTATTCACGAAAAGGGACCATTTTTTTTAATCTGTTGGATGATCAATTGTACAGTGTATTATATTAAATGATAGATAGCAAAACTGATAGGGCTTTCAGTTTCAATAGGTATATTGTTAAATAAAATTGACACTCAAATTTTGGTTCCCTATTGAAAATGCCTTACTAAAGCATTTTTAACACTAAAATTGGGAGAAAAAATTATTAAAATCGTGACCATGCCCCTTTACAGAAACCTGAGAGCTTTGCGTGAGTGTAACGTGGCTGGGTTTTCGTATATTCATTCGTTAGTGTTACACGTATAATTAATTTAGTGTAATACGTGCACAGACCATTTCCCTACGTCACAATGACTTGCAGTTTCTATCAAGACGTTATTAGTATATTCACTTGTTATATTAGGGAACATGATTCGTCTTGATATGTATTTTTCCTTTTATAAAAAAAAATGAAGAATATAGAATAAATTCGATAGACTCTACCAAATTTATGTGATGGTATCGGTTGCAACCTTTTAAGTTTCTGTTTATAAATTGTTTCTCTAAAATGCAGCTATCGAATTGATTCCTCGGGTATTTGATATTTATAAACACTAACAGTGGGGTTTTATAATAAAAGTCAAGTGACAATGGATATTAACACTATCTTTACAACAAGATCGTTGAGTAAAAATAAAGGACAAAGGGATTTTGCGAGATTTTTAAATGCCATTTTTCAATATGGATTTCTTAATACTTATATTGGTTTGTAATCGAGTATCAATTTCAAAAACCAATTTAATGTCATTTTGTATCACCTTTAAGTGTGTAAATACCAGCATTATGCATCACCTCTGCTCTTTATTCATTTTGTTAAGATTACTTTTCAATTATATTAACGAGAAAGCACCCTGTAACAATTTCAATTCTAATTTCAAAAATGTAGAACAAATTACCAGAAAAGAATAGAAAATGAAAATTATTAAAACCAGTATAAGGCATTGCCAGTTTATGGATACCATGAGGCCGAGTAGAGCAAGATGAATTTTTCATTGTGAACCAATGTTAAAGTAAACAAACAGACAACACAGAAGCGATGGGGGTTGTGGATATTACCACGGGTGAGCATGGTGGCTGTTTAATCTGGACGAGGCAATGATAAGGCTCCCCTTTAAAGATCACGGCCTCTATGAAATAATCAATCAGTCATTGTTGATCTAATCTTTGAGCTAGTTTCTATTATTACAAATCAAAATGAATGTTCATGGTCCGTATCGCCTCTTAGACGAGACATACGGCAGAGATTGACAGTGACTACCAGGGGGAGACTCGGATAATGATTAGTGTTAAGTGAGCAATATTACGCTTCATCACTGATATGGATAGTAAGTTCTTAAAACATTTAAGTGAAAATTCTTCTTGATTTGGTAACATTCCTCGATGTCATTAAAGAAATGATTATAAATCGTATTTAGTATAATTTTCAATTTTTCTTTTCTTTCAGAATATCAGTAAAAAAAAATATGATTATCATATATATTATATCAACAGACTCAACCAATCTTTGTATTTCAGAGGAATCTTCACCTATTAGCTATGATTCTGTGGAGGACGTTCACAGGCGAGCCTACAAAACCTTCTGTAAACAGCTGGGGGTCATGCCATGCTCCAATGTGCTGCGGCAGTTCGGCAAAACGTCCGTCAACTTAGCTGACCTTAACCTTTCTAACAAGGAGCTCAAGGCTGCTTTAATGACATTCATAGTAGGTTCTATACGTCCTCTTTATGTGTGTTCGGATAGTTATACAAGTTATCTAACTAAAACAAATTAAAAAAGAGCATATTGAACGGCCTTTTTACAGAACATTTTCAGAGATGATGATGGCGATTATAGTGACGAAGACAGTGAGGTATATCCGGTTGATTGCTTAACGCATGCGTGCCTGTTTTAGCTTTGGTGATGGGCAACAAGTTCAATGCTTTTTGCTTTTGTTGCACTTTTATAAAGCTTAGAAAGTTATTGTTATACACTTGTATAGTATAGGAGATTCTTGATTGTTAATTTGATTTTTTATTAAGGGAGTAAGAGAAAAGTTTACATCTTTAACAAAAGTTTTGTTTTTGCTAGAACGATGGAGAAATTTATGAGATTAATTTGTCGGGAAATAAATTGACCACCAAAGAAATGGAGTACGTTATAGATCTCCTGACAGTAAATAAAAGGATCTCAAATTTGGTAAGTATGCTTTTGTATTGCAGCTTTGTGGATTCTCTTTTAAATAATGTGATGAACGATAAATTGAAATGAATATACGGTAAACATTAAATTTTGCTCTAGACAAAGTGTGTATTTCAATTTAAATTCTTTTGATTCACTTTTGTAATATTTTAAAGAAAGAAAAGCAATTACAGGTTACATTCAACCATTTAGAATTTAAAATAAGCCATAATAATATCAAAAATATTTCTTAAAAATCATACATTCTAAAATGATATTTAAACAATAAAATGCTTTCTTTGGTGGTTCATGCGGGATATGAAGGTGGTGACATTGCAGGAAAAAATATATAAACTGCGGGTTATGTAAAAATAAATTGACAAGAGTTAACAAATTAAAAAGTCTGGGAAATTTGACATGTATTTATTCATTTTTAACCACATTTGAATAATTTTCTCTTCTTCTACCATTGGCAGTAATCTGTTGTCCCGCTGTATGATTTTTTAAGACTGATTATCCTCACTGAAATAAATTCTTAAATATTGAATTTAACGATGAGGGCAATGAAAAAAACATTGACGCATATTATTTGTGTAAAATTTATTTTGACTCAAAGAAATCAATTTAAAAGCTTGCGTTGTCCATTCTGATTTGTAATAATAAAACATTGTAAATCATCGGAGTTTCTGTACATGAATTCTCGACCATTTAAGCGCCGGTTTTGATCGGCATTTAATATGAGGATGTTTGTTTGACGATTTATTGGAGATAAATCAAGTTGACGCTTAAAAAAAATAACTAAGGGCTTTTGAAATCCGTATAAATTAAAGCTACAGAATAAATTAACATTGGTTTCTTACTTGTGACATTAGCATAAATATGAAATATATCCACAGGTCTTGTCGGGTTGTCATTTGGCGGGAGAATCCTTGGAAAAACTGGCGGACTTCCTCAGAAAATCAAACACCATCCAGAAACTGGACCTCAGCAGTAAGTATACAAGACCAAATCACATCGCATGCATGCAGAAATAAAATATCTTTGAAAAACGAATTTAAAAAAATCAAGAAATGGGTAATGAATGCAGAGCCCCTTTTTAAAATTAAAATTACTTTTTGTATTAAACAAAACATAATTTAAAATATCTTGACTCTAATGGACTTTGTATACACGTGGTTATTTTACAAAGGCATTATTTCAAAATCAAAAAGATTTGAATTAGCAAACAAACTTAAAAAGATTTTTAAACAAGACAAATACATGTAAACACTTGGTACACAAGAAACCATTAACTGAAATAGTTTCATCTGATATAAAGTCGATCTGATCGAGAAAATACAGCACAATTTGGCCACCATTATTTATATTACTCATGTGCAGCTGATGTAAGCACAAAATCAGTATTATTGGTCCATTAATTTCCTACTCTTTGTACTGAGACATGTTGGAATACTTCATGTTTTAAATTTTTTTTTTCAGACAACGATTTAACAGACAAAGACGCTGAAGCACTTTGTAGAATTATTCAGGTAGAGCAATCAATCAAACTTTCAAAATTGGCCACACACAAAAACAACAACAACAAGAGATGAAACAATTTTAAAAACATTTGAAATAAATTCAAATCAGAAATATGCCAGGATAGTATTCAATTACGACTTTTTTCATTATTTAGGATAATGAAAGCATCTTCGAGTTGATTTTAGCTCACAATAACTTAGGGGAGGGAGGTGTAGCTATTGGAAACGCTTTAGGTAAGTCACAGATGAGAGATTTTATTGTTTTTATATATACCGGTAATAGACCTCTTATAAATAGTAATACTGGTAAGTCATTAAATGATTTTCAGAGAAAAACGATACCCTGAGATCCTTAGATCTTAGCTGGAACCACATACGAGTCATCGGTGCGGTGGGACTGGCAAAAGGTGTCCAGGTAAAGACCGTTTGTTTTAGATTTCACCTTCTATAGGTAGATGTCTTACATTCAAGAATCATCAAGAATCCTACTTTATTTCATCTTAAAGTGCACCCAAGAAATTAAGTATAAATTGTCTCCGTAGAAAAACTGCCATCTGGAAAAACTAATCCTGGCTTGGAATGGGTTTGGTTTTGAGGGCAGTGTAGCCCTAAAGAGACTTCTGGAAAACAACACCTCATTACTTCATCTTGACCTCTCTTGCAACCGGATCCATCCGCCTGCATTATTTGAAATTATTAAAGGGCTGGAGAAAAATAAAACATTATCTTTACTTAATGTAAGACAAAATTGTTTATTTCTACTAAGAGTATCTAGAAAAGTAATGCAATCTTTGAGGTGCTAATAGATACGGTATAATTGATGTTAATGAGGCGGTGGTAACGTGAACTCTTTTAACCACATCCTTCTATTTCTTAAGCTTTCACAGAATCCTATTACGGCACCGATGACGTCAATATTTTTGAGTCGTCTGCTTCGCGCAAAACACTCTGGTCTTCAAGAACTCGATCTAGCGGTATGTGGGCAGCGTTTTGGAATTCATTTATTCAGTAATTATTTTATGATTCTTTGAAATGTTTTCATCAATATGTCATACACAGGTATTTAACTTTTATGTTTGACATTTTACAGGGCATTGTTGTGGACAAAGAATTCGAATCGGTGTTAGAAAAAATAAGAGAGAAAAGACTCTTTACTGTACGATATGATACCTCACTTCCGGTGAACAAAGGAGCCGCAGTGAAAGTTGATCCTAAGAACGTGTTTAACATTGACCCAATCAGAATCCTGTATTTCATGAAAGAACATTTAAGGACCATAGATTTATTTTTGAAATTTGATAAGGATTCTAACAACTGTCTTACACGGGATGAAATGCAATTAGCGTTTGAGGTACAGTGAATTTAAAGATTAAGATTAACGGATACATGCATGTTACTGTTTTCAATCAGTTCCAGTACGAAAGACTGAAAAGATTAATGGTTAACTTAACTTTTTCCAAGTTTTGCGGGACCCTTTGATGATAATTTAATAGCAACAGACATACTGTGGTTTTCACATAATTAAAGAAGTAATACCTTGTTATTACACCTGTAGATGGAGGGATACCCAATAAGCCAGGAGGCCATGGATTCCGTCATGTCGTACCTAGACACCAACAAAGATGGCAGCGTCGACTTACTGTGAGTGATGGCTATCAGTGTTTACTATACCACGTGTCTTAACATCGTGATGTGATGAATTGTTGATCTTAACAATTGTTTTTAAAGTATACCATTATTACAAGAAGAAATTGAGCGACTTCATACAAAATTCCCGGGGACTTACAGGTAGTTTCACGTTTGGTAGGACATCACCCCTGTATCGTGCTTCAGGGCGCTTTGTAGAGTCACACAAACACCGATTTACACAGAAAAAGTTTCTTGGGAAACCATTGCATGATTTAGCACAATATTGGAACCATTTTTACAAGAGCTTGGACTTTGGTAGTTGTGTTAAACAGCAATGTGACGTAGACCTGTCTATTTTATTGTTGGCCCAACAAGTTTTGTCTGGCCTTTGAGCTAAGACTACGCATTTTATTTGTATTTCACTCTAACCAGCCTCATTTTAACATGTTTTGATACAAGAAACAGAGGTTTCGCCCTACTGAAAGTCCTATGTCTTGTTTAAATGGTTTTATTATTCGCTTTATCTAAATTTACCGCAACTTATCTAAAACGTTGTAGCTGATATGCGTACAAGCATAGCTTGGAACTAGATAAAAATCCTACCCAATGGTTGCGCAGGAAATGCACTTAGCTTTATATATAAGCATACAAAATTGGAAGCGGTGCACTGTGAGCTAGCTAGAAGTTTTCTTGAATAACGCTTTTAGTTTATTGCTCTGTTTTATCAATATTCGTTGAATACCAAGTATCGAATATATTATGTTATTGAAATTTAGTAATTAAATTTATAAGATCTTAATCAACTAATTTAGGTATATTTTAAATTAATTTTTATTAACATCCGTAAAAAATAAATACTTACGAACATACTAGATGAAATCACAGTTTATCATGCTATGTCATGTGATCTTGTTCGATCAAGAAACTTAAAAAATGACACCACGCTTAAACACAACTGGGTAATCCAACTCAAAACTACCAATTTCTGGTTTGTTTTTGTCTGTTACGCCCAATTTTTTAATTCTAGAGAGTTTATCGATGGTGAACGGAAGTTAAAGAGGAAATTAATTCAAGAAAGAGAAGAGCAAAAGTTACGCCAATTAGCGGAAGAGGAACTCCGTGGAGGTCATGAATACTCACAGGCGTACCGCCGTCCAGCCAATCCAAAGCTACCTCCTATCAGAAAATGAGTCGTCTGTGTTTCTGTGTCCCAAGTTACTTCTACAACTGGGCGTAGTAAGGTGCTACTGTGATAATTTTTTAGACTATTTAAAATGGACCTGAATTATAAGAGTCCGTACTCTATGGCTCAAGGTCAACCCGAAGGTGTTTTTATTTGCTAGATTATGACCGTAAAATCAAATATGTGATCCATTTTTAGACCAATACAACAAACTGAAACTTTGGAAGGTCGAGCAAGTGTATGCCATGTTTATAATAATCGTTGATCATGTGGTAGACCATTAAGATTAAAGTGAATAATAACCTATGAGGTACACTTTCTCCTTTCTCAAACGGGATACTTTGAAAGAAGTCAGTAGCCAGGCAAAGAAGACAAAAAGATATCATAAAATCCAGAAGTCTATGTTTCTATCAGTCTATTTTGGACCATGTTGCACACTAACGTAGAGGAAAATTTCCATTGGTGTTCCTTCAGCGTACACTATATGTTACATCGGTCCTAAAACGCCGTCATGTCGCAGGCCTCCGGCAGGTTGCAAAATACGTATATTCATCTTTTGCACGCAAAAAAACTTTATTGTTCAGAAAATAAACATAACTATAATATTAAAGATTAAATCAAAATGGGATGCAAACTCAAGGATTCCAATTGAATTATTATTTTTATATATATTTTCAATGAGTCATATTGTATCTTTGTTTACCTCTTGACGCTGTGTTATTTTCCTTTTTTCATTTATTATGTGTTTAAAGTGGCATACAAGCCCGACGGGCTGGATGTTAAAATCTATACTTATTACTGTATATATTCCATTTTAAATTGTTATACACATGTCACCATAAGTAAATAAATAAATTACTTTTATGATATAATGTATACATTCAGAGTATGTTTTACCTTATTGCTTTTGAAATCTGGGACGTTTAATTTCTTGTAAAAACACTTGGCCTATTCACGGCACATATATAAAAACGTCATCACGCGTTTTGAATATATTTATTATTGTAAGATTAAAAGAAATGTTCGAACTTACAAAACCAATTTGATATGTACTTATGAAAAATAATCGATAAATCATGTATTTTCGTGAATAAAAAATATTTGTCTCGACAAAGTTTCTGGCACTGTATTTTTAGACGCGAAATTGAACTAAATAACATGTTAATATGACTGTTCCGTGTATGTTTCATATTCCTGATTTAGAGCGTATATAATGGCTTTAAAGCGACGATACACAAATACTTCATATAAATAAAGATTAAATATAATTATAACTATAAGCATTGAATGCTTATTTTTAAATGTCATTGGTCCTATAACACACCAAGGCTGTCCAGACAAATTGAATATCGCGCGTTAGCGCTGTATTATTACACCAAGGCTGTCCACACAAATTGAATATCGCGCGTTAGCGCTGTATTATTATAATAATAATAATACAGCGCTAACGCGCAATATTCAATTTGCCTGGACAGCTTTGGTGTGTTATAGGACCGACGACATCCAAAAATGAGCATTCAATGCTTAAATTAATTTTAAAATAGCAGATTAATATTTGGTTAGGTTATTTTTTTTCTCCTACATGTATTCTGCCCTTTTTTCACTTGTTTTTTTTTCGGTGTTATTTTAAGTAACATTTAACCTGCACAATATATTAAAAGATCAGTAGTATTACAGCTGTATATAGATAGTAAATCAATAGGTGGACAGTGAACTTAGCTAGATGTCTTTTGAAACTACTGGAGTAATATAAAACATAGCATGATTTAATTCAAGATATGTACAAACGAATACTCTCTTGAAGCCCAGCAGAATCTAAATCTGCCTCAAATCGGAAATGAGATAATGAAGACACGAATAGATACCTGTATCAACGAATAAATACAATTTCTCTCTCTTTTTTCTTCTCTCATACAGGTAAATGTTGTAATTAGGAGGCATAGTCGTATATTTATTATTACAATATAAACAGCGACAATCATCTCAGAAATATTCTATGCATGATGGGTGTTATAGCGCTGTGATCTCGCACTGGCCATTGTTGTGGAAGACGTTTTTGGCGCCACATTTGGCCATGTGGTTGACGGTTGTGTATGGAGGAGTTCCGCAGGTCCTATCGTGGATCTGTCCCTCCCAGTTCCCGTTTATTCGGTACTTGAACTCAAACCAGCCACTTTCTGTCTTGGAACAATCCATCGTAATATCCAGAAGCCAGAAATGGGCTCCATATCTTCAAACAGAATGTTATTTTAGATTACAGTTAAAGTTTCTCCCAGAATACCATGCTGGACGATCTTAACTTGGTATTGTGTCTACTAAAAATGGAACATAGAGCCTGTAAGTTTGATTGAAATTTGGCCAATATATATGTAAAAGGAGCCTACTCTAAAAAGTTTCCCTGTACATTCAAAAATAAGTTATTTACGGCAATTAAAGCGTCCACAACATATCTAAACAAAGTTTAATGCATGCATCAGCAATACTCATAAATATGAAGTACTATAATCCACTTACGTGTTCAGTGGGCTATACTCGGCCACGCCTTTCTGGTTTGTCGTCCACAGGGCTGGGGAACCCGTGGCCTGGGACCCTCCGTAGGAACCCTGCCCTGGCTCAGCACCGTACCAGTCCAAGTAATTGTCCCCCACCTTCCATGCATTAACCGCTGGGGAGTACGTTGGTTCCGGGCTGTGTCTGATTGGGATGGAACATGGGCTGGTCACGGGGTTATCAGTACATCCTGAAAAGACCCAAATGGCATGGCTTTTAAAGCTGGATGGATCCTGATATGATTTAAATGTTATTCTCAGGGATACTATGACTTAAAATAAATGCAATAGATTTGACGTTTCATTAAGTTGTCATTTGGCAGAAGTTTAGTTTTACACTCACCTCTTGCTAGCCATACTAACATTATGTTCTATTGTGTTCGTAGTTATCATAAAGTCTAATTTAAACAGACAAGTATCCTTTAATTAAGTACCTTGTCTATGATCATGGTCAATTCCTCCGTCTATGAATACATTCTCTCCGTTTTTCGTGTTTCTTTCGATCAGTATGACAGTTCTCGCCCAGGTACTGTTCCCAGTGGTTTCGGTGGTCCCAGTATTGAAGGTGGTGCTGGTATAACTTGTAGACACCACTGCGGTTGGTGGGGCCTGGCTAGTGGTTTCCTCGGGAGGTGAGGACGTGATCGACGGCTTCTGGAAAAAGAAATGATCTCCAGGCCCTGTTGGTCCATCTAAAACCCAAACGTTCATATGACTTCTCGAAAAAGGTTTGAACAGCTTATCAGATGACTGTCAATTTGAATCTTATTGACAATAATATCGACATCTCTAAAACTTACCGACTATAAATGCCAACATCGGTTCTGCACTATTGTCAATTACGATGTACGCATTTCCACTGCCGTCCACTGTGATCTTTTTCATACAATCCGAAACTAGGTCACAATATTCCCCGGCAGGTAAGCCAGTTTGAAGGGTTCGGTCCATATGACCTTGTTTTGCCATTGCAAAGAATCCTATCTGTCCACGTGCGAAGGAGATTTCGTCATTTTCATTTCTCCAGTGCTTAATATCTGTGCCAGCAACAGCATTTCTGAAGACAACCATGTTTGCTATGGGATTCCATCGATGTTCACATACCCATCCGTTACCACAAGACCCATCAGCATTGATTGTTACGTCTTTAGCAGAGTAATCGGCATTATGTGGGGGACCTGCGTCAGTGTTTTCAAAATAATAACTGCTCATGACTCGCGTAAAACCATAGTTGTATGCTAGTGTGAATGCGACCGCCATTTTGTAGTCACGTGGTGTTTTATGAGTGATAAGATTTCCACCTCCGCCGTGACCTCTCTGGTTGTCATGGTTATCAACAAATACAAAAGCATGGCTTGGGTCGGCCATTCCCCAGGAAGGAACATACATGTTGTTGAATTCCCCAAAGTTGTGAACTCCATACGCTATTTTCTGACAATAGCGGAACTCGGTAACGTATCCCAACTCGTAGTACTCATTGACACGGACGGCCCCGTCATTCTGGTCGATGACCTCGTGATAAAAGAACGGTCTCCCTCCCTCAGGTAAGTCCTTGACCCTATCCTGGATTGCCTTGACATCGTCCGGCCACATATGCTTGGAGGCGTCAATTCTAAATCCTGCCACCCCGAGATCGATGCAGTGGTCGAAGAACTCGGCTATTTTGTCTCTGACATACTCCTTACTCTGGTCTAGATCTGTCAATCCTACGAGGAAGCAGTTCCTGACGTTCTTTGGGTCACTGTAATTGTCAACTCCGCCTCCTCCAGATGGACATTTATCACGGGTGTTGAAGTTTGGACGGGTGTAGGGAACTCCAGGAAAATCATAGTTGCTGGAATTGAAGTGACTTCCAGCCGTTCCTGTGCCAATCCGCCCGAGTCCAGCCATGTGATTGACAACAGAGTCCACGTACACTCTGAAAAGTTACCTTTGTTTTATCGAAGGTTTTTCGTGGCTCTATATTCCTCGAGATTTCTTTTTTTCTCAAAATATAGGTTTACCTGACCCCGACGTTTTTACACCTGGTGACCATGTCCTTAAACTCTGCCTCCGTCCCTCCCCTGCTGTGGAGTTTGTAGCTGACCGGTTGATACCTCTCCCACCACGGACGCATGGGTTGAGTGACCACCACGTGCTCATTGGGAGGCGAGACCTAACAATACCATTGGAGATCGGTATCCGATATGTGTATTTAAGATAATGTATATTAGTCGAGATGATTTTTGAATACAGCTTGATCAAATGTAACAGAATTTTTAGAGAAACTTGAGACATCGGTCCCCGTCAGTTTATACCACAATCACATTCAACAAGGAACCATACCTGGACTCCACAGAACTGTTTTTTGCCGAGGAACCTCTCGCATTCATCTGCAACGTCCGACCATTTCCACTCGAACAGGTGGACAATTACCTGTTTGTTTTTGCAGTGGGGATCTCTGTAGTCTCCATACACTGTGAAAATTAATGCATGTATTTTCTACATCAAATACTAGTATCCTAAACAAACTGTAGATATTCTGAAACACATAATCAGCGACCAATACTAAGTCACTAAGTCAATGACCTATCGAGGCGTAGTTCTACATTACCGTTGCATGCATTAAGTTTATCTGCACTATTCAGGCTATTGAGATTAAAAATGGCACGATATTTGACCTGTAATGAAACGATGCAGTTCATCAAACCTGTTTCACAAATGAACAGAATGGGGAGAAAAGTCCTAAACCACATGGCCAACTAGGATTCTTGCGTCCTGATTTGTACGATTCCACTCTGTTTCCTGAAAGAACTTATTTTTATCTCAAGGGTCGTTTATAGGTATGGGAAGTATAGATTTCGCAGACATATGTGCGAAATTGAAAGTTTGATAAAAGACGTTTAATCTCTAACACAGGTTGAAACCAGATTGACTTGAAATGATATCCCTATAAATGGTTTTTGAAATGACTTTTTTAAATTAGGCATATATCTACAAGGTATTTAGATATATTTTAATACTCTCTTTATTTTATGATTTAATGAATTACTGACCATTATTATTACTTTATTATGGTAACTTTATGAAATTTACTATAAGGCCTCTTACTTTTCGATTATTGTCAGATCATCATTTGAGGCACTACACATCGTTTTGACAGGAACTATCTTAGGACGTGAAATTGACGTCTTTATAAAACATTTTCCGTTCTGAATTTATAATTCCATGACCAGTGCGAAGCTAATGTGTATTTCTGATCTATTGAAAAATAATGGGCGCGGCATCTCTTTGATCGCGACATCTCTTTGATCGCGACTATAACTGTAATAGAATAAGGAATATTTTCTGAGGAGTCAAAATGCCAACATTTGCAGGAAAGCTTCTATATACTAGCATGCTGTAGATAAATGCTGTTTAGACCATGACCCCCCGACCAATATTGTGATCGAGAGGATGCAACTTAGAAATAAATTGATGAGAGTATTTTTAAATCATCTGTTCAAAAACTGCATAGCCATAAACTTCAGTGCTATAATATTACTTTCCAGTTGTATGACTGGTTTCGCATCGGCTTCGATGAGTTTGATCTCGCACGGTAAATTTCCAACGACATGTAACAATAAGTATAATAATTACGGAAGCGTATTAGTGCCACTTTGAATTTTTTCTTCTTTAAAATTCCAGCTTTAATCTTGGAATTTTCAATTTTTATGTTGATTTTTCCAACTTTAATATTGGAATTTTTAACTTTAAAATTGGAAATTCCAACTTTAATGTTGGAATTTCCAACTTTTAAGTTGATATTTCCAACTTAAAACTTGGAATTTCCAACTTTAAAGATGGAATTTCTAACTTTAAAATTGGAATTTCCAACTAAGTTTTCTAATTTTAATCTCGGAAATTCCAAAATTAAATTTGATTTTTCCAACATTAAAGTTGGAAATTCCAACTTCAAAGTTGGAAATTAGAAGATTAATGTTGGAAATTCCCACAATTATCTTGGAATTTACAACTTTAAAGTTTGAATTTCCAATTTTAAAGTTAGAAATTCCATCTTTAAAGTTGGAAATTCCAACTTTAAGATTAGAAATTCATAGATAAAAGTTGGATATTCCAAGATTAATGTTGGAGATTCCAAGGTTAAAGTTTAAAAAGCAACTTATATCTTGGAAATTCCAACTTTAAAACTGGAAATTTATACTTTTAAGTTGGAATTCCCAAGATTTAAGTTGGAAAAATCAGCTTTTAGGTTGGAAAAATATACTTTAAAGTTGGAATTTCTAGCATTAAAGTGAATTTTTCAACTTTTAAGTTGGAAATTCCAAGATTAATTTTGGAAATTCCAATATTTAAAATTCCAACTTTAAAGTCGAAAAAAAATCAACTTTTAAGTTGGAAATTCCAAGATTTAAGTTGGAAATTCCAAGATTGAAGTTAGAAAAACAACTTGAAAGTTGGAATTTTAAAGAAAAAAAATTACAAAGTGGCACTAATACGCTTCCGTAAATAATTATCATACATAAAACAAGGAACAGAACAATTTTTGTTTGAATACTCGAAGATGAGTTTACACAACTCGATCGCCATGTTGTCGTATATTTACTTCTTGGAGTAGAAAAACCTCCTCGAATCGGTGTGTATCATTGAGGCATTCAGGACAAGCTTTTTCATACATGTAACCAGTGAAAGGAATGCAGACGACTTGCATGCATTATGTGTTTAATTAAACTTCAATAAATATAATAGCGATTATAAACTTGTTTAAAAAAAAAACAGTAAATAGATAAGGCATTCAGTGTTGTCTAGCCAATACAATGGGAGTCTCTCTATTTAGCATAAAATTTAATACGTCTCTATATAGCATACAATTTATTACGTTTCTATTTAGCATAAAATTTTAATACATGAATGCTAGACTTTAAAGGGGCATGGTCACAATTTTGGTCAAAAATTATTCTTCCGAGTTTAGTATTTACAATACTTCAGTAAGGCATCTTTAATAACCAACCGATACTTTAGTGTCATTTTTTTGAGTTATTAACAAGATAGATAAACCAATCGTTTGTTTACATTTTGAATGTTGAAGTGAAAATTCCAGTTTTAGACCTAAAATGAATATGTGAAACGTTAGGACCTATTTATTTATGCTTAAAATAAATTAAAAAAAAAATAGAAAAATCAGCCTGAATAAGATTTTTTACTGGTTTATTGAATCTATGTAAACAAAAACAGGACACGAGCCTTTTTTACATAACAAAGAACTGTGAGCCCTGTATCTTGCTTATAACTCCACGAAAGACTCTAACATTTCATTTGATCATTAGAAATGCATTTCTAAAGCATTGTAAATAATAAAAAGAGAAAAATAGAATTTGACTAAAATCGTGACCATGCCCCTTTAACCTGTGCATGCATATGATGAACGTCGATCGAAGAAGGGGCTATACTAGTAATTATTTAAAGAATAGCAAAACCATGCTCTTTCTACGCCCTCTCTATCTAAACGAGTTTTCCATTAGACGTATAGGCGGATAACCCTTGGTTGGTTGGTTTTCACCCCACCCCGAATATTCTCTTCATACATATGTATTTACTAAATTAGTAATTTTTTATTATTAGTATTATATTGTATTAGTATTATAGAATGTGGAACATTTTCTCCCTTTTGGCCGCTTTTCGTCACAGTTTAAGACACTTCAAACTAAAATATGACCCAAACACTTTTAGTAAGTGCAAATAGTATGCCACAGCATATACAACATGTAGTACAATAGGAAAGATTGCGATGTGTAGAGATTAATTTCATATCTTGAATGATTGTATATTTCACTATCATTTTGATGAAAAAAGTTTAAAACATTCAATTATATATTCTTAAATTATTGGTGGACAGCAAGATCCTCTGTAGGACGTTTACACTTCTTTGGACTATGAATGTGGAACCACTCAACATTTAATAAAATATATGCGAAGTCTTGGGGATTACAAAGTTCAGATTTATTCCGTATCAAATTCCGAATTTTGGGACTTATTATTGCTGGCAATTAGTGAATTATTGCTAATAGAAAATAATAAATCCTGATTGGTATAATAAAAGGTCTTACGCAAGTTCAATATTTATAGAGAGACAATTTCTTTTCTTTCTTTTTTTTTCGGGATTTTATTTTAGGCATACATTATATTTTGCATTTGGACTCATTTGCTAGAAAAATCATCACTTTAGTGGAATTGCATACATGTATAAACTCTACCGATTTTCTGCTATGTCTCACGCCCACCGCTTTTATTAGAAAATCTACCGCTTTTTTTTTCATTTTGGAAGCCATTGTGGTCAAAATATCTCGTCGGGTTTGAAATTAGCGCTTGACTTTGAATAGGAGGCACACACACACGCTTTTTTGAGCTGGGAGAATGATATTAACTTTTTAAGCATGTGTTTTACATTGAACGATGAAAAAAGCCACTTCTAGTGATTACATTAGTTTCTAGACGACGATATTATCTTCGCCAAGGAAATTTAAAAAAGAAGCTTTACAATTCCACACGTGGCTTTAACGATGACTAAATATATCTTTTTATAACAGTAAACTTGATATGCAGTTTATTGCAACACTGCATGATTTGTGATAAGCATGTAAATATCGTTTTTGATATGAAAAAGAATATACAATGTACGATTTCCTATTAGTTTTTACTGCTCTTTTATGTTAAGTTTCGGCAACTTAATCAATTTTTATTGAACAAAGGCAATTGTTAAAGTCTCTGCACTTAAATATTTTTTTTCTCCAAAAAAAATATGTCATAATCAGTTTGATGACATATGTTCGCAAACCTTTTCATTGCATGTGTTTATATAACTTAATTTCAAAATGCTTTTTTATTTTTTAATTTTAGTTGATATCGTTAATTACTTATCAGAAACCCTTACTGCATATGTGTAAAATATAAAAATCTGCTTTGAAATATGCGCGAAAAAGACCGCGCGCAATGCTATCTCCTTTTCGTTCTAAATTTACCTATTTTTCACCACTGGAGGTTAACATGTATGGGAACAGCCACACTGAATTCAATGAGACTATGTGTTAGATGCGCATGATGCAACTTCCTGGATGGTATTTCTTTCATTTTTATAAATTTGGTATTGCAAATAACTTAATAGGATTAAAAAAAGAAGAAAAAGGAATACCAAAGTAAGTGTCAAAATACGCATACCGTGCACAATACCGATAGTCTAGTGCCAGGTGAACTGTTTTATATAGCGATCATGAAGTATTTAAAAGCTTGCACGCTTGGGGTATTTAAAAATAATGTCCATTTATTTATTTTTTACCTTTGATCGATTTAGACAGGGGTTTTATTGGGTACCTCTCAGGCACTATAATGTCAGTGACTCGTTCAACAATACAGATGAGGGGCATGTCAACAGTTTTATTATTTTATCACTCTCTTTACCTTGGAAGACGGTATAAAGAGTTGAAATAATTTACAGTCTCCGGGTTGTGCACTTCCTTTCCTTTATGATTGGTAGAAAATACATGATGTGAACATTTTCATTTTTTTCATTGGTTGAAATACTGTTCGGCGCAAGGGAGATAATTTTCTGATGATCTTTTTCATGTACGACTTAACCAATTTCGTAGATTTCAAATCTTAAAAAGTGAGAAAACGAAAAAGCAATACAAAATTGCTATGAATGAAATTCAGCCTTTTGTTTTCAGGTCCAACTAGTTGAAAGTAATATTCTATAATATCTATTGAAATTATTTGTTTTTCTTTTAGCATTGTTTATTCAAATATTTATACAAAATATAAAAAAAATGATGCGGTATGTCTAATATCGGTAAAGTTATTTGCACCTTAGATAGAATAATGCAGTGGGATAACTTTGATTTTATAAAAATAATACGAGTCCACGACCCTACCTAAGATCTCTTTTTATATAGTCGATCACAACTTACAAGCTCGGGTACGCAGTTCTCAATAAACTAAACTTGTTTAATATATATGATAATTTCCATGTGCTCTCGTGACGGTCATTCATCGATGTTTTCAAACGGTCTCCAATAAACTCGTGCCTATGCAAATCGAACCTTCTATTTTGCTTGAGCTATATATATGCGAACGTTATATTTTTTTTCATCGAGAAACATGCTTAATCAATATCATTGTCATTTACTACAAGAGCAAAAGTAACGCAGTTACTTATTTGAGCATCGAAGACAGCTTTTAAATTAATTATTTTCTAGGCCGTCGATTTTCGAGACATGAAGATAGATGTGAAGTTAAAGTTGATTTTACGTGTTCATTTCATGATTAATAATTTCTCTGTCATGTATACAGCAAAATTCAGATTAGAATATATTTATCGATTTTTACTCGCATTGATTTTCTCGTCAGTGAACAGTTATGAACGCGGGTTATTCTTGGAAGGGGGGGGGGGGGGTCAGATAACCTGCAGCTGAGCTTATCGGTCGACCACTGATTCCTGTTTTGATGTCCAGTTCATTTATATACTAGTGGAAAAAAGAAACTGTGCATTTAAAATTTAGTATAATTTTTCTATATCTATTGTTTGTATTTATAAAATTTAAACAATCGATATTGGTAATGTTTTTGATGGTTAGCGAGCACTTGTTGTTTATTGAAGAATTTGTACGCACGAGTTTTACAGGCCAATACTATTTGGAATAAGAACTGTAAAGGATTTGTTTAAACTTTTTTTGTTAAGGAAATCACTGGCCACACTCAGGATCGACCGCGACCCGGGCGACCTCGTGTGACGTCACGTCAACAGGACAACCACATTAGACTTGTGCATCTGAGAAATCGTTTCCAGACACAAGTTTGACTGCCATTCCAGGGCTTCGACCAATTAGTCCAAGAACTGTGCGTAATCATCTGCGCGAGCAAACATCAGACCGAGACGTCCAGCGGTGCGCCCAGTACTGCTTCAACGTCATCGTATCGCCAGACTAGCGTGGTGCACACGACATCTGCGATTCATAATACAGGACTGGACCAATATTCTGTTCACTGGTGAATCCAGATTTCATTTGGATAGCAGTGACGGCCGTTGTAGGGTGTATCTTCGCGTTGGGGAGCGTTACCAGGACGCTTGTGTTGTGCAACGTCGACAATTTGTCGGAGGTAGCGTTATATGGTGTGGGGTGGAATATCAGCACGTGGAAGGACCCCTCTACAAATTGTCAATGGAAATCTCACCGGCGTACGCTATTGAGATGAAATTATTCAGCTTCATGTGATACCCTTCATACAGAGACATCAAAATCACATCACTCTGCAGCAAGACAACGCAAGGCCACATGTTACACGTGTAGTCAGGGACTTGTTTGTTCAACAGAATGTCGATGTCTTGCCTTGGCCAGCTGTTTCCCCTGATTTGTCGCCGATCGAGCACGTCTGGGATGAAATGGAAAGACGTTTACGCCGTTTACCAAATCAGCCAGTGACATTGGGTGATTTAGGCCAGGCTTTAACCAACATCTGGAACAACATCCCTCGAGCATTTCTGAACACTTTAGAGGCATCAATGAGGCGTCGCTGTCAAGCATGCGTGAACGCAAATGGTGGTCACACACGTTATTAATTATGTTAATTCAATTTCAAATATCAGTGACTTTCGAGTGTGCTGAAATTGACGTTATTCGACGTTGACATTAATGTGTTATGAGATGTTGTTACGAATACATGTGTTAACAGTATTACAAAAAATAAAATTTGTTCATCGTAATTTTTAAATGTTTTTTTCATATATTTAAAAATAATGCAGTTTTTTTCCGCTAGTATACTTGATGGAGACAAGCAGGAAGGACAATCCACTTTGACACAGACAGTGATTATACTAAATATACATGTTTTGACGAGGACGTTATGTGTGTCGCGGTTTAAATCGATCGAAATAAAACTTTAAATTCCCAGTGCCGAACTACACAGGGCGAACATATTGACGGAGCGAAACCATCCGTGGCCTATTTGATCAATGACGAGAACAACAGCTCCACTCAGGCGACGGACTGAGACCTGTTTACCTCTCGTGGTCTATGTAGCACATCCTGTTCATGAAATACCGGCATGGGAAGGGACTTTGTGTGAAATTCTTCTATGATCAGGGATTTTGTGACCTCTAGTTTTTGTTCTAAGCTGAACGAATGATAAGATGGGAAAGTCCGGTGTGTGTAGTTCCGGGGTGCTTAGTGCCTCTACGATGGTGTATGTTTTGACGGCGCTTTCCATAGTGGTGTTGATAAGCACGGTGTATGTCAACTCTCATCTAAATTCCTTGCTAAGTGTTTCTAAACGTATACATAATTATGTGTCCATGTACATCGGGATCGATTCAAAAGCCACCGTCACTAGTAACAGTTCTTCAAGTAGACACGCCTTCAGTATCACCAAACCATCGATTACCAGAGCCACCACACCAAGAGCCACCACCCCAGGCGGAACCACTGCGAGGCCTAATGAATGCAAGTCGTGTTTTAAACACGATTTTGATTTCATGTTAAACAATGAAGACGTATGTCAGACTGATACTGGTAATAGTACAATCAAAGTCATTGTTCTAATTTCCACCATTCATAAGAATACAGAAAAGAGGAAAGCAATACGAGAAACTTGGATGAGTCCGTACACAGGTAACACAGGGCCCGTCCGTTATATGTTTTTGTTGGGAAGGATTTCAGATAAAGCCCTGCAGGTGGCCTTAGAGACAGAGAGTGCCTCTTATAGGGATATCCTACAGGAAGACTTTATAGACAGTTACAACAATCTGACTCTTAAAACAATGATGGCATTTCGTTGGGCTAGTACTTTTTGCCAGAAAGCCGAGTTCGTAATGAAGACGGACGACGACATGTTTGTCAATATAAACGGACTCCTAAGGGCCGTGAACCAGCACAAAGACGTTCTCCAGCGGTCGGTGGGAGGATTTTGTGTTCTCTCTGCCAGTCCAATCAGAGACAAAGGTTCCAAGTGGTATGCTTCGGAGAAAATGTACCCCCACCGGAAGTACCCCGGTTACTGCTCGGGCACGGGGTACGTGACAAGTATGTTTGTGACTCGGAGAGTGTTCGAGATATCCAAACATTTGCCGTTTTTTCACCTGGAGGATATATTCGTTGGACTCTGTATAAATAAACTTGGATACACGTTTACTCGCATAGGAGGGTTTAGCACTAACTTTATTCCCATTAGTTGTTCGTACAAACAGTCTATCATTACATCCCATGGTGTCAGCCCAAAGCAAATGCGACAAGCATGGGATCTAAAGTGTTAGGACGAAACATATTGACAAATATTAAACTATATGGTGTGTTTATCATTCCACGCACATTGTTATATCCTACAATGAGATCTTGGTCGTTTTAACTTGTTCATATTTTAATTTTTAATTTTATATGAATGACATGTAAAAAAGCTTTGTTACGTGTTTTCTTTTTAGAGGGTCACAGTTAGAGATAGGTTTTTGTTTTAAGAATATATACAGATTGTTCATTGATATAACTTAAAATGGTTTTATTATCTCTAACGTGGGTAAGACGTTCTCCAAATAACAGTTAAAACAACTTCAATTAATAAAATTTATTAACAAAAAAAAAATGAAATATATCTACAATACAACTTTCCTATTTGATTTCTCTCACACTCCACACTTATTCAATTTAAAAATTCAATAATAATTTTGTAAAAAAAAAAAACCGAAAAACCCTTTTGTCGACAAACGTTACATGTATGTCGGTATATAGTCCAAAACTTTGTTGCCCACACCTTCGTGTTCACTAGTTCTCAACCGTCACAGTCCAATGTTCAAGATATACTTAATTATATTAATGACTTAAAAAATGTTCGATCATTGGTTCATGTCTCGATCACTTATATCGATCACAGTATATCAGTATGTAGTCAACGTTGTATCTGGCTTATATCTGTGAACTAGTTTGCATATTATAGACGGTAAAACTTAATATCAGTAAAACAGATGCTGAACGCAGTGATATCGACTTTGATTTTATGAAGATGATTCGACCCTTCCTAAGATCTGGCCCCGGGGCCATAAAACTTAGACGAGCTTACTTTTGATCTAAGTCTCACTTTTACAAAAGAAACACAGTGGAAAAGTAAGACTGAGATCAAAAGTGAGCTCGTCTAAGTTTTATGGTCCCGGGGCCTGTTTATACATAGTATAGTCGATCTCGACTAACAAGCACGTTGTACACATCAGGCACATAGCACCAGGGGCCTGCACCCCCTGACATTTGCTCCCAGTAACCATTTTTCTTAAATTTATCATTAAAAATATTTCATGGAGTTAACCCCCCCCCCCCCCCCCCCCCGGGGAGTATATAAAAATAGAAATAAAAAAGGAAAGTAAGAGTGAAATAAATCGAAGTTCAGGCAATACAAAGCTACTACGCTAGCCTCCCCCCTATGATTTTTAAGATGAGTTCGGGCCCCCACTTTCAAAAACGATGTTATGTATTACGTACCTGTACATTTCTCAATTTTAGGCGCACACGCTTAGAAGGCACATAAATACGCATGGCATGAAGACGAAGACGACATTTTAAATTGAAGATCGTATATGCATACACCCTATTTTTCGTAGACAAGCGAATAACTCTGATTTTGATGGAACGCGCCCGAACCCTTGGATTCTAAAGCATATTCTAGCCTTAGTTTGCTAAAAGCATTAACCCCCTTATTTTAAAACAAAGATTATTATACACGTATGTCAGTAGTAGTATGAGCAGTAGCTGTATTCATTATAGGTTAAATAGTCATAGACTTGTGTGTGACAGACAGGCATTTGCTGGTAGTACCGGAGGTAGGCACTTTGAGTCTTTAATTTATCGCTGTTTCATCTATATCCTGTATTCTGCTCTCGGCTTCGTTAACGTTGAAGTGCTGATTTATAAGACCTTGACATTCAGAACAACAGCTAATTAAATCAAAGATAGCCGGTTACATGAATAACATGATCTTGTTTATTTGATTGTTTTTAGACTGGGGATTCCGTGTTACAGTCCTCACACAAGTTTCACGAAGTCCATCCAATCAAATTAAGATTTAATGAGTATTAGTTCGAAAACACAAGTTACGATGTAAGTAATATGTAGTATGTAATATTTGGCAATATGGCCGACGCCTGCCTACACATCTCAACATTACATTATTACTATCTCATACATGCAGAAACCACGTTCCGTAAGTTCTTAAAATATTTGGAAAGGCAAAAGTTTCAAAATCCCAGTGGGATTCGAATTTATGATTTTCAGATTCGTAGTGAACTCATCTTTTTATATATTTTATTCGTAGTGACCTCTCTAACCCATTGTGCAACGCTGTTTGGTGACAACGTTTGGAAAGAAACTATTTTTAAAATTATACTTGATTTTATTGTTTATTTCGATGAACAGTGCGTCACCACATGAAAGTGCACGTGTCCCATAACCCTTAAATTAGAGTAGTCGCCTCGCCATCAATAAGATTGATTAACCGATTTCTGTAGTCGGTCTGTAACAAATATAATAAGTAATTTTATAAAAAGCTAAAAGATATATTTAATTAAGATAGATTTGGCGGGAAATTCGTTGAACCCCAGTCTTCTTAAAATGAATGCATTACTTTCATCAT
This sequence comes from Magallana angulata, assembly GCF_025612915.1. Taxonomy (NCBI): domain Eukaryota; kingdom Metazoa; phylum Mollusca; class Bivalvia; order Ostreida; family Ostreidae; genus Magallana; species Magallana angulata. The sequence continues at coordinate 7,299,351 of NC_069117.1, forward strand.
ATGCTAATGGTCAGTTACAAAATACTATCAAAATGATTTATTAAATGCAAAAACAAATAACAATAAAGCAATTCACAAATTATCCTAGCTGAGATCACTGATTTGACACCGTCCACTGTTAAAATGAAACACGTTTTTAAATCCACATTTTGCCCAATGATTCTGGGATGAATACGGAGGGGTTCCGCAAGTTTGTCCACCGATGTTTCCTTCCCATTGACCATTAACGAGCGCCTTTAACTCAAACCAACCATTCTCAGTCCTTGAACAATCCATCTGTACGTCAATCAACCAGTAGTGTTGCCCGTAACTGGAAAAATAATTTCCAGATTTAATGACAAAACTTTTAGCATATAGCAACATGAATTTTGTTGTTCAAAGTCGGGCTGTTGTATTTTGACTATTAAGGATGTAATACGTTATTGTCCGAGTTAAAAGAGGCCCATGGGCCACATTGCGCACATGAAACGTGACTTTCATACGGGTGATCTCGTTATTTGTGTCTGTTCCGTCTTCGTGCGACATCATTTTGACATTATTTTTCCGTCATCGTCGACGACAAGGACAAAGACTACATGCCTGACAAATTTTCATCAGAAAAATCACACTGGAAAATCACTCAATTATGCTAAAATTGACAAATCTTACAAACTAACGAAGACCGACTCACGTGTTGAGAGGGGTGTAGCCGGCGGCCCCCTCTACGTTTGTGGTCCAGACGGCTGGAGTTCCGGACGGACTGTGTCCGTGGTAGCTATGCTGCCCAGTCTCCATTCCATACCAATCTAAGTAATGGTCGCCGGTGCTCCATGCGTTGTATTGTGCATAGTGTGACCCAGTGCCAAGATGAAGAGTTTTTATTGGTATTGCGCATGCGCTAGTTGAAGCTTGAGTTGTACATCCTGCATTTCAAAATAACTAATGTCTGATACAGTCAAGAAAATTCGATTAAGTGTATAATGCAGCATTTTCTCAACGACATACCGGTATATACACAATATTATGATATAATCTATAGAATGTGCACAATAATTAGACAATTTCTGTTTACTAAAACAAAGACAATTCGGTTTTTTTAATTTTAAATATTTGAATATGCAATTTTTAATTATGTTTTGTAACTTGTCCCAATACCTTGTCTGTGGTTGTGATCTATACCCCCGCGAATGAACAGGTCCTGTCCGGGCATGGTTTGTCTTTCGATCATTATGACAGTCCGCGCCCATCCCTCAGGAGCGGGACCGACAGAGGGCACGGGTGTAGCAGGTGCTGACGTCACAGACTGGCTTCCAGAGCCACTAGATCCTCCTCCAAATGAACCAGTCGATCCAGTTGGGCCACCTGTTTTAAAGAAAAAAGAAATAGTTGTTTGTTGTAAAACGAGAAACAAACTATTCAAATATTTGACAACAGTCTAAATAATTCATTGCACTGACCGACAATAAAGGCTATGACTGGTTCTGCACTGTTGTCGATCACAATGTGGGCGTTTCCGCTGCCATCTACCGTGATTTTCTTCTTACAGTCTGACACTAGCTCACAATATTCGCCAGCAGGGAGTCCAGTATGCAGTGTCCTGTCCATGTGCCCACTCTTTGCCATTGCAAAGAAACCTTTCTGACCTCGAGAAAATGAAACTTCTTCGTTTTCATTTCTCCAATTATCGACTCCTGTTCCGGCAACAGCGTTTCTGAAAGCCACCATATTTCCAATCGGGTTCCATCGATGTTCACATACCCATCCGTTACCACAAGACCCATCAGCATTGATAGTTACGTCTTTAGCAGAGTAATCGCCATTGTGCGGAGGGCCCTGATCAGAGCTTTGGAAATAATAACTGCTCATGACTCGTGTAAAACCATAGTTGTATGCCAGTGTGAATGCGACCGCCATTTTGTAGTCACGTGGATGCTTATGTGTGATGAGATTTCCACCTCCACCATGGCCTCTCTGGTTGTCATGGTTATCGACAAAAACGAACGCATGCGCACTGTCGGTCATTCCCCAGCCTGGATCATAAACTCCATGAAGCATTCCAAAATTTCTTATCCCTTCAGCAATCTTCTGACAATACCTAAACTCTGTGACATATCCTAGAGGGGTGTACTCGCCGACCTTGATGGCGCCATCATTCTGGTCTATGACTTCGTGGTAGAAGAATGGCCGACCTCCTTCCGGAAGGTCTTTCGTTTTGTCTTGAATTGCCTTAATATCCCCAGGCCACATGTGTTTGGCGGCGTCGATACGGAAGCCTGCCACGCCCACATCTATGCAGTGGTTGTAGAACTCGGCTATTTTGGTCCTGACGTACTCCTGACTCTGGTCTAGATCCGTCAGACCCACCAGGAAGCAGTTCCTGACGTTGTTAGGGTCGCCATAGTTGTTGATGTTGCCGTCGTGAGACGGACACTTGTCTCGGGAATTGAAATGCTCTCTTCTGAATGGTACCCCTGGGAAGTCGAAGTTGTCCGAATTAAAGGAGGTGCCCCCGGATCCCGACCCCTGCCTCCCCAGACCGGCCATGTGATTGACAACAGAATCCACGTACACCCTGAAACATGGTTTTAAAAAGATGACCGAGAAAATTTGATGCGTACATTCACTGCACAGTGATGAATTGATATTGTCTCAACAAGCAGGAATTAGTTAAGGAGCTCTGACTTACAATTTCACTTAATTTAGATATTCTTGCCTCCTGGCTGATACATCACTTACATTTGAATTGAGAATTAGAGTAACAAAACTGTATGGATAATTAACTATTCTATGGACAAATAAGGTTTCAAAGTTTTTTTAGGAATCGGTTTTTATATCAATATATGGTAATTGAATAGGTTTACCTGACCCCGACGTTCTTACACCTGGTGACCATGTCCTTAAACTCTGCCTCCGTCCCTCCCCTGCTGTGGAGTTTGTAACTGACCGGTTGATACCTCTCCCACCACGGACGCATGGGTTGAGTGACCACCACGTGCTCATTGGGAGGGGACACCTAAACAAACAAAGAATGGTATCTCGTACCTGATCTGGTAAATTATATCAGTTGTACATTTTAAAGTTTGGATTAACAGAGAAAAAGTGTTCGAGCACACGCATCCATGTTTTCTTTTTTGAGTGCAAAATTATTAATTTTCAACCCAAAAGTCTGAGAGCAGAATGGGGTCGTAAGTGCTACCCAATTTGTCTATAACACAAATGACATGGATCGTTTGAATAGGCTTAAGTTTTAGTTTTGAGTGTTTTGCTAAAAGTTTAGTACCAGTGTTTTTTGGGTTTTATATTTTTTTTTGGGGGTGGGGTGGGGTGGGGGAGGGGTTATTTTGGAAAGGGGTGTTGTTAATGTCCAGTAGCATGGTTCAGTTGATGAACGCTTTGTCATCTTTCTTATGTGAGAGTTCAGTGAAGCTCAATTCCAGGTTTCAGAAAACTTTTTTTTAATATTATTCTTAATAGCTTTTGAATACTCTATTTCGTTTTTCAGAAACAGGAATTTGTTATGAAGTGGTCAGTGTTGAGGGTGTGTTTGCTCACCTGGACCCCACAGAAGCCCTTCTTTCCTAGGTACCTCTCACATTCGTTGGCTATGTCGGACCACTTCCACTCAAACAGGTGGACAATGACCTGCTTTCCCTGACAGTGGGGATCCGTGTACGCCCCCAAAACGGCTACAGTTAGATAAAACAGTTAAATACTTATCATTTACTGATTTGATACCAAGTTTCAATGCACTGCAAATTATGATTTCATATATGTAGAGTCATGGCAACCTATTTCTCCTTCATAAAAAATGAAAGATAATCAGAGAAGTAGACAATGTAAATGGCGAATACTAAACAACAAACGTCACTTGAAACATGTTTAAGGTGGTACAAAAATAAAATGCTGGAAGAAAAGGTGTTATAGTGAAGAAGAGAAATATCGATAATATTGTTTCATAAGATTCTGACAAATGACCTAGATCACCTGTTGGATGGACACCGTGTTTTATAATCAAGATTAAGTCAAAATAAGTCGCCGATATACTCAGCAAATAAGAGCTCATTCTTGGTCCTTATGATTTCCAACTAATGCTAGATTCTACCTCTCGTGATTTTTTTTTAAAATTTAGAACATTTATCGAAACAACTCCGTAATTGTAAAGTTTTAGTTGGATCCGCAATAAATCGGTTTATAAAGAGTTTATTTGAAAATTTTATTAGTTTGTAATATCTTTATACATGTACATCTCTCCAAACACCTAGCATCGTTGAAAAAAAAAGCAATTTCACAAATAATGAAAATCCAAATCCACAGGAGAGGGGCGTATACCTGTAACTTCACTTCCAGCTTCCACTATTAGTTTCCTTATATATACACTTCAATTTTTTTTTTTTACATTTTCCAAGATAATTCAAATTTTTATTTGTGGATTTAAGAAAAATGTTTGCTGCAAGAAAGAAGGGGGCCCCAGATGCATAAGCTTGCTTTACGGATATTTATTATATAGTTTAGAAATGACTGTGATCATCTAACCCTCCTTAAAGGCATTGTGTTCAGACATTTATACGGATATTTATGTAGTTTAGAAATGACTATGATTATCAAGTCCTTGTGCATTGTGTTCAGGTGTGTCGAAACAATGGGCATTATAGTATGACAGTGCAGTGCAAGGGATCAAAGATTCCAGTATATATATCTATCAGAATGACCTAAAAAGCACGTTAACCTTTACGGGACAAATTATGGGACGGTCGAGAAAACGTCATTTGGATAAACTAAACGTTGTTCCTCGAAAATATTAAAACTTGATTTAAACATTGACAAGGAAATAAGAATAATACTCTAATCGAAATAAATAAATTCCTTAGGGATAATATAAATATTAGTAATAAAGTCTTCCCCATCAATGAAATTGTTTTTGCCACAATCAAGTGACAAAAATGTTAAGACTGTTGAACCATAAAGAGTAACTTTTAATGCAAAGTATTCAAGTGTCCTACAAGGATAATGTTTGGCTCATTTCTTCTTTTTTTACAGTATATAAGATATAAAAAAGATAGAATTCTGGCTAGTATTAAAAGAATCTCTTTTTTGTACAGTAGTAAAAGCATTGAAAACTACGATCAAAGATTATCCTTGTTTTTTGTTTTTGTTTTTTGTTTTGTTAATTGCATTTTAACCAAAACTAATCTTCGTTTGAAAGAAGAAGGGATATTAGAAACGGGTTTGTTGAAAAAAGGAACTTGATTCTCAAATAAGACCATTATTTTTGTTCTGTATTAGTAAAATAATTAATGTAAAAAAATAGTAACTGTACATTATTTTGATTAAATAATATAAATTCAATTCAAAGGATAAATTCATGATCGAAATTGTAATTGTTGGAGTATAGTATGGTAAATAGTTGCCCACCTGTTAGGAATGCCGGGAGGAGGCATAGGATTCCTGTGGGAAACAAGTACATTCCGTGTTCTCCGCCAATCTAGCGACACAGTGAAAGGAAGCGTCTTATCTAACGGTCTGACCTTAAATACCTTATATAACGCAAATCTTGAGACCCAAAGACGTAATACGGTCACTGATCTACAGCTCCACAGCTGGCCTGAACTTAGTTTGGAAGGACGACCAGATTGTACGTGTATATATAGATACGGAACATTTGGTTCAGTCTGATAGCTTGAAATTGATGATACCAAAATACAATAGCAAAGAAACTAAGAATATGATGATTTCATTAATTATTATTGAGATAATATTATCTCAATAATGATAATGTAGTATTGTAAAGCTTTACCTACAGACACCTTAGTTTAATCGTTTTTTGGCTTTTGTGTCCCCGCAAAACTGTACGGGACACTCTCCAGTAGTTTTACTTGACTTAACTGTGTTACTATTAGAACCATTTTAACAAAACCTTGGAATTTTGGTTGAACATAGCAATCTATTTCTTCGTCAAAACAAGTTAAAAATGACGCGGTTTCAAGCAATTGGGTAATCTTAGCTCAAAAGCCAGACAAATCTTGTTGATTTAAAAGAGCAATAGACAGACCTACGTCACATTGTTCTTTGACACAACTACCCAAAGTCCAAGCTCTTGTTAAAATGGTTCTAAAGTGCATAATAAAGTAAAGGCGGAAAGAAAGAAAGAAAGGGCTATATACACAATTTTTTTTGGCAAATTGAGGATTGTTTATAGAAACACAAGAGGGTGCTCCAACTGACGTCCTTTTTTTTTAAAATTTCTGACAAAAGCCACTGTATAGTTTCCATTTTCTCAAATCTTCTCGCTATTTGAAGAATCTGATGCTTGTTGAGTTGTTTTTTCCGAAGGTATTCCATGATTTTTTTCATAATTCGTAAAACTATATATCTGGAGTCTACGTTTGATAATACAGATTTGAAATATGTCTGCCCTCTTGTCCATTTCATCTTGAACAAGCATTCTGAGAGCATTGCATAAGCACTACACGTCCCCTAACGGTTTGTAGAAATTTGTGAAAACAATGCACTGTTATGCAGAATATCATTTCTTACCGTCTCAACAGACCAACCCGATAACGAACCCGATTGTAATAATGCAAAAAAAAACCCTGTCGATTAAATTAACAACACAATGCTTGACACTATTTACATAACTTATTTGTTTGTTAGAAACAATACAAGAAATGATCCAAGTAATGCACGATTTTATTACTGACTACATACTTTCTTCGTTTATTCAATACACACCGAACCCGATAACGAACCCGAACATTAAAAATTGGAATATAAAAAATTAATTTTCTGGAAAATATGTCAACCAGACGCTACAGAAGTGTAAATTTGATATGTAGTTTGACATTTTGAAGCCGTTCAGCAAATTTCATATTATTCCTCAAACGCATAAAGAAAAAAGTGGGGGAAACTGAAGTGGGACGGACGGACGGACGGACGCACGGACGGACGGACGGACGGACGGACAGACGGACAGACAGACAGACGAACAGACGGATGGACGGACGGACAAACGGACGGACGCACTGACGGATGCAGAGGAAAGCTATAGTCCACTCGGTGAAAACCGGTAGGGGATTAATATAATTCAATTTAACCAAAGAAATATGATGCAATCTTGTGACATCATAATTCAATGCAAAGCACGTTTTTTTTCAAAATTTTTTATGGGAAAAAACTAAACAATCTTTCTTTTTATTATTTGAGTCACAATTAACAAGTTTTGGCTAAATACTACAGCGAGCGAAGCGAGCTCTAAGATCCAGTGTGCGTGGGAAAAAGAACGAGCTAAACCTATAGATTAATCAAACAAATTTTTTGTCTACGTCCAATAATGCTCTCTAATGTTTTCACCCGTTTCACACTTTGAAATCTTAAAATTCTCTCTCTCTCTCTCTCTCTCTCTCTCTCTCTCTCTCTCTCTCTCTCTCTCTCTCTCTCTCTCTCTCTCTCTCTCTCTCTCTCTCTCTCTCAAAAATTCTTTTTATAGTTGATAACTTAATAACATGACAATGATGCAAGGTTTGGGGGGGCTGGGGCTACTATTTTTGCAAAGTTAGACCTAACCATTAGGCACATAGCATTATGGAGGGTTCAGCCCCCCCCCCCCCCCACTTTTTCTCGCAGGAAAGATATAGTTCCTAAATTACCTTGAAAAGATTGGAATATTGAGAATAAGGGGATTAGTCTAGCCCCCCCCCCCCCCCCCCAACTTTTAATTTGCTTCCGACGCCACTGTAATTCTAGCCATGCTAATTATTTCATTTGTCTGGAACTGGACTGTTATTAAGCAAGTTTCCAACCGAACACGTTCATTTATACTTTTTCACTTTTAATAACTAAATAATTCATTATTTATTAATTATTAATAATTTAATAATTTAATAATACTGCGGGTTCTCTTGCTCGACCAGATCCATGCCTAAATTGTCTGCTGTTTGTTGTAATTATATTTATACACGGCGCCTTTTAAATTCGTAAAAAACAAAAATCGATAGAGCGGGCCTCCAGTGTGGTAAACAGGAAGTAAAATTTGGCTTATAGCGTACATGGCAACACTACAGAAATGTCGGAGATTCAGATCGCCTTGTTTTTTTCTTCGCTAATATCGGTTTCAGGTAGGTGATACACCTTGAGTAAAGATATACAGACTTTTCAATGTTAGGATATGCGAGAGCTATCTATCTAGGGGACATTTAGCATGTTCTGACAAGATTTTAGTGGACCCCCTTCGAACAAATCGTAAACAATCTCAACACAGAAGCATAAAAAAATCTGCATTCACTAAAGCTACTCGTTCATAATTTTTGGGGGGTTTCCTCTGCAAGAAGAGGAAAACTTGTGAAACTTTCTAAGATTAGATAATGACTTAGGCATGCAGTTTCTTTTGTTTGGAGTCTGTGATAACGGTTGATCTCTATTTTTCGTGTCTTTAGCTGGTGATTATTGCCCAGCGACTGGTAACCAGTTTTACTGCGAGTATGGATGCTGTGGAAACTCCTGTTGCCCTAACGAGTAAGTAACCCGCCTCTCGCCCCGATCCGAAGTGTGTTTAATTGTAAGAAATGCCTAAAGGAGGCTGAACGGTCAACATATTAACCACAGGATATACCTTAAATTTTTAAACTTAATATCTTAACCATAAATTATAATTTAGTAAAGAAATATTGCTAATTATTTAGATTTAAAATTTGAATATTTTCTTAGCTCTTCTACAGGTGATAATTATAATAAACTGAAAATGGCCACAGTCATTCAGCACTTTGATATTAAGAAGTGTTATTTTTTCAGGGTGGCGATCGGGGTGGGGACGACCTTTGGTGCTCTAGTCCTGTTGATCATAGCTGGGGGAGTGTTCATCTGCTGCATACAGAGAAGGTACAGCCCCAAAGAGGAGGTCAAGTTCACCAAAGACGGCTTCACACAGTATGAAAAAAGTAAGCTATATGTCACATATCAATGTCAAAAGATTCAAATCAATCAAAATTTGCTTCTTGCCTATAAGCAATTTTCTTCTGTTATGCGTTAAATCTTCAGGACCCTAACAAAATATTTTTTGTGGAGAAAATTATATCGTATTAAAGTATAACAGTTCATGATGAGTTAATTTACATACTAATAGGTGATACTGGTATGCCATTTTAGCCGATGAAAAATCTTCATAGACAAAAAGTAAAAATGAACAAAAATTGCCTTTTATACATGGGGAAAATGAATTCAAATACTATTTTAATCTCATAAGTCTCAGAGTATTTGAATTGAGTTCTAATTCTAACTTACACTTTAGAAAAAAGTTGTTTCTCTTTACGTCAAATATCAGGTCCCTTTTACATATATAACTAAAATACCCCTGAACTCAGTGTACAATCCATAGATGGTCTTTAACATTGTTTGCTATCTGTCTCCTGCAAAGATCCAGTTGGTATTTAGTGTACAATGCATAGATGGTCTTTAACATTGTTTGTTATCCATCTCCTACAAAGATCCAGTTGGTATTTAGTGTACAATGCATAGATGGTCTTTAATATGGAACGCCATAGCTGCCTTATGTGGCTATTTTATTTGTAGATGGTGCTTTATTATATTATGCTGTGGTTATTTCATGTGAAGATGGTGCTTTATTATATGAAGATGGTGCTTTATTATATGAAGATGGTGCTTTATTATATGAAGATGGTGCCTTATTATATGAAGGTGGTGCTTTATTATATGAAGATGGTGCTTTTTTATGTGAAGATGGTGCTTTATTATGTGAAGATGGTGCTTTATTATATGAAGATGGTGCTTTATTATATGAAGATGGTGCTTTATTATATGAAGATGGTGCTTTTTAATGTGAAGATGGTCACTCGGAACTTTATTTTTGAAGACTGAATTAAACATTTATTATCTTGAACTTTTGAAACAGGAACAAAATTGATACAGTTAAAATCCATTTAATACACAATTGCTAGTTTCTCCTTTTTAGCATAACAAGTATTTATGTTACGAGATGAACTGTACGACTTTATCTCAACTGAATTGACAAATATGATTAATTGAATAATACAATATTTTGTCAGTATTTCTTGACATTTTACTTTTGCCTTTACCACTTATAAAAGGGCTTTCTTTGAGCTATATTATAGTATAGTAGACCTTTCCGTGGACTTTTTCGACAAGAATGTCGAGAAACCCCCATATAAATCATCTTAATAATATTAAAAGATAAAATTAATTCAATCAAACTATGTATCAGTAATAGAAATATTTCTCGAAAATTGTATGGATCCAAGCAATATTGAACTCTATAGTCTCGTTCAACCAAACGCTCGGCTGACACCGTAAATCTCCGACAAGCAATTAAGGGAGACTTTCTGCTTGTCGGCGATTTACGGAGACAGCCGAGCGTCGAGTTGAACGAGACTATATTGAACTCTGGCGTAGGAATACATACGACTTCAAAAAATATCTAAATTGTTCGTACCATTTAAAATCTGACTATTTTCAAGGCATTTATAAATAAGTTTCCTTGAAAAACAATGCTGTAGCATACATTACATCGAATTTATCAATTATGTTCAAGAACTAAGTCTTGTCAGCAGCGATGATTTGTGATGAGGTCCAAACACTGTTTCACTTTCGGTTTGTCTGAGTAACTGCATATGAGAGTTGATTAAAATCAACTCCCAATTAAGAGCGGATCAAAGATCTTATTTTAATCAGATTGCTAGGGCATAACCTTCGCTTAAACACAAATAATTAGTAAATTCAATTTCCTGCTTTTCAGGATAACGTTACTAGTCTTTAATTCTTGTAATATTCCGTTATTATATAGTTGTCACTTTAAACTAGATGTAAGTTCGGTTGGGGTAAAGTCGTACACAGCTAGATCTCCTCGATAGCTTATATACTAATTGTGCTAGAAAAAAGAGGAACTAGCAATAGTGTATCAAATGGATTTTGATCGCATCAATTTTTTGTTTTACTTTCAATATTTCGAGATAATACATAAATGGTTAACTCAGTATTCAAAAATAAGAGGGGTTCCGAGTGACCACCTTCACATTAAAAAGCACCATCATATAAAAAAGCACCATCATATAATAAAGCATCTTCACATGAAATAGGCACATAAGGCAGCTATGGCGTTCCATACTTTAACATTGTTTGTTATCCGTCTCGTACAAATAGATCCAGTTGGTATTGCTGATATGACGCCTACAGTTCCAGACCGATCCAGACGACGCAGATCCACTATTGCGCCACAACCACCCCCAATTTGTAAGTACAACGAACCCCAAATTATGATTACACCCTCAAAACAAGTAGGAAGATTTGAATATCGTATGAATCAAAACAGTTAATGACGACGCATGTACAGTATAAACATGGATAGGTTCGCAGGGGAACTACATTATTACCATTGGCATAATGCACCAAAATCTCTTTATAGACTATTAATAGATTTGTTTTAAAGTCTCATCTATCATGAATTTCTGGCTGTAACACTATTATAACAAAAGAAAAATTACACAAATACATAGTTCCACTTGCTAATATAAATAATATGTGTTTATTAAATAATAAATTGGGTTTTTTATGGTTTATGCGGGATATGAAGGTGGCGTCATAGCAAAAATACATAAGGCGGGTTATGTAAATTTTCTTTTGCAATAATAGCCACCTTCATAACCCGCAAGAATCATTAACGAAAGCACATATTTTTGTTTATTTTATGTATTTCTTTTATCAAATTAATAAATTGATCGTAAAAATAAAATAAAATTCACTAAATTACTGTTGATGTACATTAGTACATTAGATAAAAGAAACAACCAAATCGTCACCGATGGAAATTTTTCTGAGGTTGCTCTAGGTTTCGACCAATCAAAAAACGGGGCGTTAAGATTTCAGTCCTGTCAGTTTCTACAGCTGCTCTATTGTGCTATGAATTAACTATAAGGTTCCGTTCGAAATAGAGGAAATCAATACTCGGTAGATGTAAACAAAAAATGTAATTGTACATTCACTCCATATATCTATTTTTAAAGATAAAAATATGGTTTTAAAAAACCGATCGAATGTTATTAAATCCTGTGGAGGAAGTCTGAACGGCTCCAAGAAGATTTGATCACGTTAGCCACTAAGCCACTGTTATCCTTATGATCTGTTTAACACTTTTTCATATTAATTTAGCATCTTAACGAGTTTTCCGGAAAAAATCTTTTTTATTTCCTTGACATTTTCTATCTAGTTGCTTTGAAGAAACAAGAAAAAGTGGAGGAGGAAGAGAAGGATGTAGAGTTGGGGGAGAGAGAAGCCACAACAGACGACACCGCACCAAAGGAACCGGTGTGAACACGTGGTGCATCACATGACCACATTTTATGGATGTGCCAGTAACAATGGATCTAGATAGTTTGCAAAGGGGTCCGAAAATATGTGATCATAAGACTATTGGACACTTTGAGATTAACCATTCTTCAGCTATGTAGGAATATATGTGCTGGTTGCGGTGTGTTTTCAATTACTACTTACTTCGCGGTCATTCTCAAAGTTCATATTTATATTTTCGCACGATTTATATAAGTAAATCATTGTCGTCCTCGATGATTTAATACCATCGTTAAAGACAATAAATCAAGAACACACTAATGCTTTAGTTTTTGTACTTTTATTAATTTCTTCCAAATAATAGGATGCAAACACATTAGAGGACTTAGTTGAATACATAATGATTTTCGATAATATTTACATTCCTCTCGTAAGCATCACAGTTACCAACATTTAAATGTCTGGTGATTAGTGACTCGATGAATGAAACTTTTCAGTGTCATATCTGGTTCAATGCATCTCTAGTTCATGATAGTTACATGATCCATGATATTTGTTCATGCATGATAAGTTCATAAGTGACCCAATGCATCATATTTGTTCAACACATCGTAGGTTCATGATAGTGATCCGATGCACGATATTTGTTCTATTCAACACAGGTTCGTGATAGTAATCGAACGCACGATACTTGTTCAATTGATCACAAGTTCATGATTGTGATCCGATTCACGATACTTGTTCAAAACATCACAGGTTCATGATAGTGATCCGATGCACGATAATTGTTTGTTATATACATCATAGGTTCATGATAGTGACCTGATGCACGATGCTTGTTCAGTGCCATCTCGGGTTTTTAGTTTTAATTCATCACAGGTTCATGATGCACAGTGCATGAGTTTACTATTGCATCTTAGTCCTGTTACGATAAGGACGCATTCTCTGGCCATGATATCCATGATGAGGTTGTTTACCACGTGGCAATGACGATAAAACTTATCTTATACAACAATCTGAAAGATTTGACAGACAGTCGGTGTGCACTGTAATGGATGGGGTAGATGAGGAACACGCGGGCTCCTGGGACTCTAGGTTTTGTCGCTCAGTGAGGACAGGATGATCTTGTCTATCCCTTGGAGGTTTTTCTTCTCTTTCCTTGCCGCCTTTTCCCGCTCTTGTTTTCTTCTCAACTGTCGCCTGAACGCCCTCTCGCCAATTAACAGCTCTCTGGAAAATTTGAACAGGAAGTCGAACAAGGTATTTTACTTGTATTGCCGATATTGCTACTGAAGCCGATGGCTCTACTGTGACATCAGAACACATAAATGAAGCGTCACACTTTATAATTGCAACTACATAAAACAACACTCAAACACAATAACTAACAACGAGATAAAAACATTCATGATCATTGTCAGCGCAGCAAATCTATGAAATCATTTATGACAATTAAGCAAGAAATGCACAGAAAGCAACAAGTTTCCCCGGCACATTTAAGCGACTCCAGCTTACAGCGGTATAACAACAACAGCCATCTTACCATTGAGAAGTTTCTCCAGTTTTCTAGTGTGTTTCAAAAAAGTAATCATTATTTTGGATGGTAACAAAAATAAATGGTTGAATATACATGTATGGCGGATATGACGTAGCGAGAACTTACGAGAAGTCGACCTCGCCGTCTCCATCCATGTCTAGTTTGTCCAGCATGACGTCCAACTGGTGCTCCGTCAGGGGAACCTCCGCGGTCTGTGTCATAGGGAAGAATAACAGATGATATTATAAGTAAAAAGAATCAATGCTTACTATCAACAGAAACCAATGCTTACGATTACTCATAATCAATGCTTGTTTATTTACCATCAGATGTCAGTGCTTAGTGTAGACACTAAGTAGTGCTTGCTATCAACACAAACATGTTTTTATTACCAACAGTAACAGTTGCTTAAAATTACTATCAAAAGAAACTACCCATAGTGTTGAAAAGTGCTTTATTATCATTAGAAAACAGTGTTAACTTACTGTTAACATGACCAGCGCAAACTTTATTATTGAACACAGACAAGCGCTTACCATTATGCCCCATTTGACGCTTACCATCATACCCCGCTTGACGCTTACCAGAATGCCCCACTTGACGCTTACTTTCATGCCCCGCTTGACGCTTACCATCATGCCCCGTTTGACGCTTAGCATTATGCCCCGCTTGACGCTTACCATTATGCCCCGTTTGATCTTTACCATCATGTCCCACTTAACGCTTACCAGCATGTCCCACTTAACGCTTACCAGCATGTCCCACTTAACGCTTACCATCATGCTCCACTTAACGCTTACCATCATGCCCCACTTAACGCTTACCATCATGCCCCGTTTAAACTCGTCTCTACTGACGCTCATGCTGCCGTCCTTGTCCAGCCACTTCATCAGGTCGATCACCCGGTAGTTGTGCTCACTCATGTACTTGTACAGCTCATAGACCGCGTCCAGATTACCGTCTATCCCATCACCCTTACGACCACGCCCATTCTCCCGCTTTATCACGTGACCATACACTACTTCCAGTGACTTTGTGGACTGAATGTCGTCTAACAGTGTCAGGAATTCTTCGTCTACTTCATTGTTCTAAATGAAATACAAAATGGCGTTTCCTTCCTTACACTTGTCTCTGACGTTCTATGAGAGGTAAATGACATTTCTATTGACTTACCTCAAAGTCCAGTAGATTGACTCTGCAGGTCTCGGACTGGCCAATACAGGTCAGGATTACCATAGCAAGCTCGGGCGTGATGCAGTTTCCTCCCAACTACCAAAAGAAAAACTATCAACTCTGTAAACATTTTTTTACATGAAGAGGTGTAGTCGTAGAACATGGGATCAGGTGGATTAAATTGAATCCTTACCCTGAGAATTTCCAGGCCGTCGCTATCTTTGACCCCCTGCATTAGAAACCCCAGGGCCTCCTTCTCCAGACGGTTGTGGGAGATGTCCAGTTCCTTCAGAGTCGTGTTCTCCTTCAGAGATTTGCTCAACACTATGGCGTCGTTTTTGGAGAACCCGTTCCAGGCTATGTCTAGCTTCCTTAGCCCTATATTTTTCTATTTCATAAACAACAGATAAAAACAATTGATGCACCTAGATCCTAATAACTCTCGCCTAGTATCAGTATCACTCATACAGAGCGCTCTTACCTGCAGACTCGCTGCGATTGACAAGGAACCTTTTCCTCGCAGATGATTCCAACTCAGATCAAGAATTCTTAGTGTATCGTTATTGGCTAAAATGTGAAAACAATAACAAAGTCATACAAATCTTTTAAATATAAAGATATAAGATGTGATATAATATTTTTATTTCTTACGTTAAAATCATCGCACAAAATACTAGTATCAATATTTAATCATTTATTATTTGCCTCGTGTAAACATGCTTATCTTTGAAACCTCATCAGGTGATATCATTTTTATTAAAATTCCACGAATATTTTAATACCGTTCAAATCCGTTACACGTGAATTAATATCTGAAGCAGGGCATTGTTTTACGAAAAAGACTTATGACAATTAAGCATAAGTCTCCCGGGCCAAAAACAAAAAATATAATTAGGCATGCAGGTTTTTTTTTTGTTTGTTTGTTTTTTGTTTGAAAAACTGAATTATTCCCCTTATATCATGTGAAACAAGATTTATTACTCGAAATGTATACCAACGTTTATTTCAATTCCATTGCTAAAGTATATTTCACTAGTATTATATAAATAGTGCCTGTTTGGGAGGGTAAGAGTTGAAACTGACACCCCGAGAAAACCATTGTCAACCAACGCGATGCGGAGGTTGACAATGGTTTTCGAGGGGTGTTAATTTCAACTCTTACCCTCCCAAACAGGCACTATTTATTTTATTATACTGAATGTCTTAAGTACAAAGAAAACTTTCTGTTTTTATAAAGAAATGACGTAAATTTTATGGCGAACCGTACGCGCATAATTTACGCGCATGTAACAATTCGATGTGTTACCCGTTGCCAAGGGTGTTGCTAACGCTGAGGGTGATAGAACGGATTATAAACTGCGCCTTAACCAATCAGATTTCAGTATTTAACATGAAAGTATAATAATATATTCAAACATCTGGTCAATATAGATCAGGTCAGACCTGTTCACCAGACAAACCACAAGGACAATTTACCTATTGCTGTTGCGAGGATGTAGCCGCCTTGTTCACAGATGCCATTGTGGCTTAGTATCAGTTCCCTTAATGTAGTGTTATTCTGTACAAGAAAACAATGGCTCTGAATTGATCAAGTCCATTAAAATTCAGGATAAAGGAAATAGACAAAGTTTGATTGTGAATTTACCTGCAAGATCTTGGCAAGAAGATGGGCGTCGCTATCGACTAGACTGCTGCCTAAACCAGAGAGAAAAAAGATTTGGTTTGTGAAAGTCTGATATTATCTACACTGAGACAAAGGCCATGTAGAAATAAACTAATGGTTTCCCCTGGCAGTAACGATTTCAACTAATCAATGTCTTTGGTATTACACGGAGTTTCTATTTTACGTACATGTACATGTCTGATGGGTTTTTTTGTATTTACCTTAAAACCAGTTACATGCCGGTTAAATTCGCAGACTAAAAATCAACATAAGAAAACATTCTGTTGATCTGGTATACTGAACGTTGTAAGATTGCCTCCAGACACTGTAATGGTTGCTTAGAAGCTAACGTTGTCTAACTATATCACAACTTTGTAATGTAATAGTACAAACGTATACGTGTACATGTAGGTCCTCACCAGAGATGTCCAGCGACTGGATGACTTGGTTGTTGACCATTAGGTCAGATATTGCACGTAAGCCCTGGCTTCCTATACAGTTTTCGGAAAGATTCTGAAAACAGATCTACCAGTAATTGTTCATTGATATATTCTGGACAGAGAAAGAAGTACAAAACACATAGAAACATCAATGGATTAATATTAATCTTACTTGAAATTAAATATTGTAAGTGTTCTTAAAAAATTTGCTCAATATCCTTGCTTGAAATCCACGTTTAACAAATTTTGCATTTCTTTGTATATAACTTAATTCTTTTGCATTGATTTTATATTTGTATGATGCTAATTGATTGTTCCAGGAATCTGTTGTATAAAAACTAACGGTACATGAATTTTTTATAGATCAAATGTTTAGCGACTGACTAGCTACATCATACAGCATTTGAAAATCTATATATTGAAAATCACTTTATTGGTGCATAAATAATGAAAATCGTTCACAGGCACCTCTGTTCTTAAGGTGGTATTGAACATCTGTCGATAATAATGTGGATTAAAGAACATTATGATTAAAATACTTCCTCTTGTTTAAAATTGTAAACTTTTACAATATTTAACCAAAAAGACTTTTTTGAAAGGCAAAATTTGTTAAAACCCCTAGCGGATCGATTCGAACTCACTGTTTACAATTTTGTAGAGAACCCTTTAACCCACTGTTAGGTGACAATTATGGAAGAGAAATTATTCATAAAATTACAATTGTTTTTGTTTATTTCGATAAATAGTACGTCACAACATGAAGGTGTCTCATACCACCTTAAATAAAAGTCACCACAGCATAGCACTGATGGTGGATGATAGAATACTCACCACATCAACAATGTTAGTGTTAATTTCCAGCATTTCAGCGATGGCTTTCGCTCCTTCTGCCTCGATTCCATCATCTTCCAAATCCAAATTTGTCACTGTGTCGTTATTCTGAAAAAGATTATATTTTCAAAAAATTGTTTACAAATTTAAAGTTTTTTTCTGAAATAAAATTTATTTCATACATAATCATCAACCATCATTGTTAATTGTTGTCTTATTTTAAAATCAGTTCAATGCCTGTGAATATGGCTGGATATTAAATCAGATATCGAATCCTATAAATTTGAGACTAGGACTGGGTATAGTGAGGTACTGTGGCCCTATCAGTGTCACACTAAGCATTGATATCGATGAGAGCAGAGCTTGACAATTTCCTGGGTCTGTTTCTGTTCATATCATTCTTTGCTCGGGGAGTAATGTGTCTATTTACATCAAGAACCTGAGTCCCCTAGGCCTCATCTGGAGACTTAATACATTATAAACACTAAATGTTTTATATTCAAAGTTTTAAAACAACAGAGTTCTAATTATAGTATTTATGTAGACCAGTTTAGAATTTTAAGCTTTATAACCATAACATATAAAGCATTGCGTTTACCTGCCAACTGTAGCCCATCACGGATAATGGACTCATCGTACAACTGTGCCCAAAATGACCAGCATTTATATAACTAAAACAGTTAAGAAAACGCACAATTTTGTATGTATCCAACTTACCCGTAATGAGACTGTTTGTGCCCCAGTAGTACTCCTTATCTACGAGTCAAAGGTTCTGTGGGACTCTCACTGACTTACCAATAAAGCAATAGCGAGGGCCCGTGCCCCGATGGGTCCAATGCTGTGGTTCCGCATGACGATCCCTTTGTTGGACATCTGTCTGCTGAGGTAGGTGACAGGGGTGATTCCCAGGTGAGAGCACGAGTCTAGGTACGCCTGTAGCCTCTTTCTAGGCTTGATCTCTTCCTCTGGCTCCGGGGGCTCGGGGGTAACTGACGTGTAAAGCATGCCCATTGAGCAGACATTGGTGAACATCCAAAAACCAATTAACATTTACAATAGAATACTGAGTATGAGCCTTCTTGGGTAGTGATGTTAGCATACTAACACAACGAGAATGGCTGAAATGAAATCGTAAACTACTTAATCACAAAATTTAATGATGTTTTAGAGTAACTCTAAATCTTAATCTATCTTGTCTGTGGATGTCCTATCATGCTGGAATACTATGTAAACTAATTTTTTTTTTCGAAATCATACGCATAAAATTAAGAAACCCCATGCCCATGATGTCTGAACTGAAGATCTTAAATTGGAAGAAAACTTTTTATAAATCAACTTTAAACCTACAGTGTATTGATATATTATGATTTATCACACCTTTTAAATTACCTAGATACATTTGCCTTGGGTTTATATATAGTGCTTTCATCACCTTGTTCTCTCATCTCGTTTCATTTTCTATATGAAATTTCACTTAAATAAAAAAAAGAATGTCTTATCGAAAGAGATTCCATTTTTACGAAAGCCCATTGAGCTCTTTGCGTAGGTAAAAAGAAATTATTTTCGCGAATAAACGCGTAACTTTCGCGAATAATCGCGTTAGTTACGCGATAAAACGCGAAACTTTCGCGATATAACGCGTAACTTTCGCGATATAACGCGTAACTTTCGCGATATAATGCGTAACTTTCGCAATATAACGCGTTACTTTCGCAAATAAACGCGAAACTTTCGCGATTTAACGCGTAACTTTCGCGAATAAACGAGAAACTTTCGCAATTTAACGCGTAACTTTCGCGAATAAACGAGAAACTTTCGCGATATAACGCGTTACTTTTGCGATATAACGCGTAACTTTCGCGAATAAACGCGAAACTTTCGCGATATAACGCATGACTTTTGCGAATAAACGCGTAACTTCTATATAAATAGTATCAATTCATACAAGAACTCTAATGAAGAACAATGACTGAAAACAAATACAGTTTATTTTTAGATAAATACTTATTTTTCAGTATTATTATATCACCCGTTTTACGTTTATTTATGATAACAAAATTATCTATTTTTATATACACATTTATAGATATAAATAAATGTAATAAAACTTCATTTAACTATTGAATGTTAGATGGTCCAAGTAGATATGGAGGTAGAACATTTTTAAATTCGCGAAAAAAATATTTTTATTAAATACGAAAATGAGCTCAATTGGCTTTCGTACATTTTATTATATCTATGTGATCCAGTATGTGTAATCTTGAGTTTTACCAGAGTATCATAGGCTTTTGATCCCAAACCTTTCTAAGGAACAATATTGAATTCGATAAGATCAACAAACATGACTTTGTATAGAAGTAAGAAACAGTACCATCAGCCATGATGTCATATCCGGTAAAAGTGAATTCCCTGATTGGCTGGAGCCGAGAGACAGATCCCCTTGAGGGATTGTCCTCTCGCTCGGACCTCTGGGAATATGCCGTGCTTCGACCCGGTGCGGTTCCGGGTTTTGCCACAGTTTCTCTGTCTGTTTCCGACTGAACTGGAGATTGGGGCAGACTTCCGGTTCCGAGTGGAGGCCCGGCATTGGTCGATTCCCGACTGTGACATCGTTTGTCGTGAAGTTTGAGTGAGGAGGAGCTCAGGTAGAGTGTGGTGGCTTTACTTCCGATCTGGACCTCGCTCCTTCCGGTGGCAATAAAGGCAGGTTTGGAACTATTCTTCATCGTGGCGGGTCCTATCTCTGGAGAGAGGACGGACGTCCCGGGGGTGGCCTGGCAAGAAAATCAACTGGTTATTCCATTATTACCTGAGGAAATCTCAGCATCCCGTTTTTCTGAGTGTCTTTCCAAACGTGTTATTCACGTGGATTCACAGATATTTAAAAGTACTAGTGTATCGAATGTTTGACCCTGACTGAGTGAGCATAGTTTTCTTAGAGGATCAGACACCCACTATCAAATAAGTAAATTATTTTAAAAATAAAACTAACATTCCATACAGATTTTGCATTCATGCTTTGATTGGCAAGATATTGCCATCACAGAATCACTCCCGAAATCAAAACAAGAAGGATTTAAATGCTGGGTGACACCTACAGCCTATTATATGGAGGCTATTTTATAATTTGTATTAATTAAGTCACGCTATCCTTCCCGTACTTAATACATTTTTCACGTTACTTTGTGAACTAGAAATACATTGTACAGTGTAAGTGTCGCCTAATCACCGAACCAAACAGTAGCTGATTACGGCGAGTCCCAATTGACTGGAACGGACTTA
The DNA here is from genome assembly GCF_025612915.1 of Magallana angulata. Classification (NCBI taxonomy): domain Eukaryota; kingdom Metazoa; phylum Mollusca; class Bivalvia; order Ostreida; family Ostreidae; genus Magallana; species Magallana angulata. The sequence goes on from NC_069117.1 coordinate 7,320,565, forward strand.
CTTTAAACATTAATTTTGACATTGATTTGTAAAATTTCTTTATTAGTTTTCAATTAATAGTATATTTGGTCCTATACAATTGAATTAAACACTAAATGTCACTAGTACTTTATTACTTGTTTAATAAAGCATGAAGGACAGGCTAGTGGTGTCCTCATACCGTGTACTAAATATAGGATGAAAAGACTAATAAAAGCATATTCTATGTATTCTGCCAACTGGATTAATCATATTTGTAAATCCGCAGATTTAGTTAAGTTTAACAACATTTGTCAGGCCCCGAAGTTCGATATGATTGTATTACGCTTCATAATCAGAATTTAATCTCCGTAATAAGGCGTATTAAGTGACAACTAAATACCACTTGTGCCTCTAAAAACGTTTATGAGTTCTTCAGCAAACTACTGGACTCAGTCCCAGCGATTTATATTGAATTGGATCAATTCAGCAAACGAACAGTGTTTTACAAAAGTTTTAATAAGGATCATAGTTTTCACCAATCTGTTGATAAATGAGAGAGAGAGAGAGAGAGAGAGAGAGAGAGAGAGAGAGAGAGAGAGAGAGAGAGTACAACAAATTTAGCACCATTAAAAGAAACTTATAAGAGAACGGTAAAAAGTATTACATATTTTATTAAAAGACAATATATCTATCTATATCAAGGGTAAAAAAAAATAAACGTTCAGACCTGAGTGTTCCCCATGTCGTGAGGCGGACTTCCTACGCCTTTATGAATTTAAAGTTATTAGAAAGGTTTTATCACAGGAAGAGTATCGGTGTCAGTGATTATTGGGTGCTTCCACCGACCCCCATTCAACATTAAAGGGTCATTATGCAATACAAACGATACTCTGATGGGTTTTCAAAATAAAACTAGGAACAACTCCTAGTCTAATTGGTTTTTTGGCAAATTGCAATCCAAGGATACGAGTTCAACTCATTGACAGTCAGTCGTGGGAAGAATTTGTCTGATCAAAATTAAACTAGCTAGAGAGTCAGACCAGCAGATTCAAATTGCTTTTTCATTCGATGCTTAAATTCACAAGTGTGGTTAAAAGCAACAGTAAATCAACTGATGAAAACATTTTTATAACAAAAATGGCGCGGTGACATTAGGATATCTGACGGGGTATATATGTAGAATATATATATACGGTATATCATACATATCTTCAAGATATTTTAAACCTGAAACAAAGGAAAAATCAAAAGACTCTTTTGTAAAGTTCAAATAACTGTTCTGCCTTAGCTGCAATTAATGTAGTCTTCTCCGATTTTTCATTTCTGATGTTTACCCCCCCCCCCCCTACGGAAGCGTATCGGGGCCTACACCTGTTGTGTTTCAACTAAAAAACTGTCCTTACTTTTTATTGAATTGTCAACATATAAAGTATTGTGACCTCTTATTTATGCAAATGTATTGAGTTATCTCTTTTGATTACCATATAATTAAATTCACTATAATGAATTTTACCAGTTTTATTGCTATCTGCGTTATCGACTTAACAAAAAATGAAGTTTGAAATGTTGATTTAAGAATGTGATTTGATTATACTGAGATAGAAATTTAGACAAAGAACAATAAAATAAAGGCATTACAGTCAGGTAGGTATCAGTATGCTTTCATTTCTAAGGAACATACTGCGAGAAAATATTGTTATCGAAAGAACTTCGAGGGCGCGGGAATTCTGATGGTACGTTTACGCCACCTCACTCTGATTCTAGCTGTAGATGGCACATGTAGAATGCAATTAATAGTTTGATATAAATTAAAAATAAAGAACAGTAATTAATTTTTATTAATTGCAATTCATATCAGTGTTTGATACCGTAGTTAGAGGGCTGCAACATGATCTATATTAAAGCAAATTGTTATGACTCTCTATGTTTGGGTTACTCTCCATTTAATATGTGATGTGAGTTTTTTGGACTGATGGTATAACATTTAAACTACGTGAACCCCTTTACTTAAACGTATTATATTACCCCGACTTCCTCCCCCACAAAAAATGTTTTATTTACCAAAGCGTCTAAAAAAATATTATTGTATTTGCTTTTAAATGATGTCATGCATGAACTGACCGTATGAGCGCTACGCATTTTCTCATTTTCATAATTTGACGCGAATCTTTTAACCACGCGAATAGAAAAGACTCAAATTAAATCATGATTATGAGAAAATGCAACCCTTATGCAATTAGTTATGTATTATATTATTTGATAAAAATTTGATAGATTACACTGTAGTTGGGAGCGTGGGTTGTCATTTATTAATATTGCTTAAATCGTGTACTATCAATTTGTAAACATAAGGCTGAACAAGCCTTGTCGATGGGAGACCGTTGTAACACCGTGATTATTGAATTATTATCATAATTTTAGGGTAGGAGTGCACAACATTTTTACTCAAACATGTAATTCGTTGTAGAATTCATTTCATGGATGATAGGATCAACAAAATCCATGAAAATTGAGCACACGCGAATTCCAATGATTCCACAAATGTCAGTCTACATGTGTTTCCTAGAGCTAGATTCAGAGTGAGGAGACGTACTATCAGAACGCCCACCCACGCGAAATTCATTCGATAACAATATATTCGCAATATGTTCCCAAGAAATGTAAACATATCTATGTCGATATACCTATTATGTATACATTTTCAATGTCCTATGTTAACATTTCTTTCTCGATATGACTAAAACCCATTTTTAGATTATTATATTTAACTCCGTGTTTTATTAAAGGGTACCTGCAGTGCCGGTCATTTTTTGATATAATGGAGATCTATGTGTAAAAACATCATCCTGAAAATTTTACAGCGATCGCATAAGTAGTTTTCGAGATATTTGTGGAAAACCCGATTTCACACCTGAACGAGTTTTGAATCAAGCCGATTTGGCGCGAGATGAACTGTGACGTCACGGGGTCAACGCCGCTGTATGAGAAACAGGAATATCGTATGAAAACTGTTCGTTTTCTTGCATTGTTTTATCGATATATGAACATTTTTTTCTGTTGTTTTATTTCCTTATCAACCCTGGAAGACTAATTATACTGTTGTTTGAGCTTAACCCGTATTTTATCGAACAAAAATGCCGAATTCGGACAATTGTTTGCTTCATAAATTTCGTCAAATGTGTAACACATTTTACATATAAATGCACACCATATGTAGCAAAATGACAATTAATCAAAGCATTATTGTTATAAGAAACATATTTTGTTAATATTGTCATTCTATCGAATGATTTCTCAGTGACATTATTAACTGATTAATAATATTGATAATACATAATGATATTTCCTAAAAGGTAACTCGGGGTCTGTTCCTCGTATAAGGCATAAAATTACAAATGATGTCGCCCGATCATTCAATAATATTGATATCGGACCAATAACAATCAAAACAATATGCATTCTTTAACAAACAAACACGGGATTATAAACGGATCAAGGCGAAAGTCCAAGATGGCTGCATGATTAAGTCTGTCTCGTATTCTTTTAAAAATACGATAATGGAATTTAATTTTACATTTATTTACATCCTTTGTCAAAATGTTCCAGTTTATTCAGATTTCATAATGATTCGTTGTCAGTATTACAATTTAAGCTATACGGAGTTATAAAGCGTTTAATTGCTGACCATAGCGCTCGAAAGAACGTTGCACTTTATTAAATAAGAAATTATAAAGAACAACGTAATTACTTCCGAAATAATTACTTGATCACATAAAAAAGGTTTCAATTGCTGAATTATAAATTTAGTCATTATGAAGTGATTAGATAAGTAACAATAAAGGCATTTACTTCGAACATTAGATTTACTATTTAATAGTATCATGCATGATTCTTTGATCACTGATTGACGGACTATACACATGTTTTAGCTGACGAATGCTTGATTTTACAGTCTAATTTATTTCTCTGTTTTATCTTTTAACAATTGAGTAGCTAATTATACACAAATCAATTTACCCGCCTAGAGGTGTGAAACCCTCTCTTCGTTCACCAGACTCGTGTACCTTGTGTATACATACCCCAGATACACGTGTGTCTGGAGCAGTGGCTTCGTTAGTTTACCTGTGTCATTGTCTCGGATCACTCGTGTGTGAAAGGATATTATGTAATCAAAAAATGAATAATGAACATGCATTTGCCTATGTTAGCGTTTTAAGACATCGTATTCATCGGTAAAAAGGCGACGAGAATAACAAATTTTAAAATCCTTTAAAAGAAATCCGATTGTAATAAAATAATAACGGATACAAATTTCTAGATCTACAATACTTAAAATAACAAGATAAGTCAAAACATCAGACCTATATCAATCATTTTGGCTGAAAAATCGAATTTAATTTGTATAGCTTTGAAAGGAAATGTCCCTCCTGTTGACCTCGTGACGTCACTTCCGCTGAAGCCTCGTTATCGCCTAATTCTGTTTTCTCTTGATTAGTTTTCCCAAAGCAGGTAAAAATAGCCACTTTGAAGAGGCGTAACTCCGTTATTTTTGCACCGATTTCGATGCGGTTTTTTGCATTAGATTTTGGTAAATAAACTCTTTAATATATGTTTCACATCGGCTGGGCTGCAGGTACCCTTTAAGTCGATAAAGCAGATAGCAAGAAAACTGATCAATTACAATAAGGTGATTAAAATTATGTTAACTCACCTCAATACAATGCAAAATATTTGCATAAATAAAACGACATAGTAGTTTAAATATTGATAAAAGGATAAAAAGTATGACAAGGTATAAGTTTTAACAGAACAAGTGTAGGCCCCGATAAGCTTCCGTACCCCCCCCCCCCCCCCCGAAAAAAGAGGGGAACATTACTGCAGCTAGTTCTGCCCTTATTCTTATGTGAAAGCGTTTCATGTAGAATTTTGTCGTCCTATCGTTTTAAGTCGACTGCGAAGACCATCAGCCTCTCATGCCAATCAACAAGGTGCTAAAATGCAATGGATTTCATATTTAGATTTGCTCCTCTATTTTAGGGTATATCGAGTACATAACAGAGAGGTATGGTGGCATATCTCTGCCTCTTGTGTGCAAGTTATTTTTCTATTAATTATGTCGACATGCAAGATGAATATGTTGACATGCAAGATGAATATGTTGACATGCAACAAAACTATGTTGACACGAAGGAAAACTGCAATCAAATAAGAGTTTAAAAAAATCTCAAATATCGCCAACATGTGAGATCCAAGATGCTTGATACACTTCCTATTGATGTCAACATGCAACTTATGTATGTTAACATGCAACTTCTTAAATGTCGACATGCAACTTATTTATGTTTTCATGCAACTTAGTTATGCTAACATGCAAGATAAATATGTTGACATGCAACATTTATGTCGACATGCAATTTAGTTATGTTGACATACAACTTATAAGTTGCATGTCAACATATTTATCTCGCATGTCAACATACGTAAGTTGCATATTGACATAAATAAAGTTGCATGTCGACATAAATAAGTTGCATGTTGACATAAATAATTTGCATGTCAGCATATTTATCTTGCATGTTAACATAAATAAGTTGCATGTCGACATAGAAAGTTAGCATCTAGCATCTTGGATGTCACAAGTCACACGTCACACGATTTTTGAGATTTTTTGAGATTTTGTATGATTTCTATCTGATTGCAATTTTCTTGCATGTCAACATAGTTATGTTGCATGTTGACATAATTATCTTGCATGTCAACATATCTATCTTGCATGTCGACATATTTGATAGAAAAATAACTTGCACACAAGGGGCAGAGATATGCCACCATAGAGAGGAGTCTAGGGTCCAACTTAAATTGATCGAAGGAATGTAATTCGCTGTTAATTCACGGGTATTTTTTTAAAATACATATATATGCATGAATACTCACCTACTTTTTTAGTATGAAATTAATATCCAGTAATATATAAATATATCCAGTTATACTCAATGCAGAAGTCTTTTCTGCAAGTTGTTTGAGAATCACAAAACAAGACGCACTGGGTAGAATTTATCAAACTCTCAGTCAGACGACATCTTGGCAGGGAGGAGAAAGAGAGAAAGGGGTGAGAGCGATATAAATCAATAAACTCTTATTGTTTTTAAATATGTCTTTGTTCTTTTAAATCTCTACAGGGCTTTTATTTTCTTTCGATCGAGACCTTTAACGAATAAGAAAGACTGGCACAAAGGTTTGCGACGGAGCACAGTATCCGGGATATTTCCTAGAGAGCACTAGTATGCACGATCGAGTATTGAATCGTTACTAAAACATGTCCTGGAGAGTTATACATTGTATATTGTTCTCGTAGTCTGAATCTGTACAGTATCCAGGTTATGTCCGAAAGAGTATTGTACATGTATAGTGCACGGGGATCGAATCGAACTTTAATATATCCAGGATATTCTCTGGGATTGAACCTGTGCAGAATTAATATCCAAGCGCTGTATTCCACAGAGCAATAATGCACAGAGGGGTTTGAATTACAGCCCTCTGTCACCGAAACTACATTATATGACCATCTTTTCCCCCGAGATGCATAATTAATTACGTGTCTTTTGCGTTGTCGTCGATTCTCTATGTATTGAACGTATTCCCTATGTTAGCTTGCAATTGTAGTCAAATCCTTACTGAAATTAAATTGAATTCCAGTTATTCTAGTTATTAGTAATCGAATCTGCATGCAAGTTGCCCAAGATATTTCAAGTGCTAAGTAAAAACATGGAGGTAGCTTTAAAAACTTACCATAAATACCAATTATATTTGTCTCTATGTTATATATTGTTAAAATCCTGCCATTTACACCAGTTCTAACTCAAACTCAATGCATGCCATCTAGAGACAGAATTGGTATACCGGTAAACATACCTGGCAGGTGTCTGTACAGTTATATATCATCTATGGCATACAAAACAGTATTACAAACACTTGAAACAATGAAGTTAGGAAAAAACGGGGGAGGGTGATAAACGCTCTTGCATGCGGATGTTACCCCTGCAACTATCAATATATGTGATCAGCTACCATCAAGATCGATACAGCGATTAATTGTAGCTATATCTCCGATCAGTTAGCTACCTGGGATATTGGTAAATGATTATCTGATCAACTGTGTATCAAAACATTGATCTATCGTTTCTGTTCGTTTGAATAACGCTGTCATCGTATCAACAATCATTGTCAGCAACTTGTACAACCCAGCACTCATGGACAAAACAATAGTTACATCGCGAACATCTTTCATTTATACCGTCTTGTACGCTGATTACTGCTGTATATGTTAGAGTCTATCTGCTCTGTGTTGTTTTTATCGTCTATAACAAATATTGACACTTTGCTCATGTTTATGGATTTTATTTTGGTAGTTTATTTTTACGTTTTTATCAAAACGTAAAAGGATCAAACTCTTACTACATGTACTAAAATGTAGAATATTGTCTTACACAAACCTATCAAATTAAATCCAAGTCCCCATGAACTTTAACCCAGCTCTGTTATAATTAAAGAGAACTGTGTTAAAAGCTTCATGATGCCGAAAGAAAAAAAATAGGAGTATATTTGCTTTTAGTGATATACTACAACGAGCAGCGAAAGCTATCAAATTTATTCAAGATAGCACGATTATTTGACATCAAATTTAACGAGTTTCAGTCATGACAAATATTTTGTTACAAAAAGAACTAAAATTCTTTTAAATTAACTCCTAGCGCTCCAAATTTCCGATGCTAAACGTACAAAATGTTGAGAGAGAGAGAGAGAGAGAGAGAGAGAGAGAGAGAGAGAGAGAGAGAGAGAGAGAGAGAGAGAGAGAGAGAGAGACCTTACCTTAAGTCTTGCTAATTGTGATACAACAAAATCCTTATGAAGCTATGTAAAATACAAAGATTAGATTTGGTCGCAGTTAATCTTTGCCATTGGTCTAAATCGGCCAAATTCGCAAGAGTAAACACTCTCGGTCTGATAACCTTGTTACGTTAATTCTCCAAATGCTTTTGACTCGACTATTGAGTCGCTCATTGTATTCTGTGTATTGCAGGTCTCAACCACTGTTTACTTGATTAAATTCATGCAGCACATGGAGCAAACCGAACAGCGTTAGAAACACGTCTAAATATTAAATCGGTTGACGTCGTCGTATATAATTATCTGTGAATAATGCCTATTTTTTTTAATATATGTAACTGTTCTGAAAATGGTCTTCATTTTTAAACGCCTTAAATAATTTCATTTTTTTTTTCATATTAACGGATAAACACTTTATTCAGCAATTTACAAAACGTTAATTGAACAGCATATATATATATATATATATATATATATATATATATATATATATATATATATATATATATATATATATATATATATATATATATATATATATATATATATATATATTAATTTTTTTTTCAAAAAGGTAATAAAAACTATCTGTGTCGCAGTTCAAAATTCTAAATCATTGGGGAGTTAGTCAGTTTGATTGAAAAAGCATTTCTCTTTACCTTAAACTCGTTCGGACGAATGTGATGAAGGGTGTGTGTGTGTGGGTTAATTGGGAGGGGGGGGGCGTCTAATACTCCTATTAGAATTAAATCTGATTGAAATCGGACTTTGGTCCGCTCCGAAATTTAATTCAATTTATTTATTACTTATTTATTTGTTTGTTTGTTTGTTTGTTTGTTTGTTTGTTTGACATCGATTGGTTATAACAAATATAATCGAGATCGAGGTTTAAAAAAAAGAAAATTGTTCGAATGACCTTACTATTATTTTTTTCAAATTTCACATAAATATATAATGATGTGTGCTATATTCTTAATAACGGTTAATATCCAATGTTTTTGGTATAAATAAAATAACAAAAATTCCTTAAAGCCCTTTGTTCATGCACTGCAATATACGGAATCGAAGTAATTAAAGAAATTACATTCAAGAAAAACATTTTTTTATTTGGTTGATCCAAGTAGAACCAATACTAGTTTGCGGGAAGACTAAAAATTCTAGTTACATAGAAAAATACCTCACTGACATAAAACTCATGGGTTATGGATATATAATAATTTTTCTCGGCGAAAAATTTTCTTCGGTATTTAGTAAAACCGGCGCGAACATTTGGCGCCGAAATTGAGAATTCCATTGTTGAGGCAAAGTGTAAAGAAGGAAATACAACAAAGTGAAAAAGATGTTCGTGAACAAACGAGGTACAGATACTCTTTTAGTTAATTAAACTTCAACGTTTTACAGCATTTTGTCGTGTTTGTCTGATTCTTAGTGGAAACAAATATTAAAAGCCTATTTTCCTGGACTTTATGATAATCATATTATGCACAATTGACACTTTCTATGTATAGATTTTGTTTAATATTATCTGATTGACTGTTTTTTCTAAGGTTTTTTATCAGTGTTATATTTTACAGGCCTGTAGTAACAAATGTTATTGTCTTTCAAAAGCAATTAAAGCGGCACTTGAAGTTTTAAAACCTTAGTAAAAATTGCGTCAGGTTTGGCACGACCGCTGGTTGGTGCATAAAAACCATGGTTATATAGTTTAATAAGGCATGCAAATTGAGGCGTTCTAAAATTTTAAATCTAATAAAAAATGTTGATACATTTTGTAAAAGTTAGTGTTTGAAACCAATTAAAATGTATTATGAATTTTACTATTAAACAAGAGTGAATGTTTTTGTTTGTTTGGGGGTTTTTGTTTTTGATGATGCACTTCCACTCTTCCAGGAAGTCCCAATTAATCCATATATTTTTTTCACAAGCAATAGTTTTAACAGAATATATACACAAAACGTTGTGTGCACTTTGGATTCATTACGAAAAGTGATTTATTAAATCTATTTTACCAATGATTTGAACTTTTTATTAATGCGGACACAATATAACATTGCTGAGTATGTTGCAGATGGAAGACAGGAGAAGGTCATGTTTGACAAGATCACCTCCAGGATCTCCAAGCTCTGTTACGGACTCCATGCAGACTTTGTGGACCCTGTAAGTTTGTGAATGATGTAATGTGGTGATTTGATCTTTTATTGATAAAAACCTGTTAAGTTTCTGTATGGCTGATGGATGTGTCTTACTGATTCTTTTAAGAGGAAATACTTAATTACCTAGTGACACTAAACATGATTTTATTCTCTGATTAGGCCTAAAAAAAAAGTTGTGTGTCTAGGGTAACCCGACCTAACTTACAAAAATGCCCCGATCCTATCATTTTTAGATGTCTGTTTTTATCCGATTGTGATTTTTATATTATTTCTATTAAAAACCTATTTTTAAATATGACACATTCTTAGGATTCATGCAGAAAAAAATATGATGAAATAAAAAAAATCCCTACCTACCTAACCTAATTTTTTCATCTGTGTTACCCTAAATTTTATAGGCCTTAATTAGGGTGCAGTGAACTTGGAAAACAATTTCTAGAAATAAGTTGTTTTAACATAAAATGCAGTTTTAATACAATTTTGAGTAGGTTTTTTTATCTATATTTTTTTTTGACTGGGTATCAGGCGGCCATTACCCTGAAGGTGATCAATGGACTGTACCCAGGAGTGACCACGGTGGAACTGGACAATCTGGCCGCTGAAACGGCTGCTACCATGACGACCAAGCACCCCGACTATGCCATCCTCGCCGCCCGCATAGCTGTCTCCAACCTCCACAAAGAAACCAAGAAAGTCTTCAGTGGTAGGAAGCTACTTCAGTGTTTTGATCATTTTTCATTTCAGTTTTACAACCCTCTCTTCTCCAATTGATAATGGAACTGTTTTGTCACTTGGCTACGGTAGGATTTTACTTAAATAAATGATGCATATCTTTGAAAGTTTCGACAAAATGTTTCAACTCAATGCAAGTATTGTACATAACATTGCTATTCTTTTTATGCCCCCTTTCAAAGAAGGGAGGGCACATTGCTTTGCTGCTGTCTGTCGGTCGGTCGGACCACCAACAGTTTCTGTTCAATTCCTTCACGTAGGATGCACATATTGAAATGAAATTTGGTATACAGGTTTATCATAATAATATCTAGGTCAAGTTCGATTTTGGATATGATGGAAAATTTTCGACAGAGTTGTGCCCCATGGACGTAGAAAAATTCCAATTATTTGCAGTTTCCGTTCTTTTCTTCGCGTAGGATGCACATATTGAATTGAAATGTAATACTGTAAATTCCTAATTAACCGCAAGGAATTTATTTCCGCAAGCAATCCTTGCGGATTTAAAAATCTCGCTTTTTTTTTCAGATAGTTTCATATATAATATCTAGGTAAAGTTCCTTTTTGGGTACGGTCGAACAATTTTTGACAGTTATGCCCCTTGGAGGTAGAAAAATTCCAATTATTTGCAGTTTCTGTTCATTTTCTTCTCGTAGGATGCACATATTGAAATTTGGTATACAGGTTTATCATAATAAAATCTAGAACAAGTTTAGTTTTAGGTACGGTCAAGCATTTTTTGACAGAGTTATGTGCCTTGGACTTAGAAAATTTTCAATTATTTGTAGTTTGTTTATTTTCTTCACAGATGTTTCCAAGGGAGGGGGGCATAAGTGTTTTACAAACATCTCTTGTCTTATTTTAGATGTAATGGATGACTTGTACAAGTGGATCAACCCCAAGACAAACAAACATTCGCCAATGATTTCACCTGAGATCCACTCCATCATCATGAAAAATGCTGACGTAAGTTTTAACAATGAATGAATGAATAGTGCAGAATAATGAAGCTACTGTGTCATTTTCAACAAATGCTTAAAACCTTTCATTAATAAAATCTATCATATTCCAAATTAATCAATTTGTGTCATCCTATGTAAAACCCATTCATAGATTAGAATTTTAAATAGAGTGCCTGTCACTTATTGTATCAAAATTAGAAGGATCTTTCTTTTAATGCAATATTTTTGTCATACATGTTAACTCTACCGATTTTCGCGGAAGTCTACCGCTTTTTGACCCCATTTCCCGCCTACCGCTTTTAATTGAAAATCTACTGATTTTTCAAAATTCAATTTTGCCTCGCTTGGGTAGGCATTTTGGAAGCCATTCTAGCTACACAATCTCGTTAGTTCTTTAGATATCGCGTGACTTGAGTCGTGAACATTCAGGCGTTTTTTACATAGCGATAACAATGTTGGTTTCAAGCATGTGCCAATGAGTGGTGAACACAAAAATGTCATCGACATCACCGCCTCGAAAAAGGAAAAGATATTATTCAAAGTTTAACGACTGGCTGAAAGTATTTTACTTTCTTCATAGATCAAAAAAAGGGGAACAGTATGCGTTTTGTACGTTTTGTCATACTGATAACTTAGATTTCCCAAACTTTGTTCTGTTATAACACTGGACATGACTATTCCCAACTCAAATGCAGAATGTGAAAGGGTGCTTTCTCATTTGAAAAAAATACAGACAAGTTTCAGATCTGAACTATCAAATGACACTATTTCTTCAATTTTGGCCACCAAGTTAAATAATAACAAAAGTTGTTTTGAATCAATTCCAGAAAAGACCACTCTAAGAAAAGCAAAGCTAGCTACAAAATCCTACACCAATGAACACAAATAAATCTTTCTTTGCATGTGATAATAGTGTTATTGTTTCATTTATTGCATTCCTTCATATTCCTTATTGTAGCCATTAGCTTCACATGAAAATGCTATCGCTTTTGAGTTCAAAATCTACCTATTTTTCATCACTGGAGGTTAACATGTAAGTTTTTGTCATTCATTTTAGCGTTTGAACTCTGCCATCATTTTTGATCGGGATTTCAACTACCAATATTTTGGTTTCAAAACCCTGGAGAGGTCCTATCTACTAAGAATAAATGGGAAAGTTGCAGAGCGTCCTCAACACATGTTAATGAGGGTGGCCGTGGGAATTCACCACAACGATATAGATGGTGCTATAGAGGTAATTGTGGAAAATGAGTAAAGGAATATTGGTGTTTGTGTTATTTGGTTGTAGACAACGTGTGATTTTGTGTTGTTTTCTCTATAGACCTACAACCTTCTGTCAGAGAAATGGTTCACCCATGCATCCCCTACCCTGTTCAATGCAGGAACCAACCGGCCCCAGCTGTCGAGGTAGGTCTTAAACAGACATGGCGTGCTCTAAAAGTTGTGGAACAGAAATTTGTAGCTAGCTAAGGTTGTGCTCATATTTTCTTTGTTAGGAACATATTGATGTAAATCAACTCAAAAGCTTGATGAAATTTGAAAAATGCAAGATTTGAAATGAAATAATGAATAGTTTTAAGAAATAAATTTAATATTATTTAGAAGAACAAAACAAAAATAATACCAACAGGCTATGATCTTGACCTACCTTCTTTGATTTTGCATATCATTAGTCCCTAATTGAAATCTCAGTTAACTTTTTTAGCTCAAGTGAGCTTTTCTGATCACATTTTGTCTGTCGTCCATCTGTCCGTCTGTCTGTCTGTCAGCCTGTACGTAAACTTTTCACATTTTCAACATCTTCTAAAGAACTACTGTGCCAATTTCAACCAAACCTTACACAAATCATCCTTAAGCAAAGGGGATTCAAAGTTGTGAAAATTAAAGGCCACACCCATTTTCAAGGGGAGGTAATTAGAAATTAATGGAAAAATTTGAGAAATTTTCAAAAATCTTCTTCTCAAGAACATAAAGCCAGGAAAGCTGAAACTTGTGTGGAAGCATCCTCAGGTAGTGTAGATTCAAAGTTGTGAAAATCATGACCCCCGGGGTAGGGTGAGGCCACAATGGGGGGTCGAAGTTTTACATAGGAATATATAGAGTAAATCTTTAAAAATCTTCTTCTCAGAAACTAATCAGCCAGGAAAACTGAAACTTGTGTGGAAAATCCCCAGCTAGTGTAGATTCAAAGTTGTGAAAATCATGACCCATGGGGGTAGGGTGGGGCCACAATGGGGGTTGAAGATTTACATAGGAATATATAGAGTGAATCTTTAAAAATCTTCTTCTCAGATACTAATCAGCCAGGAAAGCTGAAACTTGTATGGAAGCATCCTCAGGTAGTGTAGATTCCAAGTTGTGAAAATCATGACCCATGGGGGTAGGGTGGGGCCACAATGGGGGGTCAAAGTTTTACATAGGAATATATTGAGTCAATCTTTAAAAATCTTCTCCTCAGAAACTATAATCAGCCAAATGTTTCTTTATAATTGTTAAGACTTCAGCTCCAGGACAATTCTTCTGCCTCACAAGAAGGTTCAGAGTTTGATGTAGCTTTATAAACATATATATAAACATATATATAAACAATTGTTAAGGATCTTTTTGAGAACTGCAATACTCAACATGTGATATGACTATAAAATCATCCTGTTAGAAAAGGGACTAATGATTATAAACATAAGAATATCCAGGGGAAAAAAGGATTTTATTTATACAGGATCTACATGTATTATTGTACATTGTCCAGATAGTTTGTATTATGACTCCATTAAGCTGGTTTTATCATACCTATTGTTCCTCAGGTGAGCGATGTGGCCCATGGGCCTCTTGTTTTACTTCCATTGAAAATGGGAATGATTGCTTCTCTTTAATAGCATTTATTATGAATTTATAGAATTCTGTTGATCTATAAAAACATTGGTGTACTTTTGCAGCTGTTTCCTGCTGACCATGCATTCTGACAGCATTGAGGGGATCTATGACACCCTGAAGCAGTGTGCCCTGATTTCTAAGTCTGCAGGGGGCATAGGACTCAATGTGCACTGTATCAGATCTACTGGTAGCTACATAGCAGGAGTAAGTATTCCAACTGTAAGCAGCATTGTAGGAATAACTCCTATGTGTGGAAAAAAGAAAAATATCAAAAGTTACCTTGCGGCAGTGTGAAATTCCTTTTTATTATTTTCATATGAAATAAGTGCAAAATCAATTTTGGTCTTATTTTTCTGAAGCCATTTACAACCAAAATTGTACATGTTAAAGTAGTGTAAAACTAAATTGACATGATGTACTGTGTACTGTAGACAAATGGAACATCTAATGGACTGCTGCCCATGCTGAGGGTGTACAATAACACGGCCAGATACGTGGACCAGGGAGGAAACAAGGTGGGTGGGGGTCCATGTTTATAGGATTTTTACATAAAAGGTTTAAATGCTTTTGCAAACCTGGCTCAGTTCATGTTTAATGAATCTCAACAAAGACAATTTTCTACTAATTCTATGATTTGTAATCAAGATTCTAGGAAAATGAAATTGCAACCAGACTTTGCTTCTCATGCAATCCAACTTTATTCAAATTTATAGCAAAATAACTAAGGTTTTGTGCTTTTATTTTGACAGAGACCAGGTGCGTTTGCCATTTACCTGGAGCCGTGGCATGCAGACGTTTTCATGTTTCTCGACTGTAAGAAGAACACTGGCAAGGAGGAGCAGAGAGCTCGGGATCTGTTCTACGCCATGTGGATCCCTGACCTCTTTATGAAGAGGGTCGAGAAGAATGAGGAGTGGACCCTGATGGACCCTCATGAGTGCCCAGGGCTACATGACTGCTGGGGGGAGGAGTTTGAGACCCTCTATCAAAAGTAGGTCATTATTTCCCATCTTCAACCCAGGCTGATATTAGTTTATGCCCTTTATCTTAATATCTGTTGAGTTTTCCATACTAGTACATTGTATTTCTTTTGTCAAAGAACTTTTTATAATACAAAAGACTGATACGTGATTAAATGATTAAAAAAATAATATAATGTTAAGTTTCTTAATAAAAGAGAGGGAAACACTTCAAAATACCTGTTTTTTATCAGATATGAACAAGAAGGCAAAGGAAGGAAGACGATCAAGGCCCAGCAGCTGTGGTACGCCATCATTGAGGCGCAGACAGAGACGGGGACACCGTACATGTTGTACAAAGATCACTGTAACAGGAAGTCCAACCAGCAAAACCTGGGAACTATCAAGTGTAGCAACCTGTGTACAGAGATCGTAGAGTACAGCAGTCCAGATGAGGTGAGTGTACAGAGATCGTAGAGTACAGCAGTCCAGATGAGGTGAGTGTACAGAGATCGTAGAATACAGCAGTCCAGACGAGGTGAGCATACAGAGATCGTACAGTACAACAGTCCAGACGAGGTGAGCGTACAGAGATTGTAGAGTACAGCAGTCCAGACGAGGTGAGTGTACAGAGATCGTAGAGTACAGCAGTCCAGATGAGGTGAGTGTACAGAGATCGTAGAGTACAGCAGTCCAGACGAGGTGAGTGTACAGAGATCGTAGAGTACAGCAGTCCAGACGAGGTGAGCGTACAGAGATCTTAGAGTACAGCAGTCCAGACGAGGTGAGTGTACAGAGATCGTAGAGTACAGCAGTCCAGATGAGGTGAGTGTACAGAGATCGTAGAGTACAGCAGTCCAGACGAGGTGAGTGTACAGAGATCGTAGAGTACAGCAGTCCAGATGAGGTGAGTGTACAGAGATCGTAGAGTACAGCAGTCCAGACGAGGTGAGTGTACAGAGATCGTAGAGTACAGCAGTCCAGATGAGGTGAGTGTACAGAGATCTTAGAGTACAGCAGTCCAGACGAGGTGAGGGTACAGAGATTGTAGAGTACAGCAGTCCCGACGAGGTGAGTGTACAGAGATTGAAGAGTACAGCAGTCCAGACGAGGTGAGTGTACAGAGATCGTAGAATACAGCAGTCCAGACGAAGTGAGTGTACAGAGATCGTAGAGGACAGCAGTCCAGACAAGGTGAGCGTACAGAGATCGTAGAGGACAGCAGTCCAGACGAGGTGAGTGTACAGAGATCGTAGAGTACAGCAGTCCAGACGAGGTGAGTGAGAGAGTATACACACTGAGTTACCTGTGTACAGGATTGTAGAGTACAGCAGCCCAGACGAGGTGAGTGTACAGAGATCGTAGAGTACAGCAGTCCAGATGAGGTGAGTGTACAGAGATCGTAGAGTACAGCAGTCCAGACGAGGTGAGTGTACAGAGATCGTAGAGTACAGCAGTCCAGATGAGGTGAGTGTACAGAGATCTTAGAGTACAGCAGTCCAGACGAGGTGAGGGTACAGAGATTGTAGAGTACAGCAGTCCCGACGAGGTGAGTGTACAGAGATTGAAGAGTACAGCAGTCCAGACGAGGTGAGTGTACAGAGATCGTAGAATACAGCAGTCCAGACGAAGTGAGTGTACAGAGATCGTAGAGGACAGCAGTCCAGACAAGGTGAGCGTACAGAGATCGTAGAGGACAGCAGTCCAGACAAGGTGAGCGTACAGAGATCGTAGAATACAGCAGTCCAGACGAGGTGAGTGAGAGAGTATACACACTGAGTTACCTGTGTACAGGATTGTAGAGTACAGCAGCCCAGACCAGTTGATTGAGGGAAAAAGTATATAAAAAAAATATATACCATTTTCATGATAAAACAGTGTTATCAGGCTCACTTTGACTGACCATTTAATTATCCCCTTGCGCAACTTGTTGCGAAGGGAATGTAGCATCGCTGCTGTGCGTATGTGTGTCTTCTTCAGATTGGAAGCAAGATTTAAAGAAAAACCTTCTGTAAATTCGTAATTAAACGCGAGGAATTAATATCCGCGTAAAATCGCAAGAAGCCCGTCTCACAAATTTTAAAATCTCGCTTTTAATTTTGGGACACATGTAAACAACATGAAACTAAGATAAAATTTCGGCATTCACGATTTTATGTTATCGCGATTTGATGGTAAATCGTTGAATCGCGAAATTAAGTACTCACGTAGAATAAGGAATCTACAGTATGCACGGATATTTATCAAACTTCATACACTTATTTTGCATGGTAAAAGGACATACCCTGTTAATTGTCAAGTCAATTGGTTGAATACTTTTTAATATATCGTTAAAATAACACAATTTTAAACAGAAATTTTATGTACGACTTGACAATAAATACTTTTTCATTACTACTGTGAAACTAAAGTTCAAATCAACAACATATTTTTATGCCCCCCGCAAACAAAGTTTGGGGGGGGGTATATACGAATCACCTTGTCAGTCCGTCCGTCTGTCTGTGCAATCGTGTCCGGTCCATATCTTTCTTATGGAGAAACATTGGAAGTTCTTACTTCACACAAAGATTGCTTATGACCTAAAGGTGTGTCATGACCTTGACCTAAGGTCATTCGGTCAAGGTCACTGGCAGAAAAAGTGCAAAATTCGTGTCCGGTCCATATCTTTCTTATGGGGAAACATTGGAAGTTCTTACTTCACACAAAGATTGCTTATGACCTAAGGGTGTGTCATGACCTTGACCCAATGTCATTCGGGCAAGGTCAAGGTTACTGGCAGAAAAAGTGCAAAATTCGTGTCCGGTCCATATCTTTCTTATGGGGAAACATTGGAAGTTCTTACTTCACACAAAGATTGCTTATGACCTAAGGGTGTGTCATGACCTTGACCCAATGTCATTCGGTCAAGGTCACTGGCAGAAAAAGTGCAAAATTCGTGTCCGGTCCATATCTTTCTTATGGGGAAACATTGGAAGTTCTTACTTCACACAAAGATTGCTTATGATTAAAGGATGTGTCATGACCTTGACCCAAGGTCAGTTGAGAAAGTTCAAGGTCATTGTTTCAAAAAAGCAAAATTCTGTCTGTGTCATGTTTTGTATTAATGGAAATATTAGAGGCTAAAAATTAACAGTTTTCAAAAATAAAGCAGTTGTTATTTATAGAAAATGGACAGTGAAATAGATTCATCCAATATTTATGGCTTACGGCCATCTAGTTGCCGGATAATCTTTACGGCAAAGAGTTCAGTTATCTGAACATGCGCAACAAAAAATAGTTCTATTCGAATGTTGCAAAGTTAACTGTTTGTTGTTCATAATAAATATCTTTAAGCAAGATTATATTTTCCTTATGTTATTATCACTTATGTTATTGTAACCAATATGAATTGACTTTATTTAAATAAACTCGAAATCTAACGCGAATGAATATTAACTGCAGTGTTTTCCCTTGGCCGTTTTTGCATACCATAGAGGTATAGGCCCCCGCCAAGCATCACACAGTGCCGCCTTGCTTTCCGCTATGCATACTTACATGTATTATAAGCAAAAAATCTTTTCCCAATTATTTCAGATCCTAACAGTGATAAGTAAATGTAAAGTTGTCGTTATTTCGTTCAATCTTCATAAAAACGTTTGCACCCGCAGAGAGCGTCGCTTACTTCGATCGACATCGATCTCAGCAAGGGGGAAAGTGTTTAACGGTTAAAGAACTGAACTTATGATTGAGATATATTGAAACTGGGATTATAAATCGGTAATAAATGCATAAATAGAGGAGCAGTTACTACTTGTTTTAATATAATGTTCCTTCTTCGACACCTCCGCCATTATCGAATGTGGATTTTCCAAGATCTAAAAATAGCACAATGTTCCCTCGATGGAGTTACCTTGGTTGTGCTACGATTGAACTGTTTATTTGTCGTAAAAATATTGGAAACTTGAGACCAAATGTACTCAAATAAGAAAATTATATACAGTTATGCTTGATTGCAAGTCATATACGGAAGCGATGTCACATTACTATAACATAGAGACATCGTATAGTATGCCTCTGAAAATGACTGTGTACACATGTCATGTGAAGAGAGACTGACTGCAAAGTTATAGTGCAGCAATTAATTTTAATTAAATTTGGTGTCAAAACAAGTTTGCTGTAATTGCATAGTTCTGCCTGTTTCTTGCACGTTGCACCGTGCACGAACTCTCGCGCAAGTTCATAGTGCGTAGGAATACAAGGTATACTGATATTTAAGAGCATGTTGGTTTTAAGTGTTTTTGTGTCCTATATAGTTGAATGAATTTACAGTTAATGTTCTTCAGTCGTTGGATAAAAGAAAGAAACAAATTGTCTCATATTGGAGTTTGAGTCAGACATCATCATTATTTTATGCATTCTATGATTTTCATAAAAGCAATGGTGGTTTCAACCAATTGATAAAAGAGGCGTCTAGATTTCAATCCTGTCTGTTTCGGTCACTATAAGGTTCGACCAATCAACAAATGAAGCATGTTGATATCGGTCCTGTTAGTTTCTATAGATCTATGAATTACATGTAGCTAGTTACATTCTATAGAGCTATAAATAAACTAAAGTTTCCGTAAGAAATAGAGGGAGTCATACTCGATCCGTGTAAATATAGTCATATCAAACCCGTAAGCCATTATGGCCCTTCAGGCCTTTGATTTCTATAATAGCAAAAAAACAAGCGTTATGATTTTTTTCTTAGCGGGGGGTATCAATTGTGAGCTTGCTCACAGTACCTCTAGTTTTTAGCTCACCTGAGCTGAAAGCTCAAGTGAGCTTTTCTGATCACATTTTGTCCGTCGTCCGTCTGTCTGTCCGTCTGTAAACTTTTTACATTTTGAACTTCTTCTCTAAAACCGCATATCCAATTTCAATGAAATTTGGCACAAAGCATCCTTATGTGAGGGCAAATATAATTTGCAAAAATAAAAGTCCGATCTGTAATCAAAGCGGAGAAAACCTTGAAACTGTAGAAAAAGGGGGGTGCATTTTTAAAAATCTTCTTCTCAAGAACTACTGATTCCAATTCAACGTAGTTTAGCATAAATTATCCTTATGGGAAGGAAAATATAAATTGCAAAAATTAAGTGCTAATTCTGTTTCAAATCTGAGTTATTACGAAAATAATAATAAAGGAAATGCGTGTTTCAATCAGTTTAATAGCTTCGGGTTCGGCATCCAGTAATCTGGCATCCGGTAAAATGGGTAGGTAAGACTAGGTCTGGGCAAAACAAAGATTTGCAGTTATTAATCTGCCAATCTCATTAAAATTTCAGGATATTTGATGGACTAGTATATTTGTATTCGCTGTAAATATTGCTGCAAAATAATGCGTATTTGCAATTGATGATTGTCGATCTGCCTTGGCTTATATTTTGCCACGGCCCGGGTTTGCATACCCATTTTACCTAGACTCGTATTCCATACTTCTAAAACGAGGTTCTTTGTTTAAAGCAGCCATGACATTATACGAAAAAGGGTCGATCTGACTATGTTGAATTTGCTTGTTGTGCAACAGTTTGCATATGAAGGGAAAGTTTTGAAACATGCAAAATATATTGTTGCCGATTTTGTGAAGTAAATTGTGGCTAAATATTTCAATGCGTTGACAGTTTTCACACATGACGTTTGTGTTAGCTTGTTCCGATTTTCGTTTCGTTTTCATTATTTCTGCTTGTAACCTGGGAACTATCGTATGTATTATTTCGTGATTTTTACGTATCAAATCAAACAGAGACTTTGGTAAATCAAACAGTTAACTGTTTACCTGCGCAAATTAAGCAAAATCTGATGTATCAAAAAATAACGAAATACAATTCATTCTATCAGTAATTCGATCGGCATTATCTTTGTGTAATGGTAGATTAATGCAATAGGTTTTGTTGCGATGCTCGGCATTTTCTCGAGTTTATTCAGTTTGAATAAAGTTTGACATTGCTGACGGAAATATGTAGGTATATACATGTATATATATATGATTCATTTCAAAAAAAAAAATTGTGTTCTTTATTTGTTATAGTGAATGTTTCTTGTGTTTAATTGTTTTCAATTTCTATTTACTAACCATATTTGAGTGTTAAGCTTCAAATTATAAGCAAGATACAGAGATTTGCTCACAATTCTATGTTTGTACACAGATCTTAAAAACTAAAGATTAAAAAAGTAAAAAAATTGTCAATATTTATTAAGAAAATTTTCAAAGTCTGTTCGTTCAGAAACCAACTTTAACTTCTTATTGTATTGTAAACTTAACATTTTTTCGTCATTATTACTCCTACTGTACATGTGATCCTTCACTGTGTTTGTGTACATTTGTATAAACTGATTTTGAACCTCAAATACCAGTGAACTGGTCTTGAGTGAATAAAAGAATATAAAATCTTAAGCCATTCTTTTTTTCCATTTTAAATGCTGAATAGGAAATACCAAGTTAAAAATCATAAGCTGAATGTAATAAACTCATGTGAACAAAATATGAATCAAACCTAGGCGAACTGTGAGCTCTGTATCTTGCTTATAATTCGACAATTGACGCTGAAATTTTGGTTGAACATTAGAAAATCTCTATGAATTAGAGTATGTTAAAACTTGTACAAACAAAATAAAAGAATGATACTGTGAAATCATTAGATTTCGTGGTGGCTCATTTTTCGTAGAATTGGTGGGTACCTCTCATCCACGAAATAACATCCTTCACGAATTGATGAATTAAGGTAATAAAGTCATATTCCCTTTTGTAGATATATATGAATACACGAAATTACGTCCCCACGAACCTGTAAAATTTAAGTCATCCACGAAAATTGGCCCCCACGAAATTTAATGATTCCACAGTATTCTGTATATATCTACTCTCTGGGGCCCTCTCTTTATACAATAAATAATGTGAAATCTACATCAATTTTGATAGTTTTTCAGACACGAGTAAATAAAAACGACATCTTTAAAACAGTTTCCATATTTCTGACACATTTCTGTTGCGGGGATAAAGTAATTATCGCTATTCCTAAGAATATCACAGCAGAAAATTATCCTGGTTTATACGCGAAGTAAATAACAGTCATTTAATTATAATGGAGAAGACAAATAAAATTTTTGAATGTTTTTAATTTGAGGAATTTAGCACATTGAGGTACAATTTTCTTCGTCACATCTATACATGTAGGGTTTTTATACCCCTGCAAACGAAGTTTAGGGGGGTATATTGGTTTCACCCTGTCCGTCTGTCTGTCTGTCTGTCCGTCTGTCTGTAGACGCAACTTTGTCCCCCCTATAGAATTTTTTATTACTGCATGGAACAGTTTGAAAATTTGTACATATGTTGAACACCATCTGAATATGTGCACCTGCAATTTTTTTTAAGATCAGACAAGATTTAATGATTTTATGACAGTTTTCATTTTCCTTATTCTATAAATTGTACACTAATGTTGAAAAGTAAGGGAGGAAATCCTTACAGATTTTATTAATTAATTAATAGAAAACACTCTAAAATATATTTATATAAATACATCCAGATGGAGTTTTTTGTCTTTATGTCTTAATTAATAAAAAAAAAAATATTTTTTATAAGTATTCTATCAACTGACAATGCAAAGTTTTTGTTTGTCAATGATAAATTCTTAGGAGCTAATGAGAACATCAAAGACAAGTGTGGCTGAATTCATTTGTCCCAAGGGAGCCATTATCTGAGCCATGGTTCAGATGGAGCATGTGTTTAGGGGAAATTGATAATCTGTAAAATGGGTGATGGTTTTGGGGCTATTTTAAAACTGTTTCATGTAAACCAAAAGGTCTATCATTATAAGGAAATAAATAATATAATTATTAATAAAGAAGTTAAACTATTTTTAGAGGTTGTTTAAATTTATTTGTCAAATAATTTGATGAAGTGACCCTATTGGGCATTAATTTAAATGAAATTCAAAATTACTGATATGATTGTAGTGTTTTGGCAATTTAAAATTGTTTGTAATATTAAATTTTCTTTTTTACATATTTTTACATAGTATGGTAATTATGGTAATGCTTTGGGAGTTTATTAAATTTAACAAGCTCATTAAAGAAAATCATAGTCCTATGGGATCAATTTTCTGATATGGAGTTCAATTGTGCCATAGGAGAAAGTGAGGAAAATTTGAAACAACTAATTGCATCTGTCAAGACTCTTATTAGAAAGATATTGAAAGTTTTATCAACAGAAGAGCATTGCTTGGCTACCGGTATTTCTATTCACTGCAAAGGGAGGGGTTTTTGTCATTTTGTTGGTTTTTCTTTAAATCAATTAAATTAAAAAAATATATCATCAAATACATACATTTGTAAATGTATTACTGTTATAGATATGTATTTACAGTGAAATTCTGACAATTTTGATTTTTCTT
This sequence comes from Magallana angulata, assembly GCF_025612915.1. Taxonomy (NCBI): domain Eukaryota; kingdom Metazoa; phylum Mollusca; class Bivalvia; order Ostreida; family Ostreidae; genus Magallana; species Magallana angulata. The sequence continues at coordinate 7,344,504 of NC_069117.1, forward strand.
TGTTAACTATTTTTTTTTTTTTACAATTCTAGAATTTTTTTTTTTTATGTGTTCCAAACCTTAAGGTATTCAGCCCGTAATACAATTTAATACAAAAATTTTCAAAAGTGATTTTTTTGGGTCAAAACAATAATATCTCAACACACACTTCATAAATAAACAAATTTATCCAGATTTTTTTTTTATCTGACCAAAATATATTGATATATGATAATGTCATAATGAGTAGTAGTAAACATCAATACAACATCACATTTTTGAGCAAATTGATATCAAATTCAGTTTTTACACAGATTTGTATAGAACATTTTAATGCATTTTTTAGTTAAGAAAAAGTTTAGAAGCATTTACTGTCCAATAACTTTGAAAAACTGAGATTGTGTCAGATTAACTTCAATTATTTTGATAAAAGAAATATTACAACTGATCATATGTGCATTTCTGTAAGGAAAACCAAAGAGTTGACATAAGATATTTTGTAATGAATACATGGCACATTATATAGAAAGAAAAATAAAAGCAGTTTTGAAAACTTTTACCAAAGAAAACTTTTTTTATTGACAAATTCCTAACCCCACCCCCAAAATTTTCAAAATCACTTATGTTCATAAAATAAGTAAAAAAGTATAAAAATTGAAATATAATATATAATCACAACTATGATGAAGAAGCAATGTCATAAATAACTGAGTGAGGTGTTTTTCAATGACCTTGACCTTTAAATTTGACGACCTTTACTTAAAACTATTACTGATAAAACCTTCAAAAATTATATCATCACAGCATACTACAAAAAAGTTTTACACTTTTTTTTTCAATCTATTAAACCTAATACTGGGTATTTATTTTTAACCTTGACATTCATGTAAATAAATTTAATCTTGACCTTCAAAAAAAAATTAATTACAAATTACTGTACGAAACTAGAGTAATGCATATAGTTCACAAAATAGTTGCAAAAATATCATCTGCAATTTCTCATAATGTCAGTTTACATCATTTTTTTTGCAAAATATTCCACAAGTTTTGGAATAACAGAGTCAAGAACACACTTTGTAGAGAAAACCCGGGCCTGGCCTGAAGGTTTTAACATCTTCTGTAGCATCATGGGCAGCGTAGCTAGTGTTGAGTACCGCTTTCACTAGTGTCTCTTGCTTGTAATTCTGCTGTCCAGGAAGGCTTTCTTGAACACACTCAGGGAGTCAATAAACCCAGAAACAACAGGAAGCAGTGTGTCTGTCATGTTTAAACAGCGTAAGGTACTCATAAGTACAGGGAAGTCGAATTTCCTTCCATTATGTGCTACCATTATAACATTTGAAAAATTCTTCATCCATTCCACAAACTCTGTTAGTCCAGATATAATGTTAACTGCATCAACCTCCCTACCGTGGACAGTCATTTTTTCTAAGTCGGAATTCACTACAATGCCAGTCGTGTTCATTGCTTCCTCTGAAATGGGCACCTTTGGAAGAATATATGTGTTGTACAGAGATCCCGTATCCAATTCAACTGCAGCAAGTTGAGTGATATGTGGCATCTGTCTTCCTTGAACTGAATTGAATAAAAATATTTTCATAAGTTCTAAACACTTTTATTTATGTTTTATTTATTGTCTACATTTTTTTTTAAAATATGGAACTTTTTATTCTCCTCTGGTTTATATAAACTTACTCAGATCAGTGGTCTCTAAATCAAATACCACAAGGGAGGGAGATCCACTCAATAATGTGATGGGTTTAAAGACACCACGAGGAACAGGATCCGGTATCTGTACAATGTCAACCTCATCCTCTAATCCTATCTCTAGAAAAAATGTTTTAATATGATAAGAATGGAAGTTGATAAACTTCTGGTTTTATAAAAACAATGTATAATTTAAAATAAAACATACCTGATTGATATGTGTCACCCTCGAGTGCCTGAAATGCACATTGCGTATTATTTCTTTCCTGCTTCAACTGGATTCTTCTTCTCTTTGTTGAGGGTAGCTTGGATTTCTCCTCTGCCTGCAGACGATGCTTTAACTGTTTTGCTGCATACTTCTTGGTAAACTTCCCAGGTGACAAACCAGCTTTTTCATTTACCTTTTCAAAAAAAGCTCAAAAAAATTATTATCAATACATGAACTAGAATTTTACAATTAGAACACTTACAGTTTACAATGAATGTGGTCGAGATGACAGTTGTTGAAATCAACCTGATGCTAGATGCTGAAACCAACATGATGCTAAAAAAGATTAATAAATAACAACAAAATAATAAATTCAAACCAACCAACATTGTAAAAAATTCAACAGAAAAACAAACAATAAAAGTTAGTTAAACAAAAATTGAACAATAAAACAAACAAATTATGCAATTTTACCTTTGAAATGTACCCTCTCCCTTCATTTATGAAGGCTGCTGTCGCATGTACTTTAAAGTCAAGCGCATCAGAGTTGCCATAGTGTAGAGACTTGGGTATTCTCATGGTGACTTCTTTATTCGCATGTTCACATTGCTGACTAGAGCCAAGGTCCACATACTGGGCTGCTCGTGCTGACACTTGATCAAAAATGGGCTGCAGATGCTGACGAAGTTGGTCGTTTTTCAAAGCTGCTTTGTAAGGAAGACTTCTGTGGATGTACTTTTCAGAAGGATTTCGTTTAAATCCACAAAAGCGAGCAGCGCAGCAAGAATGATCCCCAAACTGATGAGGCAATATAGCTTTCAGATTCTCTTCCAAGTCGTCTTTAGTTTGATTTTTTGCAAGGGCATATTTAATGCATTTCTGCAGATGCACGATAACTGTTTTACTTAGTTTCACACCCTTGGTTCCATGAAGTGCGTAGAGTCTTTTTCCAATGTTCTTAATCACATGATTTTTGTCCAATCGTTTTTAGCTCACCTGAGCTGAAAGCTCAAGTGAGCTATTCTGATCACATTTTGTCTGTCGTCCGTCTGTCCGTCTGTCTGTCTGTCCGTAAACTTTTCACATTTTCAACATCTTCTCAAGAACTACTGGGCCAATTTCAACTAAACTTGGCACAAATCATCCTTAGGCAAAGGGGATTCAAAGTTGTGAAAATTAAGGGCCACACTCGATTTCAAGGGGAGATAATTAGAAATTAATGAAAAATTTCGAGAAATTTTCAAAAATCTTCTTCTCAAGAACCAGAAAGCCAGGAAAGCTGAATCTTGTGTGGAAGCATCCTCAGGTAGTGTAGATTCAAAGTTGTGAAATTCATGACCCCCGGGGGTAGGGTGGGGCCACAATGGGGGGTCGAAGTTTTACATAGGAATATAAAGAGTAAATCTTTAAAAATCTTCTTCTCAGAAACTAATCAGCCAGGAAAGCTGAAACTCGTGTGGAAGCATCCTCAGGTAGTGTAGATTCCAAGTTGTGAAACTCATGACCCCCGGGGGTAGGGCGGGGCACAATGGGGGGTCGAAGTTTTACATAGGAATATATAGAGTAAATCTTTAAAATTCTTCTTCTCAGAAACTAATCAGCCAGGAAAGCTGAAACTCGTGTGGAAGCATCCTCAGGTAGTGTAGATTCAAAGTTGTGAAATTCATGACCCCTGGATGTAGGGTGGGGCCACAATGGGGGGTCGAAGTTTTACATAGGAATATATAGAGTAAATCTTTGAAATTCTTCTTCTCAGAAACTAATCAGCCAGGAAAGCTGAAACTTGTGTGGAAGCATCCTGATGTAGTGTAGATTCAACGTTGTGAAAATCATGACCCCCAGGGGTAGGGTGGGGCCACAATGGGGGGTCAAATTTTTACATAGGAATATATAGAGTAAATCTTTGAAAATCTTCTTCTCGGAAACTAATCAGCCAGGAAAGCTGAAACTCGTGTGGAAGCATCCTCAGGCAGTGTAGATTCAAAGTTGTGAAATTCATGACCCCTGGGGGTAGGGTGGGGCACAATGGAGGGTCGAAGTTTTACATAGGAATATATAGAGTAAATCTTTAAAATTCTTCTTCTCAGAAACTAATCAGCCAGGAAAGCTGAAACTTGTGTGGAAGCATCCTCAGGCAGTGTAGATTCAAAGTTGTGAAAATCATGACCCCTGGATGTAGGGTGGGTTCACAATGGGGGGTCAAAGTTTTACATAGGAATATATAGAGTAAATCTTTGAAAATCTTCTTCTCGGAAACTATTCAGCCAGGAAAGCTGAAACTCGTGTGGAAGCATCCTCAGGCAGTGTAGATTCAAAGTTGTGAAATTCATGATCCCTGGGGGTAGGGTGAGGCACAATTGGGGGTTGAAGTTGTACATAGGAATATATATAGTAAATCTTTAAAAATCCTTTTCTCAGAAACTAAACACCCAGGAAAGCTTAAACTTGTGTTGAAGTATCCTCAGGTAGTGTAGATTCAAAGTTGTGAAAACATGATCCCTTGGGGTAGGGTGAGGCCACATTGGGGGGGGGGGTGTTAAAGTTTTACAAAGGAATATATAGAGTAAATCTTTTAAAATCTTCTTCTCAGAAACTAATCAACCAGATGATTCTTTATAATTGTTAAGACTTTGGCTCCAGGACAATTCTTCGGCCTCACAAGAAGGTTCAGAGTTTGATGTAGCTTAATATCCCATATATAAACAATTGTAAAGGATCTTTTTGAGGACTGCAATACTCAACATGTGATATGACTATAAAATCATCCTGTTAGAAAAGGGACTAATGATTATAAACATAAGAATATCCAGGGGGAAAATGGATTTTATTTTTACAGGATCTACATGTATTATTGTACATTGTCCAGATTGTTTGTATTATGACTTCATTAAGCTGATTTTATCATACCCATTGTTCCTCAGGTGAGCGATGTGGCCCATGGGCCTCTTGTTTCATAATTATTCCAAGTTCACTTTTGATTCTAGAAATCATTGTATTGTCTCCATCTCCTTCAAGAATGTCCACAGGTGTACCCGAATCTATAAGTTCTTTTATACCCTACACACCACTTACACTTTCCATGAGGCGGGCACTTCCAGTGTGATTGTGAACACATCTGTGTTTTCTGATTTCTTGACCTGGACGGTTTCTCTGCCACCACTTACAGGTGCCACAAGTTCTGTGAGATACAACTGTTTTCACAACTTTTTTCCCATACTTGGCTTTACTCATAAAAAAAGTATGTGCTGCAAAAAATGAAAATGATCATAATAATACTTGATCAATAAATCATGTATTTTTAAAATACCATTAAAAATGTATTACAAATGTGGAAATTTATGAATAGAGATTATTCATGGTTACTGTAAAACATTCATGTGAAAATAAATGGGTTTGATATGAGCATTTTTTATCTTTCAAGATTTTAGTTGTTTATGACAGGACATTTAAAAAAAAAATGCTAAACTTACAGGTGAGGCTATCAAAACCACGTTTTTGCCATGCTGTATCTACTGCACATGACATGCCAGATCTGGTCTTGGTTGGGAATTTAGATACTAGTTTTTTCTTGCACTTCAGAGACTGCTGTTGTGAAGGCTGACAGGGAGCTCTTTTCTTCAACTTAGCTCTACCTTTAAATATGTCCTTCACTGTCCTAAAAAATATAGTGTAATTCAGATGTTTTATTACTAGTTGTACTTATTGTAATAGGCTTTTAAGAAAAATAAATGACACCAAATTCTATAGGACCATACTGTTTCAAACTAAATGTTTTTTTGCTGTTTTTTTTTGGGGGGGGGGGGGGGGGGGGGATTCTACCTTGATGAACCGGGTACATCAGTTCCATCCTTTAAAAGTTCAGGTGACTGTAAGGCAGCAGATTCTCGACACACTAGCTTTCTGAAATAAATAAATTGTTTTAATTTTCATAATTTTTTTTCATTCTAATGTTTTAATTTTTCAATATTTTTTTTCATCCAGTTTCCAAGACTTCACAAACTTGAATTTACAACGCCTTTTGACTTATAAACAATCATGTACATGCTTTTTTTAATATAAGGTATATCCTGAACAATTACAATTACAAAAACTTGATAACTGTACAAAAACTTGTTACATTGTCACAAATCAATGTCAAATTCTTACTTTACACTTGGAGATGCATCATGAAAAAGACTGACACCTAAGCCATCTATTTCCTCTCCCATTTCTTCTTGTGCTTTCTTTGACTCCTCATTACCCACATCTCTAATTAAAAATGTACAAAATAATTAGGTTTATATTATGACCCCAACTATGAACTTTTTTAAAACATTGCAAATCACACATGATTTTTCCAAAATAAAGAATATTTCTTACTCCATCTCAAGTTCAAAAGAATCTTTTGCTGCCTTGGACATAGATGACTTGGCTATAGATTCAACAAAGTTCCCTGCTCTTCTCTCAATCATCTTCAAGTTTTTCTGACTAATAGGCTTCAAATTCAGTGCAGCTAAAACATTATTTACTCTATCTGGACCACCTAAACTGTCAATCATAGCTGAAAAAAATCATACAATGTATTTAACAATGTGTTTTGAAATAACTTGTGTGTAGGAAGTAAATTATGCCCATCTTCTAACAGCAGATTTATACATGTACTGTATTTTATAAGATGATAGTTACATGGTAATGGGATACTGAACAAAATAAAAAAGATAAAAATGTTTATTCATTTGTATGTACATGTATGTGTTTGTGAATATCATTTACCTGTTCCAAGTTTCGTATTGACAGCAAAGCAGGGCATGCCTAGTTTTTTAACACGGTGGGTGCTACTGTAGGGTACTCTGTTGACGTGGTTACAGTCATTATTGCTGCACTTAATGTATAGATAACCACCAAGCCCTTTCTGGAGTTCCCCTACAACGCTGTCGTAGGTCAAAGCTACCGGTCCGAGGCGACAAGCCTCACAGTGTCTTAGATTTGATAGTAGAACACCAAACTCAACAATTCATCTACCTTCCTTCCAATTGTCATCTCCTTCGGCATGTTCCGGCTGATCCGTTCTTGATATATTCGCAGAAGTATAAGAATGTTCATTTCTCACATAACGTGGTACAGATACAACTCTTTTCTTTTTATTTGCGGCAAACCGGCCTTTTTTATCCCTCGTCTTCTCAAATGGAGCAGCCATGTGTTTACATCAAGAACAGTAACTCTACGACTTCCGGTTAACAAGAACGATAACTCTAACATCTTCCAAAGATTACCGATGTTTCAATCATCGGTAATTTTCGGGATTTTAACAGGAAGTTAGCTATTAGGGATCGAAATCCTTAATTATTATTCAATTCAATTATTTGTCCCATTTGAAATTAGCCTAGCGGGGGTTTTAGTCCCATTAGGACAGTTCTAGTTAAAATAAAAAACAATAACTATTATTTTTAAGGCGTCGAGCTAATGCTCGGCAGCCTTCTAGCAATCGTCTGGATTGGCAATCGTCCAAATATTCATGCACTGCACCGCCTTTTAAATGCGCACAAAAAATAAGTTCCTTAAAGTATTAAACGTATTACAAGATTTTTATTCCATTTATTCAACTACATTGTGTACAAAAAAATCTAACTTTGCCTCCCTGGTTATTGATAACTCTTTGCGTAAGTATAAATTTGCCTATTCAAGAATGGCGGATGAATACAAAAGGTGTAAACATTTACTAAATATTATTTTAGTTTATCGATTACATTTTAACTGGAGACCGTGCCCGATAGAAATAAAATTTGATATGTAAATTTATTTTTTATCGGGCACGGCCTCCAAAATGAATGTAAGCGATAAACGTATCTAGTGATTTTGTTGCAGTAAATAAACACGATAATGCAGTCGGTTTGGTCGAGCAAAAAATAGCACGTGTTGTGGATTTGTTTGTAAACAACCATACCATAGGTAATCTTGTTTCAAACGGGAATTGAAATAAATAAAAGTATGTTTTATTATTATAATTAGAGACACACTGTAATCAATGTATTCACCTTGAAAATTGTTGAAAGCAGAAAGAAAATACAATTTTTTTTTAACTTTGAAATTTAATCGGTTTCGTCGAGCATTTTAAATAGCACGTGTTGTGGATTTGTTTGTAAACAACCATACCATAGGTAATCTTTTTTCAAACGGGAATAAAAGTATGTTTTATTATTTTAATAAGGGACACACTGTAAATGTATTCAAATTATGAACCTTGAAAATTGTTCAAAGACTGTTTAAAGCAGAAAGAAAATACAATTGTATTATTTATTTTTGAACTTTGAAATTTCTTTGATTTTTGTAACTATGATAAAAACGCATCACAACCTATTATATATGGAAATATAGTGATTTTTGTTTTTAAAGAACGCAAAACATAATTCATTTACTTTTTTTATTCTAATATGTATTATTTGATATACGACTATTAGTACAAAAATTCAAATTATTGATATCATTTTATCAATCTATATAAATGAAAATGTCAGCTCGACGCCTTTGTGGCCGTTCCGGCCTTTGATTTTTTTAATACAATTACTAGTAAGTACTGAGTAGTTGATGAAAAAAATGTACCTATATGCTCTCATATATTTTGATCGCTTTACAAAGTGGGGGGGGGGGGGGGGCAGAACGAAAATATATGGATTTGGAAGTTAACAACTTAACAGTATACCTCTACCAAATGTTTAGTTTTATATCATGCGTAGAATTTTCTTATTCTGGTAAAAAATAGTATTTCATGAAGGTACAATGTCAAAGATTACATATATACAAAAATAAGTGTAAAATTCGAATACTTTACAATGTTTATTTTTTGTTTTTCTACCGAGGGACTATAGTGCACAATATCTTTTGAACGCCCATTGTTGCTCAGGTGAGCGTTGTGGCCCCATGGGCCTCTTGTTATTTAGATCTAGTGCAGAAAAAAAATAACTTTTTGTAGTAAGGGAGGGTTAGTAAAATCTGGTCTCAATTACATTTACACAACTGTATATTCCTAAATAATGCATCCCCCACACAATAATTCATGTCGCGAGGGGATGCTCCTCTTAGCAGTGCCCTTGTTTCTAATACAATTTACTATTAATTGATGGGTAGTATTTAATATAACATCTAAGTATAGAATATCAAGTAATGCAGTTCTTTTAACATTTTCTTTGCAGGTGGCTGTGTGTAATTTGGCATCCATTGCTCTCAACATGTATGTGAAACCAGACAAGACGTATGACTTTGAAAAACTGAAAAGTGTCACCAAAGTGATAGTACGAAACCTGAACAAAATCATTGACATCAATTACTACCCAGTGCCAGAGGTAGGGCCACAAACTATGTGCATGTTTACAATATTAATTTGTCATTTAATTCATTATCTTCTTTACTAGCTCCATAGTAATGGAATCAAGTTTATAAGGCGTCGAGCTAATGCTCGACAGCCTTCTAGCGATCGTCTGGATTGGCAATCGTCCAAATTCATGCACTGCACCGCCTTTTAAATGCACATAAGAAACAAGTTCCTTAAAGTATTAAACGTATTACACAATTTTTATTCCATTTATTCAACTACATTGTGTACAAAAAAACCATTGCCTACCTGGTTATTGACAACTCATTGCATAAGTATAAATTTGCTTAATCAAGAAATGGCGGATGAATACAATCAGGTGTAAAAATTCACTAAATATTTTAGTTTATCGCTTACATTTTAATTGGAGAGCATGCCCGATAGAAATAAAATTTGCGATGTAAATTTATTTGTTATCGGGCACGGTCTCCAAAATAAATGTAAGCGATAAACATATCTAGTGATTTTGTTGCTAAAAATAAACCGATAATGTAGTTGGTCTGGTCGAGCATTTTAGATAGCACGTGTTGTGGATTTGTTTGTAAACAACCGTACCATAGGGAATCTTGTTACAAACGGGAATTGAAATTAATAAAAGTATGTTTTATTATTATAATTGGGGACATACTGTTAATGTATTCAAATCATGAACCTGTGAAAATTGTTTAAAGAAAATAATTTCTTTGATCTTTGCAATTTCTTCGAATTTTGTAACCATAATGAGTTATTGAATTGTAAAAGCACCAATACCTATTTTATAAGAAAATAAACTTATTTTTGTTTTTAAAGCAGAACAAAACATAATTCATATACTTCTCTATTATATGTCTAAAATTATTTGATATACGAATATTAAATTAACAGAAATTCAAATTATTGATATCATTCTATATAAAAGAATTAAATGGCAGTTCGACGCCTTTGTGGCCGTTCCGCCCTTTGATTTATTGAAAGTTTTAACTTTTTAGGCTGAGAGGTCTAATATGAGACATCGACCAATTGGAATAGGTGTACAGGGTCTGGCGGACGCCTTCATCCTGATGAGGTATCCATTTGAAAGCGAGGAGGCACAGCTCTTAAACAAACAAATCTTTGAGACCATTTACTATGCAGCTTTAGAGGCAAGCTGTGAATTGGCAGAACGGGACGGGCCTTATGAAACCTACCAAGGATGCCCCGTCAGCAAAGGGGTAAGTCATTTCAGAAGGTTTGTGTAGTATTGCTTATAGTGTATGCTGAAACTGTCATATTTGCAAAATAATGACTGTTTATGGAAAGAGTAAGAAATTGTTTAAAAAAAGATTGTTTATGGAAAAAGTAAGAAATTGTTTTTAAAGAAGATTTTTTACCTTCCTTACCCAATGTTACCCTAAAATAAACAAAGTACAATTTTATTTAAGTTAGCAATTCATTCTTTGTTATGTTGTAGATTTTACAGCATGACATGTGGAATGTAACTCCGACAGATCTCCACGATTGGAATTCTCTTCGGGCAAAAATCAAGAAGTAAGATGCCTTACATGGAATAGAACCTGTATGTAAGAACCTCCAATGAGTGGGTGGAGGGTGTGTGATGCTGACTGTTCATTTTCTTGTTTTCCAGACACGGCATAAGGAACAGCCTGTTGTTGGCTCCCATGCCCACAGCCTCAACCGCTCAGATCCTGGGGAACAATGAATCCATAGAGGCATACACCAGCAACATTTACTCCAGACGAGTGCTGTCAGGGGAGTTCCAGGTATTTTTTTACACTGCATGGAACAGTCTGAAAATTTGTACACATGTTGATGACCATCTGAAGATGTGTACCTGCAAGATCAGACAATATTTAATGATTTTATGACAGTTTTCATTTTCCTTATCCTATATATTGTACACTGATGTTGAAAAGTAAGGGAGGTAATCCTTACATATTTTATTAATTAATTAATAATATTTAAAACACTCTAAAATATATTCATATACATCCAGATGGAGGATTTTTGTCTTAACTAAATTTATTTTTTATAAGTATTCTATCTACTGACAATGCAAAATTTTTGTTTGTTAATGATAAATTCTTAGGAGCTAATAAAAACATCAAAGACAAGTGTGGCTGAATTCATTTGTCCCAAGGGGGCCATTATCTGAGCCATGGTTTAGATGGAGCATGTGGAAAATTGATAATCTGTGAAATGGGCGGTGGTTTTGGGGCTATTTTAAAACTGTATCATGTAAACCAAAAGTTTCTATCATTATAAGGAAATAAATAATATTATTAATAAAGAAGTTAACTATTTTAAGAAGTTGTTTAAATTTAATAGTCAAGTAAATTGAAGTGACCCTTTAGGGCATTAATTTAAATGAAATTCAAAATTACTGATATGATTGTAGTGTTTTGGCAATTTTAAATTTGTTTGTAATATTAGATTTTCTTTTTTACATATTTTTACATAGTATGGTAATTATGGTAATGTTATGGGAGTTTATTAAATTTAACAAGCTCATCAAAGAAAACCATAGGAGAAAGTGAGGAAAATTTGAAACAACTTACTGCATCTATCAAGACTCTTATTATAAGAAAGATATTCAAAGTTTTATCAACAGAAGAGCATTGCTTGCATGGCTACTGGTATTTCCATTTACTGCAAAGGGAGGGTTTATTGTCATTTTGTTGGTTTTTCTTTAAACAATTAAATAAAAAAATATCATCATATGCATAAATTTGTAAATGTACATGTATTACTGTTATACATATGTATTTACAGTGAAATTCTGACAATTTTGATTTTAATTTTTCTTTGTTAACTAATTTATTTTTTTTTTTTTAACAATTCTAGATTTTTTTTTATTTGTATGTGTTCCAAACCTTTATTATTCAATTCAATTATTTGTCCCATTTGAAATTTGCTGGGGGGGGGGGGGGGTTATTAGTCCCATTAGGACAGTTCTAGTTATGTACAGCAAAAGAATCAATATCGTGTTGAGATAATTTTTAAAAGGTATGAAATAGTTAAAAAAAAGTACATGCAAGAGGAAGAGTTGGCTGTAAACAAAGTGAAATGTAGTGATAAATTGTTTCATTGCTTTCCCTGGGTATTTTGCCAAATGACTTTGAATTGCATCAATATCTTGTCTAGGTGGTGAATCAGCACTTGATGAAGGATATGACAGAGAGAGGATTGTGGGACGATGACATGAAGAACAAAATCATCGCCTACGGAGGTTCCATACAGGTAAACTTTGTCTAAAACACTTGCTTTCAAACCTCAAAGTATAGAACAAAATCATCAAGATTAACTAAAACTTAAACAAGTAAAATTTATTGAAAAGGTAAATCCTACCACCAGTTCTTGTTAATCATTTGATTGATTAATGAACCAAAAAAAAATGCATTCTCAAAGATTATTATATTGGAATTAATCTGTGTTAAAAATGTATACTTTTTAATTTTTGTTTAAATGGGATTGATGAATCTTCAGAATATAGAGAAAATTCCTAAAGAAATCCGTGACTTGTACAAGACTGTGTGGGAGATATCCCAGAAGACAGTGCTAAAGATGGCTGCCGACCGAGGAGCATTCATAGACCAGAGTCAGTCGCTAAACATTCACATTGCAGAGCCGAATTATGGAAAACTGACCAGCATGCACTTCTATGCCTGGAAATTGGTATGTTCTTTCTTGTTTAAAAGGAACTAGATTTTTTAAAATGCCCCTTCAAAGAAGAGAGCATTTTGGTTAATATAGCTGTCAATAGACCGAATGTTGTGCCACCCCTTGTCAATTTGCATGACTTCATCATCAAAACCTATATACATTTAACTCTTGCTGTGAATATTTTTTTATGGAAGTCAGTTGTTTAACTGTCAAATTCTTTGTTTTAGCATTTATTGAAACAACAATTAAATGGTGTGTTTTTCTATCATCAATCTTGTATTTGGATTGTAGAATAAGAATGATTTTTTTTTTTACATTGAAAACACTATCTTTCAAAGAAATGCACCATAGAAACTTGTTCATTGAAATCAGAAATCACCAGGCACATATACTTGTAGTTCAGGGTTGTCTGGTATCACATGATATGCTGTATGTTTCAGGGCTTGAAGACAGGAATGTATTATCTGAGAACGAAACCCGCCGCCTCTGCCATTAAGTTTACTGTGGACAAAACAAAACTAACACAACCGTCGGGAAAATCGGCCGCCGAGCAGGAAATGGAGGAGACCACCCAAAACATGGCGGCCATGGTGTGTTCCCTACAGAACAAAGAGGACTGTATGATGTGTGGCTCCTAGGGGGCCCAAGAGGGGGAACCACAGGGGTTTATGAGGGGAAATCACAGAGGTTCACGAGAGAAACTGCCATAATGTACCTATGTACATCTACTCTTGACTTATGTGTCTACTCAACTTCATTGTCCTTTACCTATGTTATGAGATGTTGATTTATGTGATACTGTATTATTGTATAGGAGAAGTGCTACACAAAATTTTCATTAAATAGATCTTTTAATTAAAAAAGATTAAGAGGTTGAAATGAGCTCTTACTTATTGAATATTATATTAACATTTGTATCTTTTTAAGACAAGATAAATTGTCTGAAGAGCTAAAGCTTTGCAGTTAGGCTCATACATAATTATGTTGGAATCTTTAGAGGTCTTTTGAAGAAAATTTTGATTTGCATTCTACTTCATTAGGTGGTCATTGAAACTATTAGCCGTTTATTTATTAAAATGATATCTTACCACATTTATTTTTTGTTCTCATTTATTTGCCATGCATTTACTAAGATCCAGCAGGCTGAGAGAAGAATATATAAATTATACCACCAGTATTAAATTGTTGGCATCTTGTTATGCCTTAATTTAGCAGACCTACGATAAATTTCTATCAGATTTTGAGGCAAAGGAACTTGGATGTTTCCATGGTGAAACTTAAACCGCGGGAATGCTTGGACTGACACCAGATATATTCTCCACATGTATGTAATTAAAATAGTTTAAGAGAAAAAAATGGACTCTTTAATATGTCTTGTGGTATTTTGTATTTGATGGGCATAGAAAGGTTATGAGCAAGTGTCGAAAGGATCACCCGTTCTCTTGAACCTTTGCAGATACTATATATGGTATCTGTTTTCATCAAGAAGATGGGGGGGGAATAAGATGGCGCAAATGCCTATTCGGTTTAGTCGTAAAATACAATTTGAATTTATCTTTTTCCCAATTAAATCTATTCAAATATATCATAACACATGTTTGCAAAAGCACAATTTCTATCTATATTCAGTTTTTATTATATTTAACAAAAGATAAGAAAAACAAATACCGGTTATGTCTGAAATTTTGGTGGTATCGAACCCGTAACATAAAAACCCTAGATATATAAGGCTAGCTTATGTCAGGTACTCTAATCACTGAGCCATTTCAGACACAACGAAGTAGGCTGTTTAAATATGTGTGACTTGGCCACTAATTTACGAACTTGTATTATTTTTTTTAAAACGTTCAATTGTTGGGATACAAAATGATATTTTTAATGCATAGTGGGTATCCACGTTTTTGTTGATTGAAATCGACTTGTTTTCCATTAGACCTTATTTAGACAGAAACATATGGAGCACAGACCCACTCTATAAAAGAAAAATGCCTTGAATTTCTAAAAATTGACAGTATTTGCAGGTTTTTGATACGAGTCAACATATTCCAAGTATTGAACATATTTATAGGTTAAAAATCAATGATATGTTAAATATATATTGTTTTAAATGATTTTTTAAAACAATATCAGATATACTGGTATTTTATTTTTCCAGTAACTTGTCCAACCGTGTATGGGCATTTTACACGCCATATCCAGCCATCTTCTTACGTAAATTGCTTGTTTTTCTCCCTTTGAAGTGGCAAGTATGGTCATACTGACACAGTGCAATTCCTCTGAAACCGCCAGACAGAATCAAATAAATATTTTAATGAACTAGAAGTCTCTTTTTGGTGCATCTGATGTATCTTCTAGCAACGTGTGAGAAAGAAGTATGTGAGCTTGCTCACTCTTATCTCTATTTTCTTTTTTCATTTTTGGAAATTTTTATAAATTTACTGTTTGTTGTTCTGCGTATAAAACCATTGCGTTACAGTCTTAGGCTAGCTCCGTTCGATTGAAACTTGGCAAATAACAACGGAAAAGAACTTCCAAGGTATTCTTGGAGCTTTGATTGATGTGTATTGAATAACAGGGACAGAACAGATCATCGCCCACAGATAATCGCGATCAGAGATTGTAGCTTTGTTATTGGGGCTCCGGAGATGGTATGTGAAGAGGCAGTCCCGGGGTAGATTTGAGGGGTGGACACCGGAGCATGACGGGGCCTGTCCTCCCGATCTGTTACCTAGAACTTTTCAAGGACGGAAGAAATCGGCGAGCAAAAAGAAATATGTAAAAAGTATTTTAATACCTTAACTTGTAACAAAGTTGAACCTTACAAAGCCAGTGCATTAAGTGATAAAATATGCGTTCAGAATTTAAGGTTATTGTTAGTATAAAGGATTAAATTTAAAAGTTGAGGGGTGGGGGGGGGGGGGCAAAGTTGACTCCTAAAATCTTTAGTAGGGTAAAGAAATTCCGGAGGGGGAGGGGTTACTTCTTATCCCCAAAAAATTGTGTTAAATGAATTTCACGTGCCTGAAAATCATCATAAAAAGTGGGTATCGATATATACTAGTAATTATAAGACATCCGGAAACGTATCAAAATCATAAAAAGCTTTCCAAATCTTAAAACTATACATGCTTTATTCAGGAATTATGTTGCTCTGTGGATTTTGATCTCGAGAAAGATGATTTTGATATTGAATTTTTATTTCATAATTCTTTATTTTCCTGCAAGGTAATGTGAAGTTTGGTCAATTTTTGCTTTAAAACACCATAGATCTCATTTATTTATATCTTTGATGATTAATATAGACACATTTTTTGCAGTTCATTACTACTGTTTAAAATACTGGCGCTAAGTGCGCGGCGTTCGGGAGGTAATAACGCAACAATGGGGCTCACTGTCTATCTCTCTCCAATCTCCTCGCGCACACGACACTTATTGCCGCCTCTGCCCTGTTGATTTTTAAACAATTGACCTCCCCGCCGTTATAAGCTTTATGATTCGTACAAGTTAAGTTATTCACTGCAGTTTCTTAAATGGCTGCCTCTAAACCAGTGAAGAAAGGTAAGAAATAATTAAATAGATGATCATGTTACCCGTTTAAACAGAATTACATGTACATAATCTTATGCAAATGTGTGTATTACAATTTCAAAAAAAAATAACAATGGAAGAAATGGATCAATCATTTATATATTCTATAAAGTCCGTCGTGAATATTACGTAATATTAAAAAGTATGACATTTTTTCAGTGTAAAAACTGACAACTTTTTAAATGTCCTTACTAAAACACATAAAATGTTACACAATTTGCTTAACGTTTTGATGCTTCTGTTGATCCAAAAAAAAAATGGGGGGGGGGGGGGGGGGGAATGATTTTCATTACTTTTTAATTCAACAAACTTATACAATTCAAACACGGTCGCCTTCAGTCTTTTGACCGTCCTCAACAGTCTTTATTTACCATTTACAATTTTTATTTACAATTTTTATATATATTTATTGTTCTTGAATTTTTTTCCTGAAAGTTTACCAGAAATTACGCATTCTTAATGTGAGAGCAATCTGGAACGCACTAATATTAATTTTTCTGGATGTCTTCAGTCTCCAAAACTCGACGTCAGATGTCACTGCCAGCACGTATTACCGAGGTCCCTGAAGCCCCAATTGTGGCCCCTCCAGTGGCGCCGCCACCACCGCCACCACCGGGAGATGGTCTACCAGAGACGCGCCATGAGTAAGTGTGTCTGTCTGTCTGTCCACTGGGCGGTTATCTGTAAGTGAACAAGAAAGTATATTTATAGTCCTTCCTGTCATGCTTTTTCAGCATCTTTAGAAATCTGGCCACGGACACCGCCCGCCGCATTGTGAAGGACCTTGACCTGGACCAGAAGCTGAAATACTTCTCCAGGTTTGGATCCAAGGATAAAAGAGGCAGGACAGACGACGACATCGTCAAGTTATAATTGTGTATATCCGCTCGTGAATTTGTGAATGTCTTCTTATGCTACATGTATTTTTCTTTTGAGACCTGGTCCATTTTAAGATTTTCACCGATTTGTGAATGGTGCTATTTGTGTTCGCTGATGATGACACAGTGTAGACTCGAACCGATCCCACAGACAGACTGTATACACGTAAACGCGCCGTACAAGTGGGGGGGGGGTTTGTACTACATTAATCAGAATACAGAAAGCATAGTTATGAATTTAAATCACCATTTAGCTAACGATATAACAATTTGAACTGATACAGCATTTGATAAAAATGTTCTTTCGCTAAAGGTAAAACCGTTGAATGTGTATAACTATGTAGTATGTAGTTATAACAGTTTGTCAATTGATCATTACCAAGTAAGAAACGTAAAATAACATGCTAATCAAGCATCAAGCACGAATTATTTCCCCAACGTCTAATGAAACGTCACGACGCGGACGTCATAATGTCATTACGTAACAATTGCCTAGTATCCACGCATATTGGTTGAAGCAAATATGAAGCGCTGTATGTCTTCTGCCCTTTGCTCTGCTTTGGTTTTGCCATTCTGTTCAGCAGGACCACTATCAATGCATGTATTTGGACATTTCAATGGACAAAGTGGCAAGTCTTCCATGAATGGATTGGGCGACACAACCACAGGCTCAAAAAACGACGTATCTGGAGACGGAGAATTCACTATGTGGCAGGACGCCTTGATCTTTACAATTATTCTGATGATGATTATCATAAGTGGAATCATGGCATATTTCTTCGCAAAATTGAGGGAGGATTGCTGGGACAGTAACAAATGCGGAGCGGAAGAAATGGGTTCCATTCAGGTCTGTCAGGATGCTACAAACAAAGACCATTTCATGGATTTGACAGAGGAAAGGTTCGCAAATCGAGAGAAAAAACCAAGTCCATTCTAATTTTTGTTGGGGGGGGGGGGGGGGTCATCAAGAAAACATTTAAAATTCATCTGCGGCATTTTAAAATATTTTAAATGTTTAACATGTTTAAAAATTGTGTTCTATAAGTAAGATAAGTGTCATTGTATATGTCATACACAATTAAATTCTGTTGTTGATTACAGGTTGTTGTATTTATACGGTTTATATTTATGAAATGAAAAGTTCATCGTCTTTCTTTCTGTTTCTAAATATTACGAATAACGATGAAAAAAATATACTTAGTATAAAGCACGCCTTTAGTAATAAAGGAAATGTAGATACTTTTCTACACATACATGTACGTGTACATACATGGTCAGAAATGATATTATAGTGCAACAAAGCATACTTCCTTAATAGTTACATCAATTTCATTATTTTTGTATACTTTTTTTACTCAGCACAACTCGAACATACTGTGAGTAGGTTTCTCTTTTTATTGTAAGGGTTGGTCTTGGAATGTACTGCATAACAATGTATCAAGCATTTATTGTCTGTAAAATAAGTCCAATCAAAAAGTAAGGTAAAAACAGGCAGACATAACAAAATGAATCAAAACATCTTTAAACCCTTAAACAATGAGTGACATCAAGAGAAAGTTCCTTTTTTTTCTTTCTCCAAACATGATTATTTTTTACTAAAAAAAAAACACCTCTTGGACTTGCCAACAATTACATCACAAAGCCATCTGACAAAATGCTTTTGCTTCCACTTCATCGTCAACTTTACAATTTTATATAAATACATGTACACAAATTCAATATAAAACACTGATATCTACATGTTGTGCAAAGCACATTATAATACTAATACATAAAAAAGTAACCACAGTTACTGTGCTCACATTGACACAATCACTGAAACTTTTACACCATACACACAACATCACACCATCAGAAAACAAACATTTTGCCACACATGAATTCCATGGGGAGTTATCACAAGCTTTTAACATGACTTTCTCTTGAGTTATTTTCAGGTGGAGTGAATTTCATTATATGTTAAATGAAACAAAATTTTATAAATAATCTAGCACATTTAAAGTTCATTATAAAAATGTGAAAATCACGAGCAATCAATTGGCCTATACAGATGGGAAAATCATGTCAAATTATTTTAACATCTCTTTAATACATATAGATCAGGATAAAACAAGTTCCCATGAACACGGTTCATAAATGCAGATTTTTATACTTGTAGCCATAAAATACTGAACACTCCAACAAATTCACAAATATTGTGAAAGGTGGTAACTCTAAATACACGAATTACCAGACTCGATCATTTTTTGGCACGTAAGTTACATTTAATTCCTTGATCTGAGAGACGTGTTTAACAAGGCCTCCAGTCAACATCTGTAAGAACTTGTGGGTGATCCGAGATGTGGATTACTTTATCCACTCATCCACATAGCAGGAGTTATACGTAAGAAGACTGAGAATGACCAAAGAGTACGTAAATTATATGAGACATTACAAGTGACTGGGTATGAACTAATAATACTTTGATTGTGTTTATTTACCAATTGAAGGCCATAATGTGCATGTACCTGACACACCTATAATATCTATCAAGTCAATAAATATTTCTTTTATAAAGATCTTTCTGATGATGAAAATGGTTGAGTCTTATATGTCATGTACTGGCAACAAGAAAGCTGACAGTGCAAACACCAGGAAAACAACACCGCCTATCAACGTCACTGAAAGACAAAAGAAAACAATGAATAGAACGGGGCTGAAAAAAAGATTCATATTTTACAACTCGTTTTAATCTTTATTGATCGAGAGAAAGTGAATAAAAAGAATAGCTTGCATTTAAGTTAGCTGTTATGTACAATGTAAATGCAAAGTGAGGTATAAAACATTTCATTTTACATGTAGTAGAATATTTAGTATTTCAAAGAAACATCTTCAATGATAAAACAGAGGGATCTCCTTAACTGCTACTCTTCAGAGACGACATTTTTGGCTGGATGGGTACTTACCAGTTCTAACAGATATCTTCTGAGCTACAATTCTTCCTCCTAATACTGCAATGCCTGTACATATAGCATGGCCCAGAGTGCCCCCAATAATGACCCCTATCACATCCTGGTGAAGAAAGAAAAGAGTCAAATCTATTGTGATTGAAATCATCGTATACGGAATAGCAATAGAATACTAAAGAGCTAATTGGTGTAATGCATCTACTACCTTAAATCAGTACTGATATGCCATGATATTCTTTTTCTCAAACAGAGAAGAAATAGGCAAACATCAATGTAAAATTTAAAAATGTTTTCAAAACTTTTGTTGACCAGATGTAAATGTTCAAAAATTAAATGAATATACATTGAAGAAAAGTACTTCTTTGAAGTTTACCTAAATTAAGACCTGTCATTTGATAAATCCTTTAGGATTATTGCAATGATGTGCCAAATTCTCTATCTAGTTCTTTCAAATACCAATGTCACTGATGTCAGTGATAAAGGTGCAGGATTTTTACATCAACTGCATTACAAAAGTAACATTATTCAACCGTGGTTTCATTATCATGAAAAATTCAATAGAATTCTGGACAGACTGACCAATGATACCTAATTTTAACAGTAGTTCAATAACGTACTCTCACAAAATCTCATTCCCAAGGCTTTTCATTGGCCCTAATATAAATCAGTCTCCAATCAGACTTCATAATATAGCAATTTTTAAACAATTCAAAATGGGGTATTAAACCCAATATGAAATAGAATTTTAAAAACATGTACATGTATATTGCTCGGTTTTGGGGTTTTGTTTTGTTTTTTACTGAGACTGACCAAGTAAGTGTTCTACAAGTGTCATCCCTACATTGAATTTTGTAACAATACATTATTTACTTGTTGAAATAGGAAACTTATTTATCAAAAATTAATATTTTGCACATAAGTTTGACGGGAAAAAAATTATATAGAAAGTTTTCTCACTGATACACACCTCTCTAGCTGCCAAAACAATAGTTGTGATTTGAGATCTATCGCCCCACTCTGCTAGAAATGTGAGGGTGAAAGCTTGTAGAAATATTGTCCCTAGGATTCCGTGGAACCAGCGGCGCCCGGGGGAACGGATAATGCCTGTCTCTATGTCCTCTACAGGCCTATTCTCTTTCTCCAACTGAAAACAGAAAATATCAGAAACATGCAATGCTAGAAACTTGTTCTTAAGTGAGTTTTCTATATCAATTCAAAGTTTATCTTTCTTGTTTGTCCTTATTTCCTTACTACCCCAGTAAACATATTAGGCACTACCTGGTACTTATAAGCAAAAAAATCATGATCCATCAAACTTTAAGAAATGGCTTTACTTAAATCACTTTTAAGGCAAAAAAATATTTATGAAAAAGCCACAACAAAGAAATCATGGAATGCAGAAAACTTCTAACTGGTTCAATTGATTTCTCTGGAAATATATACTTACTTCTTCCTCTCTTTTTTTCAAGTCAGCCTGTACTTCCTCATATTCCTCTTGTCCTTCATCAGGGGACATCTCATAACCTGAAGTATTAAATAAGCATGGTGGTAAACAAGTAACTTCAGCAATGCATCAATTCACTTTTGTGATATATAGAATTATTTGCAGATAAAACATGTAACAAAAGCTGATTTTTTACTCTAGCCTTAGTCTTGGTTTGCAGAGTACCAGGTATTTTGTGTACCTGGTGTTTGAACTTTCACTCACCTTCTTTCAACATTTTTAATCCGAACACAGCGAACAAGATGGATGACACATAGTATGTGACTTTCTTCGGTATAATTGTTGTTGCATATCCCAACAAAGCTATAAAAGAAAGAGTCAAAGTTAAGAATCAGTTTGCAACAAAATCTTTTTCAGCATTAGCTCACTTGGATTAATGTCTCCAAAAACATTATAAGCTGGTATGGCTTATTACTACTGGTACACCTTGAACAAATTCTTTAGATTTTATCATTTAAGAAGGCTGGATGGACCTGGCCATTTGAAGACTATATTAAATCTCCTAATATGAAGAGCTATGCATAAAGATAAAGCAATTTTTTAATCTAAAATATTCGGGTTTTTTTTCTTTACTAAAAGGTAGTGCAAATAATATCTGAAAGTTTAGGGAAAAATCAATAGTTAATTTACTTATAACCCTGCCTCCTTCACATGGCATGCTATCTCATGATTTGTTGTCTACAAATGATGTTTACCAATAAATAACAGAACCATAACAACTCTGTTTGTTTTATAACAAATAACTAGTTACTAGAACACACCTGACAATACTGTCATCAGCCCTAAAGCTCCTAAAGCCCCACTAAAAACAGTCAGACGAGAGTGTCTCATTGCCATAATGGCTGCTATAAAAAATGTCTTGTCTCCGAGTTCGGACACAATGATAACTGAGAGCGATGCAATGAAAGCATGAAGAAATCCCACGTTCCCTTTCCTCTTTTTCAGACTGTGGATGATTGAGTCCTCATCTGAGCTCTCCTTGTTCTGTTAAAGAAAAATAAACTTTATAACCATGGTTATAAATTAAATAATCTGATTGAATGATACTGTTTAATATTTCAAGGAAAAAATGACTGATTAAGGTTCAATGAAAATAAAACAATTAAATATGCTAAAAACAAAAGTTTCTCTAAAAGTTTTACTTGTAAATATTAAACTAATAATTTTTTATAATCCTTTTACCTGTGAAAAATTAAATATGTAACACTGAGGTGACTGTCCTTGACAAGACAATTAACACAACTACTGTCATAAAAGGCATTCATTTTCAAAGTGACAGGTAATTAACATTCACACATAATGGTCGACTCTTAAATACGCGTGATAATTTTCAATATTGTTTTAGAAGAAATTAAAGAAAATTTAATTTATTCATATAAAACATCATACCTTTGTATCGTGTTCTTTTGAACTTTCTGAAATATCCTCGGTCGCATCTGAAAGACATTCTAGCACCAAACAGCTTGACACGATGAAAACTATGGTCACTAAAATTGTGCCTTTTCCGTTCATCTTGGAAAACAGGAAGCTTATAAACCCGTACCGATGAGTATTTACTTTAAATACGCCAAGGAACTATCGAAAAAAATCGATAATTCAACGAATTGTACGGACCAATACTATTCATTCATAGAAATTACATTTGACACTGGTCCATACGTGAAGCCTTGACGTCACAACCCGACAACTGTGCACTTCCGGGTCGTTTTCTTTAAACTTTGATCCCGATCATATTGAAGACGTTTGTGTGGCGGAGGGATTTCACTTATTTACTTTACCGGTTATATAACAACCATTAAAAGCTCACCGTTTGCTTTTATTGGTAGATCGAAACGGGAGTTCTTAAAGTTCTGATATCTTAAATATTTGGCTGTGTCGAATTCCACAAGAGAGACAACTCTATTTTAAAAATATGTCAACAACGGAATGGCCAGAGTCTCTGGCAGAGATTGTGGGACTAGTAAGTGTCACGTTTGATCATTAAATTTATGTAGTAGGGGAAAAAAGGGAAAACCATTGTCTCTTTATGTATGTATTTTATATTATTAGAATTTTTCAAGCGTATGGTTTCATTTTCATGTTAATCAATGTCGTGCAAATAAGGGACACAGGTCGATTTCCATTATCCGAACCTTATTATATTATATCAAAAGAAGCAAAGCTTGTTACGATCAGCACTGTCGTTAACGTAAACATGGCGCATAGAAATAAGCTTATCCTTCCAATAAAGATCTGTATTTGGGGGCGCTTATGCCATAGTTTGAACAAATTTAAATGGTTATTAGATTTTCCTAACTATAAAATGTCTTGACATATTTCATTGCTGTTTAACAGTTCTAAAACTTAATATTGTGCTTGGAGACGAGACCAAATTTACCATCCCCACCACCACTCTCGAGATTTTACCTCTACTTCGAGGACATTGTCTCCCCCTATCCCCCCCCCCCCCCAAAAAAAAAAAAATAATTAAAAAATAAATTTAAAGATTACGTGGTCTTTTTGGTTTTTTATTGAGACTAGCCAAATGTTGAGAAAGTCCCTATGGTCGATATATTACGTGGGTTGGATAGGTACAGCCCTAAAACAACTGATTAAATTAATTCTTAATTAAAATTATCATTGAAATTTCTTTACAACACAGCTTCAATGTATAGAAATTGTCTGTTCTGTTTTTGTTTGGTTTCTGTCTCCCGCTTCAGTCATCGGATCATAAAAATTTTGATAAGTTGGTAGAAAAATAACATTTTTCGAAGTTGCGCGAAAATTCAACAGAAAATATATCTGCAATTAAATGCATTTAAAATAATATTCAGGTTTTTTATTCAAATATCTCGAGGTGGGTTTGATTTTGTCCGTCGGTCATGGGAGCCCTGAGAGCAAATATTTTATAATTAAGTGTTCAAGATATCAGGGGGTAGTGGCGTTTAATAAAAATTTGCAATTTACAAATAAATTCCAGTAGAAATGATTATCTTTTCTTTTTAATTTATAGCCATGGAAAGAAGCTGAGAAAAAAATCAGATCCGAATATCCAAAAATTGCTGTAAGTTGTTTAAATTGAATTGTATTGTATGAATAAAAAAATATATAATTTCTGCTCGGATGATGAAAAAATATCTCATCTTCTATGTATTGAGCATATTTTTTGTATAAAACATACACGAAAGAATATGAAAGAAATTCGAACAACTTAAGTTCTTCTCCTTAAAATTTTTACTAAATAAATGTTAAATTACCCAGCTGTCATTGAAACTTTACAAAAATATATGTAAAGAGAACATGCACAATCATGAGTATTCTCTAGTTCGATAATAAAGTTTAATATCGACAAATAAATCTTCTAGTTTCTTGAATATACATCTGAACATAAGAAAGAATACAAATATTTAATTCAGTAATTAAAGCAGTATCACCACCAAACAGGAAGTGTGTATCAATAATAATCAAATCGAATATACATGTATGCATAAACTTATATCTAGCATTGGTATAATTCTTAAGGAAGGAAAGTGATAAGCGCCTTCACGCATGCCACAAGAACAAAAAGATGAACAAGAGATGTTTGTGAAACACTTATGCCCCCTCCCTTGGAAACATCCACAAAGAAAATGAATGTAAACTGCAAATAACTGGAATTTTTCTAAGTCCAGGGGTATAACTCTGTCGAAAATTGCTCTATCATACCCAAAATCAAACTTGACCTGGATATTACTTAGATAAACCTGTTTACCAAATTTCATATCAATATATGCAACTTCTGCGAAGAAAATGAGCAGAAACTGCAAATAACTGGAATTTGTCTATGTCCAAGGGCCATAACTCTGTCGTAAATTGCTCGATCGTACCCAATATCGAATTAGATCTAGATATTATCATGATAAACCTGTATACCAAATTTCATTCCAATATGTTCATCCTTTGCGAAGAAAATGAGCGGAAACTGTAAATAACCGGAATTTTTCTAGATCCAAGGGCCATAACTCTGTCGTAAATTGCTCGATTGAACCGAATATCGAAATTAACCTAGATATTATCATGATAAACCTGTATACCAAATTTCATTCCAATATGTTCAACCTCTGCGAAGAAAATGAGCGGAAACTGTAAAAAACTGGAATTTTTCTAAGTCCAGGGGTATAACTCAGTCGAAAATTGCTCTATCATACCCAAAATCAAACTTGACATTACTTAGATAAACCTGTTTACCAAATTTCATATCAATATATGCAACCTCTGCGAAGAAAATGAGCAGAAACTGCAAATAACTGGAATGTGTCTATGTCCAAGGGCCATAACTCTGTCGTAAATTGCTCGATCGTACCCAATATCGAATTTGATCTAGATATTATCATGATAAACCTGTATACCAAATTTCATTCCAATATGTTCATCCTTTGCGAAGAAAATGAGCGGAAACTGTAAATAACCGGAATTTTTCTAGGTCCAAGGGCCATAACTCTGTCGTAAATTGCTCGATTGAACCGAATATCGAAATTAACCTAGATATTATCATGATAAACCTGTATACCAAATTTCATTCCAATATGTTCATCCTCTGCGAAGAAAATGAGCGGAAACTGTAAAAAACTGGAATTTTTCTACGTCCAAGGGCCATAACTCTGTCGAAAATTGCTCGATTGTACCCAATATCGAACTTGACCTAGATATTATAAAGATAAACGTGTATAATATATTTCATTCCAATATGTTCATCCTCTGTGAAGAAATTGAGCGGACACTGTAAATAACTTGAATTTTTCTACGTCCAAGGGCCATAACTCTGTCAAAAATTGCTCGATCGTACCCAATATCGAACTTGACCTAGATATTATCATGATAAATCTGTATATTAAATTTCATTCTAATACGTTCATCCTATGCGAAGAAAATGAACAGAAACTGTTGGTGGACCGTACGACCGACAGACCGACCGAAAGACAGCAGCAAAGCAATATGCCCTCCTTTCTTCGAAGGGGGGCATAATTACCAATATTGCGTCTATAAAGATCATAATTTAAAACACGTGTGTCTAATTTTTGTACGAATTCTGTTTAGCAAACGTGGAAAACAGAGACATTGAGCATTTATAAACTATTCCCGAATTGTCCAATGTACGTGTAAAAAAAAATTACCAGATCAGTGTAAAGTTTATCCACATTTACGTAAACCGACTAAATTTAGAAAGTGCACTAAGTTACCATAGAAGTACTCTTATATCATCCCAAACCAAGGGTTTCTGAATTGTGAAACTAGAAGATTTAGTTGTTGATATTATACAATATTAAACATCTAACAAAAGAATACTTATGATTGTACATTACAACGCACTTTGAAAAGTAGACGCTTTGAAAATATGTCCCAAAGTGCGTTAATTTTGGGACAAAGTCAACGCACTTTGAAAATAGAAAAAACTAGACACTTGTTGCAAAAGCAACAAAAAGGTCTTCCGTTTTGATATACATGTATCAATTTAACTGTAAGACATTGCTTCTCTTACATGCAAAAAAAGTTGATATGATAATTATTGTGAATGATATATCCAGACGTTACTTACATGTAAAACAACGAGAATAAAAAGAAATCAATTTTTTAAGTACTTTCTGTGACGACCGGAAGTAACGCCGATATAAACAAAAATGTTAACCATTTGTACAATCATAAGTCAATCTTGCCTCAAAGTTTGGTTGTTCACGACTCTGCCAAATCTAAGATCTCTTTGAAACAATATTTTTTGTCTCGGGACCGAAACGAACGAACGAAAGTGATTAATAAAAACAAAAGCTAGCATTTCTCGTACATTTGCTTAATGTACATCACTGTTTATCAGGCTAGATGAAATTCCAAAAAAGTCAGCTAAACTTGTTAAAAACAGGATTTGTTTGAACCCTTCCGGTAAGAACCGGAAGTGACAGTTGAGAAAATTAAACCCGTTAAACACATCCCCAATCAAAATTCTATCAAACAATCTATGAAAGATTCGTGTCTCAATCACTTACAATGACGAAAATATTGCGGACATCAAATTTGTAAAAAGAAAAGCTACATAGAGATATTTGAGATATCTCACCGGAAGTAAAATTTATTTGCCAATTTAAAATTATATAGATGACATATGTAAGATTGTATACTGATGTTTTCATTTAATGTAAAATGAATAAAACAAATTTTTGAAGTGCTTCCGGTGACGACTGGAAGCTACGCCGAACAAAACAAAATAGTGTAAACACATGTAGATACATAGGTCTATCATCCCACAAAGTTTGATCGTTCAAGTCGTTACCGTTTTTGAGATCTCCAGGAATCAAGGTTTTTTGTCTCGGGACAGGAAACGGACAAACGGAAGTGCTCAATGTAAATTGTAATTAATATTTTTTTGTACTTGCCCTTTCTATTTAATTGTTCATCGACTTTACTACAAATATCAAAGGAAAACAGTTAAACTGATAAACAGCTCGATTTGTTTGAGCTCTTCCTGTGTGGACCGGAAGTGACGGAAGACAAAACGAAACCGGTTAAACACATCTTCAATCAAATGTCTATCATCCATGAACGTTTTGTGCTTTGATCGCTTATAGTTTTTGAGATCTCGTTTGTACAAAATGTGTTTCAAAAAAGCTACCTGAGATATTTGAGATATCTCACCGGAAGTAGAATTTTTTTGTTGAGTTAACATCGCATAGACAATCTATGCATAGATTTATACTTATATATTTATTTTATGGAAAAAGAATTTTATGCGAAAAAGTAGTTATTTTTGAAGTCCTTCCGGTGACGACCGGAAGTTACGCCGAGCAAAACAAAATAGTGCAAAACACATGTACATACATAGGTTTATCATCCCACAAAGTTTGATTGTTCAAGTTGTCACCGTTTTTGAGATCTCATCGAAATAAGGTATTTTGTCTCGGGACAGGAAACGGACAAACGGAAGTGCTTAATGTAAATTTTATTAGTTATTTTTTGTATAATTGCCCTTTGCATTTTATTGTTGATCGAGCACACTAAAGATATCAAAAACAAAAAGTTAAACTGATAAACAGCTCGATTTGTTTGAACTCTTCCTGTGTGGACCGGAAGTGACGGAAGACAAAATGAAACCGGTTAAACACATCCTCAATCCAATGTCTATCATCTATAAAAGTCTTGTCCTTTGATCTCTTATAGTCACTGATATCTCGTTTGTACAAAATGTGTTTCAAAAAAGCTTCCTGAGATATTTGAGATATCTCACCGGAAGTGGAATTTTGTTGTTGATATAACATCGCAAAGATTACTTTTGTGTATATTTATGCTAAAATATTTATTCTATTGAAAAGGATTGTAATGCGTAAAAGTTGTTAATTTTGAAGTACTTCCGCTGACGACCGGAAGTTACGACGAACAAAACAAAATAGTTTAAACACATCTACAACTATAGGTCTATCATCCCACAAAGTTTGGATGTTTAAGTCTCTACCGTTTTTGAGGTCTCGAATGTACAAGCTTTTTCAACGCGGGACAGGAAACGGACGACCGGAAATGATTTTTGACAAAATGAAAAAAACGCCTCTAGATATTAACACTTTCTATTAGTCCTAAAAATTTCAAGAAAATCTATCCAGCCATCTCTGAGAAATCTTGTGGACAAAAAAAGGGGAAAAAAAAAATAATAATAATAAAAAACCTTACAATCACTATAAGGTCTTCCGTTGGAAACGGAAGACCTTAAATATAATTATCAAAGTGTGCTGATATCGTCAATATTAACGTACTTTGGAAGAAAAAATGTTCAGGTTTTGTCGAAATACTTCATGCTTTTATATACTATAAGTAATTATTTTAACCTTATTTAGCTCCATGGTATACATTAACAAGAGGCCCAGGGTCCACATTGCTCACCTGAGCAACAATTGCCTTAATTCTGATCAAATTAGCATTACAGTATCAAAATATCTTGACAACTGAGTGCAGTAGATCTTGCTAAAAGAAAAATGAAAATCTGCCAATTTTGATCCACCTCTTATTTTTTGGTAAATACCAAGCCCCTTTTGTTGTTGTACCTCTAAGATTTTTCTCTATTCCTATATACCCCCCCCCCCCATTTCGTGGCCCCACTATTCTCTAGAGAATCATGGTTTCATCAAACTTAAATCTACCTTTAATCTCATAACCTGTGCTTTCACACTAAGTACTGAGTTTTGGACCAAAAACTTTCCCAGAATATTTTTAAAGATTTTCTCTATATATTCCTATGTAAAAATTCAAACCGCCATCACGGTCCCGCCCTACCACTAGGGACTGTGATTTTGCAAACTTGAATTTACACTACCCGAGGATGCCTCTACACAAGTTTAAGCTTTTCTGGCCAAATAGTCTTTAAAAAGAAGATTTTGAAAGATTTCCTCTAAATATTCCTAAGTAAAATTTCATTGTGGCCTCACCCTACCCCTGGACTATTATCTAAACAAACTTGAATCTATATGATATGGGGATGCCCCCACTCAAATTTCGGCTTTCCTGGCCTAATACTTTTGAGAAGAAGACTATTAAAGATTTTCTCTATATATAAAAATGTATCCCCCATTGTGGCCCCGCCCTACCCCCAGGGACCATGATTTGAACAAACTTGAATCTACATTATCTGAGGATGGTTACACGCCAATTTGAGATTTCTTGGCCAAATAGTTATTAAAAGAAATTTTTTAAAAGATTTTCTCTATATACTCTTATGTAAAAATTGATCCTCCAATTGTGGCCCCACCCTACCCCCGGGGACTATGATTTGAAGAAACGTGAATCTACACTACCTGAGGATGCTTCCATTTTAATTTGAGCTTATCTGGCCTAATAGATTTTGAGAATAAGATTTTCTCTGTATATATTCCTATGTACAACTTGATCCCCCAATTGTGGCCCCACCCTACTCCCGGGGATCATGATTTGAACAGACTTAAATCTACACTACCTGAGGATGCTTCCATTTTAATTTGAGCTTTTCTGGCCAAATAGTTTTTGAGAAGAGGATTTTTATAGATTTTCTCTATATATTCCTATTTAAAACACGATCCCCCTATTGTGGCCCCACCCTACCCCCGGGGACCATGATTTAAAAAACTTGAATCTACACTACCTGAGGATGCTTCCACTCAAAGTTGAGCTTTCCTGGCCTAATAGTTTTTGAGAAGAAGATTTTTAAAGATTTTCTCTATATATTCCTATGTAAAATTTGATCCCCCAATTGTGGCCCCATCCTACCCCCGGGAACCATGATTTGAACAAACTTAAATCTTCACTTCCTGGGCATGCTTCCAATTTAATTTGAGCTTTTCTGGCCTAATAGTTTTTGAGAAGAAGATTCTTAAAGATTTTCTCTATATATTCCTATGTAAAAATTCAAACCGCCATCACGGTCCCGCCCTACCACTAGGGACTGTGATTTTGCAAACTTGAATTTACACTACCCGAGGATGCCTCTACACAAGTTTAAGCTTTTCTGGCCAAATAGTCTTTAAAAAGAAGATTTTGAAAGATTTTCTCTAAATATTCCTAAGTAAAATTTCATTGTGGCCTCACCCTACCCCTGGACTATTATCTAAACAAACTTGAATCTATATGATCTGGGGATGCCCCCACTCAAATTTCGGCTTTCCTGGCCTAATACTTTTGAGAAGAAGACTATTAAAGATTTTCTCTATATATAAAAATGTATCCCCCATTGTGGCCCCGCCCTACCCCCAGGGACCATGATTTGAACAAACTTGAATCTACATTATCTGAGGATGGTTACACGCCAATTTGAGATTTCTTGGCCAAATAGTTATTAAAAGAAATTTTTTAAAAGATTTTCTCTATATACTCTTATGTAAAAATTGATCCTCCAATTGTGGCCCCACCCTACCCCCGGGGACTATGATTTGAAGAAACGTGAATCTACACTACCTGAGGATGCTTCCATTTTAATTTGAGCTTATCTGGCCTAATAGATTTTGAGAATAAGATTTTCTCTGTATATATTCCTATGTACAACTTGATCCCCCAATTGTGGCCCCACCCTACTCCCGGGGATCATGATTTGAACAGACTTAAATCTACACTACCTGAGGATGCTTCCATTTTAATTTGAGCTTTTCTGGCCAAATAGTTTTTTAGAAGAGGATTTTTATAGATTTTCTCTATATATTCCTATTTAAAACACGATCCCCCTATTGTGGCCCCACCCTACCCCCGGGGACCATGATTTAAAAAACTTGAATCTACACTACCTGAGGATGCTTCCACTCAAAGTTGAGCTTTCCTGGCCTAATAGTTTTTGAGAAGAAGATTTTTAAAGATTTTCTCTATATATTCCTATGTAAAATTTGATCCCCCAATTGTGGCCCCATCCTACCCCCGGGAACCATGATTTGAACAAACTTAAATCTTCACTTCCTGGGCATGCTTCCAATTTAATTTGAGCTTTTCTGGCCTAATAGTTTTTGAGAAGAAGATTCTTAAAGATTTTCTCTATATATTCCTATGTAAAACTTGATTCCCCAATTGTGGCCCCACCCAACCCCCGGGGACCATGATTTGAACAATTTTGAATCTACACTTCCTGAGGATGCTTCCATTTAAATTTGAGCTTTTCTGGCTCAATAGTTTTTGAGAAGAAGATTTTTAAAGATTTTCTCCATATATTCCTATGTACAACTTGATCCCCCCCTATTGTGGCCCCACCTTACCCCCGGGAACCATGATTTGATCAAACTTGAATCTACACTACCTGAGGATGCTCCAATTTTAATTTGAGCTTTTCTAGCCTGATAGTTTTTTAGAAGAAGATTTTTAAAGATTTTCTCTATATATTCATATGTCAAACTTGATCCCCCTCTTGTGGCCCCTCCCTACCCCCGGGGACCATGATTTGAACAAACGTGATTCTACACTACCTGAGGATGCCTCCACACAAGTTTAAGCTTTTCCGGCTGAATAGTTTTTTGAAAAATACCAACAAAATTTTAATAATTCTCAATTATCTCCCCTTTAAAAAGGGCGTGGCACTTCATTTGAACAAATTTGAATCCCCTTCACCTAGTTGTGCTTAGTGCCAAATTTGGTTGAAATCTGTCCAGTGGTTCTTGAGAAGAAGATGAAAATGTGAAAAGTTAACAACGACCACGACGACGACGACAACGACAGACAACGGACAAATTGTGATCAGAAAAGCTCACTTGAGCCTTTGGCTCAGGTGAGCTAAAAAGAGAATCCAGAAGATACTAAGCTATCTCGATGAACAGTTTCTCGATTAAAAGAATTTTAAATTTCGAGCAACACATTGGGCAATGCCAAATCCAAAAATGATCAAAGAATAGCAGAATTCAAATGGCTTGAATTTCATATGCTTATAAACAAACATGATGAGAAGGAAAACAAAAACATGCCTAAGTTATGTATATCAAACAAGACGATTTTCAAAGAATATCGGAGCCCCCCCCCCCCCCCCCAAAAAAAAAGAACGCTAATTTTTAGTTGATAATACTTAAATGATTGTACAATGTAACTTTCTCGGACCAAATTCAACGCACTTTTGATGAAAAAAAATTATTTCAAAGTGCGTCGATATTAACGATATTTGAAAAAAAAGTTTTGTCACAATGCATATTAGTATATATCTGAAATACGTTTGAAGATAAAAATGAAAGCGCTTAGGTTTTACGATTGGTGATGCCTTTTTATATTTACATATTTGTTACCGGGCACTGTGAAGATAGTTTTGTATTTTGGATATCTCTGTACAATCCAGGCACGTAGCATCAGGGGGGGGCAGGGGAGGGCCTGGCCCCCCACTTTTTCTCGCAGCAACAAATTTTTTAAAATTTACATATAAAAAAATGAATTATAATGGAGTTGGCCCCCCCCCCCCCCCCACTTTTTTGGAAGTTAGTAAAAAATTGGTATGAAAATTAGGAAATGAGTAGTCATATTGAAGTCCCCCCCCCCCCCCCCACACGGATTAGGAATTTCATGATTCGGAGGGGAAAAAATTTTGGTAGGGAAGAATTTTTTTTTGGAAGTATAGTTGAGTCTCCCCCCCCCCCCCCCCCCCCCCCCCCCCCCCGGATTAGGATTTTGAAGATTTTTGAAAAACTTTAAATTTCCCTTTTTTTGCTTGTCAAGATTTTTTGGATGGGCCTGGCCCCCCCCCCCCCCCCCCCCACTTTCAAAAACGATGCTACGTGCCTGCAATCATGTTTATGGGTTTTTTCAACATGACATGCGTATTGTTACATGATATGTCAAGGGAAAGAACTCGTAAGTTGTACACCTTTTACATATATATATATGATTTATTTATGTATAATAAAAACTCTATGAATATAGATGTTCAGAGCGGATCAGCAGTTTTGTAGTTCAGTAGTTCACGCTATAGTCGAATCGAAAGAATACATTTCACGGAAACTTCCATAATGTATTTGCCAAGTAATGAACAGTAAATATATATTATTACAGATGTAGTTTACTATAGTATTAACTTAATGACTTCGTTTTACAGATTCAGGTACTTCCGGAAGGAAGCTTCGTGACGATGGACTATCGCACGGACCGGGTCAGGCTATTTACCGACGGGGACGGGAAAGTAGTGCAGGTTCCATCAATTGGATAGCTCGAGTCCAGACGACTCCACTGCGGGTCCAACAGCCTCGGTATGAACCGCTGGGTCCCCACGGACCGACATCCCAGTCTGACCAATATGTCTGGATAATGCTAGGATACAGCAAAGTGACTTAGTGTTAACATAAATGACCGCCATATGATTTTGGTAGGATGTAACAATTCTTTATTCTATCATTTCACGTTCTTACTGTCCTTCCATATATACTTCATTTTAATAAATAATATATACAACATGACAATTTCGGTAAGTCATTTTTCCACTTTATTATAGTATACTTTATAGTTGACAGATTTTAATGCTATAAGAAATAAATCTCAATATATATGATGCAAAGAAGCTTTGCAACTTATAAATATATGTACCAGCGTATTTAAGTTTCCGTAATGGTATATTTTAGATGCTGAAATACACTGTTGTCTACTTGTAGCATTGTTAAATACACAGAGTTAGTACTTTCATCATTGTATTTAGAAAAAAAAACAATAAGCAGTTACATGCACTTCTATTGAAACCAAAAATCACAAAATTTGTCTGTATGCGTATAAACGCAAGGTTCATAGTGAATGCGTTTCCGACGAAACTTGCTCTTGTAAAATGAAAATAATATAAGAAATTAAAACGACGTCGAATAAAAAAGATATGTTATCAAGTGGGTAATTCTGGAAAGAAGGATTTTTTTTTTTTACATTTATTTGAGCTGAAACATTACAAAAATTGGAAATTATCAACTGCATGCTTTATAATAGATTGTCAAAAAACAACAAACAAAGACTACGAGTAAAATGAAGCCATATGATCCGACAATTTGATATACAGCGAATCTGTACACAGTTCTATCGCACCAATTACTTGGCTCATGGAGAGGCTGAGAATATGGCGGCTCCCATACACCGAACACCCAGTGACTTCCGGCTACTAGCCAACCAATCAGAAACAGAGTCAGAAAGACGTTCATTAATCTGTAAGTTTGTGAGACGTAAAGACCTTCGTGGACGTAAGAATCGTTGTAGGAATCGAGCTGCCGTCTATACTGTAAGTTCCGCCACATTGTAGCCAGTATCCTCAGAACCCCACAGCATCCGCCCACTAGTAGATACACTGGGACACTGCTCTGAATTGGACAGTCATTTATATATTTGACGCCTGAAATAGATGTCTCTGATTTTATTATACAATAATAACAAGATCTTGGACAGAATAAACGGAGTCATACTTCTGATATATCGTTTGAATTCACTTTAATTGAGATATAATGCTTATAAAAGGGATAGTTTTGTAAATTTGAAGTCTACTGAGCTTGCACTATTTCGTCATTAATGCACGGACTGTCGCCAGACTATCATAAACCACGTGGTGAAGAATTGGTTCTTTGTTTTAAGTAACTTTTGACTGACAATATCAATAATTTTTTTTTACTCACATTGTGTGCAAAGTTTGAAAAGGTATGAATTAAAAAAATTAAAAAATAATGTAAATATTAAAATTTCATATAGGAAAAAATCTGATAAAATACCATTTTATCAGATTGGATTTTATAGATAATATATAATTGGGGTAATGTTACCTCCCCCCCCCCCCCCCCCCACTTTTTTTTTCAAAAACGATGCGTGTTCCTGTTTCTTGCTTACATTACAATTCAGTACATATGAATGATTTGATAGAAACAGTTAACTATAGAAGATAAAAGACCAAACACTATTATAACAATGGCATGTTTAAGATTGTAAAAAAAAACATGTGAGGCAATATACTCTCATCTAGCATTACAATAGATTCTGCTTATCTAAAAAAAAAATTGCATGGTCTTGTCATATATTGTCGCGAGGAAAAGGATAGGAACAACATTAATGGTAATGATGTAGTTTTTCTTATGATTAAATGGGAATATGAATTAATTTATGATTTCAGTCTTGGAATGTGTAAGACAACAGCTAGTATAGGTGTCCTTTAATTCCAAGTGCTCAACAAATACAAGAAGTAAGGAAAAGTATGCAGTACAAAATAAAGCAACCCGACCTTACACAAATCGCCGCGGAAAGAAGTTATTTGGATTACTCTTGGCCATTTTCATAAAATAACCCTTCCTAGTTGGGACGAGGTGATTCAAATGAGGTATTAGTAAAAGCTAGGTTAGTCGCCATAATTAAACGCAGAACCGAGAGAATGGAACCGGAAGTAGGGAGGGTAGATCTGCAAACTTCCCAAACTCTAGGATGTAGAGAGAAAGAGGAGGATGGGGGTCAAAAGTTTACTCAAATGATTTGTACATATGAACAAATCTTAACATTGCCGGTTTGAGGAAGCCCTTTAGGCAAGCTTTGGTGTCTGGCTTGGAGCGATCGTTACAGAGATCTCGAGAGGTTTACCTCTGTGTTTGTGGCGGTAATGATGTTCTTTAGATAACAAAGACAACTTCAGATAGTCATTAATACCTTCTTGTAGTCAATAAGATGCGTGAGGGCAGGCCTCATTGTCAGTCTAATTCTAATTATTATACTCAGCCGCGATGCTGCCAAAAGTAAACACGTCTTTAATTAATAATATCAAGTTTTCGGTGCTCATAAAAAACAGTGATATCAAAACAATATTGTGAATGAAATATCTTTTAATATAGTCTTGGCTAAAATAATATCAAATAAGAAAAGTTGCTCGAAAACCCCCCCCCCCCCAAAAAAAAAAAAGAAAAAAAAAAGAAAAAGAAAAGAAAAACAACAACAAAAACAACCCAAAACGGTGCCCTCGGCGGCAGTGATCTGGTAGGTACATGTGACAGATCCTGTGTCGACTCTGTTTGAGAGCTAAAAAAATCTTATTGAGGTCGAAGTCGTCAAAAGCATTGGGTGTTATTTTAATTTTTTTCACAATGTTGACCATGAGACACAGATATCAGATACACTCGTGTTTTACTAAGCCAATTAAAGACAAATGATAATGCAACTAAATGAATGATATTTTTTTTTGTTAAAAAAAAACCAAAACAACAACATTGGAGATAGAGAAAACGAAGTCTGAAATGAACATGTACACCCGAATTCTGAAATACATATCTATGTATACATGTACGAATCCGGACTAAGTCAAAAGGAATTCTGAATTCGGATACATGTACAACACAGAGTTAGGCAAAAGGAATTCTGAAATACATGTACACTTACATGTACCTACATTTTGGACACCATAACTATACATTGATCATCTCTGCCTTACTTCCCTTTCATTGGAGTTCCGATTTCTCTGACATATAGAAAAGTAACTTACCAATAAATATCATGGCGATTGGAAGAGTCATAGACACGCCCACCAGTACCGTCACGAACACTACAACGAGAACAGCAGGAAACATGGAATTATGGGAATTAAATGGATCGCTTGAAATGGTGGGGAATGACTTTTTAAAATTTTTGTTTGTCATCATTCACGCATCTCTACAAAATCAGTTTGAAAACACATTATAATACATAACCTTGAATACATTGATAAAGAAGTTATATTTTTCTTAAGAGCTTTTTTTGTTTTGTTTTCTTGTTTAATTAAGTCTGCAGTTGCGCAGTTCAAAGTGATTATAAAAGGCATTGCTCTGTTCTAGTATGCCTAGTTGGCAAGCAAAACAACAGGTAAAACCTCGTATTTATTGCTTTCTATCTTTTGACAACAGTTTTTGGCAGAAACAATGCAGTTCTAGAAAGAGTTACATTTTGGTCCTCAAATGTACAGATGACCGTACCCCCCCCCCCCCCCCCCCAAAGTACATAAAAAATCACAGGGAAGGGACTCAAGTGATAGATTTGATTAAAGGGTTTTTAGGGGCAATGGGGGGGGGGGGGGGGTAAGAGGGATAGTAAATATGGATCATTACTTGTATGTATCGTCAGTATGTTATGGCGCTGATTTCACTGATAGCCTTTTTGTTTCTGTCAAACCTATCATACTTGCTAATATTGACAATAAAATTAAATGTTGATGAATGTGCTATTGATTGTTACCACCTGTATAATTGTTTTTGCATATTTAATTAATGTAATGAATATTTGTGCATATAAATTTGATTAAGACTTGGGGAAAATTAATTCATTTGGTGTGAAGCATCCATACATATTAAATTGATTTATAAATTGATATTTAAATTGTAAGAAATATGCGTGAATTTGATATTTGAATAAATTTGGAATTTAAAAAGTTAAAATAAATCGATGCAAATAGTAATTTGTCGTGCTTTTTACAATATCAAACTGCAGGCTAATTATTCATAATTCTGTGTAAAAATCTCCCAGATGAGTTCACGGTACAGAGATTCCTAAAGGATTTCATTAAGCTACAACAATGTACAAACGCGGTACTTAGGTCTCTACCATATTCAAACAAACCATACACTTCCTTATATTTCTTCCATAAAGTAATTGTTCCTGCATTAGAATTTAATGGCAGTGGCGATAATAAACTCTCCCCATGTGATAACCTTTAACGACCGCCCTCTACCGGCTCTTAGCAATGATGGTTTTAATGGCGGTAGTAAAGCAAGCAGACTGGAGCTAGTCCGCTTGTATCGTCCTGAAAACGTTCGTTATTTCTTACGTCAGCGCCAAGTCACTGTTCTATTTTCGAACAAACAACGACATAATACACTATCAGAAAAAAAAACGTAAAATGCACAGACTTAATTAAATTTTCACCCCGACAATACGAATTCCATATTTGGAATCGACCCAGGACATAAACTACTAGAAAAATTACACATCTACCAACTTCTTTTCTGCGTCAATCAACTAATTCTAAAGTCTTTTATCGTGTTTGACAAGTTTCAGTACTCATAAGGAATAATATGAGCATGTGTTGTCTCATTGATATTACTATTTGAAGAAAAACAGAACGAGGGAGCTGAAAAGATAAAGGGTGTTAACCCAGTAGTAGCAACAGAATAACAGATTAGCTCTGAATCGACTTTATCATAAATAAGAAAGAATACACTTAATTAAGTATCCAAACTAACAAACCAAATATCATACTACATACTACAATTGTATTACTGTGAATTCCATATTCTGTATCAAGTTCTAGAACAGGCATTATCATTGCTTTGTTGACATATTACTGTGAATACAAATGTGCCAGCGGTGCCAATTGCTGTCCATGCTTCATAAACATTAGAAAATGTTGTTTCTATAAATATTTGCAATTGAGTTTTTCTTTATAATAGTAATTGGGGTTTTTTTGGGTTGTTTTTTTTTTATTTTTTTTTTTATTTTTTTTTTTTTGGGGGGGGGGGGGGGGGTGTGGGGGGTTATGAACGCAACAGGTGTTAATAGAGCGAGGAAAAACAAATATTTTCAATAGATATTATAAAATTTTGTCTTCAACTATAGTTCTTGTAAAAAAATATTAAGGCATGTGTATCATTCATGGCAATTTTGCTATTTCTCCGTTTGTATTTTATAGTCGTACGCATATTATCAGAAAATGCACATTTTAAATAATGAAATAGATATATATATATTTTCACATGTAAAACGCATGGGTTTCACTCAGCCTCCTGGAATGATCCTCGTCGCGTAAAATTTAAAACAGCAAATTGTTTATATGTCGTAAGTTGTCGTGAAAACAGCAATCTTTATTAAAATATCATTTTTTCTAAAGAAAGCACACTTTTCTTCTTTCATGTATGCTTGCTCTTTGGGGGTTAGTTGTGGGGTTTGTTTTTTTTACTTATTGGTATTTAATTGTCATTGGAAAATTTCCGGATGGGAGCTCTAGAAAATAATCTTCAATAAATTAATGAACATGATTGTAAAGCTTCGCTTATAATTGTTCAATATTTCAGCAATCTAAGTTTCAGACCCATTAATAACGCGTCTCCTATTCAGAATAAAACCTTACAAAAGCCG
The DNA here is from genome assembly GCF_025612915.1 of Magallana angulata. Lineage (NCBI taxonomy): Eukaryota > Metazoa > Mollusca > Bivalvia > Ostreida > Ostreidae > Magallana > Magallana angulata. Next base: position 7,384,816 of record NC_069117.1, read on the forward strand.
ACATCTTCCAGGAAGCCGAGACGAGTTCCTTGCCATATAAGAGCAGCATTAGGGATCACAGCCGTTCGTGCTTTGTAATCTAGAACGTGTTCCTCGAAGGCAAAACAATGCTCATTTAGGAAACTCCATTCAAGTAATACCACAAAAATATAGAGGGATTTCATTAAGCCTCGGAGAAAAAAAAAAACCTGTAATCTAGCATTACCACTTCAAATTGATAGCAAACTGAATTCTCCTCAATGGAAGCTTACGATAGATATCCGACACTGTGCATCTCCGCACTGCTGGATATTGACTAACCAACGTTATTTAAAGCTATTACAAATTTTGGAGCTTCTGAAGTATTTTCTTCGGCATGCAATTGAAATGTTTGTGATGAGAGAGAGAGAGAGAGAGAGAGAGAGAGAGAGAGAGAGAGAGAGAGAGAGAGAGAGAGAGAGAGAGAAGGCGTTCAGTATGTTTATTTTAATGAACGCATTATTTGTTTGATATGATGATGACTATTACATGTATATAAAGAATAAAAAGTGGGTAGATTCTTTCACACCTTTAGGATGATGTTTTATTTCTAATGAGTCACCTATGACTACATACGTTACAGATGTGATAATACATTTTTGTCACAAGAATTTAACAGAAGTCGGATAATTATGTCTGACGGGGTATGTTTGTTCGTCAATAATAAGGTTCTGACTATCTGTCAAATCTGTAATTATATAATGATCTGACAAGTGGGTGAACAAAACCAGAGTTATAGCTATATGTACAATCATAACGAGAAAGGGCTTGTTCATGTTAATTCATTAACTAATCAGTTGTTTACGGGTACAACTTTTCAGAATTCAGTTCGAAATAAATTTGTGTAATGTGTAAAGCAGCCATAGTTTATTATATAATTGCTAATATAGAGTGAAAATGCTTCACGATGTACATCTAAGAAAATTTAGTCACTTTGAAAAGGACGTAAAATAATGTGTAGCCAATCTCTCTCTCTCTCTCTCTCTCTCTCTCTCTCTCTCTCTCTCTCTCTAAATTATCATTTTCATTTGAAGACGACATTTTTACATTTAAAAACTTTTTACTATGCATTTTCCTATATGTTGTCCCGGCCGATCCCCAGATGTCGGTTTGTTGACCCGATCGATCTTTCAAACGATTTCCTCCCTGTCATGTTAACCGCAACTAGCATAAACGTTTATGGTACATTAACATCTCCTATCAAGACGAGACATGAACCAATGTACACACGGGTTGAGTCAGACATACATGTAGGGTATTATGTAATAAAAATAATAAGGATCGGGCCTCAAAACCATACATTGAGAGAAGACTTAATAGTGGTGAAAATAATACTATGAATATTCTTGTTTCTTCTCGGTAAATTTTATATCAACATTTATTCTTCTGTCTGGTATTTGGGCTCTTGTGTTGTAATTTTTGAAGTTGTCATGTCGTAAGTTTTGTATTTATCGCCACACGATAAATTCAAAATTTACAACATTAGAGTGCTTGCAACCCCACACCAGATATCTCAATAAATTATTGAAATTATTTCAAAAGTAATACTGATATAGAAAAAGTAGATTTCAGTTCGTGCTCTAAGGGTCAAATATATGGTATATAAACAATTAAAATGGAAAAAAAAATCCTTTGCGTTTTTGTCTATAATACTAAAATTCATTATATTTTCTCTCAAAATGATCTTTTGCAATGGATCCCCTCTTCCCCCATTATATGTCTGAAAAACTAGTATGTTGAAAAGGGATGCTGAGTGCGATTGGTGTATATATGTATTCTTTGTGCATTAGAAACTTGTGTAGATTGTTGCATGTCTGTGTGGCTGATAAAGAGTGGAGAGAGTGTGAATCATCCGGGGATATCGTTTTAATTGTAAAGTTTGTGAATTTGATTACCTGTATGGCAGATTATGTCCTTGCCACGTGAAAGAAATTGACAGGTGTTGTTGGAGTCATGACTTGCTTCTCTCAACTGAAGGAGTAAGGAATTGTACAAAGTATCAACCTCCTGACCTCTTCCTGTCCGCCAATCAACGGAGGTGTTCCATAAACGTCGTTCATCGTCAAATGACTGCAAAAATCAAAACACACGATTGACGGTCTCAGAGAGAGAGAGAGAGAGAGAGAGAGAGAGAGAGAGAGAGATATTTCGAATTATTATAACTAATTAATTAAAACCTGATTCGTTTTTGTTTTTTTCTTAAACATATCCTTGACAATGCTATGCAAGAAAAATATTAAAAACTTCCCATTATGTAATACTTGAAGTAAATTATACAACTAAAGTTTGATAATGCTGTGAAAAAGATCATAATTCATTCAAGCTCAGTAGCATTACCCCCAACACAAGATGCAATTTGGCAGATTTTTCTTTGGACTCTAGCTTCTTAACGTTAATATATTGAATTTTTGATGACAAAATCCTCTTAGCTTTGGAAATAATTGTCAACAGAAATCTCAGAAACGGTAATTTTAAACAGTGCAGTGTGACAGCAGTGTACATAATTACACCAAGGAAAGTAAGATTCATTGCAAACCTTTGTCCAATTATCTAGTGCCTCCATTCATTAACAGTTAGCATTGCTGGTTAAAATATCTTTTTCGCCAATAGAACTTTTGCTGTTGCATGAGTGTGATCCGAGTACTTAGTATACTTATATGTGTGTTGTCAAATTTCTTTCCTGACTTTGTTTACAGTTTCAATGATAAACGTTCATCAACTTAAACTTAATTTATTTAAGCTTCAATCACATAGGCCCCTAATGACATTAAGACAAGCTTACGAAGCCATTTTAAACAAACAAACTTAAGAAAACCATTAATAATAAACATTTTCTATTTAGTTTTAAAACAAAATACACCCAGGATTATAACTATGATTGGCCTTTTTTTCTTCATGAATCCTACACTATCTTGTCCATCTTTGCACTGATTACTACAAAGGATGTAATATTATAATCCAGTAATACAATGACTAAATTATCTCCTATTAATTAACTAATCATTTTTACAATGCACCCTCACCCGATATGATTTTCTCACAAGTTTAAAAGATTTCTTATCAGTGTGCAGAAGCTCCTTTTCCAAATATTTGTCACAGATGAAATATAAATCAAGATAATACTGGTGATAGTTTTAAGCAGACTAGTTTCAGGAGCAAAATAGTTTTCGATCAAACTTGCAGTTTTAAATTTTTTTTCAGAAGTAGCTAATACGAGAAAGTTAATATGTGTACTGAAATAGAGAGAACTATTAGAAACTTGATGTTAACAAAAAATCTAACATTTTTCAGTTTAAAGCATCTCAAGGATCCCTTTTATTACGTTCATGTTTTTATATAACACAGTTTATAACACCAATGATCCCCGCCTCATCCAGTACTCGTTTACAACAGCCAGAAACACATATTGCGTTTAGTACATACCCGACCTTAATTATATAACTCAATCATGGCAAAAAGGCCACTTAAACATCATTACCTGTTGTAAGAGAATTCCATTTTACCAGATAAGGCCCCCCTTGAACACCAGAAAACCATTAACAAAAAGTGTCACTACCCGAGGGATTAGAAGGGGAGATAATTTACCTCCAACTTTCCTTGTCCATTTATCCATATATGCATAAATCATCAGCAAAATCAGTGCAATTATTCTAGCGGCAAAAGCGCCTCTGTTAATTGAACATTCCATTCAATTAAAGACTAAAAGTATTAGTAATTAAAGACTAAAAGTATTAGTATTAGACCACAGTTAAAAATTTCACCTTATAAAGTAATGTTACAACTCAATTAAATATAAAACGATTAAAAAAGTGACCAAACTTAGACGTCAGTACTGCCCACGTAATGGTGTTTTCATTGCATTTCTTCCTCATATTTTATAAATATAAAAAGGTTCTAAAGAAAAAATACTTATATTAGGTTTGTTACTGACGGTCTACAGGAATGTGTCGGGTTGTAATTTTGCTTGGCCTTCTTTAAAGTTTGACGACCAGGTAACCGTGTATAAACTAACAAACCCAGTAAGTAATAATTATCGTTACCGCTAAAAACTATGCCTATATAATTTCATTCATTTTATCTCCATGGTTGAACCTTAGCCTAATCTTATTAACATTGCATAATTTCCTCTACTATTCAATCTTGATTTTTGATATCACATCCACGAAAAATAGATAATTAAAGAAACTCGACCTCCTTTAGCAGCTATACAGACATTTTTACACAACTCTTAACTTTAGTGAACATGCATCTTCACAACCAGTTAAATTCGTCTACGGAAAATTGGTGCCGGTTTATGAAGTCTACAAAAGGTAAAGCAAGAGTTCGACCTACCACCACTGTGCTAGCAACACTCCTGGCGGGGGAGGGCCGATATTCCCTGTGGACCCCGGGCACGGTTGATTGGGTACCCGTAGACTGAGAGGTCGCCGAGGGTCCGCCTGTCTCCCTTTTTGTGGGGTTGGGCTTCCGGCGGATTGACCTCTTGATCGAGTTCCGGTTTTTCCGGACCATTGTGCCTTGGCGGGTGAGTAGCGACATCTTTTTAGTCGCAGTTAATTACTAGTATGTCCTTCACTGTCTGATATCAAAGTAATTGTCTTTTAGAAAATTTCTTCAATCCGCCATGATATAAGAACAAACTGATACAAATCGTCACAATGTACAGAATTTGTTTCCGAAGAGTCGCCCTCTATCCGCTGTCGCCCTGTCACCAGTCCTGTGAATTGTGACATTTTTCTAAGCACTGTTTATATATCTAAACACTACAACGCTCTGTGTCAGTTTCACCAAGAAATCAATAACAGGTAATCCTTAAATGTCGCAAAACTGACCATTACACTGTCTTTGGTTTTGTTTTTTACATTTTGGTATTTGTTGATTTCCTCCAGTGTAGCGTCCTCTTGTAGACGTTAGAAGAGCCTTAAAGATCTTTCAGCGAGGAAATTCCACCATTCCATACGGATTAATTGATGAAAAGAAGTAAGACTGGCGTTCATGTTGTGAAAAAGGGAGAGGATAGTGGAGATCTCGTTAGCAATCTATACAGCTACTCCACGCGGTAATTTTATAAAAGGTTTTAGACCCACGTTCTGATCATCTTAAGACAATTATATTAACATGACTGATAAAAAAAAACATTTTTAAAAAATCCCGGGTGACAAGTCCGTTCGATTCTTCATTAACAACAACATGTACATAGATATATCTAGCTTATCAGTGGGTTTTTTAATTTGGTGGTTGGGGGGGGGGGGGGGGGGGGGGTAGGCACAGATCATTGGGATATTAAGCAATATTAAAACACTGGAAAAGTATGTAATTATGAGGTTTCACTAACATCATTTTGACATTTACCCCCCCCCCCCCTCCCACCACCACCAAATTAAAAATGACAATGAGATAAATATTAAAAAACACAACTGAGTACAAAGACTGTACATATTTGGAGAAGGGAACAATTAAAAGTTACAGATACGTGGAGAAGGGAACAATTAAAAGTTACAGATACGTGCCGCAGCAAGGACGTAATGTCAACTGTCAACACACTCTGATCTCGCTATCGATCCCAGAAAAATCAGCTAGGTGTCTTTTCTAACTGCAATTTTTTATCCACTGGAATATGAAAATTAATGGAAGTGTCGATACAGATGAATTAATTATATATTTTGTCTCTGCTTGAGCAATTATAGACCCCAAAGTGTTTGATGTTCCTGATAATTTTTGCATACTTCTGGGACACCTTTTTAATCTAGAACCCTGCAGTAAATGTAAAACGTAGATTTAACTTACAATGGTGTGGAGTGAAGCCATCAAACGAGCTTTTCGCGGCGAGAGGGAAATTGCAAATCATGCCCAAAGAGCAAAATGATACTTTTAATAAACAAACGGCGTAATAAGGTAGAAATGGGAGAAAACTGATTATCTACATCAAAGTAAATTTTCATTTACATGCTTTTGTTTTCATTACAGATTCCTGGCATTTGAAAGAACGCTAGATGAATTGTTACATCTACAATTATATAATTCCACTGTACACCTTTATAATCACAATTGTTCATAACTAAATGTAATTTAATTTGTCATGTAAATTTCATTGACCTCTAAATGTTGTGTAAACAATGATGATATTGTATCATTTATTTGTATAGGGAGAAAGCGATCTAAGTTATAGAACTTGTGCACAATCCCAATTGCAAATCAATTCAATAAATATTAGTATGTATAAGTCAACTATAACATAGGAATAATTATGTTCATAAGGTACATGTATATATATATTATATCACCTATACCATAGCTTGTATGACGGCAATGATTTCCACCACTGCTTGCATTATGGCGCTGTTTTCCATCATTGCTTGTATGTATTTCCACCACTGCTTGTAAAATGGCGTTTTTTCACCACTGCTTGTATGATGGCGATCCAACATTGAGTGTATGATGGCTTTGTTTTCCAACACTGCTTGTATGATGTCAATGTTTTCCATAACTGCTTGTATGATGGTGTTGATTTCAACCACTGTTTGTATAATGGCGTTGTTTTCCACTGATTGTGTGTTGACAATGTTTTCCACCACTGCTTTTATGATGGCTTTGGGTTTTTTTACCGGTGTTTGCACGATGAAGTATGTACATCGATGTTTGTATGATGACAGTGTTTTCAGCCAACTCTTGTATGATAGCATTGTTTTCCACCACTGGTTATATATTGATGAAACTGTTTTCCACCACTAGCTATATGGTGGTATTGTTTTCCACCACTAGTTATATGATGGTATTGTTTTCCACCACTACTTATATGATGGTATTGTTTTCCACCACTTGTGATATGATGGCTTTGTTTTTCACCACTTGTTATATGATGACATTGGTTTCCACCACTTGTTATATGATGGCATTGTTTTCCACCACTTGTTATATGATGGCATTGTTTTCCACCACTAGTTATATGATGGTATTGTTTTCCACCACTTGTTATATGATGGTATTGTTTTCCACCACTTGTTATATGATGGTATTGTTTTCCACCACTTGTTATATGATGGTATTGTTTTCCACTACTTGTTATATGATGGTATTGTTTTCCACCACTTGTTATATGATGGTATTGTTTTCCACCTCTGGCTATATGATGGTATTGTTTTCCACCACTTGTTATATGATGGTATTGTTTTCCACCACTAGTTATATGATGGTATTGTTTTCCACCACTTGTTATATGATGGTATTGTTTTTCACCACTAGTTATATGATGGTATTGTTTTCCACCACTAGTTATATGATGGTATTGTTTTCCACCACTTGTTATATGATGGTATTGTTTTCCACCTCTTGTTATATGATGATATTGTTTTCCACCACTTGTTATATGATGGTATTTTTCCCACCACTTGTTATATGATGGTATTGTTTTCGACCACTTGATATATGATGGTATTGTTTTCTACCACTTGTTATATGTTGGTATTGTTTTCCATAACTAGTTTTATGATGGCATTGTTTTCCACCACTTGTTATATGATGGTATTGTTTTTCACCACTAGTTATATGATGGTATTGTTTTCTACCACTTGTTATATGTTGGTATTGCTTTCCACAACTTGTTTTATGATGGTATTGCTTTCCACAACTTGTTTTATGATGGTTTTGTTTTCCACAACTTGTTTTATAATGGTTTTGTTTTCCACCACTTGTTTTATGGTTGTATTGTTTTCCACCACTTGTTATATGATGGTATTGTTTTCTACCAGTTGTTATATGTTAGTATTGTTTTCCACCACTTGTCAGATGATATGCTGACTTTTTTTTGTCATAATCTATTTGGGTTACAAAGACAACAGTCAATGTGACAGCGACACAAGAAACGCACCTACATGGTTAATGCCGTTTTATTCTGTGGATCTCATGCTTTTGTAAGCATATGATTATCATTATTAACTTTATCGATTGTAACTTTGTTATTTACATGCATATAATAGATATAAATACTAATGTTTATGTATTTTCATAATTTTATTACCATCAGTTATTTAATATTTTTTCCCCTTTTTTTTTCTAAATGGAAATTTGAGCAAATTTTAGCAAAATACAGATTATACAACCGCTGTTAATACATGCCAAAATACAAGATCATGATGTGGAATTTTCCTTACTTACAAGACACCTAGTTATCAGTTTCATGGAAGAGTATTTATTTATTCATTATTGACATGTGAATGTTCTCATTTGATTTCAATCATAACCGATTTTTTTTGGATATTGTGAACATTATCTATTAGTCAAACTGATAAAACCCTAACAAATCGACAGCTCAGCGACAGCCGATTTGTGAAACTATATATATCTCAATTCGTTGTTGTCAGAAGATGTCTTCAAACCCGCGCGAAAATTATGTTTCGAAAATTTGCAGGATTTCCAATTGATAGAATCGGCAAAAAGACATACAAATAGGAAGAGTAACAAAAGGAATTCTTTTTCGTAATAGATAAACCAATGTTGATGTTATATTTGTATCTAACACTGAAAATTTTTAACTAGTAATTTTCTGATGCTATTAGTGAATAAACTAGTGCAACTAACTTTTCATTTCTAGTTCACCCACTCAGTTCTCGTCGGCTACACTGACAAATTCAGTCATTCATTTTTCTTTCTTTCTTTAAAATATCATTTTAGTTGGAATAAAATTACTCTGAAGGTCAAACCATTTTCGTCAGCAGCACATGTCATTACAGCAAATATAACACGTTCTTCTTACAGTGTGATGACAGTTCAATAAATGTTATAGAATTTTTGTTAGTTGATGGATTTTTGTGGTAGTTTTCTGTTTTTAGCACACGTGCATAACGTTTTCCCCCTACTACAATAAAAATGAAATCGTGTGACTTGAGTTGTATGTATTAAACTAATTCCCATGAACTATAATCAAAATTTGTTCTTTTAATGTTTTATCCGCATTATTAACATAAACTGTTAACATTGTTTATGTGTCAATACACCTGGGACCGGGAGGTTCTCTACACTGGAATGGTGGTTCTTAGCTTTTTCTACCTTAATTTATAATTTATAAAAGTCCGTCTACCAACAAGTGTCAATGTTATGTCCTTTACAAAAATTTAGATTATTGATAATCAAAATATGTACATGAAAACTAAATTTTGATTATCAATAATCTAAATTTTTGTAAAGAAAAGTTAGAGAACGAGATTAATATTCAGTAGATTCATTATTATAAAACTGTAATGATAATCATGCACTAAGATGAGACAAGATGTTTAGCTTCATTTTTCATTGCTTTAAAATACTGAACATTTCTTTTAGATTAGACATTGCTTAAACTGTTTAACAAATACACGGCTTTCCCGATGATATAAAGTTACTGGTGGTCTTCATTTCAACAAATATCAACAACATGTATCAATCCAATCTCCTTGATGACTTTCTCCCAGTTTTTGTTCTCTATCCTACCTGGAGAACACAAGAGTACAACAAAATGTGAATACAAAGGTTATCTAATATTTTAGAATAAGGAGATGGATACCTGTTTTATCTCTGTCTGATGGGTATTTTGCGCATTATCATGCATCTTTCGACACTATCTGTCATATCATTCCTTGGCCATTACGCTATTTGCTTTTACTACTTTACAGTTTTTTTAATGATTTTCTTCTTTGAGTAATCCTGAAGATCTACATCTTTAAAACTATTCGGCAAAACAGTCTAAACACATTTCTTCCATTTAGAAATGAATTTTTACACCAAATCCTATTGATGATTAAGGTATTCCGTTTCCAACGGAAGATCTTACAGAGGTTGTACTGAAATATCTAAAATAGCTGAATGACAGATGATTTTCTTGAGAGGGAGTTTTAAAATATCCGATCGGTCCGTTGGAAAATGTAATTTATAGGAGCGGAAACCATTCGTTGACTAGTTGCATCTAGTCTACATTCGTAAGCGGAATTTTGTCATGATCTGTCTACAGCATTAGACTGATTCGTATTTCATAATTTATACTTATTAATACTTAATCCTGGGATTTATATAGAATGGCCCAGGTTACTACTAAGAGTTCAAATTCGCGAGCAGGATATTTTCGCTCTGTCGGTCTTAACCCCCTAATTGCATAGTCAACAACCCTCTCTATTCCAATGTCTTTCTTATATATAACAGCTCTGTAACAGGGACTACTGACGGTTTAAACTATAAATGGCTTCGTTAAATCAACATTGGCTACAGCTGGTGGACAATTTATGAATGCTCTATCTTCTGCAATGTTTTCTGTTGGAGGTTTTCTATTTTTTTTTTTTAAGCCGAATGATACTTACAAGTTATAGTATGCTTTCTCTCTTTTGAACACCCGCGCTGTGACTTTAAAAACTACAGATGTGACTGCGTCACAGATCAAGGCCTGACCTTGAAATCCTGTCTTTGGAATTCGACAAAAGCTGACATGCCATGAAATTTATAAAGTTCCTGTGTTTATTTTATATTCAATGCTTCACTGAAATGGCAACCGGCGTAATGGCATAAATACCCCTAGATTTGTGTACATATAATAACTGTAAATTTCAATTGTAAATATAAAGTTCACCAGGATATGAACTTGGATGGTATAGATCAAATCTCTTTAGAAGCCCTTTGGGCTTCACAGAATTTAATAACGTGACCAACCAAGTTCATATCCTGATGATTTTTTAAACTTGCTTTTAATATTTTAATCAAATCGGGTAAATTCAAATGGTTTGGCCATTAAAGTATTTTATTAAACGAACCAATCTTCTTTGAACGTGTTCAAAATTACATCGGAAAATAACTCTCTTTAAACGAAAAGAAACTAAAGCAAATAAAATAGCCAGTTCAATTTATGATTTTATTTAATCAAAACACCAAAACTTGTTGAGAACCTATTAAAAGGCTGAGGGTGACAGCGAGGACGCGCCGAGTGCAGCAATCAACAGCAGCGCCCCCACACCTCCTCCCACGGCCGCTAGGAGTCGCAATCGAGGATTGTATTTCACTGTTGTAGTGGATGTACCTGTTATAACCAAGCAATAATACGAGATTTAAAGTGTTTGATGGTCTTTTCCCAATGATTGCAAGTGTTATCATTTTTACTAAACACAAAAATGCATTATCATATTATCTATTTCTTATAATCATTCAAATAAAGAAGTATGTGGGTGTGTCAAGGAGACCGATTGAGGTGGGGGGTTGCTTTTGGAAGATTTGTTATACTACAATAGTAAAACTCTTTATTTTAGTAACATTGGTCATATACATCAATTCTAGTATATTTGCGAAGTTAAAGGAAATTTGTCTCCTGGTTCTTCTTAGGGACTATCTCAAAATACATATGTATTTATTATAGGAATATAAAGGAAATTGTCATTTTAAATTCATTTTGCAAAAATCCCTTTAACACCATTGTTAAATAGTGTAAAACATCAAAATATGTTACGTATGTACATTTATTTGACCTTTGGTCATTCTTCATATTCTATTACATCAATCAGTTGATTTTTTTTGGATTGATTTTAACCGGAGTAAGACACGATGCATAACAAATATAACAAGAGGCCCATGGGCCACATCGCTCACCTGAGGAACAATAGGTATGATTAAATCAGCTTAATGGAGTCATAATACAAACTATCTGGACAATGTACAATAATACATGTAGATCCCGTATAAATAAAATCCATTTTCCCCTGGATATTCTTATGTCTATAATCATTAGTCCCTTTTCTAACAGGACGATTTTATAGTCATATCATATGTTGAGTATTGCAGTTCTCAAATAGATCCTTAACAATTGTTTATATATGGGATATAAACGTACATAAACTCTGAACCTTCTTGTGGGGCCAAAGAATTGTCCTGGGGCCAAAGTCTTAACAATTATAAAGAATCATCTGGCTGATTAGTTTCTGAGAAGAAGATTTTTAAAGATTTACCATTTATATTCCTTTGTTAAACTTTGAACCCCCATTGTGGCCCCACCCTACCCCTGGGGATCATGATTTTCACAACTTTGAATTTACACTACCTGAGGACGCTTCCACACAAGTTTTAGCTTTCCTAGCTGATTAGTTTCTGAGAAGAAGATTTTTAAAGATTTACCATATATATTCCTATGTAAAACTTTGACCTTCCATTGTGGCCCCACCCTACCCCCGGGGGTCATGATTTTCACAATTATGAATCTACACTACCTGATGATGCTTCCACACAAGTGTCAGCTTTACTGGCTGATTAGTTTCTGAGAAAAAGATTTTTAAAGATTTACTCTATATATTCCTATGTAAAACTTCGATCCCCCATTGTGGCCCCACCCTACCCCCGGGGGTCATGATTTTCACAACTTTGAATCTACACTACCTGAGGATGCTTCCACACAAGTGTCAGCTTTCCTGGCTGATTAGTTTCTGAGAAGAAGATTTTTAAAGATTTACTCTATATATTCCTATGTAATAAAACTTCGACACCTCATTGTGGCCCCACCCTACCCCTGGGGATCATGAATTTCACAACTATGAATTTACACTACCTGAGGATGCTTCCACACAAGTTTCAGCTTTCCTGGCTGATTAGTTTCTGAAAGGAAGATTTTTAAAGATTTACTTTATATATTCCTATGTTAAACTTCGACACCCCATTGTGGCCCAACCCTACCCCCGGGGGTCATGATTTTCACAACTGTAAATTTACACTACCTGAGGATGCTTCCACACAAGTTTCAGCTTTCCTGGTCTTATGGTTCAGGAGAAGAAGATTTTTAAAGATTTACTCTATATATTCCTATGTAAAACTTTGACCCCCCATTGTGGCCCCACCCTACCCTCAAGGGTCATGATTTTCACAAATTAGAATTTACACTACCTGAGGATGCTTCCACACAAGTTTCAGCTTTCCTTGTCTTATGGTTCATGAGAAGAAGATTTTTAAAGATTTACTCTATATATTCCTATGTTAAATTTCGACCCCCCATTGTGGCCCCACCCTACCCTCGGGGGTCATGATTTTCACAAATTAGAATTTACACTACCTGAGGATGCTTCCACACAAGTGTCAGCTTTCCTGGTCTTATGGTTCATGAGAAGAAGATTTTCAAAGATTTACTCTGTATATTCCTATGTAAAACTTCGACCCCCCATTGTGGCCCCACCCTACCCCCGGGGGTCATGATTTTCACAAATTCGCTTTCCTGGTCTAGGTTCATGAGAAGAAGATTTTTGAAAATTTCTCGAAAATTTTCATAAATTCCTAATTATCTCCCTTTGCACAAGGGCGTGATCCTTAATTTTCACAAATTTAAATCCCCTTAGGCTAAGGATGCTTTGTGCCAAGTTTGGTTGAAATTGGCCCAGTGGTTCTTGAGAAGATGTTGAAAATGTGAAAAGTTTACAGACAGACGGACAGACGGACAGACGGACGGACGGACAGACAGACAGACAGACGGACGACAGACAAAATGTGATCAGAATAGCTCACTTGAGCTTTCAGCTCGGTGAGCTAATAAAAACATGATTTTTCTTAATGTGGATTACTTTTACAAAACTGAATGTCATAGATCATATATAAACTCTGACATTCTTTTAAATACAATTCTTAGCGTATTCTCAAAATGATGATACTAGCTGAAAATTGTTTGTAATATTTATATGTACAGGTAAAATAAAACAAGATATAGAACGCCGTGACTGATTTCTTTATGTACCTTGACACAGGTAAGAATTGACTCCCGACAGACATTTGCACACTTTTTGATCAGCTATCTCCTCGCATGTTCCGCCATTACAATCCGAATCTTGTTCACATAAACCTAGGAATATAGTTCTCAATTTTTTATATTGTAATTGGTTTTTTCTTTACACACACACACACACACACACACAACTCACCTTGGCACTGGTTTCCCTCTATCCCCGGCGGACACTGACACAATTTTATTCCATCATCTCTCTCAATGCATTTTCCTCCATTGCAGTCCGAATGTTGATCACAGAAATCTAGTCATAACAAATTACATAATTTCGGTAAATAAAACTAAGTGCATACAAAATATTAGTGGCTTATAAAAAGAAATTGCTTGCTTTACATCTCTTTTGAGCATTTTATCGAGAGGAAACACGACGAATATTTAGTAGCACAAACACCGTTGTAAGAAATATATAATTAATCTAGCAGTTTAAAGTTTTGATTTTTGACATAAGAATTTAAAGGGGCATGGTCACTATTTTGGTCAAATTTTATTTTTCGTCTTTTATCATTTACAATGCTTCGGGAATGCATTTCTAATGATCAAATGAAATTTGGGTGCCAGTGGATGAGTTTTAAGCAAGATACAGGGCTCACAATTCTTCGTCATGTAAACAAGGCCCGTGCCCTGTTGTTGTTTACATAGGTTCAATATATCAGTAAAAATCTTTTTCAAGCTGATTTGTCTATCTTCTTATTCATTTAAAACATAAATAAACAGTTCCTAACGATTAACACATTTATTTGAGGCCTAAAACTGGAATTTTCACTTCAGCATTCAAAATGTAAACAGACGCTTTATTTACATATATAGCGAAGAATTGTAAGCTCTGTAACTCAACAATGACACTCACATTTTGGTTGCCTATTAAAAATGCCTTACTGAAGCATTGTAAGCATTAAAATCGAAAAAAAAATTGTTTGACCAAAATTGTGACCATGCCCCTTTAATGTTGAATATTAATGGCATCCAAAAGGGATTATTTTAATTATATTGACTGTTGTATATTTTACACGCATACAAGGAAAAAAGATAATATAGACTTCATAAGAGAGAAACAAATTATGTATTAAAGCTGCTTGGTCCGATTTTATATTTTTGTGTACGCTTTTAAACGATGGTTCTGCTAAGAATGTGTATAACTGTAGACATTGCAGTGGTTTTCCCCGTCAATTAACCCACATTTCAATGAGAAGTTGATGAACATAATTTGTTTACAATGAGAAAATGATGTAAATAAATTTTAAACAAAACAAACTTGACATAAAAGGGTACCGCGTTATTTCGCCTCAAATTAAAATTCGCTCCCGATGTCAAGGCGGGTATGATTTTTCATGTATGTTTTACGTCTTTGATATCGCTATATTTAAAGTCAAAATATCAAAATGTATATGCAAATGCAAAATAAAACCTGACAGTGTTCACTTAAATTTATGAAGTTTGTTTTGTTTATACAATCGATGCATTATGTACGGTTAATTAAACCTAATCATTTGGGGGACGAAACCAAACGATTCCCTTTACTAAACAAGCTTATGATGTATTTGGTTCGTGTAAATAGGATAAAGTCTATCACTTTCAAAGATATTTGGTTTGTATCATTTCAATGAATTAATTTCAAAAGCGTACCATTGCACCTTGGTCCAAAATATCCCTCATTACAATCACAAAAGGCTTGAAAAACGAATCCTGCTCTAGCATTACAAACTCCATTTGGTAAGCATACGTCTTCTCTACTTAAGACCTCACATGCGCCAACTTAATGAATACAAAAATGCAAAAATAAACATGAAAATATCACTCAAACGATGCAGAAAGAAATTAGGCGTGACGGAGAGAGAGAAAAAAAGAGAGAGTGGGTGGAGAGAGAAAAAGAAGTAAATGCGTATGTTTCGAAAACAAATTTGATATACAATTAACAAAACCTCTTTGCTTGATAGCCGGGGGAATGAAATGGCCATCGGATTTACCGTAATATTTTTAAGTACCTTGGCAAAAAGGAAAATCTCCATCGTCAATGCGACCGAGTGCCGTGCCCTCCGGACAATAACATCGGTCTACCTCTGGATCACATACCAAGTTCCTCGAACATTCTCCATTATCACAATCGGTTACATATACCCTGTGCTCAGAAGCAAACGAGTAGCCCCCACTCAGAGCAAGCGTGACACTAAACAGGCACGCGAATGGTATGTTCATGATCTGCAGGGAAAGGCCTAAATGAACCAAGCGAAGAACGGGTGCTTGGTATAGATATATGTACTCAATTTGCGTCAACAATATAAGTGGTTGGTTAAACGAATTACATCAAAACCTCCGAGACCAATCAACATTTGACGGAATACGTAATGGGTGATCGCTTGTACGTGCATACCTGTTTCGTCGTTTTATATATATATATATATATATATATATATATATATATATATATATATATATATATATATATATATATATATATATATACACACACACACACACACACACACACACACACACACAGAGCATAGTGCCATAAATGAGTCAATTTTTTTAATGGCGCCCAATAATTAGCGTCGCTTCAAAACTTCGAAGTTACGTTTTAGACAATAAAACGATGTCACACTTATCTTTTTTGTGATTTTAGGAGAGTAACACTTACGAATTTTTATTTCCGGAATTTTCCGTATCGAATTCAATTTTATTATTACTCTTCCCGCTTGTTTACAAAATGGCAAAACACGGTAATGAAATGTCAGACGACACTAAAAAGTGATCATAGAACTTATAGAAAGTGGACACAGGGCGTCAAAAATATCTGAAAGTTTAAACATAAACAAGTGTACAATTTCTGAGTTTTTACAGCGTTGGAGGGTGCGTGGAAATGTAGAAAACAGGCCGCGAAAGGGAAGACCCAGGACTGCATTTTACAAAAGAACTTACGACAAAGTCGTAAATATTTACTGTCTTGTAAGATGGTCTTTAGAGAACAAAATTGACATAAAACCATTTGTTTACAAAAATTTCAATTCCCATAATTATATTTTTCAGCCATAAGAATAATTCATTGATTAGTTGGTGACTAATTAGCATTCAATAATTTGGTCGTAAATCGTAAGTTCTTTTGTAAATCGCAGCCCTGATTTGTAACTGTCAGAGGAGAACGGACACTTTCCAGGCTAGTAAAAAATGCTCGTAGGACAACTTTGAAAGATATTACTGCCGATTTTAATAACAGTACACCGTTTTTCGTCGCACAGTACAAAGAACACTCCACTTTTTGGGATATACAAGGAGATCTTCTAGGAAGTCCATTGAAATTCGGAACGTAAACAAAAAGAAACGCATAGCTTGGTGCCGAGGAAGGTTGCATTGGACCAGTGGAAGAAGGTGATGTTCACGGATGAAATGATGGTTGTTATTAAACCTGACGGAAAGTTTAAAGTCTGGATAAAGTCGTCGGACTAATGGAGACCCGAGTGTTTGGGCCATTTTGCACCAATGTCGTCTGCTACTATCAAAATAATGGAATGGGGATGTATAACATACTATGGGGTAAGGAGTTTAGCATTTATAAATGGAAATATCAACTCTCAGAAATATATTCATACACTTGATGACAATATTTGGCAGGTTGTTGTCAAACATTTTGGCAACAATACATGGTACTTTCAAGATGACAATGCCCCATGTCATCGGTCCAATGAATCTGAAAATTGGAAACATCAGAACAGAATACCACAGATAAGCTGGCCTCCCCAATCTCCTGACCTGAGTCCAATCGAAAATGTTTGGCTATTAATGAAAAACAAAATAAAAAATAGACTTTACCTGATCCGAAATGTAAATGACCCAAAAACACAGTTAACTAAGGCTTGGAATGAAATTCCTTTATTTTACATTCAAAAATTGTACAGAGTCTACCAAGAAGATGTAGAGGAGTTCTGATTCAGAAAGGCGACATTACAAAATATTAGAGTGATTAGAGTTCATTTGGTGGCCTGGCAGCAAATTCAGGTAAGCTGACTTTATTTAAAAACAATGGCAGCCATTAAAAAAAAACGTGGACTGACTTATGGCACTATGCTATATATATATATATATATATATATATATATATATATATATATATATATATATATATATATATATATATATATATATATATATATATATATATATATATATAAAGACACACACACACACACACACACACACACAAGTAATAGCTTTCCAAAAAGCTTGCCTGACTAAACAAAATTATTCAATGGAAGCATACATGTATCAATTAGGCTATCTTATCAAAAATGAATTTTAATTTTCACTGCTGATCATGAATTTATATACGGAACGTGCAAATTAAAGACAAAATGTCAGTTTTTTCTTCGATCTACAACATGTACATATATATCACTTGAAATTCAATATTTTATTAATTCAATTTTTTTGTCATGTACACATATCATATAAGTGCATGTACATGTAAACATGAAAGCTGGAGATTAGCTAGTCATTTTTTAAAAATTGTTTTTGTAATATTGAGATGCAAAATCAACTGAAAGGCATTTTTTATAAAAATTTCCAACCATATGGAATATGAAAGGGTATACAAACACATATTGTTTTTGAATGTGTGTGGGGCAGCTTCATCAAAATCATCTTGACAAGCAATTAAAAAAAGGTGAATTCCCAAATTCATGAAAAAAACCGTACCCTAACTGTAACTTCAGTTCAATTAGAATTCCTTATTTGCAGTTTAATTTATTACATGCTCCTACAAAAGTGGACAAGGAGGACCCATGATATTTCCATTTATTCTATAAAGTTAAGAAAAGTGCCTGCTGCAAAAAAAGTGGGAAGGGGAAAACAGCCCAACCCCTCACCCCAACCCCCGATGCTTCGTGCCTGTGATGTAAACACACGGTGTGCTCTTGGGTATTCGCATGATCCCAAAGGACTCGTCGACACATTATGGCGCGAAGTCCTGCTTTACCATTCAAGCAACGGCTGAGATGTTTGAAAGAACTGATCAATGGGGAGGGGGTCAGATGTTTTTGTTTTTGTTGTGCAATCGTTTTGTAGCAGTTACATACAATCATGTAAATTATACTTTGGATCGGATGTTTGGAAGAAATCTATCGAATTAACAAACACACTAGATTATTAATTGTTAAATGTAGTAATGTAGTTTTTGTAAGACACGCGAGTTATGCTCCCTTTTCAAGATTAATGAAATAGCCCAACTGAACGAAAATCGGGTCACACCCCGCTTTGGCGATTTAGTTCCTCCAGTAAACATTCCAGCTGTATAAAAATCCAAACTGATGACTCTCTTGTAATAATCATAATCCAACACCAATTACTACTTAAAATGTACCGTAATAGACAATAAATCTAATCGTATTTATACACGAATGGTATCATTTGGGGAAATGATTGCTAATTTGATGCACGGAAATGATAACAAGCAATGTATAATTATCCTTCGTCCTCTTACGTACATTCATAGCTAATTATGCATTATCCAGCGCATGCGCAGATAATGACCAATTATTCACAGAAGCAATAAGTTTTCCTGCCACTACCAATCATAGTTAATTCAGTGCTCGCATAGAGAAGACCACCAAGTTACGTAATAAGTGTATTTCGTTATCATTTTACAGTTCTATTCTTTTCTCCGGGTTTTTTGTTGTTAAATACGATGGGCAATTCCTATAACGCTGACCATGCACATGCTGACTCTCACCGCATTGTGGATCACGAGTTCGTGCTCCGTGAAAGTGTACCTCGGGCTTCTATGCCTATATATAGTGGAATTTCCACCTTTTCTGTGGAACCAACTGTTGCGATTGATGAGTTGTCTCAAGATGTAACCTTCATTGAGGACATCAGGGATAAATACCATAGGCCAAACAATATACGACAACTTTTGGTACAACAGTGAATGCTTCAATATAGAGAAAAAGATGCTAACCACGGCCTTCAAAAGACCAAAGTAATTTGTGTGGGGTATTTATGCAGTTACATTGTTGTCGGAAAAATTACATCAGTTGAAAAAAGATAATCCAGAAGATGACGTATTATCGGACCTGCACAGAGTTTGAGAGGATGCATTGTTTCTACCATCACATTCCTCCTTCCTGTAATCAGTTGCCAGGTGCGATAATCTGAAGCACTTATTTCGAGGACCTGTGAAAAAACCCACAAAAGATTACAGAATAATTTCAAGACGGAAACTTTACAGACAGCCTTAAACTTGATACAAGAAGGAGATTTCTAAATCAATATGGTTCTGAATGACGCTTATTTCAGTATACCAATACACCATTTACATCGAAAGTCTCTGAGATTCATCTGAAGGAACATGCGAGTTCTAGTGCTTGCCATTTGGTCTGAAATCAGCTCCTCGGATCTTCACCAAATGTACCAAACCCCTAATGTCATTCCTCAGAACACAGAATCATCGGAAAGTGATTTACATAGACGATTGTCTTTGGCTAGCACAGACTTTTACTCCAGCACAGGAGATATGAACCAAAGTCCTCGAAGTCTTCCAAAACGCTGGCTTTATGATAAATCAACAGATATCCAATCTGATTACATCTCATAAAATTATGTTTTTGGTTTACCTAATAGAAACTAGTTTTTCTACCTCAAGAGAAAATCAGGCCAATTTTAATAGAAATTCAGAAACTGTTGTCTTTAGTCAACCCCTAAAGTCAAATTGTCGCACATGTCATCGGATTAATTGTTTCTGCATTCCCAGTAATTTAATAAGACTCCTTCCGTTATCCTTCTTTGGAAAAAGACAAGACATCAGCTTTGCTTCATAAACAGTCATATCAGGCACAGATGATGCTATCTAAAGATTCTCAGCAGGAAATCCTTTTGTGGATCCACAATATGGTAGCATGCAATGGAAAATCGATTCATTTCCAAGACCCCTCCATTGTCATTACGACAGATGCGTCGAGATAAGGGTGAGGGTGTGATGAACAGTTAAAAGGTATCTGGCAGATGCACACAGGAGGAAACTTTTCTGCACATACATATATCAGAACTGGGAGCAGTACAATTTTTGCGCTATTGACTTAAGTCCGGGACCTAAAAAATCGGACCATACAGTTACAAATCGACAACAAATCTGCAGTGGCATATATCAACCATATGGCAGGAACTCATTCGTAAATCCTGAATTCTATCGCCAAGGAAATTTGGAATGGGCAATTCAGATAAACATTCACTTGACAGCAGTTCACATACCAGGAATAGAAAATGTCAAAGCAGATTATTTTGAGCAGGCACTTCCTAGATCAGATGGAATGGAAGCTGAATCCGCATCTATTTCAAGAAATTGTTCACGTCCTATTTCATCCTCAGGTAGACTTGTTCGCCAGTCGTTTGAATTATCAGCTCCTAAAGTATGTGTCTTAGCAACCGGATCCAACAGCATGGAAAACGGATGCTCTCTCAATACCATGGAAAAATCCAAAAGCTTATGCTTTCCCGCCATTCAACCTTATACCACAATTTCTTCAGAAAGTGAGACGAGACAATCCCCTAATAATCTTAGTAACTCCCTTTTGGACAACACAACCTTGGTACCCTAAGATTCTCAAAATGTCGTGCGACAACCCAATTCTTTTACCGAGAATGGAAAAAATGTTAAATCTTCCATATGAAGAAGACCATGCTCATCCACTCACGAGATCTCTTCAAGTAATCGCATGGACTGTATGCGGAGACAGTACCAGGCAAATGGTTTTTCAGCAAAATAAGCAGACATTCTTAGCAATGCATGCAGGAATAAAATCACCAAACAGTATCAATCCTCATGGAAATTCTGGTTGGGCTGGTGTGACGGCAGGAACTTTGATCCCTTTTCAGTTTCTGTCATAAACATTATAGAGTTTTTATCAAGTGAATTTCAAAAGAGAAAGTCTTCTAGTGCTCTAAAACAGTTACCGTTCAATGTTGTCAAGAACTGTGTGTCCAATTGATGGTTTTGCAGTTGGTAAGCATCCAACTGTAATTCGATTTTTAAAAGGTGTTTATAATTTAAATCCGACTAAACCAAAGTACTGTGCAGTTGGGATGTTTCAATTTTTTGAAATATATTAAGTCAATATAACGTGAAATGATAATTTATTATTGAAGGATTTGACTTACAAACTAGTTACATTAGTAGCTTTAGTTTCAGCAGAGAGAGGACAATAAATTGCATTATTGGATTTGAAATTAATGTCTCTTCTGCATTCGAAAGTGGTGTTTGGTATTGATAAGCCTACAAAGACTTCCAAGCCGGACAAACCGGTGAGGAAGATCATTTTACCTGCATGTTCCAAGTGCGAGAAGCTATGTGTTAAATCCACATTACAATCATACATTGAAAAAAAAGTAAGAATTTGAGGAAGTGTTCAGTTTTCTTTGTTTCTTTACACAAACCACAAACATAGGTAATCATAGATTACTAAGCTCACTGAGCAAAGCATCACCCTAATGAGACATCACCTTCATAAGACCACCTTTATCATTTTATATGAAAATCATACTTTATGATCTTGGATATTCATGGATTCTGTTTTGACAAAATATCGTATATCATCTGATAAATTTTTTTATGATAATCATATGTTCATATGTTAATCAATACAATGATATAAAATTAAATATTGCATCATGTCATATTTCTAATATAATATATATCATATAATAAATAAAATACCGTAATAAACAATAATGAGATTTGATATTGTAACGTATGATATGACATTGTATTGTGTTATACCTTATTGTATTTGATCACATAATACAATATCATAAAATATAATACAATACAGTATCATATTACAATATCATATTACATTATACATCATAACACTGAAACATGATATTATATTGTATAATATAGAATGATATTGTATTGAATGACACTGAAACATATTTGATACATTATATGATATTATATCATATAATACAATATAATTTGATTCCAACATTGTATGTTATCAAATGATACAATATTATGTGATATGGTAAAATATTATAAAATACATTATTATATTATACATATTGCATCATATGACACAATAAAATATATTACAATATCATATAATACAATTTCATGTGATATGATAATATATCATATCAACCAATATCATATCATACAATATCGTATGATACAATATTATATAATATTACAATATCATATAATACAATTTCATGTGATATAATACTATATTACTGAAACCAATATCATATTATACAATATTATATGATACAATATTATAGAATATACAATATTGTATCATAGGATACAATATAATATTTTGCAATATCTTATGTAATTGTATCATGTGATAAAATAATAAATTAAAAATACAATATAATATTATACAATATTGTATCATAATATACAATACTATACATAACAATATCATGATACATAATCATATCATAAAATATCAAAAAAATTGATACAATATCATATCGTATTATATAACTTTTTATAATATAACATATGATATCATATTGTATCATATCAAACAATATTGTTTCATATCATACAATACTTTATTATAGGAATCATGTTATATCATTTATCAACAAACACATCTATCTATCGAGCTGGTTTGAGTGAGGTAGGAGATTTCTTTAGCATCCTTGATAATGGAGATCAGGCTCTACTTCTGAAGCAACCTCTGCATTTAATTTATAATAAAGTTAAATCAACTATGCAAGCTATCATCTATAAAACATGTGACCTGTTCCAAAAAACTAAACCTCATCCAGCATCCAAAACCTATGGCTCAGATTCAGCATTCAAGCCCATCAGGTGCATTTGTATCATAAGACACATCATCCATGCAATTTTGGTGAAGTTTGGACCAGTAATAACTAAGATATCATCATCAGAGGGCACTAGCAATTAAAACCTTAACTTCCTCCAGCATCCGCAACCTATGGCTCAGATTCAGCATCCATGCCTGTCAGGTGCATCTGTATCATAAGACACACCATCCATTCAAGTTTGGTGAAGTTAGGACCAGTAATAACTAAGATTTATTTTTTAGCATCCTTGATAATGGAGATCAAGCTCTGCATCTGAAGCTACCTCTGCGATTCATTCATATTACAGTTAAATCAACTATGCAAGTTTGAAATAGTACTATCATCTATTAAACATGTGACCTGTTCCTAAAAACTTAACTTTATCCAGCATCCGAAACCAGACTATGCATTCAAGCCTGTCAGGTGCATCAGTATCATAAGACACACCATCCATGGAAGTCTGGTGAAGTAAGGACAAGTAATAACTAAGATATCATCATCAGAGGGCACCTGTTTCAAAAACTTTATCTAACCAGCTCTTAAAACCTTAACCTCCTCCAGCATCCGAAACCTATTGCTCAGATTCAGCATTCAAGCTTGTCAGGTGCATCAGTATCATAAGACGCACCATCCATACAAGTTTGGTGAAGTTAGGACCAGTAGTAACTAAGATATAATCATCAGAGGGCACCTGTTTCAAAAACTTAACCAGCTCTAAAAACCTTAACCTCTTCCAGCATCCGAAACCTATTGCTCAGATTCAGCATTCAAGCTTGTCAGATGCATCAGTATCATAAGACGCACCATCCATACAAGTTTGGTGAAGTTAGGACCAGTAGTAACTAAGATTAATCATCAGAGGGCACCTGCAACAAAAACTTTAACCAGCTCTAAAAACCTTAACCTCTTCCAGCATCCGAAACCTATTGCTCAGATTCAGCATTCAAGCTTGTCAGGTGCATCAGTATCATAAGACGCATCATCCATACAAGTTTGGTGAAGTTAGGACCAGTAGTA